>NC_138508.1:60627621-61340973 GCF_964252035.2 Podarcis erhardii
ATACTCTGCTCAACATAAGACAGCTTCCTATGTTCCTATATCATTTACCTTGCTGTTTATTGCTTAAAATGCATTGCACAGCACCCCAAGCAGAGTGAGATTCCAGGGGTTCCAGGTGCAGCTTCAGCTTCCTTGGAATGAGGGACAGAAGACGGTGGTGTCTTTATGATATACGGGTTACTTACGCATAAATACAACCTGAGCCTATGATGGGGGTGAGTCACAGCATTAACACCGCAGTAAGGTATTGCCTCTCTCATAGCCACAAGCTTGGATTCAAGCAGAAATCAAGCATGTCTCTCCCTCTCAGTCTTCTGCCTGCCTCCTGCTTCTAGCCCAGCTCTCCCAACCAACTCTGGCATTTTGGCCTTCTAACTATCAACCAGTTGAAGGAAGGGGGTTCACCCATTTGTTTTCTGGCACAGAGCCACTTCCTTTGTTACCTTAATGACCCATACTTGGGAGCCATTAGCAAGAAACCGGCCTGGCTATTCCAACAATTTAATCCTTGTAGGATCCCTGAATTAGAAGGATCTCAGGCATACAACCTGACCACCTCCACCCTCCCAACTCCCAACATTATTATATGATAAGTCTTATTCACATTTTTGTACACCATCCTGGACTCCCCTAATGAAAGGCAACTAATTAATATTTTGAATGAATGAATGAATATTACGCTGCGTAACTTATTAGCAATTTGGCAGAGTTACACTGAAATGAATGAAATATGCACCAGTGTAATAGAGCTAAGATTTTTTTTGGGGGGGGGGTGCTCTTAACTTGCAGCTTCTACTTATTGCATTACCCCAGTGCAAATAGCACATTGCATATTTTTATGGATGCCCCCCCCGCCCCCTTAATCGGATCCCTTCAAGGTGAAGGAAGGACTCCTCAAGGATGCAAATTTATCCAGGCTGCTTGGTCGCCGATGACACTCAAGAGGTATCTCAGACTCATAGAGGGTGGGGAACTTAGGGGAAGAGGCTCTTCTGTCAGTCTGCCAAGGCTGACAGATTGCAGGCTGTGTGTTTTTTTATCACCCTGAAATGAAAAGAACAGGGCAATAAAACTTTGGACTAGAGCTGCCAGGTAAGAATGGATGATGAAATTTAATTGGCTTGCATATTAGTAACCAAATCTTACTGCTGAGATTGCTTGTTTGCATGTGCTTCAAGATGCCGTTTCCAGGATTTGTCTGACAAGGAGCGCTGCATGACTGCTCCAGCCCGATAAGGGAAGTCTTCACGCAGCTTCCTTTCTGACCAGTCTGTCAATCTCGCCCCATTATTTCAGTCCCTGGGCTGGCTTTCTCACTTAATTCTGTATCAAAGTGCAAGGTTCCACTTGTCAGTTTTAAAAGCACAGCTCCATAAGGTTGTCAGGAAGGGAGCCGGCATAATGAGACAGCTGCCTGCTGTGATGCTCCCCAGTTGGTTGGCAAATGACAGAGTTTCCAACCCCAAGAGGTTAAACGTCAAACGAAAAACTAAAGGAGGCTCATGGAGCCAAACCCGGAAGTCTTTTAAATGGGAGTGAAATTTGCGCACCGCCCATAAGTGAACGAGAATAAAGCAATAAGCGTGTGGTGGCAAAAGTAATTTCACCCTTTGGCATTCTCTGGGTCAGGCCTAGATTAACAGCCTAAGTAGCCCATAGTGCAGAAGATGCCGGCCTACTAGGGATGCATTTTGTAGAATATTTATTTAAAAGCACCTCATTATGGAGAGCTGGCCCAGCCTATTTCCTGTAGCATACTCAATTTTATTCCTCCATAGCTCAGGAAGTGATGCCCGTTTCTGTATGGTTTCCGGAGGATTCTCTCTGCAATCCCAGCAAGTGCTGTGTATTGATAATGGTTGCAGGCTGCTCCATGCTTTTTTATTGGTCTAAAAGACAGTGATCATTCAGGTAAGGAGAGCACATTCTGTTTGTACTTGACTTGAAACCTAACATTCTTTCCACTCCGGTTCAGCTTTCATAATATGTAGCCACAGCCTCTTTTTTGCCCACCAGACCCCAGTACACACAACAATGGAGTTGTGCTTTTGTTTCTAGATGTGGAGAAGCAGCAGGACGACTATGTATCCTATACCCAAGTGTGGGTTGGGTGAAATACGACAGGATACAGATTCATGCTTTTATGGGGTGGCATATGTAAGGCCCATGTACCATAACACAATGGGCATATTAAGGATGTGAGTTGAAGTGATCTATACAGAGTACAGAATCTGCTCTATCAAGTGTGCAGCTGAACCCACAGTCACCACACAACACTACTCAGTGGCTTTGTGGCAGCCAGGTAGATGTGGGTGGAGTCCTATGGCTGGTCCCCATTGAGGATGGTAGTATGGAAGACAGAGAGGCCAATAGTATCATGGGCATAGCCGGGAGGGCAGGGGGCAGCTCCCCTCCCCCACCAAGGAAAACAATGGAAATACTTAATTAACTGACCAAGCACATCAGTTCTGCTCCCCCAACAAAAGTCCTGCCCTCCCTAACAAAGTCCTGCCCCCCCCCCAAAATCATGGCTATGCCCATGAATAATAGGGCAAGTGACAGTCAGAGCTGGCTAATTCTATTCTAATCCTAATTCTATTCTAATTCTAATTCTAATTCTAATTCTTCTAGCCTGCATCAACAGAAGTATAATGTCCAAATCAAGGGAAGTAATAGTACCACTCTATTCTGCTTTGGTCAGACCACACCTGGAATACTGTGTCCAGTTCTGGGCACCACAATTTAAGAAGGATGTTGACAAGCTGGAACATGTGCAGAGGAGGGTGAGCAAGATGATCCTGGGTCTGGAAACTAAGCCTGATGAGGCTTAGTTGAAGGAGCTGAGTATTTCTGACCTGGATAAGAGGAGATGGAGAGGCGATATGATAGCTATCTTCAAATATCCCAAGGGCTGTCACATGGAAGATGGAGCAAGCTTGCTTTCTCATGCTCTGGAGAGTAGGACCCGAACCAATGGATTCAAGTTGTAAGAAAGGAGATTCTAACTAAATATCAGGAAGAACTTTTTGATGGCAAAAGCTGCCTGGCAGTGGAATATACTACCTTGAAAGGTGGTGGACTCTCCTTCCTTGGATGTTTTTAAGCAGAGGTTGGATGGCCATCTGTCATGGATGTTTTAGTTGAGATTCCTGCATTGTAGAGGGTTTCTTTGATTCTTTGAGTATCACCTCCATCGTCCTCCCTACTAAGTTCTATAATGGCAATATTGAAGAGGTAGAAGCTAATAGGCAATGCCACCTCTTGGCTGGTTGTACTTAAGAAGGCAAGCGGATGGAAGGGGGCTGTCTAAGGGCAGTCTGAGGTTGGGGGCAGTGCCCCATTCATCCTGTTCGACCAGCCTTCACTGGGCTTTGAGTATGAAATTTGAGGCAGGAGGTCCTCAATTCAAATATTGACCAACCATGCCAAGGTAATGTTGTCAACCACATAAATGAATGGATGAATAAATACATAAATAAATACAAGTAAATTTTGAAGGTTGGTTGTGTTGTGGTTTTGGAAAGAGAAAATTTGATGAATTCAGCTTTTAAATGTGAACTCAATCAAATCTTTCCTCCATCCTTAATCTAGAGAGTCAGCTTGAGAGCCCTGAGGGGCCACATTTGTTCCCTGGACCTCAAGTTCTCCGCATCTGCAAGACACAGATGCTTAACTGAATACCATTATTTCCTGCGACCATTGCTCCTTTTGTCTCCTGAGGCTGTATGTCCTATTACAGAATTTAGATATAGACAGATCTGGATATGTGTAAGGCCTTGAGGGCTTAGAGAAAAGGGCACCCTTCGCAGAGCATTGCCCTGCCCATAAGGGCATCAATCAGGCATGACGCATTCATGGCAACTAACAAGGTTTGTAAATAGACCACATCTAGGAAGTCACTGGTGGCAGATGCTTCTTTCTCCATCACTGCACACAAATCCTGCCAGCAACAATCGCCTTTCAGCAGAGCTAAAGAACAATGTTTTTTTATTATTATTATATATAAAAAAGATGCAGCCTCACAAAGCACGGAATCTTGAATGCAGCTGGCTCCTTTTTGGAAACAGAACACTAGCCTATGAATGAAAAACATCCAAAATTGCCTCGTTGCTTTTGATGATCCAAATGAGAAGCTCCCAGTAAGTTGTTCAAAATGGAAATGCATCTGGATTTGAATCTATTTTTAAAGTCTGGTTTATGTCCCGGAATCTTAAAGGAGAATTGCTACTTTTGCACATAGTTAGAAAAGAGGACAAAAAAGGACATAGATTTGCATAAAAATTGCATATGCTAATGCATATGGATGGATGCAGATTTAATTTCTATCATTTAAGCAGAGGATATATCCCACCATAATGGGGAAGACTCGGTCTGCTGTCCAAGGGCTGACAGTTGATGGACAACTTCAAGACTCCCTTGCTCTCCCTTCTTAGGATTCCATATCTTTAAACTGGACTTGGATCAGACAGTCCTTCAAAGAGAGGTTACCTGTAAATACCATCCTCTGTAACCTGGCTGCCCTATCTTAAAGGCATGCTATATATATATATATATATATATATATAGTGTGTGTGTGTGTGTGTGTGTTTTAAAGAATGCAGCAATGTTCTTGTTTGGTTTATTAGAAACCACTGTTTTCAAAGGCAGGCAACAGGTAAATGAAAGTTGCAAGTTACTTCCGTTTATGTAAATATATAGATTCTATGGGAGTAATATTCAGGTGGCTGTATGCATGATAACAACTTTCCTGTAAACAAAACTATTCATCAGCTGCAATCTGAAGTGTTTGGCTAGTCTAAAGGAGCACTGTCTTTCCATGTGGTCATTGAGAAATGGTCTGTGACTCTCGCAACACTTTGGTGTGCAGTGTTTCATGGGTTCTTCTCTAACCACAGTAAAACAAATCCTATCTAGCAGAGGTAACCAATAGGGTGACTTCCAGATGTTGCCTGAAACACCCACTTCCATCAGCCGCAGCTAGGATAGCCAATGGTCAGAGATGATGTGAGTAATCCATCAACATAAGCACCTCCTCCCATGTGAATCTGTCCATGTTCTTTTTTATATATTAATATTTTATTGAAAGTGATATGGGGGGGGGGAGGGGAGAAGTGTGTGTTGGGTGATAACACCCAGGCCAGTGCCTCCCTCCCAACGCAGCGTCACCTGGGATTCATCACTCCGATCTCCTGTCACGCTGATGTGACCCATATCCAAGGACATGAGCACACGACCAGCAGAGTCCAAACAGAAGCTCAGCCTTGAGGAGTGACATCTAAGCCTAATTTATTGCAAATTAAATCAAACGTAACGGAACAAAGAAAACATGGCTTCTCTCTCCGTCTGTCTTCCTTGGAGAGAGAACTGCAAAAGCAATAGCTATACAGAGCGGAAACAGCGTATGTCCCTTTCCGCTCACAAGACTCCAATAATCCATGCTGGAATGTAAACAGACATGAGACATGTAACAATCCCACAAATCTGCAGCACGGGAGGAATGGAATTATCAACAGTGTGTGGGGGGGGAAACAAGTATGTGTATTATATATATATATATATATATATATGCAATGTAATATACTCCCATACATTCTAATAGAGTGGAAAAGGTAAAGGGACCCCTGACCATTAGGTCCAGTCGTGGCCGACTCTGGTGTTGCGGCGCTCATCTCACTTTATTGGCCGAGGGAGCCGGCGTACAGCTTCCGGGTCATGTGGCCAGCATGACTAAGCCGCTTCTGACAAACCAGAGCAGTGCACAGAAACGCTGTTTACCTTCCCGCCAGAACGGTACCTATTAATCTACTTGCACTTTGACGTGCTTTCGAACTGCTAGGTTGGCAGGAGCAGGGACCGAGCAACGGGAGCTCACCCTGTCACAGGGACCTTCTGATCGGCAAGTCCTAGGCTCTGTGGTTTAGACATACAGGACATATAGGTATCCAGTGGTACCTCGGGTTAAGTACTTAATTCGTTCCGGAGGTCCGTTCTTAACCTGAAACTGTTCTTAACCTGAAGCACCACTTTAGCTAATGGAGCCTCGTGCTGCTGCTGCGCCGCCAGAGCATGATTTCTGTTCTCATCCTGAAGCAAAGTTCTTAACCCGAGATACTATTTCTGTGTTAGCGGAGTCTGTAACCTGAAGCGTATGTAACCTGCAGCGTATGTAACCCGAGGTACCACTATATAATGTTATTATCCTAATATATATGTAAATATTAATAGTCTACTACCTTCTGTGTAAACTTATTCCAAATGTTGTCATATTTATCTAAAGTCTACATCTGTAAGCAGCTCGTTCAAAAATTGTGAGTGTTGCCATACTGTCGATCCATTGATTAAAGGGTACCATATCTTTATTCTTCCAATCCATGAGCATCAGTCTCTTGGCCACAAGTAGGGCACATGGAACATTAATCTGTCCATGTTCTGTCTGAGAGGGGCTTCTGCCACACCCACCACCATCCGAAGTGAGGCAGGGGACAAACAGAGACAGGGTTTCCTTTCTGTTGGTGCTCCAGCCTTTGAAATCTCTCCCCAGAGAGGTGTGTTCACTGCCTTTTTGATGCCAGGTTTTCCTATGCCTTTTAGTTCTTTGTTTTAAACTTGGATTTTATCTGGTTAAGCTGGTAGTAGACAGTGCTCAGGGGCAGTGCTGCTCACCTGATATCCAATTATTCATGTTGCTACTGCTTACTGGGAGGTAAGAGGGAGAGGCAGCAGAAAGGTTGACACTATGCAAACACACCAGCAGGAGTGCCAGATTGGCACTGCCAGTGTGCACTGCGCTGGCCTTGCTGCTGCCTTGCCCTTCCCCCTCTGCCTTTCAGTAAGAAGCAGCAATGCAATGGAATGGAGATCAGGTGATTGTCACCAGTCCACCACACCTTCTGCTATTGAGTTAGGCTATTCTTGTTTTGCTATAATGTTTGTTATTTTTTTCTAGGGACCTTGTGTTGAAGAGCAGAGTATTAGATGCTTTAATAAATATACAAAACAGGGGGGAAAAATAAAATTGAAAGAACCCAATTCAAGGCCCATGCTCAAGCTGCTGAACACTTAGGCATCTGTATATATCCAGCCAATGCTCAACTGAGGTAATTTCAGTTGGAACCAAACTACAGCCCAACCAGAGTAGAGTTTACCACTGATGGGGCTTCACATGGTCTACTTCAAATAGTTCAGGGGGGAAAAAACCATTTCAGACATTTCATAATTTAAATTAAAGCTATCATGGGCTGAGACACTCCAGCTCTTGTTCAGGTCATATCACAAATTTAGCAATAGTATTCATCAGAAGCTCTTTTAGCATTAATCCTGCTTCTCCACTTCAAACTGAAGTGCTGTTGATCTTCTCTGTGTCTGTCCATAATAATTACCTACTGGTACTTTGGCTCTTTCTTCTACCTTGTCAAAATGCATGCAGAAAACTAGTCTTGTAGCTTACAGTTCGTCAAGCCCTTTCTCAAGATCCACAGAACTCTCTTACTACATTATAATCTGATACACAAAGCATCAAGTGTCAACTGACAATTCCACAGAAAGGATCTGAAATCACTCAAGCGACCCACAAAAACAAGGCATGTCCCAGGAGTCCAAGCACTGATAGCAAATTATAACTGAAGAAAAACTGAACTTAGGAATTATCATGCTAGGGTCTGCTATGTACTAATAAACTGTTTGGTTCAAGGCTACTTAGGCCCTACTGTGACATCAGAGCACTGAAGCCAACACAAAGGCCAGAATCTATTTGCACAAAACTATACTGGGATGTTAAGGCTGTTCAAAACAATAGCATCAAGAGAGAGAAGGCAAGGCAGGAAAAAGATAAATGAGGACAAGCTTGCAAGAGTAAAGAGGTTGGGTGATTAGAAGGAAATTTTATGAAAGCACAAATTAGACCCATTATTAAACCCAGGTTTATTTGTTTCTTTCAGCAATAAGGCGTAACAAGGTTACACAAGGTTACACAAGCCGTAACAAGGTTACACAAAACACTTGATACATATAAAATTAAAAGGTAAAACAGCCACAACAAATTCCTCATCAGGGATCAACAACTATTTAAAATAAAAATATAAAATCAGTAATCCAGATAGCAGCATGTAAATATTGTGAACAGAATGAGAGTATGGGTTATCTCTGCATTTTCTAAAGTTGCTTAATACAACTCAGTGTGAGAGAGTGAACCAGTTCAGAATAAGGGAGAGATGGGGGGCAGGTGGTTATTTTGCTGTTTGTAATTGTGTATTGTTCTAAATAGAGATGGGTGAGTGACCCAGCAATCCCACTGATTAAGCCATAACCACATTCTTTGTAGTGCTTTATGTGCTTCCTTTCAGGACAGAAGTCATTAAACGTTAGGAAATCTCTTTTGCTAATTGTGGGTTTCCACAATTACCCAACTGGCCATTACCCAACTAGAATCACATTTCCCCACACATATTTTTTTTCTTTTGTATTTGCACACTTATAATTCTACCACTGCCCACTCACCATCCCGCTACTAAAAAGTAGGGCATTTGTAATGTCCTTCTTACGGGTATATGCAATGCTTAATCTTTGGGTGGTTCTGGAAGATAAGGTTTATTGTTCACCACCTCCACGTGACCACAAGAAGTGTTTGCATTGCTTCAGGTACGTAGTTCTGACAATCTGACAGGCTGCAGGGCAAGCTCACATAGCCAAGTTGTCATGCTGAGTATATAGGCTGAATGAATAAGTGCATGGAATTCAGCTAGAAATGAAAGTTGGCATGTGATTGATTCACCACTTCACCCAGATCAGCCAACGTTTACCTCACAAAAGTGCTCAACTCACTTCTGTTCACTTTCTGGTGGAATGGTAAATGTGAGTAAATGCATGGTGAGCCAGTATGAACAGCTACCCAGGATGTGACAAGAAACCTTGAAATAACATTTTAAAAAATATATCTGTAGATGGAAATAAATAACCAGGGGCTATTCTCAACAACAGCTTTCTGTTCAGAGACGCTTACAAGTGACCATAGTTCATACGTTATTATACTCCTGGTCACTGAGCATTAGCAGCCCTGTTTGTGAGTTTGTGAGTTTATGACAACAATAGAACAGATTTTATAGACTGAATATGATGTATAAGGAGAGGTGACCACCTCCCCATTTGTGTGTGTGTGTGTCCTGCTCCTTTTCAACCTTTCCTTGTTTTTTCCCTTCTCCTTTTGTTGTTTTTTTTCAAAAGATGTACACATATACAGAGACCTTTTCAAATTTGCACAAGTCACTGAAGACTAAATTCCAATAGATTGCAGTGCCGAAGCTGCTCTGCTGGACTTGGCACCCTGGTGCAGAATTATTTAGCTCCAGGTTGGCTATGAAAGAGCGTGTCCTTTGGCAGAAGCCAGGCACCTCACTCTTTAAGCCAGGTATCATAAGATTGATTGGATTATGGTTGAATTTAAGTTTGCTTTTCACAAGCCACATCAAGCGGCTTGTTTGTGGAGGAAAAAAGGGGTGGGTGGGTGGGTGGGTGGGTGTGAACAGTCTTGCTGAATCAGAACAAAGGGCTATCTATTCCAGCTGTCTTCTCCATGAGTGGCCAAGCAGATAATTATGGGAAGCCCATACTGCTCCCAGCAACTGATATCCTGAAACAGGGCCTGATTTAGGTTTGATGAGGCCCTAAGCTACTGAAGGTAATGGGGCCCTTTATATGTCCAGATGTCCTTTGTCAACAACAAATTGTTGCTGTTTTTTGTGTTGAATATGTACTATATGGTAATTTATAGACCTAATAGATATCTAAAGCCATTTGCACATGTTGCCATGCAACCAGTCCATGCAGAATGTAGGCGCCCTATATATAGAAATGAGCAAACCAGTGATATTTTAGGGAGCAGGCTAGCAGGCGGGGCCCATTACTTACATCATAGGAGCCTACACAACACAAAACACTGTTGCTGTATGTAGGTTTTATTTTATTTGTTTTTTATCTTATATTTTGGAAATGTACATCCAGGGTTTTTCCCTTTAATTTTTTGGGATGCCCCCAAGAGAGTGGGGCCCTAAGCTATAGCTTGTTTAGCTTATACGTAAATCCGGCACTGTCCTGAAATCATGACTAGTAGCCACTTCTAGTTTTACAGAGCAGCTGAATATAAGCTTTCCTGATGGTGCATTCTGCCCATTTAGTTTCTCCCAAAAGATTAGCTCATTTTATCCCTCTAAATTGACATGTTTTAGATTTACTACTGTGCTGCCCCACACCACGTCAATAAGAACAACTGCACCAATGTTCTCAGAGGGGAAATCATACTAGCGACGCATCATTGCAATTCAGGAGGGAATATGGCATTCAGAGGTGAGGTGTGGGCTTGGATCTATGCTTCCATGGTGATTCAACTCTTACCTTCTATGCCGATGCAAATATCTTGTTGTTTGTATGAACCCATAAGAGTTGCAGGTTGTTTTGTGAATGCTCTCAATTTCCAAGAGCTTGCACTTTGGGTTCCCATGATCAACACTCAAACAAAATCTTGTGGACTATAATGTTTCTACATCTTAATTCCAGCTATCAACACAGGGGTCTCACAGAAAATTGTATTTTGGTCTCTCTCTATAATGCTTCTAGTTAGGATTGAACAGTGAAACTGCTGGATGATGTAGTAGGGGAATAGACCTATTATAAGTTATAGAGCATTAGCTGTATAGCATCTTTATGTCTGTCCAGATTTCATACCCTGGTTGTTTACTTCCTAAGGCACTTGGACAGCTGCTGTTGGAAAGGGAATGCTGGATGAGATAAATGTTGGTTTGTTCCCACCAGGCAAATCTAATTTCTTACACTCCATGTCTTTCAGCACACACATGAAAAGTTTCAGAAGTAGATGCATTCACTTTCACACAGAGAAAATTGCTCTAATAAATCATACCTATCTGGTATCACTCATAGTCTAGGGCCTACATGACCACAATACTACAAGTGGCTTGTCATTTCTGCTGGGAGTGGCAAATGGGCTGGCTAAATGAATGAGATGTAACAAATGCACTCTGGAATTGTACTCCCCCGCTCCCACAAAAAGGAATCAGGAAAAGAGACTTTCATCATCATCATCATCATCGCCATCATATTTATACCCTGCCCATCTGGCTGGGTTTCCCCAGTTACGGAAAAAACAAAACCTATCCTCCATGTTCACAGGCAGTATATATTGAATAACCAGAGACTGATAAACTTGTACACTTCCCGGAACATCAGGATGGACATTGATGACAGCAGAGGGTTGTCTGTGGTTTGATCCAGCTGGACAATTCTTATGTTATATGCCTGCTTTTTGAGATACATTTCTAGCTTTGCACCAAAAGAGAAACATGAGAAGTTCGCTTGGACATCTGAAGGCAGTCTTGTCTAGGGAAGTTTTTAATGTCTTATGTTCCACTGTGTTTTTATATTCTCTTTGAAGCTACCCAGAGTGACTGGGGCAAGCCAGTCAGATGGGTGGGGTAACAACAACAACAACAACAACAACAACAACAACAACAACAATGAAATTCCCACATTCAAGAGGCTGGGGCAGGTTAGATACTTGATGCTGCATGCATTTGCAAATGATCGAAATAATTTTTGAATCGGCATACAAAAAATGCTTGTTTTTGCATGTTGCAGTTACTGCACATTATCTGTGTGCCACAGCACTCTGATGCTCATAGAAATATCAAGTAGTTCTTGTGAATTCACCGCTTGTTAAAATCTGCCCACACCGTTTAACTATTCCACTAACAGTGGGGTGGGATGTAGAAGGGAAAGCCATTCATGTTGCTCAGTTTCTAATACTTGGATCACGGGAACAGCATCTCCAGCCAGGTAGCATTGCTTGCGCTATGCACCCTGATGCCTAAACCTTTTCCCAATGTGGATGATGGTGAAACAATTAAAAACACAGTGAATCCTTGAATACAAAATGCCTTTGTGGGTATGAACAGATTGCCTTAACATTTTCTGAGCATTCCCGTCAGCGGAACGTTCACTAAGGCAATGAAGTGCAGATTTAAAAGTGACAAGTTAAACAGAAGGTTGAAATTAGAACATTAGACCTGCAACCATCATGTCACCTAAGATGGTGCACTTAAGCTTCTTTAATAGCATTACAGTCTTTAGGACTAAAATACCTTAAGCACAAATAGGCCAATGGGTTCTGAATCACAGCAGTTAGCAAAGCACAGTGCTAACTCAGTTGGAAATCAATGGCACTGTCTTCACCGAATGTTACAGGGTGAGTTTTATACTTTTAGCCACTAATATTTAATAAATTCTTCTAACCCTATAGGCTCATACCAGCAAGGAACAAAGTCCTAATCATTAATGAATTGCCAGATTGACTCATTACTTTGCTATTTCACATTATTGTGAAAGCTACGAAGATCACAGCCATCTTAATGCTTGTTGTTATCCTAAAGGATATCAAAAATACATATGATGAGCTCCTGACACAATGTATTCTTATGACCCTTGGAGAAATAAATAAATAAATTCTAATTAATTTCTAACTGATTAAGATCCCTTAAGGCCCATCAGTTTAAAAGAGTCCATTAAATTATGACCCTGGTAAAGCAGCTGATAGGTCAGCCATGAAGCAAAGGAACTTTGCAGTTCACTTTTTGTTGGTATTTTTATTTTCCATGTGGAAACCAGCTAATATACTCAACCTCTGATACCTGGATGGTGGACACTAGCTATATATAACAGTAAACTTGTCCACCAGTTTTTCCATTGGTGCTGCCAGCAGCTAGGCTAACTTCTTTATTTATCTATCACATTTGTTTCTTGCCCATCTCCCATGGATCTCAGTGCCTCTTCAATCTATTCTCAAAATGACCCTAACATGGTAAGCTGGTCTGCAAGAAGATAGTTCGCCCAAGGTTCATAAGCTTCATAGTCAAGTGGTGCTTTCGATTTTTCCCACATCTAAACCTAATGTTCATTATCAAAACATATTTCAGATAGGGCAGGTAGGATTAGAAACCAATCATCTCAAATCACTTAATAAATGAGAATTGATTTCTGGCAAAGAAAAAAAGGGGGTCTGTGCCTTTTTTATTCAGATTGCCTTGATAAAAATGCCATGTATACATTAACCCTTTGTGATTATGTATCAAGGCTTTCCCCCTTTTTGATAGCAGGTCTTTTCGTTTAGTATAAACAGTTATGATAGGCTTGGAAAAGGCTCATAATTCACTAAAGCAAATGGGGCAGTGTAAAGGTTTGTCAAAATTCACAGATCTCACACCCCAGAAGTTCAAATCCAGCCTCCTTCTACTGGCAAAAATATAGTCTATGAGGAATATGTCTGACGATGACAAAAGGCTTTGGCACCCAAAACCTTAACTTTGCCTTTTTGGCAACGGTGAGTTGACACCGAAGGTGATTTTCCATCTACAGAAGATACCTTCCTCCCACACAGGGTTAGAATGGAATGGAACCAAATCCAGTCACGTTCTTCCACTTGTGCAAGAGCAGGAGGAGAGAACTTACCATATATAGATCCCAACTACTCCAGCAGGTCATGAACTCTGAGCATTGGAAGTTGCTTTACACTGAGCCAGACCACTGATCCATCAGTCTTGTTTACACTGATTGGCAGCTGTTCTCTGGGCTTTCAGACCCAGGCCCTGCCTGGAAATGCTAGGGATTGAACCTAGGACCTTGTGAATGCAAAGCAGATGTTCTAACCACTAAGCTACAACCCTTCAACACCAGCAGCTATTCCCCTCCTCACAGTTCTTTGGATCTAAGACCAGGCACTGCATATGTTCTTAATTGATTGATTCACATGCCAGTCATTTCTTATGTATGTGGTCAGTAGCCAATGCTCCTGTACTGCCAGCAGAACAGAGATCCGCCCCCCATCCCTCTCTTCAGTTCCTTGCATACCTTCAGAATCAGCTGTGGAGAATTGGGGGATCCTCCAGATATTTGGGGGGCACACAGCAGCAGGAGGAGGAGAGGAAACAGAAGGGTCACTCTGCTGCTTTGGATTCAACCTTGCATACTTTATTTGCTTGCTCGCTGTGGATGGTTTGCAAAAGTTACAAAGGAACTCGCATTAATGGAGCGCTATACTTCCATGTGTGCGCATGAACATCACAAGCCACCAGCACTCCATGACTCCTGTCATTCCACTTATTTCAGTAAAGTCTACTGCCCTGAGCACACTGAGCTTACGACAGAAACCACCACCACACTGGTTGCTGGCAGCCTTGCATGGCCCTGCCTGCCTCTCTTCCTTCTCAGGGTGACTGTAGAAACGGGCTATATTTAATCCCAGCAGACTTCCTGTCACTTGATATTCCTGTGTTTCTGGAACAAATTCCTGAATTTGACCTGAGTTACTGGGCCATTTGAGGGTGGACCCAGTGACATGTTGATTTAGTGTCACAATAACCTTACATGCAGCAGCTTCCAGTTCCCTGCAGGTCTGGAATGCAGCTGAAATCTATTTCCAGGACCCCGGAGAAGCCAAGTTCCAAAGACCGTCTCGAGGAGGTCAAATTTAAGCCTTGCTTATAAGTGTGTTGGAAGCAGAACTTGTCTATATATCTCTTCTTCTCCCATATGACCCCCTTGTGAACCAAGTGTTTATGTTTAATTCATACATCATTACAGATCTTACACAGCATTGGACAACTCATTTAGCACAAGATGAATGTCATCCAATCATCTACATTCCATGGGCTCTCACTTGCTAATAACATTCCCTGGGTGTGATAAGTACTCATGTCTTAAAGTTTAGCACATCAACAATTCTAACCATGTTTTCAGGAAAGGATTGTCATGGGTCCTGAGACAGCTCGGGAAAACCCACATGCTTACTTCACTCGGAGATGCCGTGTGGTGATTCATTTCATTCACAAGTAGGACTAGGAGAACCAACTTCTCATGTTAATTTAAGCCTTAATTTAACTCACCCACCCACCAGGACACATTAGAGATGTTTTGAATATTCAGAATGGTAGAGGCTTTAATTTAAAAATGACCCAATTAAATGTACTTTTAATATAAGTAAGGTTGATTTATGAAGCAGAGTATCAACTTCAGCTTGTTGGAAAGAAAACATAAAACTTAATTCTACCCAATGAGCACCATTGTCAATACCATAAACTTAACTTTAAAAAGTCACCACGGAATTGCATGCATGAAAGCATTTCTCTGTCTTTTGGGTGACAAAAGCAATAAACAGAATGGAAACTTGGTCAATAAACATGGGGAAATGATTTTCTGCCCTTGTTAATAAATATATTCTTTACCAGTTTTCATTTGCAAGGGTTACATCATGGGTGATAGTTGTATTATATTTTAATGATGTACTATTTATACCCATTAGTGGATTTTCTCACAGTGTTATATAACTTAGTCCAAAACATTCAGTGTAAGGAGCAGTAAGATCCTACATAAATAAAGCATTATTTGAAGCAACCAATTCTTTTGTTGGTTTGTTGGTCAAGACCAACAAAGTTCTAGGCTACATTGTCATTTTGTCATCACTTGCTACAAACAAACCTAAAAACAATGTCTGTTACATTTTTACTTTGCTGCAATTGTGACCCTTCAGCATTCAAGTGCCACAGGGTTCTTGAAATCTCCGCCAGTTTATTGATACAAACCAGACATAGGTAGATGCTAATCAGATTGGCCCATGAACTTGCATTGGAGCTTGCTCAGCAGAGAGCATTTATTTCAGACTCTGCTGCTTATCTCTCTTGCATTGCACAACTGATGAGTGACATATTGCATATACTGCAATACCTATCTTTCCTTCCCTGTTATATCCAAAAGAGGGAAGTAATAAGAAGCGCAAAGCTATAATCTCTCTGTAACTCAACACAGCAATATTTATTTTGCAACAGATCTGCTGAAAGACAACCTTCTCAAACAGGTGGGGCAGAAGTCATTGGAGAAGGTGAGCAAATGATAGGGCTGAGAGAAGCTCACTTTCTCCCTGTATCCAGAGAACCAGTATCCTTTTCTAAACATTTGGAAACTGTCTTACAAGTGGTGCAAAAATTATGCATGGTGGGGAGAAAGTGCAGAAAGAAAAGCTTTCCTTCCTCTTTCCTAATACTAAACTTGGAGACATCCAATGAAACTGAAAACTGGAAGATGCAGGTCCAACAAAGGGAAGTACTTCTTCATACATAGTTAAAACTTTGGAATTTGCTCCCACAAGAGGCAGTGGCAACCACTAACATGGGTGGCTTTGAAAAAGGATTTGACAAGTTCATGGAGGATCAGGCTATCAGTGGCTTCTAGCCAAGATGTCTATGTTCCACCTCCAGTGCTGAGCTGTTGTGCTCAAGCTCTGCTCATTAACCCCTGATTGGGCACCGTGAGAGCAAAAGACTGGACCAGACGGGCCTATCGCCTGATCCTGCTCAGCTCTTCTTGTGTCCTTACAATGTGCAATAAATTATAGCCTTCATTAACTATTTGCCAAACAGCAAAAGAACAGGGATTCTTGAAATGTAAGCCTTAAGGAAATGTGACACTTGACTCATTCAGCAGGGGCAACTCATCTCAGTAAGACATATATTTGCACTGGAGTATTAAACAGGACTGCCTTTTACTGTTATGAATATTTAAAGTTTATGTGTATACCATGAGGTTCCTTACTCAGGGAACTAATGAGGTGCCCTAAAACACACAACATTCCTGTAACAACCTATCGAGAAAATAAAGCACACCTTGCTTATCTGAGAAGTAACTACACATAATGTAGTACAACATTGTGTGTATTCAAAAAATTAAATACCCAACATGGGAGTCCCAAGTGCTCCCAAGATCAGAGCATGCAGGGAGGAAAGGGTTATGCTTTCGGCAGCAATTTCCATGAAATTTGCCCCCCACAACTGCCTCAGCATTTTGGGGGGGGGGATCCCATTGGCACAAGTGGGAAGTGGGAACTTTCCCCCCTAATGCCAACTGCTGTACAAGGGGCCAGATTTCATGAAGATTTCTGCTGGGGTCATCTTATACCTCTCCATGTAGTGCAATCTTGATAACAAACCCCCACCCATGCTTATCATTTAAAAACACAATACATAATTGCTAATGATGCTGTAAATATCATGTGTAATTAGCTACATTCTAAGTGTTATAACCCTGAACAATAGTTGGGGGGGGAGGGGAGAGAGATCGGACCCAGCAGCTTACTCCTCAAGACAAGGTGGCTCAAATTGGTTGGTTAGTTCAATAGTTTCATTGGTGGAGCATGGCATTATCAAGAATCAATTCCAATGTCACTGAGGTAACTGCTATAGCTTGCTAAGGAAGAACCATCTAAATTTCCAGCTAATAAAGTCATTCCTTCAGCAACAAAAACCCTCTCTTGTTTTTTGTTCTTTTCCCCCCTCTTTCTGTTTTGTTTTCTTCCTCAGTATCCCCATTTGTTGCCTGTGTTGTGTTCAGAGACATGATATTCTTAGGACTAAAAACCTGAACTCAGATTATGCTTATTTGATAACTGGTTTATTTTGCTTCTGCTTCCTTGCTTAAGCTACAGGCAGACTCAAGCTCTTCCTTCCAGAATTCCCTTTCCCCCTGTCGGCCTCCTTTAAATCCTGGAATGGATTCATCTATGCTTAGCCATGAACATTCTGAAATCTGATTCTGAAATCTAGGTCAGGATCAAGGAATGGATCTGCCATACACATTATTAGACAGATGCTGAACAATTCTATTACAACATATATTGCAATTGACACCTGTTATTCATGTTTAAATGGACTAATAAAAACAAATCATCTGCTTTTATGGGACATTATTTAATATATTGATGAAATGGCCATTTTTAAAATCTGCAGACCAAGGATGAATCCTTGAATTTTGATTACAGTCATGTGACATGTATTTCAATCATCAGTCGGTGGAACGGAAGTGCATTGTATAGGCGTGATCCACTCTATGTTATAATCAGTACAACTGCATTTTTATGCAGATTTTCTCCTAATATATGCATTTTACCACACATGTTTAAATTTGGAAACTGCATTGGAAAAAGTGTGGATTTCAAAGGAGAGATGCATTTCTGTTCCCGTTTCAGGAAGTGCAGGTTTACATAAGTTTACATAAAATGAAAACCAAATTGAATTTCTCCTCCATCCCTAGTAGAACATTAGATAAATGCGCATGCAACCATGAGGAGTCGTAAAAATAAAGTGGCAGCCACTTGCATGTGCCAGTGACGAAGCTGCATGCTCCAGCACCGGGGGCGGAGAGCAGGTGGGGGCGTGGCTGTCACGCATCCTGGGGGCATGGCGTGCGTCCCAGGGGTGTGGATCGCCGCCCGCGGGGGCGTGCCACCTGACACAGTGGGGGTGTGCACAGTGCGTGTCTGGGGGGGCAGCCGTGGTGGTATCCCCCTCCCTGATGGTGCACTCCCCCCACCCCCCATTCCTCCGCCAGTTCAAAAGCCTGCAGACCAGGATACTGCATTTAATACCATGTCATAGATGCTGCATTTTTTAAAAAATAAAAAAGCTATTTTAATTTTCACAATAGCTCTGAGTAGTTCTTTAATTTGAAAAATCTGGAGAATCCATGTTACCATAGTCCTATGAACAAGTGTCTTCTCAGTACTGCACATTCTGTCTCCTATTGGCGTCTTTGGGCGCTTCTAGATGACTTGTATATTGAGCATTCATCCAGATTTGTTTGGAGAGAGATTAGGCAACCCTGGCTAGTTAATGAGCATTCATTAACATTTGTTTGTGTGGAGGTTACATGACATTACATCAAACCAATTCATTTCCCCCTTCACTTTCCTTACTGCAAAAGTCGAATGTTTGGGAAAGTGAGATTGTTGTGCAAGACCTCACAATCAATTATAATTGTACAGCCTGAATTTGCCATATATAATCAAATCCCACACCAAAATGGTGCCCTTTATAACAGAGAAACAAGATACCCCTGGGCTGGGAAGTTATTTGTGACTCTTTCTTGTACATACTCCATGATAAGCATAAAATCTTACCTGTACTTAAAACTATGGCAGCATAACTTACATGAGTAATAGTATGACCCTATGCCCATCTATTCAAAAATAAATCCCATTGAGTTCATGGAGTTTACTCCTAAGTAAGTATACATAGGATGAAGCATCAGTCACCACAGCCACTCTTCATTTATAGCTTATTCTTCTCCAGTGCTAGCAAGTGTGCATTTTAATAAGTCATGAAATCAAGAGACATCCAGATCAGACAAGGGAACTTTGCCTCCTCTGGCAAAGTAGGAGTGTGTGAACTCTATGAACTCAATGGGATTTATTTTTTAATAGATAGGTGCTAAAAGTGAGTACCAGGCATTTGGACATTTTTCCTGAGGTTGTCATCTTTGTTATATACTATGTGAGCCTGGTACTCACTTTTAGGCAGGCTTAATATGACTCGTTGTAAACTCTTTGCACAGAAAGTAACAAGGGTTCATATGCAATAAAGAGTTGACATCTTTATTTTTTTAAAAAAAAACAACAGTAGCATTTTAATAAGTCCTGAAATCAAGAGACATCCAGATCAGACAAGGGAACTTTGCCTCCTCTGGCAAAGTAGGAGTGTGTGAACTTTGAAGGACCCATTCTGATAAGTGGTGCATGAGGGCAAAATTGCAGCCTCACAGCCCATCTTGCACAATCTCATGTTACCTGTAGACGGGGCAGGGAGGCGAGCGATGGCTCTTATTTTGTGCAGGTAGGTGGGGTCAACAGGTCAGACACAGTCTGACTGGAACCGCAAAGGCATAAATAAGGTTGAGTAACACATTACGGAGCTTATCTCAGACAAATGGAAACTGCAAATAGACACATAAGAGATGTTGTGTGGCCTTGCAGATATGATTGCTATTCAGTCAAAGAAGAAAGTTGCAAGTCTTTCCCATTCCTTTTTCTCTCCTTGGTTCTATCGCAAATTTCTTTTGCACCCTAAATTATTCATGGCCCCTTTTCACATTGATCATTACCTGCTCCGTTTATTCCCATATTTCTTTTGTTTGCTTACTTGCTTGTCCATTTTTCAATCCCCCCTTTTCTTGCTTTAGCTCTTTCACTGTCATTTTGTCCTCTGTCTTTCTTGTGACCTTCCCTCAAGTGCAGTCTAGCGGTTAAGAGCATGAGCCGCAGATCACATCTCCACTCAGTTATGAACTCCATTGCTGGTGTAAGGAAAGCTTCAGGCTGGTCAGTGTTGTTAATGCTAAGCTAGAGGGGCCAATGGCCTGAATTGGTGTAAAGTATTTTTTAAAAATAATTGCATATTGTTGTAGCCCACCCTGGGGCCTTATGGTGAGGGGCAGGTAAGAAATTTGATATGAAATAAAACATGTTAGTGTGTTCTTGAAGTAACTGCAGGTTTGGAAATGGGGGGTTGGGGTTGGGTTCAGATCCCCCCTTTCCACCTCTTCATAGTCTTGTTTATTCATCTCTTCACCTTGCATTTCTCCTTTCTCTCCTGATCCTACATAATCTTCAGCCTTTGTTTCTGTCAAATCTTAGAAGCAGTTCACACATGCAAACTAGTTCCCTTCCCCCCTGTGTGTGACCAGTCCTGTAAAAAACAAAATCCTCTTCGGCATGAATCAAACATAGCTGGGGAAAGAGATGCAGTAGCCACTTTGCACAAAAGCAACAAAAAACAAATATTAATTTATCATTTCTGAGAGCTATGAGAAAGACAGGACAGTGAAGCGGTTAGAATGTCAGAAGAAGATTGGAGAGACTGTTCAAATCGGCACAGGGTGAGCGCCTGCCATTCATGATCTCTCAGCCTAACCTACCTCGCAAGGGTGTTGTAAGGCTACAAGAGAGGGGAGGAGAACCATGAGGCCAGCCTTAGCTCCTTGGGGGAAAGGTGCACTGACATGTAATAACACACGAATAATTACAGCGATGGCAGGTGGCCATTGAGACTGTAGGGTGAAAGGCAGGAAGACCAACAGAAGGTGAAACTAGAGCCAGTGACCAGCAGAGCTACCATATTTTTCGCTCTATAAGATGCACTCGACCACAAGACGCACCTAGTTTTAGAGGAGGAGAACAAGAAAAAAAATATTCTCTCCCTCTCTGCTCAGCGCCTCTCCAGCAAAGTGGGAAGAGAAACAGAAGGGGCTCTGTTTCTCCTGCCGCTTTGCTGAAGGGGCGCTGCACAGCTTTCCCTCTCTATGCAGTGCTTCTTCAGCACTGAAGAAGCGCTGCGCAGAGAGGGAAAGCTGCGCAGCGCCTCTCCAGTGAAGCGAAGTCAGAACAGCAAGAGGGATCGCTTGCAGTGAAAGCAGCAATCCCTCTTGCTGTTCTGGCTCCTGGGATAGCCATGCCAAACCTCTTCAGGGCAGGGAGAGCATTCTTCCATTGCCTGAAGAGGCTTTGTGTTGCTTTTGCTGAAGCCAGGAGAACGAGAGGGATCGGTGCGCACCGATCCCTCTCGCTCTCCTGGCTTCAGCAAAAGCAACACAAAGCCTCTTGAACGCAGCGGGAGGAGTGCTCCCACTGCACTCAGAAGGCTTTGCGTAGCTATCCCTAAAGCCAGGAGAGCGAGGAGGGGGAAAGTGTGTCTTATAGAGCAAAAAATACGGTAAGTCCTTCTAGTTTTGTCCTTATTCTCCTCCCTGCTGAGTAACATTTGCTCAGGTCTAGCCAGCGAATGTGATGGTGTTTGAGCCTTAGTTTAGAACAGCCAAACGCAACGTCCTTGCCACTGCTCTGCAGAGACTACACATTGCCCAGGATTCCGCCCTGAAAAGTTACATCATTTCCCTCCCAGAATTAGAGTGTAGCTGTGCATTCTAATGTGAAGAATGTGATGCCCTCCTCTTTCGGTATCAGGCAAATCATCATCAGTGCAGAAAAGGCTTTTGTGTCTAAAGCAACACAGTCATCTTTTTTTCCTGGCAGAGCCGTCCCTTCCGAAGAGAGCAGCTGAAGTTCAGCCAAACATCTGCACACAGAGAGCTCTTGAGAGGTCAGGAGGGGCAGCCACCCCAGCAACAAGGAATACTTGAACGGCCTCTAATAGTCATTATTATTATTTTGCACCAAGTATAATTACATTTTCATTTCAATATGTGTTAATTCATATCTGAGGCGTGTTTTACATTTTTGACCCTTTAAAGCACCTAAGCAAGTTTCTCCATCTAAGATTTTTGATGGGGAAAGAAAAAAATATTTGAAATTTTGTTCATTTACTATATGGTGGGGGGAGAAACTACGGTAATTTATATTTGTAAATCCTGAGCACATTCATCACTTCTGGAGCTTCACCAAGACCAACATACTTTGAAGTTTTATTAACTGAAACAAATATTCAAAAGTGGTTCTCAAATCACAGCCTCCTATCTAGCTGGGGGGCGTTGTAGCAAAGATCTCGCCAGATTTGAGTGGATTAACATTTTTAGTAACAGGAAAGCTGGGTATGCAGTAGATGTCTAAGAATTAAAGGGATTAGAATTACACCTCTATTTTCATTATTTACAGGACAAAAATATTGAGGAAATTGCCATTTTCATTGCCTTCAGAACATATGTGTTACCAGCACATTTTCTACACATCATCCCAAATAGTGCCAGTAGGATAGAGTTTTATTAACCTGGCTAGTGTTTATTTATGTGTAAAATAACAAACAACTAGCTCAAAGTGGTTTACAAAAGCTGTGCTGTTTTGATTTGCCCAAATTCACATATAAGAAATCACAGAACCCTAGAATTGTAGAGTTGGAAGGGACCCCAGAGGCTCGTCTCCCATCCACTGTGAAACCACACCAGATCCTGCTTAGCTTTGCAAATGTGCTAGCAGTTTTATTGCAGGAAAGTGGACCAGTGGTAACCCAGCTGGTGTTCTCTGGATATTATGGGTTGATGGTTGGCTGACTGGGGTCCAACAAGAACTGGAGGGCACTACGTTGGATACCCCTGAAGGTGACAACCACGTTGCTGTAATTCTGCCTTCTCATTTAAGACTGCACATAGCTACCAACCTCAATTTGAGCATGAATTCCAAAGACTCCCACAAGGTCGGGCTTCCTAAATGCTGCTTCCTTTACCATTTCAAACAGAATTCTCAACCCAGGGCCACTAAGTCTGTAGAATTTCCCATGTAATGATCATTGAATTGAGATCCATGAGCTGTTTTCCTTATCATAGCACTGCAGATACGAACTCCCTTTTTGTTTAAGTTGCCTTTATTCTCTGGCATGCTTCCTTGGGTGGCAGGCAAGTTCTGTAGCACACAAAAAGAAAGAGACCAGTTGTGTTACTAAATGAGGGCTGGGGCAGGGATCTGTGACACGGAAACCCTGATTTTAGCAAAGTGTTCTCAGTCGCAGAACAGCATTCCTTATTTATTTGCCAAGTCCATCCTCTCTGGGCATCATGCTGGCCTCTGCTTCTTGTTAACTCTTTGGCAACATTCCAGGCCCCAGCTGGCAACTGTTAATTGCAGTCAGCAGGTGAGAAACCAGCACCACAGAAACAGAATTACCTTCAACTCTGAAAGACAATTCT
Organism: Podarcis erhardii; assembly: GCF_964252035.2. Taxonomy (NCBI): domain Eukaryota; kingdom Metazoa; phylum Chordata; class Lepidosauria; order Squamata; family Lacertidae; genus Podarcis; species Podarcis erhardii. Next base: position 60,651,136 of record NC_138508.1, read on the forward strand.
GGGGGAAGTCGAGATTCTGGGAGCAGGTATTTAAAGTTAAACATGTATGGAAAGAATCAAAGGAGCAGGCTAAATACTTTTTTTTTTAAGCCACATGACCAAGCATAGTCTTTTGAGTGTAACCACAAGGAAGAAATTAAATATTGTCCCAAGGAGTGGATGTATCTGAGTGGGTCCTCATTCATAGTTGGAGACCTCTCCTTTGCCTTTGGAAAGTGACACCCTCAATTAGGAGGAAGAGCTGGGAAATGGTGGCAGTGTACTTTGCAATTAAAACTGGGAATTTAAACCACGTGGGGTTGAATACAAAGTGGCTGAATACTGAAGCATGACTGCTAGGGTTACCTTAATATCTTCGATTGTTGGCTTTTTCAGTGTAAATAAATAGCAGCAGAACAGGTGGCGGTGGGGAGCTTGATCCAGATTGGAATTGTAGCAGGAAAAGTAGGGGGTGTTACACCTTTGCCCCTGGCTGCAGTCCTAATTCAGAGCTCCCTGGCTCTCTTTCTTTCTCTCTCTCATCCCCCCCCATGAAATTTGCATTGGAAAGAAGGCTTTCCTTGCAAATACTAGGCATGGTGGGTGAAAACTGGACCACAGCAGTAAACAAAGGGTGAAAACTCCCCTACCTCTTCTGCCAGGGTATCAATCTGGATTGCACCCTCTCCCCACAATTTATTTTTAAAAGGTCAATTGTGTGAATGACATTTTGTCTCTGGTTCTAAGATGGTTTATGATCCCTGGTGGGCAATTGGACAGGAGTATATCAGTGACCTGGATAGAGAGTCTTTCCTCCGAGTTAAAATGCAACTCTCACCTTTGTTTTCTGACAGCTATCTAATTGTCTAGTAAGTTAAGGATCTTAGGCCATTTCCTAGCCAATAGGTTTCCTGACATTAGCAAGGAATCTGTGGATGGATGGAAAGGGTTGTATCAGTTACCAAAGGCCTTACAGGTCAAGGCTGAGCCATGTAAACTCATGAAGCCTGCAGAGTCACAACTCAAGATAAGGTGGGTGTGTTGATTAATTTGAGGAGGTTTTCAAAAGTCCAAACATTATATCTTATGTCAGATGCTTAGTCATCAAATTAATGAGCATGGGTGAAGAAGAAAAAACACCTGGCAGATAGAGATTATGGACAAGGAATGAAAGTTCACCAAAAATTACAGTGAATCTTGAGCTTCAATTTTGATGGAGGAGGCATTGTGACAATTAAGTAATTGACACTTGTTTCTTAGGGCTCAGTCCAAAAAAAGCAGTGCAATATAATGAATTTAAATCTGTTTAGAGATGCTAAATAAATTGCAACATTCTATCACTTCTGTGAAGGCACCACCATTATAGCCACAAGCAAGTCATCATATATAACAGTTGTGCTTATGGATTTTTCATGTCAAGTACACTTGGGTTTATACATTCCCGGTAAGTCAAGGTACAGTGCAGTGAAAATCAACATGGGGGGCTGGCAAGGCATGGCCCCATAGCCCCCTTCTATTCACTTTCACATGATGCACAAGTGAAGGGAACTGAGATCGGACGTAGGACCAGCATAGGTGCCCACCAGCAGCAACAGCATCAGCACATGGTACTCATATGGCATGCAATGAATGGGGTGGTCTTTTTTGACCTAGAGATGGAATCCAAATACCTGGATAGATATAGACTTAGTTTTACAGAAATTAATGAGCACCACCAAGTCTCAAGGTTACTACGGTTCGAACTAGATTTGCTGGTTTCATTTCATTGTTGGAGAAGAAAGATTGTAAGGCATTACAATATATCTGAACTCCACAGTGGCCGAATCTCGCTGAGAAGTTCACGCGGAAGAAAGGAAAGTGGAGCCTGAAAATGAACGGCTGCATCCTCAGGAATAATAGAACCATGAGACATTGAGTTACATAATGGCCTATTAGCCAAGGCTCTTTTATTCCTTAGCCAGCAACCTTTTTCCTGACTGTCACCTAGACAACCACATTTCTATGAACACTTATTGGAAACAAGGACTGAGGATGTCCTTATAGGAGACAGGCTGCCAAATATGTCAGCTTCTCTAATACAGAGAACAATCTCTTGCTTCTTGGTGGCGGGGCCGATGATATAATGCATTCGTCTGTTGTCTATTCATCTTTCCCATCTATCATTGCCACATGTAACCTTGAAATCCTACCCTGCCTTTCCCTAACTTCCAATTGGCTCCTCATCCTCTCCTAAAGGCAGATATCAAATGGCTGTAATGTGGCGAAGTGGGGAGGAGGAGGAGGAAGAGGAAGTACCAATCCATTTTCCAGAAAGAACCGGGAGGGAAATGAGCTTTCCAATTTGTAGGCACTGACACAATTTTCTGAGGCAGCCGAATAGATTCCTTTGCTCCCAGCCTTATCACTCAATAGCACCTTAACATACTCTGCTGGAGACAGATTTTAATAGTAGTGATGAATGATGATGAGGTGAAAGCCCCCTGGCCAGGTTCAAAATCTCAGTTTAGCCCTAAACTCACTAGGAACCCTGAACAGAGCCCCAGTCTCTTTGCCTCAGCCACCATCTGCATTATGGATCCAGTCTGGCCTGCCTTATAGGTCTGTTGTGAGGGGTACTGAGATAATATAAGTAAAGTGATTTGAGAACTTTGGGCAGTATAGCTCAATCCCAAATAAGCAGGAATGGGACTGTACTCCAAGTATTATCAGTAAATGATGTTTATCTGATGGACATCAGATGTATGAGAATAAGGTCATAGGAATCAATTCTACGCAAACACTCTTAGTTCTGTTTCTCTCTGTCCACCTTGGCCATTATGACTGTAATTTTTACCCCTGCAGAGGGAAATATTGCAATATGTTTATGTCTCAAGAGGACATAATAAAGAGAAATCTACCGCTCTTCAAGTTGAAAGAAACTGCTGAATTAACTCTAGTGACTGACAGTACCTTTATAATTTATTCTATAGTTTGGTCTTTGCCTTTCACTTTTCACATGCCATAAATAGTCTTTTATTATCTGGAACCAATTAGGATGTTATATTTAGTGAGCCCATGCAGTACTTGAAAGCGTTTTTTATTGTCACAGGTATAGATTCTTTAAATGCTTTGGAATCCAAACAATTTTCTCCTCCACTTGGGTAGTTTCAAACCAGTAAAGGACTTCACTGCTTGGATACATGCCCAAATCAGCTGTCAGCATTTTGCTTTGGTACAGAGGGGTCATCATCCTGTGATCCTCCTACAGCAGGTTTCACTATACGGTTTACACTTCTGATCAAAGGAATGAACACATCACAAAAGAATTGGATCTCCTAGATTATTGTCTACAGGAACTACAAAGTCATTTCCTACTACTTAAAATGCAATAGCAGTAAAGTAGATGTGTCTTATGCCTAACCCATAGAGCTGGCCCTATTGTTAGGCAGTGAGGTGGCTGCCTCAGGCAGCAGGTGCAGGAAGGCAGGGAGTGGCAGCGAGGTTTCAGACAGCAGAGCTGTGTGTGCCTTGTGGCTTGCCTTGCAACCCCCAAAGCCCCTTTTCTTCAACTTTGGGCCTCCAGAGGTTGTTGGACAACAATTCCCATCACCCCCAGTCACTTTAGCCAACAGTCAGGAATGATGGGAGCTGTAGTCCAACAACATTTAGGTACTTAAGGTTGAAGAACACTGCAAAACTAGCCTGCTGTCCTCAGCATCAGTGGAAGACATTAAAGTAAGATTCACCTTCTAGTTGGGTTACCTTCTATATGTGGAGATGGGAGTGGGAAATGGCATGTTTTCCTTTTGCTTCAGGCAGCAAAATGACTTAGGCCAGCTCTGAGCCTGTGTTTGGAGTCATAGGCTCATACGGTTATATGGAAAGGCATGGTGCAAAAGGACCATTGGCTCATTCCAGATAAACCTTTGTATTTTTGTCCTATTGAATTCAAATAGGAGCCTAAGCACCCATTTGTAAGGATGTGTTCATATGTCTAACCAATTTCAAGCAAAGGAAGAACAGTTGAGCTATAATGGGCCTTAACTGGATTCATCTCCTACTCCTGCTCTTTGCTTCTTCCCATATTCTAGGATGGCTTTTTACAGCTTGGCATTCCCTTAGTGACAAATGTAGTGACATATTTGTACTGACATTTGACAAGGATTTTCGCAGCAAGCACTGGACTCCCTGCCTCTAAAGGATTTTCCCACAGTAGCTCCAGGGCATGATAGGGATGCTTCTTGTAGTAATCTCCACCACCATGCGCAGTAAAGATAGGTATCTGAAATACACCCAAGTATAGAACTCTCTTCTTTAATTAGCAATTTACACCCATATTTTAATTGACAGGTATGCACCATAAACATCATTCGCTCTGCACGAACAAACATCATTTGTTTATAAAGAATGAGAGCAGGCATATGACTGAGAGGACAGACAGGGCTTTGCTATTTAGTTATACTCCACTTATGGAATTTTGCTTTAGGAAATGGATACAAATATTCAAGCAGAATCCCTCATTATAGAGTCCTCTACCATGTCAAAAGAATCATCAACCTTCCTTAGCCTGGTGTACAGGGGCGTAGCTAGCTGCTCCGGCACCCGGAGCGACAGGGTGGGACGATCTGCCCAGCGGGGCAGCATGGTGAGCTGCCCACGGAGTCTGCCTGGCGGATGCAAGCCCCCCGCTGCTGTGACAACGGCCACTGTGAGAACAAGTTTGGCCATTGCCCTATCCAGCAGGCTCTTCTTATGTTCTTATGAATATCTGATATGCTTTTAAATATACTTTTCCTATCATTGACACATGAAGAGTAATAAAAGGAAGGGAGCATATGCCAGGAAAGGTAGTGTTTAAAAAGAACAAGTTGCCTCCCACTTATTGTTAGCAGCCCACTCTGAAAACCAACCTCAAAGTACCATGATCAGTGTCAGTGGTTAGGAATTTGTTCCACTGAACAAACTTGGATGAAGAGTCTGATGCCACAAGGCCTTTTCTGTGTTTGAAGAGTAAAGTATACAGTCTTTGCAGGATAAGCTCTTGAAAAGTACCCATGCTTTTGGATCAAATGATAACACTTCATGTACCTGCTAAAGTCGACCAGAGTCCACAAAAGCTTATGCCATAACAAATATGGTAGTCTATAAGGTGCTGCAAGACCCTTTCTTCGTTCTCTGCTAAAGACTATCACAGTTCCTCCTCTGAGAATAATATTGTGACACCTTAAAAATGAACCACATCCCGCAAAGGCTTATGCCACTGTAAATGTGTTAGTTTTTAAACTAACAAGACGGATGTTTTTGCAGAATAAGAGAACTCATCATAAGACTACAGGGCAGCTGTTCAGGATGGCAAATTTGAAGAGATGTTACATCACAGTTGGGAAGACAGAAGAGGCCTTCCTTGGGATGTGGGCAGCCTTTACATGTCCTCGCCCCATCCCCAACAGCTGCAGCAGCACTTACACCCCACCAGCCTTCCTCAGAAAGAGAAAAGAAGAAGGGCACAAGAGCCTCCCTTAGAGACTAGCTACAGAACAGCTCATTCTGCTTGAAAGGCACCAGAAGTAACTGGATACCACAGTAAGGGCATTGTGAAGAAGGCAACACTTGAGTGAGGTCCTCTCCTCAGAGGGAGGTGAGAAGAAGGGCAGAAGAGCCTCCACTCATCTAGAGATACCAGCTGTGTGCTGCTCCTAAGGTGGCTCTTACTCTTGCAAGGAAGGCCACTGCTGCACTGAGAGGCGCTCTGTTATCTTGGGCACACAAAAAAATATTTTCTGCCCAGGGCAGCAAACACAATAAATACATCCCTACATAAGACCAGTATGAACTCCATCCATCATACTAATAACTGCAATGCATATGCTTATATCTAACACAAATAACACACATGCCCAAAATGAGACTGGGCTCATATCTCATGTGCAAAGCCATAAAAATGAAGGATGCAAACTGCCCATGTCTGTATGCTCATTCATTGTAGTGACAGGGGATATGACTCAGTTGTGATGCTAGGGATTGATAAACTTGACCACAGTGGATGACAATTCAGAAAGTGGTGGCTCTGGGGGAAGACGTGCAAATATGCACCTCAGCTACACTAGCAATGTTTGAGAAATTGCCTAATACTTCCAAGGATGAGAGCAATTGTATTATGATGTAATCATTGTTCTCTGTTTTTCATTCATTCCTGCCCAATTAGTAGAAGAAAGAAAGGCAGGTCAGATTCTGATTGATTAAGAACTTTGCTTCAGGATGAGAACAGAAATCGCATGGCGGCGGTGCAGCAGCAGCGGGAGGCCGCATTAGCTAAAGTAGTGCTTCAGGTTAAGAACAGTTTCAGGTTAAGAACGGACCTCCGGAACGAATTAAGTACATAACCAGAGGTACCACTGTATTGGCTGCAAATGCCAGTCAACATGTAGGTGTTGAGCCAACTACAGGAAGTTGCTGAAATGCTGCACTGAATTTAGTTGAGAGCCAATGAAAATGCTTTGTTCACACCACCAGAATTTATCTTCAGCGTACTGTACTGTTTATGAGACTCATAGTGTGATGGAAAAGTCTGGGGTGTCAACTGAAACTTGGGGGTGATTTTCCGCCATGTTGCTCTTGAAAGCCCTGCAATGACATTCAGATCATGGCCCAACGTGATAAACTCTTTATCGATAAACTCGATAAACACTTTGCCAAATATTCAAGTTTGCAAGTGTTGCTCTACATCCTAAGCACATCTTCATTGCTCACAGAAGGTAGACAACAAACTCCCTCCACCCAAACTCAATATGTAGATTGTAACATAAAGTAACTGCCCCTATCTTGGAAACTATGGCATGCGGATTCTTTAACTCTTACCTGCTTTGCAGTTTTACTTTCTGGTTCTTGTTTTGACTCTCAGTTCAGTACAGTGAAGCTTACCAGGCCAAAGAGATTTTGCTGCCTGAGGTGAAGGGCAAGATGGTGCTCCCTCTCATTCCATGTACAGAAGCTGACTGGGCTGGCAGTTGAAACGAATTTTGATATGGGTGATGGGACACCATCCTCCACTGCACCAGAGAGCAACAGGCTAGCCCTAGTGGGTGTAGGGCTATGTGGCACACACAGATCTGTCCTCCAACACCTCACTGCCCACCCCGGCATCTCTCAGCATCTCTCAGCTGAAACAGCCACCTCACTTATGGGAAGGCCGGCCCTCAAGCAAGCCATGACTATTGGATTTGAAGGTGACATTCATTATAGAAACCGCCTCCAATCATGGCTTCCTTCCTTGCCACACAGGGTTTATGGTTTTTACAAAGTGGATGCATTTCCCATGCAGGAGCAATGTGGTGTGTAAAACAGGCCAGAGATGGTACTGCACCAGTGGCATAGCATCCATTTAGTCCATGGGTAGGCAAACTAAGGCCTGGGGCCAGATCCAGCCCAATCACATTCTAAATCAGGCCCGCGGACGGTCTGGAAATCAGCATGTTTTTACATGAGTAGAATGTGTCCTTTTATTTAAAATGCATCTCTGGGTTATTTGTGGGGCATAGGAATTCGTTCATTTCCCCCCTCCAAAATATAGTCCAGCCCCCCACAAGGTCTGAGGGACAGTGGACTGGCCCCCTGCTGAAAAAGTTTGCTGACCCCTGAATTAGTCATTTTGTTTTCTATCACTTCTATGTTTTATTTGTGTGAGCAGTGGTGTCACATTATCATGTCTGAGGTAAAAATCCTTAAAATTTAAACCTTTAAAACTGCTATCAACAGGCTTGAGTTCTCTTTTTAATGCATGTGTGACAATAGCATATCAGCAAATCAAACACTGTAATCAAACACAGTGAATTTCACAGCAACTCCTTTCCCTCTGTCATTCATGGAATGAAAAACCCCACAGCTGGTTGGGGCTGAAATACAAGGAAGCTGTGTTGCTCTCACACAATGTTATTAGCAGGAGAAGGAAGAGATGGCCGTGATGGGGGGGGGGGGGGCAAACAAACAGGCAAAGAAAGCAGCCATCTGCCTGGTGACCTATTCCTCAAAATGTTCACCAGCCTCCTTACTTCTGATTAAGAATGGGTGGATCTGTCAATTTCAGTTTCTTTCGGTTCCTCATTTTTTCAATCTCAAGTTCAGTTCTCCACTTTTCCACATCAGCTTGTGAATTCTTCTTTAAAATGTCACCATGAAAGTGACCAGCATTTTAGTGTGAATTTCTCCTGATATGCCCATTTTTACAAAGTGTATTTCCCTCAATAGCTCTCCGCATTTTTATACACAGTTTCAGGTTAATATGTGCATTTTGGTACACATTACTTGGCCCGAGAACAGCATGGCAAAATTCAAGGAAGTGCAAATTTCAAAGGATGGCTGTGTTTTGGGCTCACAGTGTTTGGAAAGGGCAGATTAGGAAGATTTGCCTTTAAATGTGAACTGAATCAAATTCCTCCTCCATCCCTGTTTCTGATGCTGCCTCCTCTTTCTGTTATTGCCATCTTGTGGGGATGGGGTGGAGGTCAGCCTATTGGCTGTGGAGCTTGTCGTTCACCAACAGGAGCAAAGAGAAGAGGAGGAGGCAGCAATAGAGCTGTCAGTCTGTGCCTTTAGCATGTGCCAGCTTCTGATTTACTGCTTAGCTACAACCACAGATGCATTCAAAATAAAGTTCAAAGTGCATTCGCAGGTTTCTGAGGTTCTTTTAAATACTAATATTAATATTCATCTTGGCTGTGAGTCCTGGAAGACCTGCTCCCTGCCTTGCAGGCTTTTCCCACTTGGCCGGGGGGGGGGAGCCCTGACTGACTCCAGCTACCAAAGCAGAGGCTGCTGAACAGACTCTGGGACCAGGGCGTAGCTGCTGTTGTGTTTTTTTGTTTTTGTTTTTTGTATCTTTATTTTTATTTTTAGATCTTGTTGCGATTTACGTGGGAATTGTTCAGCTTGGTTGCATATTTTTTCATGTTTTCTTTATTGTTTGTGACTACTTTTATTATGTTGTTGTTACATATTTTATCATGTCGTGAGCCATCTTGAGCATGGTTTGACCTGTGGAAAGGCAGCATACAAATAAAATTATGCATTTTTGTACGTTTGTGGTATTTAGCCTTTTTGTAGTGTTTTATGGCATTTTTATAGTGTTTTCAAGTGTTCACAGCTCTTCACATGTATTGCCTAATTGTAGTCCTTATGACAACCCAGAGTAAGCCATAGGTGAGAAACCTGTGGCACATGGGCTAGATGTGGCCTGCAGGAAGTCTCCATCTATTCCTACTCACTCACTATTTATTATTATTATTATTATTTATTAAATTTGTATACCACTCTACTACACCCATAGATCTTGCTTCACCCCACCCCCACCCATCCAATTTGTCTTGAAACCAGCCTCCCATTGGGGCCAACTGAAAATGTGACAAAAAAAAATGCATGTCTTTGATGGACAAAAAGCCTGGTCCACAGAATGTAGTGAACTGCTGGCTTTAACTGATTTTAATACTTTCTCTGTGGAAACATGCCCCGAGGACTACATACAGATTGCATCTATTAGGCTTGGGGAGTGGGGAACCTAAAATGTCCCCCCCCCACAAACCTAATTGGTGTGTGTATGCATGTGTGAAAAAGGCAGGGAGCATGGATGTGGGAGGTGTTAATGTCACAATGTGCGTGTGTGGAGATGGACGTGTATTTGAGAGACAACCACTTTTCCCCTTGGCCCCACAGACTGCTGTCACATGCGTCAAAGTAGGTTAGCCAGAAGGAATGTAGCTCTTGGGCTAAAATTGGTTCCCTACTGCAGAGGTAAAAGGTAAAGGTAAAGGACCCTGACAGTTAAGTCCAGTCGCGAACAACTCTGGGGTTGCGGTGCTCATCTCACTTTACTAGCCGAAGCAGCCGGCATTTGTCCACAGACAGTTTTTCCGGGTCATGTGACCAGCATGACTAAGCAACTTCTGGCAAAACCAGAGCAGCGCATGGAAACGCTGTTTACCTTCCCGCCGGAGCAGTACCTATTTATCTAATTGCACTTTGACGTGCTTTCGAACTGCTAGATTGGCAGGAGCTGGGACCAAGCAATGGGACCTCACCCCAATGCGGGGATTCGAACCACGACCTTCTGACTGGCAAGCCCTAGGCTCAGTGGTTTAGACCACAGTGCCACCCGCGTCCTACCGCAGAGGTAGTATCCCCATATTGCAGATGGTAGCATTGAGGATATGAGAGCATGACTTACCTGAGGTCACCTGGAGAGTTCATGTCAGAGGTAAAGGTCTCCATGATTAGCTCAGTCTGTTACACGGCTCAGTCTTATGCATGTCTAGTCACACATAAGCCCTGTTGAGTTCCGTGGGCTTACTTCTAGGAAAGCAGACTATTGCACCATTAGCCACTGAACTACCCAGCACCAGCTCTTTTATGTGCATCCATCTCTCTGTCTTTATTTCTGTCTCTCTCTCATGCACACATGCCCAAGATTATGAACACAGACGGTGTTGTTGATGATTACTATTTGTATATTTTTATTTCTTTTATGAATTGCTTCCTAGGAAAACTCTGCAAGTAAAGCTACGTGAAGCAACTGCATATACAAAAACAGTTTGCTTGTTCTTTTTTTAAAAAAGTACATATATAAAAACAATTAAAACATGCATTTTAAAAAAATCATTTCCAATACAGATATTGTCCGGAATAATAATAATAATTCAAAAATCTCCAGTTAGGAGGCTTGTTGAAAAAGGAAAGATCATAAACCGCAACTGGAATTTACTTTCAGTGCCTTAAAAATAGGCTGCATATTAAATTATAAATTGCTACTAATGATTATTTATGATGAGCCTCCAGAGCATCCTCACTGCAGTTCACAGCAATTAAGTTTGCGCTCTGAGGAATTTGCTATCTTCAGGCTTCTTCCTACTAGAACATACTCCAGTGGAATGACTAGGGAGGATGGAAGCTCAATTTTTATCCCCCTCCCCCTTTTTTAAACTCAAATGAGTTCTGATGAGGATTCTGAATAATTCTGAAGAAAACAAGCTGAAGTCAACCACAATTACTATGCATTAAACTGGAACCAGTTTCTGTTCCTCTTCTACATGGCTGATTTCTCTTTAACAAATGACTGGTATGGGGAGATGGTGGGGCTGAGCAGGATCAAGACCACAGTGTTACCACACACAAGCCACTGCCACAGTCCTAATCAGAACCAGCTCCTTCAATTTTAATTGGTTTTACATTTTCTGGGGGAACCCTTTTTAAAAAAAAAAAAGTTGCCAACAATCCATTCAAGATATCCTAGTCTAAAAACACTCTAAATGTGGCCTCATATAACCAACATGGTTAAATCTACTTAATGCATGAGTTAAGACCATAGAGTAAGCTGTCCCACCAGGCTTAGTGAGGTCACTTCCTTACCTTGGAAGGAAAAGGGTAGTCCTCTCTACCTGAGATTCTCTCTGTGTGAATAGGTTTCAGCTGGTTGCTCCAGCTGAGACTGCACAGCTCACAAGCCACTCTTGAGTTCCTCTACCAATAATTTAAGAACTTTCACCAATTTGTAACTAAGCCAAGTTTTACTGCCTGTGCAACTTTTTCCAGCTGATGCATGGAAAAGCACATTAACCTGACATTTGAAGAGTTGGTAAGTAAACCATTTTTTAAAAAATTGCCACATGTGTAGTCTTTTCCTATGTTGGGGAAAGAGGGATGTTTTGGAACTCACAGGGGCACATTTGAAAGGTCTAACAACCCATATTTACACACTTTACTTTGCTGCAAGTTTTGTGACTTTAGATCTCTGATGAGGTTCTCTCACCAAAGAATACTTACCCCAAATTTGGATCTTGGCATCCAGGGAATTACCCTTTCTTTATACAGTGCTACCTCAGGTTACATACGCTTCAGGTTACATACGCTTCAGGTTACAGATTCCGCTAACCCAGAAACCCAGAAATAGTGCTTCAGGTTAAGAACTTTGCTTCAGGATGAGAACAGAAATCATGCTCCGGCAGCGCGGCAGCAGCAGAAGGCCCCATTAGCTAAAGTGGTGCTTCAGGTTAAGAACAGTTTCAGGTTAAGAACAGACCTCCAGAACGAATTGACCTGAGGTACCACTGTATATTTCCTCTCCTACACCAATACTAAACATCAGTTGTCCTGTAATGGTTTATCCCATGCATAACTTTGTTGGTCAAATATTTGCAATACAACCCTTCCCTTTCAGGAAGTTTTGAGAACTAAGCCTCATGAACAAAGCTCCATATAGACCCAGCTGTTTATTTTAAGCCTTGCAACAGAGGTCAAATTTTAAGATGTCTGGACTAAAAGTATTTGATCTGTAATCTCTGCTTAGCCTTTGCACTTGGGTGATTACGTGGGCATGATCTTACAGAGTGAGGTGCAAAGCACAATTCTAGAAACAAACCCATTCCACTGACTCTCTGGCCTTCATAAAGCTTAATGCACAGCTGAGCCTCTCAAAGAAAACCCAGATAAATCTATTGCTGGCAATACTTATTTTTTTCACTGAGTGGACCATAATTATTATTATTTCTTTAGTGGAGATTAATAGGTCAGTAAAATTCACAAGTAGGATCCTCAAATCATTGCATATGCATATAACCTCATTATTGGATGATATCCAACTAGATCATAGAATAGACTCACTGATTTCAATGGGTCTACTCTGAGTATGACTGACACTGGGTATCACCTGTTGTTGTTATTTAACAGCATCAGCCTACATAATGCTTTATAGAACAACAAAGCGAAAGAGAAGTCCCATCCCTGAAGAGATGATAATTGAACTATGTGGAAGGAGTTAAGAGAGTAGATGGAAGGGGAGGAAAAAGGCAAGGCTAACAAGGGATGAATGAAAGCAAACACTTTTACAGTGACACTATACAGGAAACATTCTCTTTGAATCAGCCTTAAATGCCATAACCTGCAGATATCCCCAGACATAATTAGGGGAAAGGCTGTGGTTTTGCATATGCCCACACTGAATCCCTGGTATCTCCAGGTTGAGTAGGAAAATATCCCTGCCTGAAACACTGAAACACCTTGTATACTGGGGTAGCTAACCTGTGTCCCTCTATATGTTGCTGGCCTATAACTCCCATCAGCCCAGACAATTTCCCATGCCAGCAATTCTAGAAGTAAACCACCGGCTGCACAGGTGGTGTCATCAGGAAAGGTTTGGTTTCTTGGACCATGGTCTCAGCTTCCTTCAGGAGGGATTTCTGGCATCCTGGGGGAAAAGTGACAAGTGGTATGCCACAGGGTTTTGTCTTGGACCTGTTGTTGTTCAACGTCTTTATAGTTTGGATGAAGGAATTGAAGGGATGCTCATCACATTTTCAGATGACACCAAACTGGGAGGGGTAGCTAATACCACAGAAGACAGAATTGGAAGGAGGGCGACCAAGATGATCAAGGGTTATGAGGAATGGTTGAGGAAGCTAGGAGACTGAGAGCAGATATGATAGCCACCTTCAAATATCTGAAGGGCTGTTGCATGGAAGATGGAGCAAGCTTGTTTTCTCCTGCTCTGGAGGGAAGGACCTCAACCAATGGCTTCAAGTTACAAGTCAGGAGATTCCAGCTCAACATCAGGAAGAACTTTCTGACAGTAAGAGTTGTCTGACAGTGAAACAGACTCCTTCAGAAGGTGGTGGACTCTCCTTGACTGGAGGTTGTGAAGCAAAGGTTGGATGGTTATATGTCATATATGCTTTATTTGAGGCCCTTGCATTGCAGGGGGTTGCACTAGATGACTCTCAGGCTCCCTTCCAACCCGACAATTCTATGATTTTGTGAACCATGTGTGCCAGTGCTCTGACTTGGTATAAGGCACCTTCCTATTTACATGGAATAAAACAGTGGGGCATACATTTGTTTAAGACAGAGCACCTTCCATCTGTGTGAGAGCCAGTTTGGTGTAGTGGTTAAGAGCGGTAGTCTCGTAATCTGGTGAACCGGGTTCGCGTCCCCGCTCCTCCACATGCAGCTGCTGGGTGACCTTGGGCTAGTCACACTTCTCTGAAGTCTCTCAGCCCCACTCACCTCACAGAGTGTTTGTTGTGGGGGAGGAAGGGAAAGGAGATTGTTAGCCACTTTGAGACTCCTTCAGGTAATGATAAAGTGGGATATCAAATCCAAAACTCTCCTCCTCCTCCTCCTTCTCCTTCTCCTTCTTCTTCTGTTTTTCCACTGGAATAAATATGTCATATATATATATATATATATATATATATATATATATATATAATCTCAGCAGAAAAGGGGAAAAGAGCACAAGAGGGGATGTGAGACCCACTGCCCAGGTACTGGCATTTCCTTGAACTCATAAAGTGACACTCCAGAGAGAACAACAAAGAAATGTGAAAACCAAACATTTTCTTTGCACTTGGCCACAATGATCAAGCTGTGTTCAGAGTACACAAGGAATGTTTGGCCTCAGATATCTGCATGAGTGCAGAGTAAGGATGCAAGTGGCTTTGGAAAGCCCTTTTGTTGTGTGCTGAGGGCACTCTCATCTCAAATAAGTGTTTCATTCATAGGGCTTGATGTTGTTTGCTTAAGCAGTCGTCTAAAGATTACCCTGGGGGGAGAGAATGGCTTCCTGAAGCTATCTGAAACAAAATAGATGCTATACAAAGGATTATTAAAATGGGTATTCCCTTTGCAGAGATGGGTCAACGGTGATATCCGCTTACTGTTGAAAATGGAATTTATGCTGAGAATGAGAATGGACAGTAGAACAATATTGCCCACTATATCAACAAAATGCTCTCCACATCACAATTACCGTAGTTTTCCATGTATAAGATGATTTTTTAAAATTATAAATTAATGATAAAAATTGAGGGTCGTCTTATGCACGGATAGTGCAGGGGGGACGGGCGATTGGTTGCAGCCACAAGCAAGTATTGTCAGCGACGATTAGTCGAATGATTGGTAGCTGTGGCAATGTCTGTTGTTGATTGGCTGCTGCTGCGGCACTCCCTCCCCCCAAAGTTCAACAACTCTGGGCAATCTCCCCCTATTTTCTTAATTTGGAGTCCCCCAAAATAGGGGTCGTCTTTTACACGGGAGCATGTTATACACAGAAAAATACGGTAAATACTGATCACTCAGAGTAGCATTTGCAATTTTGAGAGTTGCTACAACCAACCAACCAATCATCACCCAGTGGAAATTCACTTGGGAGGAATGCTTTGCACATCACCTGTATGCTTGACTAGGGATGTCAGAGAATTCCAACAGAAATAGAAAAAGGAGTGAGAATTGCCAGAGTTTGCTTTTTTCATCCCATGTCCAGAAGAATTGATATATTCTGCTGTTGTTGCTTTCAGTCCACAAATGATATATGATTTATTACAACACCCACACAAATACCCACCCACACCCAGTTGCATTGTGTTGAGATGAACAGAGTGGAATAACATAATGACAACATAATTTGTATAATTAATTATGTATATTACACAGGTGATATAATTTTACCACAGCAGACGGTGAGACAAATAACAGAAAGAGTGCTGCATGCAATACAGAATTACAAAGGACGCCTATGCTTTGTCTTTTGTGGCTTCTCGAATCAAGCATGCAGGGATGGGTTGGCTAGGTCAGGAAAGTGGCATTAAATAGTAAATAAAATTATTTTTTGAGAGGAGGGCAATTCTAGCCACCCTAAAGGGCACAGTTCTGTGGCAGCTCCTTGTCCAGCACTTAACTGGACATGGAAATCATTAAAAAAAAAAACCCAAAAAACTTTAAAGGCCCCACCCATTAAGTGGGCAACATCTGACTGATGCACCACCAGATTTTTTTCCTCCTCTAAGTTCTGCTTTGGACCAGAGATTCAGCAGCAGAATGGCAGCCAGAGTATCTGAGACCTAGAGAGGGGTAATTTGTAAACACTTTTGTCCCTCCCTAGTATTTTATTGCATTTCAAACATATCACATGCTGCTTCAGTTTGTTGGTGGGATAAAAATTATCCAGACAAACTGCTTCCTGGCCTAGGTGCTCCTGTGAGTTGATGTTCACCAGTACAACATGGTTCTGAGATTCACCTTCAAAACCCTAGATGGCTTAAGACCAGGATACCTGAAATACAATCTGCCTGTATATTATCCTGCTTGTACATGAATAACTTTCCCGTTTCTGACTGGCAAGTGGCAGCTTGGGCAGATACAGAACACAGCAAGGTGCTGCTAGACCAGTCTTCTGTAACCTGATACTCTCCAGATGTTTTGAACTACAACTCCCATCAGCGCCAGCAAACACAGTTGTGGTGGCTGGTGCTGATGGGAGTTATAATCCAAAAGTGGATTGGGGAAGGCTATGCTAGATGGTCAAAAAATGTGCACCAGTGTGGCACTGATCCAGATGTTCCCCTTCCTCATAATGTCTCTTCAGTTCCTGGTTTTATGGTAGAGTAGACTCTTCCTGGCTGCTTTGCGCTCAACAGCCACCAATTATTACCTCTTTTCTAACTTCTCTTAGCCAAGCTGAGATTGTTTTTTGCTTGCTCACTTCAGGATCCATTATTTACCTTTCTCACTAGTTTCTCTGGCACTGGGCCAGCAGGAGGGAGTGCTGATTAAGAACCACAATCGTAGACTCATCTTAAATGGGTCTTCAAACCTGAAGAGGCCTCAGGCACAGGCTTCACCTTGTCATGGGCTTGTGCCAGCCATGTACCCTGTGATGAAAGACCACACGTGCTCTCCTCTTCCTAGAGCGGTAGGGCAAGCTGAGAGACAGCTGCCTCCAACATGTTAGACACTCCAACTATGGCCACATGGAAACCCAGACATGTGGTATTTGGGGGGAGAAGGGACAGATCTTAGCAAGATCCCTTAGACTTAGCTTAGACCCAAAGCAGTAAAGAACATGAGTGAGACCCATCTTGTGAGCTAAAAAGTTATTCAGTCAACTCCACACTTCTAAATTCATTTTTTAAAAAGCAATATATTATTATTATTATTATTATTATTATTATTATTATTATTATTATTATTCTCTTTAATTTTATTATGGAGAAGCGAGTTGGAATAAATAAGCAGCAGCACAAAAGAAAAAGCAATGAATTTCTAGTTAACCTTAACACTTGTATGGTTCCTAAGCTGGCTTCAGCAATTTAGATCCTTATATGTGCAGAGCTCCTGCCAGCCTAGCAGTTCGAAAGCACGTCAAATGCAAGTAGATAAATAGGTTCTGCTCCAGTGGGAAGGTAAACGGCGTTTCCGTGCACTGCTCTGGTTCGCCAGAAGCAGCTTAGTCATGCTGGCCACATGACCCAGAAGCTGTACGCTGGCTCCCTCGGCCAGTAAAGCAAGATGAGCGCTGCAACCCCAGAGTCGGGCACGACTGGACCTAATGGTCAGGGGTCCCTTTACCTTTACGTGCACAGAAGGGCTTTCTTTCAGCTGGAACTCACTGGAACTCAGTTCCGGCACCTCTCAGGTGAGTGCCATCGCCATTATATGAGAACAAGGAAGGTATTCACGGAGAGTTCTGGCACCTCTATTTCTAGTGGGGGAGAAGCACTGCTGCAGTGGTACGGTATGTGCAGAGGTTCGGAGGTTGAAGTGAACAAGCAGAATTGTTCAGTGCAAACAGAGACAAAGGGCATGCTTAGCTCCCTCATTTTATATTGTGTTCCAGGAAGAGTAATGCTTGGAGAAGGGGATTCAATCAAAATGTGGTAAAGGGTTGTGAGGTTCACAGGGTGAACACCTCAGAAATGGGTACATAGCACTTTGAAGGAAAGGGAAGAGGATGTGAGAACTGAGGTGCCATTTTCCTTTGCCAGAGCTAGATGCCTTCCATGAATTAGCTTGAGCATATACATCATGCTTTCCTTGCTTCTATGTCATGAAGAATAGATCCTTTTAGGAGAGAGGTGGGCATTATCAAAACGACCAGAGAACTGGAGCACAGACGTTTATCATAGGTTCAAACAATACATTTTTTTAAAGATCCATGCAAGGTCTAGACCTAGGTATTCATGGACATAAATGAAGGTACCCTGTGCAGTTACCACAAAGTGATTGCCATAAGTGTAAAAAAAAGAAGTCAATTGTTTCTATATTATCACATGTGTGAATACCAGGACCAGGGTTCCTAGGGCTGCTCATGTGGGCAATTAGAAAATGTGATGAACCAGCCTGATGAATCTCTGAACAAGAAGCTTACAACAGCTTTCTTATGCCAGTACTGCACTGTATTGGTAATCCAATTTTACTCAGGTTTCTGTCTCGTTGCCCCATTATGCCAATTAACCTCTTGCCAGACTGGCAACACCACTAATTAGATTGCTCCTTAACCGTTATCTTTTACCTGAGGATCTCAGGCTATATTGTCATTTTTCATTTCAGTCAACAGTATTGCTACACATATTGAGTCAAGTTATACATTGCCACCGCAGGAGACAAACCACTTACTCTGAACCCTTTTTTCACAGTGGAGACACATGAGACTTCACGTTTCAGTCTTCTGGATTCAAAGCAGTGAGTAAGCACTCGCTATTGTGTGAGTTTCCATGACTGTCCCATGTCACAAGGCTGATTCAGTAGCAGAACCAGACACAGGATACAGAGCCCCTTCTCACCTTTTGCAATCTCATGCCTCATTTGTTGTTATGATTAGCAGTATTATCTGCAACTGATGTCCTGGGGCCTTCACTCATTTTAGCAATCAGTTACTCTTAGTTACTTCACTGAATAAGAATTTTTGCAACGTGATTCTGAAAGGGCTGCTGTCCTTCCCTAAGTGCGATCATTGGACTTAAGTTTTAGCTGCCTTACGTCTGATTTGGTGTCCACCGCTCCACTCTCATTTCTCAAACACACCATTCTGACTTCAAACTAATGTATGCAATTGACATAAGTGAAAACTGCATCTGTTTGTAGCTGTACATTTTCAGAACACAAAATTTTAAAAAAAGGCCTGCTAATCAAGTGATTTGTGTGATCCCAGCTTCTTGTTTTCAAAATGTGCAACTTCACAGCAGCTTCCAATATTCTCTCACCAGTAATACAGCAACGGTCGAGGAAGAAGAACGAAACCTGTTTTTAAAATAAAGCTGCCCAAAGTTCACTTAATCATGTAAAAGTAAGTATTCACATCAGGTTTCTTGTCACTTTAGCCTCTAATTAGAAAATGTGTTGATTACTATCAACTTAATTACATGATGAACTATAGGAGATGATCGTGCTTAAATGTGCCTGCACCAGCATAATGTGGCTACTCAGTCACAACCTTGCTAAGGAAGCTCCAGTTTTGCATCTTAGACAGGATCTGGGGATGCATCTGCAATATCAAATGCTCTTCTACAGTAGGCATGTTCTACACACACTCATGCATCCCTCTTTATCATCCACCCAGGCAAGTAAAATGAGTTGACAGTGCTAAGGCATACATGCCAGACAGAAGAACACCTCTGGAGTGCAAGGGCAGTATGGGGTGAGACATGGAGAGAGGGGACATTGCCTTGGGCAGAATTCTGCAGGTCATAAAGAGAGGCCTGAAAGCCATATCCCACCCACCAGGCCCGAGGTTCCCCACCCCTGAAGTTGTGTAATGTTGACAATGTCCAAAATTGACCAGGAGGACACTATTAGTTGTAAGGAGATGGTTTGGATTCTAGGAAGGATTGACCCCTTCTTCTTCTGATTCTTATTTTTTTTAAATCATTTTGCTATGGATGTTCTTACTGATGATACTGATACAATGCAATCAAAAAGAACTGAAGTGTGTGATAACATGCTAACAAGAAGCCAGCAGTGGTAGTAAAAGACAAAACACAGATCTATGCAGCCTTTGCAAAGTGTAGGTTGTTAGCAGTGCTTTTCTTCTAGAAGAAAAGGTGCTGGTACTCCCCAGGAAGTTGTTACAGTAAGTGCCACATTTTTTTACCAGTGCTTTTCTTTTAGATAAAAAAAGGTGCTGGTACTGCGTACCCTTGAAAAAAGCACTGGCCGTTAGACCTTTAGGTGTCCCAGATGTTGCAGTTCTCTCCGCCTCTACTCCTCTTGGAGTGAATAGACCACAAACCTTAGTAAGTTTAAATGCCTTACTTACAGTAATTACAGGTCTCCTTCATTCATCATTCAATGCTACAGCACAAAGAACACTGGCAAGGTATTCTTGGTTGCAAAATACAGAACTTAGGCTCTAACACACAGTCGGAGTCTGAAGCACTAGCCGCAGACATGTTTAGCTTACATGGTCCGAAAAGAGAGAGAGAGAAAGGAACAGGAAGCAACCCTTATTCCTTCCCTTGAATTATGTTTGGTTACATAAACCTCCCACAGTTTTGTGCTCCAAGTTCACGGATATGCAGCCTGGATGGGGGGGATCCTGGCCAATCCGCATTCCCCCACTCTATGCTTGTATGTCAATTTGCATGAAAAGCGGCTTCTCGTGCAGATGGCGGGGCTGGGCTGGCCTACATGGCCCCACATCCCTCCTCAGGCATTCCTTGAATTCATTCGGAGGCCACCTAAACCCTTCCTCATGTCCTTGTTAGGAGCCTCTTTCACTTAAGGAGCAGCTCTGAGGACACTTACTTGGGAGCCAGCCCCTTTGAACTCAAGAGGAGTGAACCAATGCACCACTCAGGCATAGGATCAGGTTGTGAGACTTTGCAAAGGAAATGTGCTAACAGAAAGTCTTGTTCCAAAATGACATTCACACAAACTGTTCAAGAAAAACAAAGCAGTCCATAGGGCGCCATCTGAGGCTTCAAGCAGCAGACTTGACACAATTACGCTAATTTCATCTGGAGCATGAAAGCCACCCTTTGACCTGCTTTCCATTCCTCAGATGGCCTTCAAAAAACAATATTGATATTTTATGTCATTTTCTGATCATAAAACCACAGGGGCACACCAACTCCAAATCCCTGCATCCTCCTGAGATAAGGATGCTGAAAAAACAAACAGAACCTGACCTGGATTATTTCAATGTCACCGAGCTCTTTCTTTCAGTCAAGAATTATACTATATCCACTGTCAAGAGCTTTTATAATGGTGTAGGGAGGGAACTGGAATCATTTTGTTTTAAAGGACATCAGATATTCCCCACCACCACCACCTTAACTAGAGAGCCAATGCAGAGTAATGGTTATAGCACTGGACTACGACCTGGGAGAGAAGGGTTCAAATCCCCACAAAGGCATGATGGTCACCGTTTGGGCTACTCTCTCTCAGCCTAACCTACCTTGCAAGTTGTTGTGAGGATAAAATGGAGAGGAGAATTGTGTGTGCCACCTTGAGCTAATGGAATAAAAGGTGTGAAATGAATGCAGTAATAATTAATAATAATAATAATAATAATAATAATAATAATAATAATACGTTCCCAAAAGATAGGATCTGAGGCTCGTCAATGCAGGGCAACCGACTGCCAAAGTTGAATAGAATCCATGCACACTTTTAAATAACAAATAACAGCTTGGAGGGAATTTCCATTGGGACCGTGGCAGAAAGGGAAAGGGTTAATCCTACCAGCAGCAGCAGCTGTTTACATTACAAAACCCTAGTGTGAGAACCGCATGCATACAATTAACTCATCTTGTCTTTGGACTGATGTAATGACTATCCCTGAGTTGAGTCTGGAGAGATCCACAGCAGGTCTTGATCTAGTCACAAATAAGAAGCAGTTTTGTACTGCATGAGACAATTGGTTTTTCTAGCTCAGTATTACCACCACCGGCTGGCAGCAGCTCTCCAGAGTTTCAGAGAGGAGCCAAGCATCACACTTCAGACCTTCTGCCTGCAAGGTAGATACTGTGTATGCAATAATAATGATAATAATAATAATAATGATAATAATAATGATAATAATAATAATAATAATAATAATAATAATAATATATTTGTGCCCTGCCCATCTGACTGGGTTGCCCTAGCCACTCTGGGCAGCTTCCAATATATACAAAACTGGGGTAAGGAAACATGGGTGGGGTTAGGATGAAGGGTGAAAGGCAGTGAGAGAACCATCTTCTTTGCTTTCTTATTCCTCTTCTTCACCCTTCATCTTCCTCACTTAAATTTAAAATCAAAAATATATTTTTTTCCAATTCATGGCTGAATAATAAGAGGTAACATAAAAAGTTAGGAGCAAAATACAAAAACAATCACTTTTTGATTTACATTCCCCAAGAAATCCTTTTTATGGGCCAAGAAAGCTCTGTCTTAGGAGCTTAAAGTGAGGTGGGAAAAGATGGCAAATGCTGACAGTCTAATAACACTGATTTGAGCTTAATGCTAACTAAGCCTGACAAACTGGCACCCCCCAGTTATTGGCTCCCACTCATTCTTAAACTGAGGTTATTGCCAATCTGTATCAATCCATCCTGTCACATGACACTTATCTAACCTTATCTCAGCCATCCATCCATTGGTGGCCCAGCTCCATTTATCCAAGTAATCTTGCTGTACCTGTCATTCAGGCAATATCTTGTCTTCCTGGATTTCTTGAAGCCTTCTTTTTGAAGCACAGGATTAGTATAGAAAATTGACAGATCCAAATATGTATATTTTTTGCATTGCCTCGCGTGCCAAGGCAGTCTACCAAGCTGACAAAATGGGGAAGGAAAGGAAGCAGATGTAAATGGTGCTGCTGTGAAATTGAGCAAAGGTTTGATGATCTCTGCCAATTTCTCATGTCACACCTTGAAAATGGGCCTGCAAGATTGTCCCATTCTTCGCAAATATCACACTGTTGCTTTTGTAAGTCTGCATGTTAATGCCCATGATGGGCCTTCCATTAGATAGGTGTACACTTCTTCTCTGCCTTGATAACCTACCCAGGAAAATTTAGCATTAGTGGAAAAAGTTTCGGAACTGAACTATCACATCTAAGTGAGCTGAAAATATCTCACTGCACACCAAAATCCTGCTTCTGAATGGTTTCGGGGAGCCAAACCCAAGTAGTCTGATTGTTCTATCCTTGTTTTAATGGTTGTTTTTATATTGCAGTTTTGAATTTTTTTAAAAAATAAATAACTATGGCTCCAAGCTATGACAAAAGCATGTCGCATAGGGTTCCCCACCATGTTGAGAAAAACACCTATGCATACAAGTTGTATGTGCAAGGCCTTTCCCTCTGATGCATGCAGGCTAAGGCATCTTCATTGGGGAGGGGGCAGTCTAGAAATTGAGGATAAATACATGGGCAGATCAGTAAATATAAAGATAGCATGTCCTCTTCCACAGCTCTGCCCTGTATTCCATCATCTAACCCTGAAATCTTGTCATTCATTGAGCTATCTCACATTCTCGTCACATTTCCTTTCCTCTAATTTCTCTCACATTTACCCTACCACCACCTCCTCCTCCTTCTGATCCAACTGCATGATCTGAAATCCCCATCTGCTCCTCCAGCCTATTTTGCAAGCACTAAAGGCAAATAATGAATTGCACTTTTAACGATGGCCAAGTCTTAAATCAATCGATTATCCTTGCCATTTCAGGGAAGTCTTAGTAGCTCCTTTCCTGACCTCTAGTTCCATGCAAATTTGAAGCATCTCCAATCTTAATAACCTTATGAGCCATATATCTTCCTTTTTTTATCTCTTCCTGATTATTCTTAGCTTTCTTTGGCACTGTCGCACAATCTCCCTCTGTCGTTCCTACACCTGACATTTTACACCTTTCATATGCCTAATTCTTATCCTTGATCACGTTCTGCAGTTCCACATTCATCTTATTTCCTTCTGTTTTTTTTTTAAAAAAGGCCTTGTGTATTTATTGCTGGGTGGCGCATATAACTCTCAATGAGACAGCAATTTGCATGTCAGCGTTTTCTATCCTCTCTCAACTTACTTGATGCCCTTTTCTCCCTCTTTCCTTATAGCGTTTCCTGTTCTGTTCTTCTAATACATAGTATTCAATATGCAGACTGCACTCCACACTTTAATTTTACTTTATTTATCTGTACTAGCTGCCCTAGCCAAGAGCATTGGCTTATATGATTTTCATATTGTTATTTTTCACCAGTCACAAGCATTTGAAATTATTATTAACATTTGTTTACATAGCACCATCAATGTACGTGGTTCTGTACACGATTAAAAAAAATATGCCCCAAAGAGCATACAATTAAATCATTTAGACCAGGGGTCAGCAAACTTTTTCAGCAGGGGGCCGGTCCGCTGTCCCTCAGACCTTGTGGGGGGCCAGACTATATTTTTTTTGGGGGGGTGAATGAATTCCTATGCCCCACAAATAACCCAGAGATGCATTTTAAATAAAAGGACACATTCTACTCACGTAAAAACACGCTGATTCCCAGACCATCCCTGGGCCAGATTTAGAAGCTGATTGGGCTGGATCTGGCCCCTGGCCTTAGTTTGCCTACCCATGATTTAGACTGTATATAGCTGTCTTCATAATCCATCTCAGTAATCATTACAATAGCCCTGCAAGATAGACCAGGTGGGGACTGGACCACTGGAGCCACACCACACTTGGCTCAATGCTTCACGCCTGCACTTTTTGGATGTTGGGGGTCCAGCCACCAGCCCCAAAATATTGAGAGCTCCAAAAGGGATCAGCTACCGTGAGATGGTGCCCCTGGTACTTAGTATTCTTTGGGAGAAGCCATGGCTGTTGAAAGTGGAGTAGCATTTTAAATGCCTGGTGCAGAGGTGGGGGCCTAGTACCTCTAGAAGGGGGGCTCTCTGAACAACTTGATCTGCCCCCCCCCCAGTTGAAGGGCTTTTCTCCCTATTCCCTTGATCCACGGGGGGGGGGGGGCGTGTTGACCGTACACCCATATACAGCCCACATCTTCAGCGCCTGCATTGGCTGGGTGTTGGGAGCACCTTCTTCGAACTTCCGATCACAGGAACGCAGGAACAGCAGCACAGTGTTCCCCTGGAATAGGTCCTGGTGCAGTGGACTCACATTTGCTATGGTGAGCACCTCAAAAGCAGCAGAGTAACGGAAAGAAAACTGTGGAGGTTTTGTTGCATACCTACTTTTATTTCTACTGATTAAACAAATAAAAGAACATAACAAACATGTACGAGAGAAGCAGCTCTCTCATACTGCCATCTTGTCTCTAGACAGATCACAGAAAAACAGGCACAATGCTAGGGACGGAAGTCTGGACGAGTGGTTTTCACCCGCTCCTTTCTCTGAGACAGAAAGTAAAACAAACACGATCTGGTGATCTTTGCAATGGGAGGGATGAAAATACGGACAAGCTTATGGCCACAGCCGCCATCAGACACTGTGATCCAACATCTAAGGATCCTGTCTTGGCAGCTATAGGTTAAAGTGCATGATCTTGAGATCTCCAACTTCTCTAAATTTTTTTATAGGCTTTCCTCCTTGGCTTTAGAAGCATTTTGCCCTCAGCTGCTTCTTGCCTCTGTCCTCAGAGGCTTAATGAGGGTCTGTCATGTGCTCCTGCGGTCTCATCAGCTTCCCTCCTGTGTAATTCCTCTGGCTTCAGTAGAATCACACAGGCTTAAACCTGGGATTTCAGAGTGAAGAATCAAAACCTTTGCCTAATTGTCACATGCAGCTGCTGCCGATATCAAGCGATGCTGCAAAGTGGGCTCATGCACCAAATATAAAAGCAGGATCCACCACCAGCGTCTGAAGGCCAGGCCCTGCTGCTAATTTGAATCATCAGGATTCAAGCCCACATGTAATTCTTCTGAAGTCTCTTATCTCAATTACTGTCTAAACGTTCAGATGCCTCCTGCACAAAATGGCAATTACTCTTCTTCCTCCTGTCTGATCTCTTCTAAAGAGCCTCTGTCCCATGGCATTTGCTAAATTGGTTTGTGCTTCCTCAGACTTAAGAGCGTTACTGTGCTTTTAAATATTGGATGAATTACAAATATTTATATTGCAACTTATATCTGATCCAAGTGTATCTTCTACTGGCTGACTTCGGAATGTGGTGCCTTCACTTGCCTCATAAATACACGTTTAAGATATCTTCATTAAAATAAAAAGTGGCTTAGCCCAAGAATTGTGGATTGTATTGAACTGCTATAGATTTGTTCATTAAAAAAACACACTAAACACAGAATATTATTGTTCTCTCTCCCTTAAGATGGTGAGGGTGATTTGTTTTAGTTTTATATTCTTAACAAGCAGTCTTCAATGTTGTCCCTGTTTTGCAGGCTCACCAATAGATTCATGCTCCTTATTCACAGAAGCTGCTCACAGCAGCAGGCTGTTATTTTTGCATAGTATTCAGCACAGTGCTACGGCTAAGGTTCCATCAGTGCAAGGATTTCATCTTGTGAAATATGATGCTCTCCCTCTCTCCCACACCTCTGTGCTCCCTAAATCTGTTCTGGTTGTTTCCCCAACCCTCCAGAGCAGATTTCTTTGGGTTGGTGGAGGGGCTGTGCAGGGTGTGTGAGGAGAAATATCAACTATTTCACTGAATTGTTCTGTAAAAAATAAGGGAGGGATAATAATAATAATAATAATAATAATAATAATAATAATAATAATAATAATTTATTATTTGTACCCCGCCCATCTGGCTTGGTTTCCCCAGCCACTCTGGGCGGCTTCCACAAAGACCAAAAATACACTAATATGTCATACATTAAAACTTTCCTGAAAAAAAGGAGGGAGAAGAAAGAGTCTTGATATGTTCACCAGCCCAATGGGGCAGGCAGGCATAGGCAAACTTGGCCCTCCAGTTCTTTTGGGACTACAACTCCCATGATCCCTAGTTAACAGGACCAGTGATCAGGGATGATGGGAATTGTAGTCCCAAACATCTGGAGGGCCAAATTTGCCTATGCCTGGACTATGGCAAGCTGCCTTACCCCAAGGCAAACATGGATCCAGGCTCCTTAGTATTGCCTATGTTGATCGGCAGCACCTTTCCAAGGTTTGCAGACAGAGGTCATTGCCAGAACTACATGGAGATGTCAAGGCCTGAAAAGGGATCTTGTGCATGCAAATAATGTTTTGTGCCACTGAGCTGCATCCTCTACCCCAGTGGCGTAGCGTGGGGGGTGCAAGGGGTGCCGGCCGCACCGGGCGCAACATCTGGGGGGGCGCACTCGCCGCCTCCAGAGTCGCCGAAGAGCCTCGGGGCTCAGCTCCTTTGGGAGGAGGGGTCGGGCTGGGCAACCAGGGGGAGCAGCAGTCGCCAGCAAGGAGGTCCGGAGCCGGAGCCGGAGCCGAAGCCTGGCCAGGATCGCGCGCAGGACGGGGCGCAAGAGGGAGGGGAGAGTCGAGCCTGTCCCCCCTGCGAGGACTGCTGCGAAGAGGCGGGAGGGAGAGGAGGCCCCTTGGGAGGAGCGGGCAGGTGCTGGGGCGGCAGCGCTGGGCGGGGGCCGAGGGGTGGGCGCCCCCCTGCGCGGGCATCGCCGCGCCGCCGCCGCGGGCTTGGCTGGGCCGCCGGCCAAGGGGAAGCACCAAACAAGGCCAGGATCCAGGCCCGCCCCGCTCTCCTTATTTGGCACCCGGTTCCGGCTCCCGGGTGGCCTCCTCCCACCCGCTCTCGCTACCAGTGGAAAGTGAGACGGAGGTGCAGCGGAACCCTAAATTAGGTATATAAGAGACCAAGTGTTCATCAAGGATTGGGGAAAGTATGTAGATTATCTGGAATGTATTAGTGAGGGACAAACAACGCTAAAGGGATTCAGAGACGCACTGTGAAAGACTATGAGTTATTGTGCAAAGCAAATAGGAGACAGGGATAGGTACAATGACAATACAAGCAGAGAAACGCGTGATTTTAATTATCGCTTCGAATGATTTATGCACAAGCTGAAGGAAGTCTCGAAAGGGATGGCTATGTAACAATATTGATGGGAAAATTATAAGTTTGTGTATCTCTTATTTTTCTTTTTTTCTGTATTTCTTCTTTTTTTACTTTTTATATTCTGACTTTCTTGTATGTGTGTTAGATTTCACCTTTCTTTATGGAATTAATCAATAAAAAGAATGATGAAGAAAAAAAAAAAGGTACGTTTTTAGCTCCTAAGCCCTAAACAAAACGGGCCACCTGGTGTCAATGATGTCGGATGATTCACAGGTAGAGACCCAGGTGTGGCTACCTTTCAAAATATCCAGTACCAATAATAGATAATACAGGCTTTACCACAGAGTGAGAATTATACATAATCAAGAATATATGAGATGTGTGCTGTTCTCTATGCACGCATTCATCACATTCTCTAAAGAGAAGCTATATTCAGTTCTTGTCAAAGGGTGCATGTCAAAACGTATTGCTCAGCCCAAGAGTACCATTCTATTTGTTTTGAAAGAAATTATTAAGGACTGGATAGCATGGGGATTTGGTAATGGAAGATGAAGCCTCTCATCTCTGGGTCAAGCATTCAGTTGTGACCCAGATTATTAGGCACTGAAAGTCATTATCATATGATGGCTATTTGGTGTACTGCCTTTGGTAAAATAAGATGCAGGCTCCCATATTCTCTGTGCATTTTCCCTCCCTCCTCTTTCCTTTGCGCTCTCTCTCTCTCTCTCTCTCTCTCTCCAGGTGCAGAGAAGATAACCTCAGGAGAAAAAACACTACAGATTTCACACAACTAGAAATCTTGGCAAAGATTGCATCCCAGGCCTTTCTATATTTGATATGAGTTTTTCGCTGCCATCTTGCTTCAGTTAGGCAGATCAAAATGGGCTGTGGTGGCTTTCCTGAATAATGCAGTCATACCTTGCAAACAAACTGGTGGAGAAAATAGATATTTATACAACTCACACCTCACACACACATGCGCCCATCCTGTTTCCTCAAAGGAGCTCAGTATGATATATATGGAATTCTCCCATTTTGTTCATACAACTTTGCAAAGGGAGATACAGTCAAGGGGAAAAGGAAGTGCACCCTCTTTGAATTCTGTAGTTTTACATATGAAGACATTCCTTCGCTGGTCTTAACATGGTAAATACAACCTCAGATGAACAACAACACATGACATATTACACTGCGCCATGATTCATTTAACAGAAATAAAGTCAAAATTGAAAAGCCATGTGCGAAAAACTAAGTACACCTTATGATTCAATAGCTTATAGAAGCACCTATAGCAGCAATAACATGAAGTACCGTATTTTTCGCCCTATAGGACGCAATTTTTCTCCTCCAGAAATGAAGGGGAAATGTGTGTGCGTCCTATGGGGTGAATACAGGCTTTCGCTGAAGCCTGGAGAGCGAGAGACTCTCGCTCTCCAGGCTTCAGGAAGCTCTGCACAACCCTCCGGAGCCCGGCGCCAAGCCGCGCTGGCCTCCGGAAGGTCACGCAGAGCTGCCTGCCCTCCCGGGGTCCGCGCAGCTCTGCACGACTCTCCGGAGCCTGGCGCCAAGCTGCGCAGAGCTTGGGTTGCACAGAGCTGCCTGCATTCCGAAGCTTCGGGCGTGCTGAAGAACGCGCCCGGGCTTCGCACAGCTGTCCGCAAGCCTGGGGAGACCGGCACGGCTCCCTAGGCTTGCGGATAGCAGGCTGTTCTGGGGGCTGGGGTCGGGGGAAGCTCGAGCTCTCCCCACGCCAGCCCCATGCCTGGGGGGAAATTTTTTTTTCTTTATTCCCCCCCCCAAAAAAAAAACTAGGTGCGTCCTATGGGGCGAAAAATACGGTAATTGTTTTCTGTAGGACTATCCATCTCTTACATTGTTGTGGAGGAATTTTGGCCCATTCTTCCTTACTTTGCTTCAGTTCATTGAAGTTTGCTGGCATTTGTTTATGCACAGCTCTCTTAAGGTTCCACAAAGCATTTCAGTTGGGTTGAGGTCTGGATTTTGACTGGGCCATTGATTCTGTTCTTTTTCAGTCGTTCTGTTGTAGATTTACTGTTGTCTTTGGGATCCTTGTCCTGTTGCATGACCCAGGCTTCAGCTGTTGGGCAGATGGCCACACATTTGACTGTTCAATACTGAAGAATATTGATGTGTCCAGAGTCAAGCTGTGAACTTAATGCCAGATGAGGAATTTGAACTCAGGATTCTCCAAGGCCAAGTACAATATTTTGTCTGCTATAATAAAATTTATTTGAGCAAAGACATATATTCAAATAAACCATCCCATTCATAATTTTTGGAAAGGTTTTTCTGCATACATGTGCTCATCCTTGTAAGTAATTTACCAGATGAGAAGATTGTGCTGTACCAAAGTTAGCTTTTTTTAGTGCACAAATTTACTCTGGGCCAAAAGCCTCACATGCCAAGAATCCCAATACAATCATGTTCCAGAATGAACGATGCTGAAGTAAATTGCTGATGCTTTGACTTTTGCTCCCAAGGCAGCTGTGATGAATTCTGACATTATAGCATAGTTTAGCATCTCAGCACAGGAGAAAGAATGATGTACTTCCATTCAGTGTGTTTGTGAATGATGACATAGCAAGGGCCATGCAATATACATCTTCCCCCTGGTACACTACTACCATGACATAAGAAGCAGCTCTGAAAGGCCATTAATTGCATGGTGAAGATATATTTGTCACTCATCTCTTGCCATGAGTTCTCATGGTATGAGAACAATGATGTCATATACAGAATCACAACACAAACATGTCTCAACACTGCAAAGAGAAATAGCTTAGGGGAGGAGGGTTAAGCACACAAACACACACTCTGCTTCTGAGTTTCAGATTCCTGCCTTCCAAAGCTGATTTTCACCCACAGAAGCAGCCATCAGGATTTCAATACATTCATTTCTATGTAACATGTAATTTAGCCCTGCGCTGGTGGTTGGTTGTTGTCATGAGACATACATATCTTTCATGACTGAAAGATAGACTAACAGGTTGGTTGCAATACCATCAGATAAATGCACTTTGGAATGAGGACAAAAAAATTGGGATGAACGAGAAAAAATCTAGATACCAGACAGAAGTATTAGAAGGGAAAACTAAACTGTTAGCTAAGATGTATAATTTGTTGTTAGAATGGGACACAAAAGATGAAATAGTAAAGGAGGTAATGATAAAATGGGCCATGGACGTGGGACATAATATAGAGTACGAAAAGTGGGAGAGGTTATGGAACAGAGGAATGAAATTCACAGTGTGTGCCACACTAAGGGAAAATTTAGAGAAAATGATGTATCGATGGTATATCACACCGGTAAAATTGGATAAAATGTATAAAAGCGGAAATAAAATGTGTTGGAGGTGTAAAAAGAAGGAGGGGGATTTTTACCACATGTGGTGGGCGTGTGACAAAATCAAAAAAATTTGGGAGCTCATATATAATGAATTTAAAAAAATCTTTAGGTATACTTTTTCAAAAAAATCAGAGGCATTCCCCTTAGGAATAATTGGGGATGAAATTAAAAGAAAAGACCAAAATTTATTTCAGTACGCGACAACAGCAGCTAGGATATTGATACCTCAAAAATGGAAATCAGTTGAGATTCCCACGATCACAGATTGGCAAACAAAATTATTTGAATATGCAGAATTAGCAAGAATGACAAACAAAATCAGACATCAAAAAGAAACAAAGTTTACTGAAGAGTGGAGTAAATTTGTGACGTATATTGAAAGAAATTGTGGTAAATTAAAAACTACAGCAGGTCTAACATAATCCTTGTTATGCGTAAATTTTGGAAATGGAAACTGCAGGAGAAGAGAAAAATGTAAGAAAACCATAGCAGGATAGGAGGGAGGTCAAAATGCATGTTAACACAGGGTAAATAAGTGGATGATACTTAACATTGATTGATAAGAGTGTTTACCGTTTATTTTTATATGCCCTTTTTTCTTCTGTTATATGTTTTTTGCTTGTGTGGAAATCTCAATAAAAAAGCAAATTAAAAAAAAGAGAGAGACATACATGCGTTCCTTGACTTACACTCAGACATTAAAACATATGGCACTTGATAGAGCTATGATGCATGATGGCCACAATATGAATTTGGGTATCCATCTTGGCATGGCCATATTATTTATGTATCCATGCTACAATGCAGGAGGAGCCAACCTGGTACCACTCCCATCATCCCTGACCATTGGTCATGCTAGCTGGGGCTGATGGGAGTTGGAGTCCAACAACATCTGGAAAGCCCCATATTGGCTACCCCACTATGCCATAGTGAAACAGAAATTTACCAAGGGTTAGTGGTTTACCAAGGGAGATCAGGACATGGGATTGTCCTTCCTGGAGATCTTCAAGGTCAGTCTGAACAGCCATTTGTTGAGGATAGCTAACTTTGCATTTCAGACTAGATGGCTTATGAGGTTCTCTCCACTCTATGATTCTCTGATTAATTCAGCTTGCCAGACATGATGTAGGTTGTAATTGCTGAGTGAAGTGAATGTGAAAGAAGTTCATTTTGGGGTGAAACTTGGAATAATTTCTCTTACTTTTTCATTCTCTTACCCTTTTTAACCTTTAACCAATGTTATGAAAAAGAAATTTAAGAATCTGCATTCTACTGTCTGTGTTTTGATGTCTTCTTCATCCTCTTAGATATATCGTATAAGCACAGCACAGCAGTTTGTAACAGGAGGAATTACTGGAGACCATTTGGACCAACTTGAAGAGAACTGTTAGCTTTTTACCTTACAATGGGACAAACATGAACTGGAATTATTTGTTTCTTTTTTTGACATCTTGAATTTGAACTAGTTCCTTTTTAATAAATGAATGCTCCAAGGTCTCAGAACATGTCACCTAGAGAAGAGCCATAGTTAAGTGGTTGAGCAGGTGCTTTGCATTTTGAGGAGCCTAGGTTAAATTCCTGGCATTTCCAGTTAAAAGGATCAGGTAGCAGGTGGAGGTGAAATAGATTTACTTGAGACCACGGAAAACCACTGCAAATGAGAGAAACAGTTCTGAGGCAGGTGAACAAATATTCTGACCCTTTGTAAGGCAGCTTCCTCTGTTCCTGCCATGTGAACTAGTCCCAAGGGCTCAATACTGCTGGATAAGAAACTATGAGGCATCCTTGCTTATTTTTACAAAGAGATAAATAGATAACTCTGTGGCGTTGCAACACTGGCTACTTCTGCAGCACAGGCTACAGGGCTACTTGTAAAATGTTTCATATAACAGACGCCCTCAGTGCCTGACAGCTTTAGCCTTGACACAATACATTAATGGCATTTTAACACGTTGGGTCTTGCTCAACATTTGGTAAACGCAAGGGCAGGTTCTTTCCTCTAGAGAGAGAAAGAAATTTCTACTATAATTTACCAACTTATTGTGTTCAGTGGTTGCTACGTGAATCAGAATGCTGAAAAGAATAAAAGGGGTTCTCAACCATCAGGTAGAAGATATGTGCACCCACCGATTATCAACACCAAGTTGCCATAGTTCACCAATTATCATGGTGTATTCATTGGTTGTACTCACCAGCTTCCTGATAATATGAGATGGTTGCATCATACTTTGATGTGAAGGTGTAGGGGCTTAGGATATGTTCTTGTGACACAATAATTAGGAGACATTCATTTGTGCTATTTCTGAAGCACTCATTAAGACATTTGAGCAGTGATACAGTTTCCTTGATGCATGATGCCGTTTCCTTTAGCCAATTAAAACAATGACATCAAGGCCAAGCCTTTTAGTAAACAATGAACAATGCAGAATAGGACTCTGATATGGTAGCATTCCAGTTGTTACATTTAAGCAGCATCGACCATGGCTCAGCCAAGAGAATGACAGAAAAGCAGAAGTGGAATCCACTGTTTTACAATTCTGGATGTAGCGAGCAAATGGATGACCTTGATGAAACACTTTAACTGTGTTCATATACCATTTGCTCCAGCTCTGGTGCACTCCCATCACTGGTGTTTGAAACCAAGCACATGTGATGTTCACCACCATCTATATGTATCCTGTGGTTTCTTGAGAAATACTACTGTTTGGTGCATTTTCCCTCAGACCAGCTTTCATCTGATTTGAAAATGTAAACCATGGTTAGGCTGAGGTGCATTCATTTGAGACAGCCATCGTGTCTGTGCAGATGACAGGAGTTTGAGAGGTTGCAGGTATGGGAAAACAAATCACATAATGAGCAAAAACAAAAATGTACAGCAACAAAAAAAAAATGTGGCTTGAAACACAGCAAGGGAAAACAACCTCACTGCGTTTTAAGCCACTAATGTGTACACAGCCTAAGAAAGAACAACAGACCAAAAGATAATGCCAGTCTTTAGCTGCATTCACAGGAAGAAAGGAAAGCAGCATTAGCTATTTCTACATGATTACTACAAAGCACATGCCCTAATTCAGTACTGTTTATTACCTTTTTCAGTCTTGTCGTTTATTTAGGCATTCAAACACTTCCTTTCAAGGGAAAATAACTCCCTAAGGCAACGTACAATGTAGCTAAGCTAAGTATGAATTTTAGCTAAGCTAAAACAAACAATGCTCTTTGTCTCTTAGAGTTCTATGTCACAGGTACTTGTATTATGTTGTTTCTGTACTAGAATCTGTATCATATCAACGAAAACCCCTTAGAGTTAGGGGTTGAGAGACACTGACAGGCCCAAGGTCATCGAGTGTGCTTCATGATTAAGTGGGGATTTGAATCCTTGTCTCCTGGGTCCTTGTATAACAACTACCGGTACATCCAATGTGAGACTCAGTTGACAGTAGCCTCCACCAACCTGATGCACTCCGGATGTTTAAGCCTATAGGCTATAGCCTACAGGGCTTTTTTCAGCAGGAACTCACTGGAACTCAGTTCCAGCACCTTTCAGGTCAGCGCCATTGCCAAGAGAAAAATAGCACAGGTTACCTAAAACCCTAACCATTGCCATACCCCTCAACTGTCCCAGTAAAACCGAGACATTGTGAGCTCCGGAGAAACTATACAATTACAGTCTGACTTAATATAATTCTAATAGTAACCACAAGATGTAACTGTTTGGAGCAGGAGAGAAAATGTTCATTGTTAAATGTCATCCCAGAGGAATGAAACAACAGTAAAATACGAAGTATAGTTTCCTAAATGCCATTATGCAAGACGACAGCTTTCATTTCCAAAGGGAAGGAGCAGGCCACAATGTACATTGTTACTGTGATTGTACTTTTGAAAAAATCATTCTGACTACAATTTTGTGGAGTTTTCTAGCTACTTCATATCTTGCTACGCTGTCATTTAACATATCTTAAGGTAGAACTAAAAAGTCGAATCTCTCTCTCTCTCTCTCTCTCTCTCTCTCTCTCAAATAGGTGGTCAGTGGTGGAAAGTGCCCATTGGGACTGGTGGGGCAGAAAGCAGGGAGCCCAGTAGGAGGCGGAGCCAGAGTCAACAACAGGAGGAGCCTACTAACTGAAGTTTCATCCCCATCCTCCTCTCAGTTGACTTCTACAAGAGCAACACTGATATTAAGGAGAATGCAGCTGGCAGGCAGTGTGCCGCCCCCTGGACTGGTTGCAAGTAAGAAGGGAGGCAGGTGAGGGCTGGCCGAGGGCAGGTTGTGTTTGATGGGGCAATGCCCCATTTGCCCAAATAGACTAGCCTCCAACAGATGTGACGCAGGTAAAAGGCTTCCTGCTGGTGCTGTGTGGTAGCTACTGGCTAGTCCTAACAATGCCACCCAAAATGTATCCTGGAAGTACAAACCTCACCTGAACCACACAATGATGACCATCTTTTGGCAAGCCACTATCAGCCTCTCATTTGTAACATAGAGATAGTAATACTCGTCCTTTTGTTGAGATTGCTCGTATTATGCTTATCTGCCTTTGCTAAGCTGGTGCCCTCTGGAAGTTTTGGGTTACAACTCACATTGGTTTCAACCAGCATAGGCTGATGGGAGTTGTAGTCCAAAACTTCTGGAGGGCATCAGCTTAGCAACGGCTAAGCTGAAATAATTTTAAATCTTAAAATGTGCTGCACTTGTGCTGTTTCTGCACCTTCCTCTTAGTGTTAGTAATGATACCTGTAATCATCTCTTTCCTATGAAGCTCTCCCATGGGATCTATTAGCCTAAAACATAAATACAAAGTGATACATGGATAAGGAATGTGGCAAGCCAGGAATGAAGCCAGTGCAGAATTGGGCAGATTATGAGCACTGTGTGGCAGACTCTGTGCAAAGCCAGAACCTGTGGAGTTTGTTGGCTTCAAAACTGATCACCTGACAAAATGCATTAGTCTTTGGCAGTATGCTATTTGTGTGATACTCCTACACTTCTCTACTCAAAGGCAATAGGTCAACATTCACATCAAATAAAAAAATGCAGAGGAGGGAGAATAGTCATTGCACGGAAGTGGCCACACTGTCTGTCTTTTAAAAGAAACATTCCAAGCTCATTGTGCACTCCAGTACTGAACAGAGGGTGCTCACAATCTCCTAAAAGTATTAAAAAATGGTACCTGCAGCAAATGTTGTAGGATACTCCATTCCATTACCCATCCCACCTGGTTTTCTGTTTGTTTATACTCCAAATTGTTGATGTGATTTACTTACCCATAGGCAAGTATTTAAATCCTGGACTCACACAGTTTTGCAAATTCCACTAATAGTGAATTCGGTGTGGCCGGTGCAAACAACCCCCTCATTAACTTTTACAACCAGACACATATTATTGAACTAGCTCTGCATGGTACATTATAAGCCCCTGGCAAAGTCTTTTGTCTACCTCTTCTTATACACGTCAGTTCCCTCATCACATATGGTGCTAAACCTGTTTTGTCTTTGCTGCGCCTGGTGGTATGGGGAAGAAATCACCTAGTACCCAGATGTTCCTTTTTAAATATCAAATTGTCCCTCTTTTCAAGACAAGGAAAATCTTCAAAGAGCATGTTTGCCTTTTCCATTCAATCATGCGTTAAGCACGTTATAAACCTGGGCTGCAAAACAAGATTTGCCCATGCATCCACAACACTTGATGTAACCTTAGTTAAGATTTTATGCTCCCCCTTGGAATCAGTTGCTTGCTTTTACAGGGGCAATATGGAGTTGCATGGTCCAAACAAGACTGTCATTGGAGCAAGGCAGCACCCAAAAAAATAAATTACAAATATGCATATTACATGCTGTTAGAAAGCAGCAAAAATAGATACTTCCCCCTAGCATAAGGGATGCCCCTTTAAAAAGAGACATCTGGAAATGTTTCTTATAGTTGGCACTATTGCTGACCTTAACTAGGCCTGTACTTTCTCATATTACAAGACCAA
The DNA here is from genome assembly GCF_964252035.2 of Podarcis erhardii. Classification (NCBI taxonomy): domain Eukaryota; kingdom Metazoa; phylum Chordata; class Lepidosauria; order Squamata; family Lacertidae; genus Podarcis; species Podarcis erhardii. The sequence continues at coordinate 60,688,181 of NC_138508.1, forward strand.
TTGACTTGACTATATGCACACTCAACAGTAGCACAATCAGGGTCTTTGTATGAAGGTATGAACACGGAGCACTAACATTTGCACGTCGTTCAGCCAAGTCATTGGACTGAAATGCAAATGGGTGGCAAAGGGGAAATGCCATATCAACATTGCTTATCTGATAAAGAAGACTTACTTTGTGCAATCATATTTGCTTTTGCTTTGAAGTCAATGATGGCTTTATGGCACTGCCTTCTTGATGTTTTCTTCCCCTGGGCACTTCCCCCCCAGTCCATTGCCCCTAATGAACCTGGGTTGCCTGCAATCATGCCAACTCCACTTTTGGACAGCTTAACTGTGAGTTAGCTGCCTATCAGAGTGCATGATTAATCCTCACCCAGGACTAAGTGAATTTCTGGTTCTGATGCCAGGTCTACCGTAAGGCAGTCTACTCACCAAGAGATTGGATCTAGCAGGGCAGTAAGCACTCTCTCCTCTGCAGAGAGCTTGTCTTATGTGCTCTAGCTCTCTGGTGAGTCACTCCAAGTCCCAATCAATTCTGGGCAAAGCTTGCCATGCACTAATGACCTGCCAAAACAGTCAAAGATGCAGCCATAGTGGAGCTCTCTCAATGTACATTGAAATCCTTTACTTAACCTGCCAACTGCTAAGACTTCTTATTCACTCCAGCTGGGATTTAGTTATTAATGCAAATATCGTAAGCAGATGCTAATGATCAGCAGTGCAATTTCAGTGCCTTGGACACACAGTTGAAAGATACGAAGGGTTCATGATGATGTACATATCAGGCATACTAGCTCGGGATTCCACTGCAGATTCAACCATCTCTCTTGGTCCTCCTTCACACTTCAAGGGGGCTGTCTGCTCTTTTGCATATAGGTTTATTCAATTAAATGCACATTCGCAGCATCAGTTGCATTGCATGGTGATGCATTACAAATCATAAAATGCAGCAGAAAAAACACACAATTAAAAGTAATATAATTAATTTATTAATTATTGCCTGCCCTTCACCTTACAACAACAATGAAACAACAATGAAAACAATTTAAAAATTGAAACCCAAAAAAATCAGTAAATAACAACCAGGTGGTCAATAAATATTTAAAGGTCTGCAGTGACAGACATCAATAGCCAGGAAAAGCCAAAGAGAACTGAAATGCTTCCAGCATGTACTGGAATGCTGGCACATGCCAATGCTGAAGCTCCTCTTCAGGGAGAAAGGAGGAAAGGTACCTCACTATTTTCTGGGTAGAACACAGCCAAAGAATCAAGGAACTAGGGATGCCAGGGGTGGGGGTGGGGAATCAATTCACCTATCTAATTCACACTTTCTGAAACAGTGCATGAACTGAAAGTTTTGTGTCTCTTTTGTGGAGAATGTATACATTTTATGCATTCTGCAATTTCCATCCTACAAAATTTGCACTCTTCCAGATTTTTCAAGGCAGTTCTCCAGCCAAGTAACATGTACAAAAATGTATGCACTGGAGTGAAGCGTGCACACATACAAAAATCATATATTAGTGAAAATATATTGTAGGGAAAACTGTTCTGCAAAAAAAGTAGGCAAAAGTAAATACAGTAGTACCTCTGGATACGAACGGGATCCGTTCCGGAGCCCCGTTCGCATCTAGAGGTAAACGTAACTAGCGACAGCATGTCTGCGCACGCACCCGTTGCTTTTCGTTGCTTCCGCGCATGCGCGTGACGTCATTTTGAGCATCTGCGCATGAGCAAGTGGCGAAACCCGGAACTAACACGCTCTGTTACTTCCGGGTTGCCGAGGAGCGCAACTCAAACGCGCTCAACTCGAAGTGTATTTAACCCGAGGTATGACTGTACAAACATATCTATTATGAAAAATTGCTGAGGAATTTTCATGAGGACTTTTTTTAAAAAATCACAAACTGATGTGGATACGTGGAGAACTGAACTTCAGATTGGGAAAATGAGAAACTGAGAGAAACTGAAATTGACAGATTTTCCCATCCGTCTCTGGAAGCAAGCCCAGTCTCTGCAACATTCTGTCAGCAGGATTGTCTCAGGATAGACCTGGAAAAGGTGTGTTTACATTTGTTTACTTTTTCTACAGCAGATTGACACAGCTTTTGCCAGTATGGCTCAGGTAGTAATACTGCCTTTGAAACAGTTTCCTGCCAGTTGTAATGGATGTGATCAGAAGGGAAGTCTGGCGTAGCTGGGGAGGCTCTGGCATGAGATAAGCAGAGGCAGATGGAAGAAGGGTCATATGCCAGATGAATGGGGCACATTAGCTGTGAGACCCACACTCAGCCTAGTCTCTCTTCCAAGTTCTTTTGCTTTGCAAATTGGTTGGGACTGTAGAGATGCAGAGAAGATATTTCAATTATAATGATGATGATGATGATCAGCATCATTTTAAAGCACCTAACATTGTCTTTGCTACTAGCTTACAGTTTAACAAAACAAAACACAAAAGAGGTAAGGAACCAGAAGGAAAGGATTAATCAGACAATAATAATTAATTGTCTGAAGGAGCTGGCCCACTAGGAAACTTGAAATGTGGGGATCCCTTTACTAGACCAGAACTTCCATGATTAGCCTGTTCTCGTTGCATCTTAAGTGCACACAATTGCAGAATGATCACAAACTATCTCATTCAGTGTCATTGATTTGTATAGATATTCTAAGTATAAGAATCTTTGCTCTGCACTTATAAAAAATTGTGATTCATATCCTTTAAGTTTTTTCTAGCCTTTTTTAAAATAAACAACAGCGAGTCTTCTTAACTAGAAGGTGTTTTGTTTACAAGGCCCAGATAGTATGGAGGCAACCTGCATATTGTAGCTGTGATATATGTCACCTTGAGAGGGTGACATATATTAACCTAGAAGTTGGCGTGTACATTTTTGAAAGAAATAAGAGAAATATATATGAAACTCAGTAAAACTGGAAGGACATTGAAAAGTCATATGTGCTTGAAACCCAAAGTCAAGGGATCCTGAAGAAGAAGCTAAGGACTCTCCACAGTTATAAATGAAAGTCAAAACATGGGCTTGCAAACCTGACACATTGATCCCAAACATTTTTGCTACAAGCTCCACTCCAACAACCTTGACATTCTGACTCCAGTTCATGTTTGATGATACTTCACTCGGCTTTTATCATGAGCCAACAAGTTTCATGTCTAGGATTGACACTAGTAAATGATTATTCTTCTGAGAATGTTTTTTTTTTTAAAAAAAAAAATCTTTGTTAGAAATTGCCATGATTTTCATTAGTAAAGAAAGTGTTGGAGGAAAGCCTTAAGTGCTGCAATAGGATGCTAGGCAAATAAAAAGCCGGGGCTGTTTTTCCAATTAACTTTTTTTGGAGGCAGTGGGAGAAAAATTTGGGAGGGTGACGCTGATGCAACCTCTTGTCAAACACCAAAACTAGAAGCACAGGCATACATGATTGCACTTGTTCACTTTACAAAAAGCATCAACCTTTCACCCACACCTAACAAAACATGACCCCAAAAGAGACAAGTCAGGGCAAACTATCCTCTATCAGAGAAATGCACACAGTTTTTATTTGACAACAGGTGCCATGACCAGACCTCAAATATTTTTGCAGTGCTGCTGTTCAAGGCTGGTTATATTATTAGAAACAGTGACACTCTGACCTTACTCATAAAAACAAGGAAAGCTTATTCGGCTGACTTTGAAAGTGCTTTGTTCTTCTTCTCGTTCTTTGATTGGTTATGACTTTGTTAATTTATATTCTATCCCTGAGTTATAGCCATTTGTATCCCTCATACTGGCAGAACAGAACCTTCCAGCAGCAGAATCGGGAGGGAGGCTGCTTTCGTTGATTCTCCTCATCCCCACATCACCCCACCTCCCATTCCAAAGCCCCTCTCCTCCAACCCTCTGGAGCAAAACCCACAAACCTTCCCTGGACTTTCTTCTGAGAAACTGTGTAAGATCTCATGTGCTCTGCAAGATCGCACACAGTTTTGGAAGCAGTTTCAGCCACGTTTGGTGCCTCTTCGATGCCAGTGGTGGAGGCGGCAGGGCAGGCAGGGTACCTATGGGGCGACTGCCTTGCAGACCCTCCAAGTGTCCCTATTTTCCAGGGACGACCCTGATTTAGAGAAGCCATCCCGGTTTCTGATTTGACCATGGAATGTCGCTATTTTCATTGGAGAAATGTTGGAGGGTATGGAATTATCTGATCCCCAACCATCTGTTTTTTTTTTCCAAATAATTTTTATTCAATTTTCCATCCATAACAAAGAAAACAAAACAATAAAGAACATACAACACGTATAATTTCAGACTCTTAATTTCATGTTCCTTACTCTCCCGACTTCCTCATACCTCCCCTTTCTGCATTCTCGTGTCGAATTAGTTAATTAACAAATCCCTCCCTTATTTTCAAATTAATTGTAAAAACATTCAATTTCTTCCACTTAACCATTATCGCTATTAACCCCTATTTTTCTCATTCAACATCAATCTAGCATTCACTGATTTTTGAATATTTCTTTAAATAGTCTTTAATTTTTTTCCAATCTTCTTCCGCTATTGCTCTTCCCTGGTCTCGGATTCTGCTCGTCATCTCTGCCAAGCCCATGTAGTCCATCACTTTCATCTGCCACTCTTCCACGGTGGGTAAATCTTGTGTCTTCCAGTACTTTGCTATAAGAATTCTTGTTGCTGTTGTAGCATACATAAAAAAGGTTCTATCCTTCTTTACAACCGATTGGCCGACTATGCCCAGGAGAAAGGCCTCTGGTTTCTTAGGGAAGGTATACCTAAGTACCTTTTTCAGTTCATTATAGATCAGTTCCCAGAAAGCCTTAATCCTTGGGCACGTCCACCAAAGGTGAAAGAATGTTCCTTCTCTTTCTTTACACTTCCAACATTTATTCTCGGGCGAATGATAGATTTTCGCAAGCTTGACTGGGGTCATGTACCACCTATAAATCATTTTCATAATATTTTCTCTCAAGGCACTACATGCCGTGAATTTCATCCTGGTGGTCCATAACTTTTTCCAGTCAGCAAACATTATGTCATGACCAATATCCTGCGCCCATTTAATCATTGCAGATTTAACCATTTCATCTTGTGTATTCCATTTCAACAGCAAGTTATACATTTTTGACAAGTTCTTAGTACTAGGTTCTAACAATTCAGTTTCTAATTTTGATTTTTCCACCTGGAAGCCGACTTTCCTGTCTAGTTTAAAAGCTTCCATTATCTGATAATAATGCAGCCAGTCTCTCACTTTCCCTTTTAACTTCTCAAAACTTTGCAATTTCAGTCTGCCTCCTTCTTGCTCCAAAATTTCCCAATATCTCGGCCAATTGACCTCCATATTTAATTTTTTAACAGCTTTTGCCTCCATTGGCGACAACCACCTTGGAGTCTTACTTTCCAACAAATCTTTATATCTAATCCAGACATTATATAATGCTTTCCTGACAATATGATTTTTGAAACCCCTGTGAACTTTTACCTTGTCGTACCACAGGTATGCATGCCATCCAAAAAAATTGTCATAACCTTCTAAGTCCAAAATATCAGTATTCTCTAGAAGTAGCCATTCTTTCAACCAGCAAAAAGCTGCTGATTCATAATACAATTTAAGGTCTGGCAGGGCAAATCCGCCCCTTTCTTTCGCATCAGTTAATATCTTAAATTTTATTCTAGGCTTCTTGCCCTGCCAGACAAACTTAGAAATATCTTTCTGCCATTTCTTAAAACAATCCATCTTATCCACTATTTGCAATGTTTGGAACAAAAACAACATTCTAGGCAATACATTCATTTTTATAACTGAAATTCGACCCAACAAGGAAAGCTTCATATTTGACCAAATTTCTAAGTCTTTTTTTACTTCCGTCCAAGTTTTCTCGTAATTATCTTTAAATAAATTCAGATTTTTAGATGTCATATTTATCCCCAGATATTTCACTTTCTTAACCACAGTTAACCCTGTCTCACTCTGAAACCTTACTTTCTCCAATGCTGTAAAATTTTTCTCCAAAACCTTCGTTTTAAACTTGTTTAATTTAAATCCTGCTACTTGACCAAACTCTTGAATTAGTTCTAATACTCTTTTAGTACTAGATTCAGGCTCTTGCAATGTAAGTACTAAATCATCTGCAAAGGCTCTCAATTTATATTGTTTAGCTCCGACCTGTATTCCTTTAACCAACTGGTCCTTTCTGATCATGTTCAGCAGGACCTCCAGGACCGATATAAAAAGTAATGGAGAGATTGGGCATCCCTGACGTGTCCCTTTTTCAATAGGAATTTCTTCTGTAACCACATTATTTACAATTAGTTTTGTTTTTTGTTCAGAATATATCGCACTTATACCATTTTCAAACCCTTGGCCTACCCCCATCCCCCGAAGATTTTTTATCATAAAACTCCATGAAATATTATCAAAGGCTTTCTCAGCGTCCACAAATATCAGAACGGCTTTAGTGTTAATATTCACTTCCAGTTTTTCCAAAATATCAACTATATTCCTTACATTATCTGACAAATGTCTTCTCGGAAGAAAGCCTGCTTGGTCCCTATGTATCTCCTCCATCAAAACTACTTTCAGCCTTTTCGCTAAAATATCAGCAAAAATTTTGTAATTTAATCCACATTTAATAAGGAGATTGGGCGGTAGTTTTTAAGTTGAGTCTTTTCTATCTCAGTCTTTGGTATAAGTGTGATAAAAGCCTCTTTCCACGTATCTGGTGCCTTCTTTCCCTCCAAAATTTCGTTGCAAACTTCTTTCAAAGGTTGTATTAACCACTCTTTCAGAATCTTATAGTATTTAGAAGTCAATCCATCCGGTCCTGGAGATTTGCCCAATGCCATGTTTTGAATGGCACCTCATCTCTAAATAGGGTGTCATTCATCCTCCATCTAAAGGTACCAGTTGTTGTTAACTTCATCACCATCTTTACTGCATTATGGTCGGAGCAAGTCTTTGGGCAGATTTCAACTTTTTTTATCCTAGGTGCCATTCCTCTAGTAATCCATATTTGGTCAATTCTAGTCCATGTCATTTTAGCTTCAGAATAGAAAGTTCCCTCTCTTTCAAGTGGGTGTGTTGTTCTCCAAATGTCCACTAAATCCATATTGTCAGTCATTTCAAAAAAGATTTTTGGCAGTCTTCCATCTTTTGTGACTACCTGTCTTTGAGATTTGTCCATGTTAGTCGATACTACTCCGTTCATATCTCCCATCAATATTAAGTTTGTGTCCATATAGTCCATCAATGTCTCATGCAGCTTCTTAAAAAATTCAACTTTCCCCTCGTTTGGTGCATAAATTCCCACGATCAAGAATTTCTCTCCTTGAACTTGAATTTCGATTGCCAAATATCTTCCTTGGTCATCTTTAAATTTTAATTTCGGTTGTAATTTTTCCTTTGCATATATTACCACTCCTCTTTGTTTAACTTTGTCTGATGAGATAAATTCTTGTCCCAATCTTTTATTGATGAGTAGTTTCCTGTGTAACCTCGTCACGTGAGTTTCTTGTAAACAAATCAAGTCCAATTGCTCTTTTTTTAATATGTGAAAAACATTTTTTCTCTTCCGGGGAATGTTTAGACCGTTACAGTTCCAACTTAGAAGTTGCAGAGCCATGGTCAATCTATTTATCTTCTCCTCCTGTCGCTCCTAGTAGTTCTTCTTCTTCTGTCGGTGGTTTCAGTCTATGTGGTAGATTGTCTTTGTCCAAAGTTCCTCCTCCAGGATAGTCTTGTCCCGATTCCGCCCCCTTGCAGAGATCGTCTTCGTGTTGATGTAAGAACTTGTCTTTGTCTTCCACTGTCTTTATTTTCCTTTTCTTTCCTTTATATTTAAAAGATAGGCCTTGAGGAAATTCCCACCTGAATGGTATACTATTCCTTTTCAGCAGAACCACCAAGTTCTGGAACTGACTTCTAGCATCCAAAATTTGCTTCGGAATATCCTTAAAAATTTCCACGAAGGAATCCTCAATTTGCAGGGTTCTCTGATAGTGCAGATCCAAAATTTTGTCCCTCTCTTCTTTTGATCTTAACGTTATCAAGCAGTCTCTTGGTTTATTCCTTCTTTGCCGTGTACCAAGTCTAAATGCGCTCTCTATCTTAAATTCTTCCTTCTCCAAGTCCTTTTGCCAAAACTCCGAAAACTCTTTTGTCAGGTAATCCACCAGGTTGTCTCCTTCGCTCTCGGGTATTGCTCTGATCCTTAAATTCCTCTCCTTCCTCTGCATCTCAATCATCGAGAGCACCAGATCATGGTCCCCCAACTTCTTAATGACCGGTGGCAGTCTTTCGTCAGTTGCGGTTGCAATCTCTTTAGCTTCCTCTGCTATCTTCCGAATGGTGGATGTTTCCTCAAGTAACTTTCCAATATATTCTGTGTTAGAATTCACTTTATTTCCAAGTTCAATTATACTTTTAGTATTAATGTCTATTTTTCCTGAGATCTCTGCTACAGTTTTATTTGTTTCAGCAACTTGTTTACTGGATTCAGCAACTTGTTTACTGGATTCAGCAACTTGTTTACTTGTTTCAGCTCCTTGCTTTTTTAATTCTGCGCCTTGCTTTTTTAGCTGGTCTAAAGAATCATTTATTTTTCCCAGCAGTTTCGAGAGTGCCTCCTCAGACATAACTTTTGTCTTTTCTTGTGGAATGGCAGCTGCCCCAGAGGCTCCAGATGTAGAAGGTCTCCTTTTCATGAAAGACTCAATTCCGTATTGTTTACCAGACCTTAGAGCTTTTTCCTGAGGCTCTCCTTTGTCTTGGTCACTTGCCATAACCGTATCTTACAGTCAAGGTCACTCTCACAGTCATATCTCCCTTTTCCCAGCAGCAAGCTGAATTCCACTCTATAGCTGTAGTTAAGCCAAACTCCTTCAGAGGGGGCGAATGTAGCAATTCTTCTCTTTACAATTTTAAAATGGAGACACTCTTTCATGTAAAAATATTCCCAAAGCATTCAAAACAGTTCCCAAAGCCTTCAAAATCTCACAAAAGCTCTCAAAAGGCCACAATATTGGTCTTTGCCAGATTGAAACAAAGTCCCATCAGTTCTAGCAAGAGTGTATCTTTTTAAAATACAATTTAATGCAACTTTGTAACCTTAGCGCAGTAACAGTCCGCAGCCAGCTTCCCTCTCCGGCAGTCCGCTCCAGAGTCAGAGCACAGCGGTAAAAATTTTCCCCTTCTATACAGGCAGGGAGTTTAAAGCAATTTAAAGTACAATCTCTTCCCCCCACTCCTGCCTTCAGGGGGGGGGAAGGGTCCCAGTCTTTGATCGATGATTTAATTTTCAAAGAGAACTTTAAAGTTAAAGCTTAGTAGTTCTTTGCTTTGATCTTGCTGCAGAGCGGAAAGGTAGACTTCCCTTTTAGACCTTTTGCGTTTCGGTATCCAAATTCAGAAATTTTTGCCTCCCAATTAGTCCTTAGATTTTATCCTACTCACGGATAGTAGATTCTTTTGTTCCAATTCAGAAGAAGAAGTCAGCACTCTCCGTCAATGGCGACGTGGCTTCACTCCGCAGGCTGGGTACGAGCGACTCTCAGCTCCACGCCACACACCCGCTGCCGTTCCAAAGCCTTTAAAAAGGCTTTTTCGCAACTTCGGGGGGGGGCGCAATTTCAGGTGCCCACCGAGTCTCCGGTTCACAGGCTTCGTGCCTGTGACTTTTTAGGGTCCCCGCTTCGCCGTAGCTACGGGACCCGAACCCGCGGAGCCGATTCCCCTCAGGAGCTCCGAGGGAAACCCGCCATTAAACGATGGCGCTAACCGGAAGTCCCCTGACCCCCAACCATCTGAAGGCAATCCTGTATAGGGAAGTTTTTTTAATGTTGAATGTTGTATTATGTTTTTATATATGTTGGAAGCTGCCCAGAGTGGTTGGGACGTCCCTATTTTCATTGGAGAAATGTTGGAGGGCATACCAAGCCTTGGAGGTTTCAGGCACTCTCCACAGTGCCTGAATAGCAGATCCGGTTCTGATGTCTAAGGTTGTTCTGCAAGTTTGTTGATGTTAATTGTTAAATAGAGTAAACAAATGATTTGAATACATGATAGTACTAGGGTGGTACAGCCATGACTCAGACTATTTGAATACCTGTTACCACATTAATAGATGGCAACATACTATGATTGCAATGGAAATATTATTCAAGGCTTTGTCATGCACAGCTGATGTCTATGTATTTTAACTACATGTCTTCCATTTAGAATTACATCCGTCCAGCTAAACTTTGATTGTCCAAATGTTCTGGATGCCTTCAAGGCCAATTCAATTTACTTGTTTATTTGTTGAGAGAGAGAGTACTTTCCCCATTGATTCCATTGTGTGGAGTTACTTAGGAAATCAATTTTTTATTTATTTTTTAATATTCAGGCTTTTAGTAGGAATAAAATGGTTTAAAGTGCAGCTGCTCCCTGGCTTGAGCAATAGTGCAGATGGGGCCTGAATGCTGGAAGACTTTGAGGACAGACAAAAGGAAGCACTTCTTCACACAGTGCACAGTTTAACTATGGAATTTGCTAACAAAATATGTGGTGGTAACCTCCAACTTGGACAACCTTAAAAGGAGATTAGACAAATTCATGGAGGTTAATGGCTAACACTGGCTACGAGGAATGATGGCTGCATGCCACCTCCAAGATCAGAGACAGCATGCCTCTGAATGCCAGTCTCTGGGGAGCATCAGTGGGAGAAGGCTACTTGTGGGCTTCCCACTGGCTTCTGTTTGGCCACAGCAGGAAACAAAAAGCTGCACTTGATAGGCCTTTGGTCTGCTCCAGCGAGGACTCTTCTTATGCTATTAGCTGGGGGTGGGGAACAGCTGCTGCTTTTCCCAGAATGCAACAGAATGAAGCAATGCCCAGGGCATTCTGGGAAAATAGTATGGCTGCCAAGAGAATTCCAAGCCCCTAAGCCTGAATGAGTGTTGAATTCAATGGGCAGACCTGGGTTAATGACTAAGAAATCACTTTGTACTCATTTTTTTCTTATGACACTTGTCCCTAAATTAACATGCACTTCTCCCTTAAATGTTTATTGCTCTGAAGTAGCTGACTGATCCCAGCATCTCAAGTGCAGAAAGCATGTATAAGTTATGCAGACTACATTCCAGATATAGAGGTTTATAACCGTCAGCCTTCTGGGTAAAAAGGACTAAATTGGGTTGTGATTTATTAAAAGCGTTGCAATGAGGTTAATATTCAGCACCCTGAGACTCTCAAAGGGTGACCATTTTCCCAATAAAGGATAGCCATCTGTTCTGAAGGACTCTGAGAGGACAGTTCTCTCTTCGAAGGTGTCCTCCATTTGAGGGCTCTTATAAGGAACTATAACAAGGGAGAGCCTTGAAGTTGCCCATCAATACCTAGCAACATCTGGTCAGCAGACTGAGAAGGCACACGTCGCCTGATACCCTCCCCCTCTATGGTGAGAAGTATTATATTTCTATTTAAATTATAATAATCATTTCTAAATTAGCATCTACACATTTAAATTATCATGTGCCAATTTTATGCCAGTTGTCTGCGACATAATGTTTTGGAACAACATAATGCAAACCCTTTCTTCTAGTGACGCATAACTGGTCACCCTAGACTTTCAGCTTCAATTTTTTTTAAAAAAAAAAATCAAATAGCTGAAGAAACCTTGATTGTAAATATTGATGCTAGTATGGGGAGCTGAGACTCTCCAACCTTTTGGTTAATGTAATACCCACAGTCAGAGCTCAATGAATCCCAAGAGTTTGATCTTCACACCGGCATTGTGCTTAAAAATACTCGCCAAAGAATGAATTCTTTTCATGTCTTTATTCAGGTAAATACAGAAACTATTGCAAGTACTGTGCTAAGCATACGAACTACAATTCAGTGTGTCAGCTCACACGGCTCCCATGGTGCTTCCAAAGAGGGGCTTAATGTCACAAATGGGCCCTTCAGATATTACAGCTGACCACAGGTGTTGTTTTTTAACTTAATGGATTTTCAGAAAGTTTAAATCCAGATTGAAGTGGAGAGGATACAAAACTGGTATTTTGATGCTGATGGTGTCATGTTGTCAGGGACTGTGCTGAGGAGGGCTACAATGAGGAGGCATGGTGGGAGCCTCCTCCTCCCCCGACCCTGAATCTCCCCAGCAGCAGGAAGACAATACAGTGATACCTTGGGTTAAGAACTTACCGAATTTTTCGCTCTATAAGATGCACCTTATTTTTGGAGGAGGAAAACAAGAAAAAAATTATTCTGAATCTCAGAAGCCAGAACAGCAAGAGGGATCGCTGCGCAGTGAAAGCAGCAATCCCTCTTGCTGTTCTGGCTTCTGGGATAGCTGCGCAGCCTGCACTCGCTCCATAAGACGCACACACATTTCCCCTTACTTTTTAGGAGGGAAAAAGTGAGTCTTATAAAGCAAAAAATACGGTAATTCGTTCTGGAGGTTCGTTCTTAACCTGAAACTGTTCTTAACCTGAGGTACCACTTTAGCTAATGGGGCCTCCCACTGCCGCCACCACGCGATTTCTGCTCTCATCCTGAAGCAAAGTTCTTAACCCAAGGTACTATTTCTGGGTTAGCAGAGTCTGTAACCTGAAGCATCTGTAACCTGAAGCATCTGTAACCCAAGGTACCACTGTATAGATTTAGAACAGTGGTTTGCGGAGGGGTATAGTTCAGAAGGGAAAAGCTGGGAAGAAGAAGAGTCCTTTCATTTTGTTCTGCTTATCTACTGCCAAGGAGGGAGGAAGCTGATTCCCTGAGGCCTGACATGTGTTGGCATTGCAGAAAACTTGCAGGGATGAGCAATGCTGATGTGGAAACACTTTTAAGGTGGAATGAATGATGCTGCACTGAGTCACAGCTGGTGCTTGCAATGAACCAACTGGTTTCATATGCAATGCCAGTCTTGGGGGCAGGTAGGGACACGACTGCCAAGACATAACCAAGAGTCTTAAAGTGTGCTTCCAACTGTGCATTTGCAAGGGGAAGCAGGCTTTGACCCTCTTTTCCATCAGTCGATGGGCAAGAGAGCCAAGGCCTGCTCTTTGCTGCTTTTCACAGAGGTTCTGAAGTGCCTGACAGCCACCTGACTGTTGGGTGAGAACTGCTGTGCGCAGTGCGGCACCAAGCTTCCTAAGAGAGCATAGGGCTGGCAAAACCTTTTCTGCCGGGGTTCCCAAGTGCCTGACATTCAGTTGTCTGTCAGATGCTTGGGAACTGCACAGAATATTTTGACAGGTAGGCGAGACAACCCACACACCAGTCATCTGGCATCATCATAATGCCATGTGATTGACAGGTAGATTGTTCCACCGATTTTCAAGGTTGGTGCTAAGGATCTGACCTGCAGAGTTCAAATGGTTTCCCTCACATCTGATGTAAAAAAATAAATAAATAAAAGATTAGGAAGAAGGAGGTAAAAAGCAAATACTGTCTATTGGCAACATTTAACGAGCAAGCAAACAAGTACTTCTACTTCAGTTCACTAGTCACATTCAGTTCAACTGGGCTTGTCTCGAAGTTCAGTGTGCTTAAGGCGATAACTCTTTATAGAAAATGAAGGCTTTATGATAGGTTTACTCCAGCAAGCTTTAAGCACACAAGCAAACACTGAACTGTCCTTTACTCCTGCACTGCAGGCAGGGAAGTGCCGTAGGAAACGCTCTGGCTCACAAAGGATACAGTTGCGCATAACCCCAATCTCCGAGCGGTGCAAGATTCCAGGGGTTCCAGGCACTTACCCAGAGTTCAGTTTCCTTGGAATGAGGAACAGTGGAGACTGTGATGTCTATAGGATATATGGTTAATTTACAGGTATAGACAACCTGAGCCTGTGATGGAGGGGCTCACAGCATTAACACTCAATAAAGTTTTGCTTCTCTCACAGCCTTGGATTCAAGCAGAAATCAAGCATGCCTCTCCCTCTTGGGCAGGGGTCAAAAAATTTGCCATGCCTCGGGCCGGTGTCTCCAGCGCCGATCGCGCGGTGGGCTGGAGGGCGGGGAAGCGTGAGCCCATATGCTATTTCCGGCACACTTCCAGGTCAGAGGAGCACTGGAAATAGCTCATGTGCATGTGCACAGGCCTCCGACCTGGATGTGCACTGGAAATAACACTTGCGCATGCGCACAAACTATTTCCGGTGTTCCTCCAACCCGGAAATGGGCAGCCGCGCAGCGCCGGGCTGGGCTGGTAAGAGCAGGTGGCGGCAACGGGCAGCGGGGGTCACCGCAGGCCAGATAAATGAGTCCCTCGGGCCTTATCCAACCCACGGACCTTAGTTTGGGGACCCCTGCTCTTGGGCTTCTGCCTGCAGCATGCTTCTGGCCTAGCTCTCACACACCTCTGGCCCTTGTCCTTCTCACCAACAGCCAGAAGACGGAGGGGGACCCCCTCTTTACCCTCTGGCACAAAGTCACTTCCTATATTACCCTAATAACCCATACTTAGGGGGGCATTAGCTTACCAAGACACTGGCTTGGCTATTCCAACAACTGAATCCTCCATTAGATTTTAACTCTTGCTGGATCCAGGAAATAGAAAGGGCTCAGGCATGCAGCCTAACCCCACACCAAACTCACAGTATTGCATTTCAGCATGTCTGATCTGTCTCTTGGGAACTATGGTACTTTCAAAATGTCCTTACCGTTCACCTATATTCCTTGATTTCATTTCCACTGGGGTTCTAAATGAGTTCAGATCAATTTTGTCCTATACACAAGCCAGATAGTTCGGATAATACACAATATAGTTGCTTGTGTATGATCAGTATGGATCACAACAGTTTTGCAAAATCCAGCACAGTTTTGCTGTGTTGGTACGCCACAAAAACCACATTAAAGCAATCCAACAGTATGTAAGCAGAACTGACCGAGCAGGGAGAAAACAGGGGCGAGTCCTCGGCCATGGGCAGTTTAAATAGCCTGCTCCATGCCCCCGGACCGTCTGGATTGGGAGGCCTAAGGATGACGTGGCCGAGGACCATCCAGTGGCGCAGGGCTTATCCCGCCCAGTGCGCGTGAGGAGGGCTTGCTCCCAGCCCGCAACGTCATCTCCTAGGGAATGGGAAATGGCTTAAGCAGGAGATCTGATTTGTGCACAGAGCATCCATGGGAGCCACCCCTCTTTTCTCTCTCTTATGTACTAGTCTTCAGTTCTAGGAATTTTCAGAATCTTCAATAATGAAGATCACAACAATACCAAAAACAAATGAAACCGTACAAGAAACAAAATTACTAATAAAAATCAGAGTTAAAATGTTAAATTTAAAAGGCCTGGAGAAATAAACGTGGAGTTCCAAGTGCTGAGAAGATGTTGATGCCACACAAATCTCCTTGGAAAAGAAATTGCAAAACCAGGGTGCCACCACTAAAAGGGCCCTATCTTTAGTCACCAGCTGATTGGGAAGGAAGGGCCTTCAAGGCTGATCGTAGTGCACAACTCTCCTACAAATTAAGATCTGTTGTGTTTGTAGCTATGGATTAGTCCCTAACTGGAGAACTGAAGCTGCTATGTGAAACTGGGAAATAAATTGATTCCCAAATCAAATACATTAGACATACATGAGATGCCTGTTTCAGGAGATGCTGGTTATAATTAGAAGCTGCAGTTCATGCTAGAATGCATCACTAGTTTTGTTTTTATTCTGCTTATATATGTTGCTTTCTTTAGATTGCACTGATTAGTTGCTCATGGCATATAAAGTAAAAAATAACCCCAAGAAAACAATTCGTAATTCAGCACTTAATGTACTAATAAGGCCCAGTACAATATTAAGCCATTGCACTTAGGGAAGGAAATATCTTGTGGAAAATTCTCTGGGTACTGTTTTCCTACGTGCCACAAAATTCAAAATTGAACGGCAATCTTGTTTCATGGATTCTTTTTTATTCCAGGAAGTGTGTACTTAGGATGCAAATTTCAGTATTTTCCACAGAAATTTAGAGTAGTTTAGTTGACTCCACATAGCCACATTGTCATACAGCTTAAAGATTTTGTGACCAAAATCTCAAATCGGTTAATGATTAGCCTTGCTAGGGAGGATAAAGGTAATAATATAAAGAACAGTGTGTCACTAGTAAAATCTGGTCTAGCAGGTCTGTCCAACCCCAGAGTTAATTTAAGTAAGTCCCTAGAGATTTTGTTAAATAGATAAACTAAAAATAAAACTTGGATTCCCTTCCTCCTTTCTTCTAGTTTATTTAAGATTTTTTTCATGTATAACGTGTGGATTATTTAATTTTTCTTTAACCTTCTTATCACACCAGGATTTGTATAATTAACTGCATTTGTGGGAAGTGGAGGGCAGGAAGGGAAGGAGGGATTGACAAAATATGGGGAATAGTATGGTGGAAACAAATAGAAATGTGAAAATCTAAAATAAATTATTAATAACAAAACAGAAAGAAAATAAAGGGATATAGTTAAATAAATAGCACTAGAAATAAATGGTGAGGCAGGATATGAACATAAGAAAAGCCCGTTGGATCTGGCCAATGGACCACTAGTTGAGCATCCTGTTTTCACAGCGGCCACCCAGGTGCCCATAGGGAACCCACAAGCAGGACCTGAGCACAATAAAACTTTTCCCTCCTTTGGTTTACAGCAACTGGTATTCAGAAGTATTGCTATCTCCAGCTGTGGAGCCAGAGCATAGCCATCATGGCTAGTAGCCGTTGATAGCTTTATCCTCCATGAATTTGTTCAATCTTCTTTTAAAGCCATTCAAGGATCTACTAGCAGGAACTCATGCCTCAATTTCTTTCTCAGTTGTCTCTGCTATGACAAATTTTCAGTTGCACGCCTCTTGGACAGGGAACTTTCCTCTTGTAAATTATATGAAAAACAACAATAACTCATTGTCTGGAAACAATGGGTCACAGTGGTCTGCATCTTCTGATGGCCAGGTGGCAGGACCAACACAAAAATCCTCAACAAAGACAGACAGCCATTGTACTTGTAGATTCCTTAGCAACGAGTCAGAGGAACACCACTTGGGAAAACTCTCGTGTGAAGAGGCAAAGTCTTTACAGGGTATTCCATTTTAATATTTAATTTTCTTACTTTACAGAGTTTTGTTGGATTTCAACAGACGTCACTAGAAATACATTAGAAGCGGCTACCTCTCTCAAATGAGGATTTAATTTAGGCACAATCAGATAAGAATGATATTTTCATTAATCCTCAGAACCTTAAAGGCATTGTCCAGTATGCTAGGAGTGAAGGTACAGATACGTTTGATGAAACCATTAAGTTCAAAATGATTGTTAGGATATGCTTAATGAGTTTTAGCTGGCTCACGCAACAGACAGATTATAAGTGATGTAGATAATTCATAAAACTTAATTTAAAATGAGAGAGCATTTTTTAAAAAAGAAACATTCAATCTTCTTTTTTAAAAGAAGGAGGGAATCTATCAGTAATGCAATAAAGGAACAAAGGTAAGAAGATTCAGAAAATGCCTTGATTTCCTCTTCTACAATCCATTATTGATGTGTGTGTTGGTGTGTGTAATGTGCAATTCACATTGCAACTCAGAGCATGGAAAGCTAAAAAAAACCACACACCCAGAAAACCAACCACCTTTGGTTGCACTACATTTAGAGCGGTGGCTGGAGGGAAAGAAACAGATCATCTGAATCATTCGCCAGGAACACAAATCACAATGATGCACATCTTCCAAATGAATGTTAAGTGGCAGTATTCAGAATATCCATTATGGAGAAAATTGAGCTCTATTCTGTATATCAATCTGTATGTTTCTCTTGACTCAAGTGTCTTCTGTTTTGGTCAATTGGGATAATAATAATAATAATAATAATAATAATAATAATAATGATGATGATGATATCATCTTGGGAGACAATGGAGGAGTGCGCCTTAGGGGTTGAAGTCAAGCTGATGGAAGGTTGCAGCGCCGGTTGTGGCTGTAGAGACCAATGCAGGAGAGACATGTTTGTTGTAGCAGGGGCAGATGAAGGCTTCCAGTTGTGCGGCTGCAGATGCACCATGGCGTTTCTTCTTTCTGCACTCCTCCCAGAGGTCATTTCTCCTCTGGTCACTGCTGTAGATACATGACTTGGTGACAACAACAACACTGACAATTGTAATTATGATTGTAATTACACTGCACTATCCCTGGAAGAATGAAAGGACAGATTCCTGCCTCTGTAGGAGTTTCTGCAATACGTTTAGCAGGATGTGGATTTGTTCGATTTCCAGATTTTACAAGGAATGGTTGGTTAGCTGACCATTTTTAGGATGTTTTATGGGAGGTATGGATAACTTGTGGCCTTTTGGATATTGTTGGACAGCAGCTTCCATCATCACTGCACACTGGTCACAAGTTCCCCATCCTAGCTTTATGGCCATTGCCCAGAGTGACTTATTTTCTGAATCTGGCCCACTTGTGCTCAGGATTACAGGAAGAAACATCATTATTATATACAGAGACATCCCACAACAGCCACCAGCTACGTCCACATTCAGAGCAACTCTATTGCCCCCACCCAAAGCTGCTGTGCTAATGAAAAACTGATTAGTCATGGAATCTCTTCCAACAATATATTTCTATCATTCTAACATTCTTTGTCAAAACACATTTTGCCTTTCATTGTTTTTTGTTCTTTTTTATATATAAAAAATAAAAGTATTTAACAATGTAAGTATTAAACGAAAATGTCATGCCTCTCAATAACTTCCATTGTTGCAACTGTGGGAATGTAGATGGCTATGATATCATCACTGGGAACAATTTTTAAATTCCCATTGAGGGGAAAAAAGAGTCTATCCTGAACAGAACCATCTCTGTTCCATAGGCCCAACAGAATTTAAATTGGGAACTCAACCACCACAAGACCCCCTCCCTGCCAAAAGTGATTGAATTCACAAGGTACAAAGAGGAATATCCCATAGCTTCTGGGTAAACAAATTGCCATATATCTAAAACGCTGACTCATAAGAAAAATATTCAGGGTAGCACTTCTCTGAAATAGGGGTTTTTATGCTGACAAATAGTTAAAAGGTCTGCTTACATGCATCTTTCTCTAGGTACCCCCATATTTTATTTTCCTCCAACTTTAGCCCCATTTTCAGGTAGCAATAAGAATAAAATTAACGAGGGAATAACATGTGCTAGTGCTTTGCTTCTCCCCACCTTCTGACAGTTGTAAAAGATAGGGGACACAAACAGAAACAAGCCACATAAACCACAAGCAGTAGGGACAGAATTTGGCTTCTTTCCTTCTCCATACAGCACAGTCATGGGCTGGGGAGAAGCAAAGACTTGTGTACATAAACACATCCAGGCAAGCAAGGGGACTTGATGAGGGCAGAGAACAGGTAGAGTGAGTGGTTGGTCTTGGGAGAGTCTTGAGGGCCATATAGAAAGTCCTGGATTGACACATTGGGCTCCAGGCCTGAGGTTTCTTATCCCTGTTGCCTGTCCTGCAATTACAGTTATAGTGAATGGCAAAAGAGAGAGAGATACTTGGCACCCACTTATTTTGTGATTCTAGCACCAGGCAAAAAACCTTTTTTTATTTTCTAAGGCATTTTAAGTTGCGTTTTATATTCAGTTTTCTAATATTATATCTACCATATGCTATTTTATATTTAATAAGTCTTTTCTATCTCTTCTTAATATTATTGTTTACATTATTGGTTTTTTATTGTGTTGTGCAGATGCCATCCTGGGAAAACTTTCATTGTTTTCGTCTTCAAAATAAGTCAAGTCTCATTGTGGCATTAGCTGTAGCTGTCTTTTGCCAAACTTGCCTGTGTGTGTGTGTGTGTGTGTGTGTATGCGCGCACTTTTTTATGCACATGAATTTTTCATTTGCATGAGAAAAGTAATATGTGAGTTGATAGATGAATGAGCCTCAGCCATGTCATTTTTCATGACTTCCAAATAGTATCCAAAATCGCAGACTTTACTGTGTCTGAAACTCATGAGCTGTGAGCTCTTACTACACAACTCGCATGAATGGAGAGCCCTCGCAAATTAAAAGGTGACACCCCACTGAGTGTAACACGGGAACCAGTCCTCTGTGAGAAGAGCCAGAAAACCTAGGCAGCAGAGAGGGAGAGATGCAGCGAGTTACAGCATCTGGGCTCTGGACTGTTTGTTCCTTATTTAAACAGGAACTTCTGTAAGTAGAAAGTTCAACAGAGCAATAAAGTGAGCAGAAATAATCCAGATTATGTATTATGAGTAAATATGGCAGTGAAACACAGTATCTAAGCTTCGTCAATGAGCACAAGTGCACTTGACTAAAGGTAAGGTATGACTGGTGGGCACTTGCCCAGGCTTTGCACTTTTCTGCAGTCAAAGGATATGCCTACCATTTTTGTGGGGACATGGTACTGTCACTTCAGTGGAAAGCTTCTTCAGCGAGAAAGTTGGTGATGATCACAAATGTCCTTTTTATTCTGCATTTGTGATGATTTATGCTCACGGTGTTATCAGGTTGGTTGTATATATGTGACCTTACTTTCAACACTGTTCATGCAAAGGTTTTGGGGCAAACATAGTGCTAAGTTTCTAATCAGTACATGGCCTGTGTTGTGCTGTGTGTGTGTCCCACTTTTGTTGCACTATAGTCCAAGAGTGCCCCTCCAGCGGGCAATAATGCAGTATTGTTAGAGAAGCATCATAGAACAAAGCAGAATGATGTATGGACAGGCCACACCCCTGCTGCAGACATTTTGTGATTGATGAAAAATATGAAATATGCCCACAGGTTCAAAAATGTTGGCAACTCCTAATCAGAGTGCCAGACAGGACCTGGGGAGATCCATGCTCAAATATACACTCAGTCATAAAATTCACCAGTCACCAACCTTAACTCTAACCTACAAGGGAGAACTATGTATGCTGCCTTGAGCTTGCTGGAGGAAAAGCAGGATATAAATAAAACAAATAAGTAAACAATAAATAACAGACTTGGAACTCAGGAGTCTCAGGGTATTACATTAATTTTTCCATCATTTATCCTCCACCTTCCCACAGTTTCTTGTAAGCCCCCAAATGGTAATGATTTTCCTTTAAAAAAAATATTGTGCGCTTCTTAACCTTAGTGATGTGCTACCAAACAGAGGACGATCTAAAGGTCTGGGTTGTAATCGTAGATTCTGTTTCCATAAGCTGGCTTTTTGAGCAGGTTTTCTCAAAACTTCCTCACCTTCAGCTTACAATGAAGACGTGAAAGCAAGTAAAATTCACCTCTTACTAAAATCAACAGGAAACCCTCATGCTTCTGGCAACAGAGGATGTGGTATATTATTCACGCTCAAGTAGAACTCTGCATGCTACCTGATTGCTTCTTTCCTATGAAATATCAGCCATAAAGTACCTGTGAAGAGCAAGGCATTCTTCTGAAAGAATTTTTCCATGGGGTGCTGGAGAAAAAAAAAAAAACGGAGAGGAAGGAATTCGCCCCTGCCTTCACCTCTGCTCTGGAATGCTGATGGTCCTGTGGAGATTCCAGAAATTGTTGGAAGTCATAATTATTGATTGAGAAGCCACATGTGCATTCAACTCCCTGCTAAACAACCAGGTCCCTCAGGCTTAAATTAGCCTTAAAGGCAAGGTAATTTGTTCCTGTGGTCAGACTTCACTTAACACAAACCTCATATGCTATTGAATATACATGGAACAAGCAGAGAGCAAGGGCACAAACACCCAAGGCATTTCTGTGCCCATGGCAAATGATTTAAATGGCGCCCCTCCTGGTGGTAAAAATGGACAGAGCAACCCAACTGGAGAATCCAGGCTGGAAGAAAACCAGCTCCAGAGCCATGCCAGTCATGCGCTGACCAGGACAGGAGTTGGGAGGGGATTGCCTCTTGACACACCCCGCTCACACTCATTTTATCTCCTTACAACCATTGGAGCACTGATGGTGAAGAGACAGCAGCTATACCAAAAAGGCTTCCAAAGCCAGGTCTTGTCTCTGTTGGAAGGGAGACCCCCAACATCCTATGCCTCCTAAGTCACCTTCCAAGAACCACAGGTTTGCCCCCTCAACTGTACTCGTTACATTATTTCTTTTTCGACCTTTAAACAACACCTCGTAATCCGCATCTGAGTCGCACCACAGCTGTGAGAATGGACAGTGTGTGTCTGTATTGAAGAAAGTCCTCTTCAGACATTATTTATTTGATTTATATGATATCTCCCCCCCCCCTCCGCAAGGAGTTCAAGGTGGCATGCATGTATTGTTTTCCCCCTCCCCATTTTATTCTCACAACAACACTGAGTGTAAGGTTAGGCTAAGAGACAGTGACTGGCCCAAGGTGACACAGTGACCTTCATGGCTGTATGGGAATTTGAACCCTGGTCTCACAGGTCTTAGTCCAACATTAACCACTACATCACATGGACTCAAATCATAGGACTGGGTAATATACAAAGACTCCCACACTCCCATTTGGCTCAGGAGCTGCAAGATTCAGTGTAACAGTGGTTAATGCTGCAATATTTGGCCAGTATTATTTGGTGTTTTATCCAAGAATCCAGGGTGCTGCACATATGGAATTCAACTATGGTGTAGAATTTATTTGACAAGGTAGGAGTAAATACCACAGCCTTTCTTACCACCTTTCACATCTGACAGACCTTCTGCTTTTATGCTCTGGGAAATTGCATGGGATATTTTGACAGCTGAAAGTGATTTTTGTATCTGACACAGCCGTTCGGGTTCAGGTTCTAAAATATTAACAAGCAATCTCGTGCTCTCGTTGCTTCTCTCAGGGTTTAGATTACAGATTTTGCAAAGTGCAATGAAAAGGATACATTCTTGTTCCTCTTTTTCAGGGATGAGGAACCTTAGTCCTGGGGCCTGCGTGTAGCCCCTCAGGTCTCTCTGCCAGACCCCTGGGACTCTTCTTAGGCCATGCTCCTCCTCACACACACCTCTCCCCAGGTCACACCCTCCCATGCCCTTCTCAAATGCTTCTTCCTGGTGGAAACGGGTCCTCAAAGCAATGGTGTCTTCTGCTTACCTGGATGCAGTGTGGATAGTGCAGTGTATTGGCTCTCCTGGCTTGCTGTACGAGGAGCTGCCTGAGTTAACTCTCAGGCACGGTGTTTTTAGTTTCTGTTCTGCTTGCGCAGCCTGCTGTGTGGTTTTTAAGTTGATCTTGTCTATGCTTCCTCAGTGCAGCTTCAGAGTGTTGTGTTCGTGAGTGTGGGTGAAGAAAATATGAGTTTTCCATGGCTGAATGTTGCCTACTACACCAAAGTTGGAGCCACATCCATTGCTCCTCCCCCATTTCCCTACGGCCATATCCTAGCTGCCTCTGGCACTCATAGCTGTCAACTTTTCCCTTTTTTTAAGGGAAATTCCCTTATTCTGAATAGGATTCCTCGCAAGAAAAGGGAAAAGTTGACAGCTATGCTGGCCCTATTCACCACCACTAGTATGTGGCCCCTGGGAAGTTGAGGGAATGTGGGCCTGGGGGAAAAAAGCTCCCCACACGTGTCCTATGTCTATACAGTGGTACATTGGTTTTCAAATTTAATCCATTCCAGGAGTCTGTACAACTCCCAACACCATTCAAAAACCAAGGCACGGCTTCTGTTTGCTTGCAGGAGCTTCCTGCACTCCATCGGAAGCTGCAGAAGCCATGTCGGATATTCACCTACCGAAAAACGTTTGCAAACTGGAACACTTACTTCTGGGTTTGCGGCATTCGGGAGCCAATTTGTTTGACAACTAAGCTGTTCGGGAACCAAGGTACCACTGTAGTTATATTTTTCTGATTTCCCATTTTACCCCATGGTTAGGTTTATTGAAAAGCATAACAGAACCCTCCAGAAGTGAGCTGCCAGAATGTGAGGAACAGAAGTTCAAATGCACTGGTTGAAGGGGAGCAGGTACAACTTACTGGGCTGCTGAGAAGGGGAAGGGGGGTCAAGCCAGGCTGCAGGTTCATTGGAGCTAGATCCTGCTTCAGGATACTTATGCAATTTGGGCTTCCACAACAGTTCCTCAAAAGCGCTTCCGGTGACATTAACATTTGCCAGCCAACCTTGACCCAAATCTAGGAAACACTCGCAGGAGTAGCGCACAGAAAGGAGGGATATAAAAAAAATTCATCCTTGTTTTTCCTGCTTGGTCTCTTAAAAGTGTAAGAAGATAAACGAGACCTACGGGAACTTACAAGGCAAACATGGTGACTTGTGGAAAGAACTGTGCTGTACAGATAAGAACAGAATTAAAGTCTTTTGATATACAACTGCACTTGATTTATTTTAAGGCATAAGGTTCATTTGGAAACAAAACATGAGTATTTTAAATTCCCAGCAATATTTGTGAATCTCATCTTTATTCATTTTTACATTTAAAATCTGTGTTTCTGGGTGTGGGAGAATTCAGTATTGGGCTCCTTTCACATAACAGCTGAGTGTACTAGGAGGATATACTTACCATCCCCTCACCATTTCCATGACACCATCTCCATGACACAATAGCCAGTTTCCATCATGGAAACTAACTCCCCAGAAACAGAGAGTACAACTGATACAGGCCCTCTCATCCTGGAAACAAGAGATATCCCAGTGTTTTGTTGTAGTTAATAACTGCAAGGTGTTTTACGTGTACTGTATTGCAAATATAAAAGAAAAAAGATGAACTGTGGTGGGTGTGGAATAAGTTTGGCTAGCATCTAAGGCTTATAGATTACAAATATAGTTTATTTGACTACATAGAAACTGAGTAGATAAAGAATCAAGCCATAGAAGAAGCCCATACTCAGAAAAGCTGGGGAAAGGACCCAGGAACTAGATAAAGAGTGAGTCAGCATGAAGCTATGCTCAAGAAATGAAAAATGAACGCTTGGGAAATGAGACCAGTGGAAATTTGGTTAGCTCCATAGGCATGAATCAGCAAAGAGATACTGAAATATTATCCATGCACCATGCTCCCATGCATGAGAATGGATCAGTAGCTTCCTATCAAAAATTAAGGGCCATTGACCTTTTATATTTGGATACAAAACACACACAAATAGTATGCTGGATATGAAGACCTTGAACATACAGGAGTGGCAATATCTTTCCTCTTGTGTGTATTTTAAAGTGAAATGTGATCTCTAAACATGCACTTCCATATTTCACAAGTCACATGAGCATTTTGTATTAGGGATCTATAGCAAAAAATTTCAATAAGCAGACATAATGAATCTATAATAGGTGATCAGCAGAGTTTATGAGGCAGAGGGCCTGTCTGAATGGTGTTTGCGGCATGTAGTTTAACAGGAAAGGCTGGGCCAGTGGAAGTCCAGCTATGCCAACCGATGCCAAAGACGTTTACATCCAGTGTCACGGGCTTATTTCAGTGCAGATTAACATTTGGCATGCCAGTATGAATGATCATGTGTGGCAGTGGAGTATCAAGAGCTGACGCAGGCTAAATTCTGCACATGGGTTCAGTTTTTTGTAGCCACCCACCATGCACAGTAGCAATCATAAGAACAGGGCAAATGCTGAATGCCTGTATTCTCTGTGGTTGCACCATCATACAGTGGTACCTCTGGTTACATACTTAATTCATTCCGGAGGTCCGTTCTTAACCTGAAGCACCACTTTAGCTAATGGGGCCTCCTGCTGCTACTGCGCCGCCGGAGCACGATTTCTGTTCTCATCCTGAAGCAAAGTTCTTAACCCGAGGTACTATTTCTGGGTTAGCGGAGTCTTTAACCTGAAGCGTATGTAACCTGAAGCGTATGTAACCTGAGGTACCACTGTATTATAGAAAGCACTTGAGAAGATCCAGAAGACATTTCTCTTTTATCAGAGAGTTGCATTTTATTTACCTACAATTTTATTTTATTTTTTATTTTCTTACCTGTGTTTTCAGCATTTCACAGCCTGCAAGTCATAGCACCATATCTTTCTGTGGTGAAATTTTGTATCATACAGAAAACAAAATGTTCTGCAGATGCAGTCATTTAGGCCTTACATCAATTTCATTGTGAAACTGGGACACTGCAGATTAACTCCTTGTTCTAAAAAAGAAGGTTTCCTCATCTAATCATTTCTGCGCAGTCAGTTCAAAAACAAGATTTCAGCTGGGCCAGGGAAGGCTATGCCTGGGTTCACTATGCTCCTCTTTCAAATCCTGCTGTAAGTGACTAATGAAGTTAAAGACTTGTATGGACGATCCAATTTTTCTGGGCTATGGGAGTGGCTTTTCTCTTAATGCCACAGTGGCATTAACAACATTCCTACAACAGAGTACTCCTTGCTAACACAGTAGAGGAGGGAAAGTAGCCGAAGATGGGGGGTGGGGTGGGGGAGGGGAACATATCCTTTCGTTGTTACTTGTTGTTACACCATGGAGATGTGTATGCCAGTGCAGGAAAGTAAGTGTGCACATTGTTCCAAGAAAATGCCGGTCTTAAAAATATTGAAATAATTGGATTCTTTTCCACAATAATTTTTCCTTTTAAAAAATATACATTTATATTAATTAAAAGATTATAAAATCCATTTTTTCTTCAGAGAATTGGGATCCCCTCCTCAGTGAATCTCCCCCATTAATCTACACTGGAAAGCTTAGGCCAGAGTAAATTTGGTTTAAGTGCAAATATATATATTTTTAAAAAAACATCTGGGAACCACACTATTGGAGAATACGAGTTTGGTACTTAGTACTATGCAGAAAGGCCCAGCTCTCTTACCCCTCCATTTTGCTCAAGTGAGGCAAACGCATAGTCCAACCAGCTCCTGAATCCAGAGCCCAGGCTAGGTGCGGTGGGCTGCCATTTCCACCAGAGCTAAACATTATTTGCCTGCCCCCAGGGTCTATCTACATCTTCCCAACTCCCAGCAAGGTGTCACATGAGTTATCCGCCAAGCGTGGCCTGTGCTCTGGCCATAAAATGCCAACTGTCATTCAGTCCAGGATGGGGGAGAGAGCCCTTAAAAATGGGCTGCAGTGTGCAGCCAGGGTCCACCAGTCCCTCACCTCAGGGCCCATCACCCATCATCAGAAAACCCTGCAATGGACCACCTGCTCTTTTACTTATCAGGAGACCGAAAGCCTGTTAGTAACTAGGTTAGCATCGGTAGATTTGGGCTAAAGAGTTTTTATTTTCCAGTCTATTTTGTCCCTCTCCAAACTCCTGGGAAGTTTGTTTGGGGTGCTGGGAATTGTAGTTCTCGGAGGGGTAAACTACTGTTCCCATAATTCTTGGGGGTGGGGGAGAATGTGCTTTAAACACTTGGTGAGTACGCAAATTGCAATTTGGTGCGTATGCAATTACAATCTCCCTCACTATGTTTTTGTCTTGCTCTCCCTTTTTTGTCTCCTGACTATCTCATCCTCACAATGCCCATCCTGATTCATTATATTTTTGTCTGACTCCATTCAGGAAAGCAAAAGTGTAGCCAGTCCTATCGTTAGAGCGAGTTTTTGAGTGTCATGAAAGGCTAGCGACAACTTGAACATTTATTTATTTTATTCTTATTGTATTTTTACTCCCAGGAAGAGGCATGTGTGGGATTTTGTGTCTAAGGTGCCAAAATAATTTGGCCAGCCTTAGGTCCTCTCCACCTTGACCTAGGGCGGGGCGCCATTTGCTGTTCCTCCTCAGGCAGCAGGAGGCACAGCGCAGGGCGGGGAGCTGCCGGGGAGACACTAGAAAAGCAGATGGATTAAGATAACAATGAATTAATGAATTAAGACTAAGTGGAAACAAGTTCCAATATTTAAAGAAAACTGTTAGGAAAACAGTGATGAAACTTGAGGGTGCCGAACAGTGGCAAAGATGCTGTGTCGGATGAAGTGTTTGAAAATGTTGAGAGTTCAAGAAAGGCAATGAATGGCAGAATGTGGAGCAGGCCAAATTGGCGTGTTCACCAGGGTCACTCCCTAGGCGGCAAATAAGTAGAGGTAGAGCTTGAAGTTTGGAAGCACTCCAGGGTCGGATTTAGGTTTGATGAGGCCCTAAGCTACTGAAGGCAATGGGGCCCTTTATATGTCCAGCTGTCCTTTGTCAGCAACAAATTATCGCTGTTTTTTGTGGAGTGTGGTAATTTATGGACCTAATAGGTATCTAAAGCCACATATAGAAATGTGCAAACCAGTGATATTTTAGGGAACAGGCTAGCAGGTGGGGCCCATTATTTACATCATAGGAGCCTACGCAACACAAAATGTGTACGTAGGCTTTATTTTGTTTGTTTTTTATCTTATATTTTGGAAATGTACATCCAGGTTTTTTTCCTTCTTGGGGGGGCCTCCAAGAGCATGGGGCCCTAAGCTATAGCTTGTTTAGCTTATATGTAAATCCAGCACTGAAGCACTCCCAGGTTAATTAAGAAATGCTGTGTATCACTGAGGAAACTGCAGTCGACGCATTTTCAAGCACTAAAACTGATTTCTAAGAAAGGTCATATGAGTACACAGAAAGTTACATCTACGTTGAGGAAGAAAGATACGCATTCACTCTGCACGTATCTGTGCATGTGTCTGCACAGCGTTCCTGGTCTCCCACCTATCTTTCCTTGGCACTTGTAGTTTTTCTTGGTCTGCCTCTATCCTTTGGGCCTGCCCCCATCTCTCTCAGCTGCTAATCTATTAGTATGTCACATGTAGCTAAAACAGTCTTGCCTTAAGTGTTTTTATGTCTTGGCCTAGACAGAAGGTAGCTTAGGGAGACGATTTAGGTTTTAAAATGTGAATTCCTAAGTTCACAAGTTTCTTATGTATAGTCAAACCCCTAATTCATAGCTGTATGCCATGAGCTTCTAATGAACCCTTCCGGACACAGACCAGTTGATAAGTGGTATAGCTTTTCCCTGAAAAGGAACAGAAGACACCTGCCTCTTCTAGGATGTGAACTTGGCTTTTTCAGAAACAAATCCACTATCAGATCCATTATTGTGTATATTGTCAGGCTTAATTTGAACAGCACAAAACAAAACTGAAATTAAAATCAGGTGCAAAAATACCTTTTAAATTATTGGGGGGGGGGTCTTTAAAAATAATAATTACTGCCACTTTAAATAGCTGCATAAGGAGAAGGAACTGATTCAGGCACCACCCCTGAAGTTCTACAGCTAGCCAAGTATTTCTCTCAGTCACTAAATAAATATACAATCGGTTAGTCACAAAACAAAATAGAGGTGTGTTATGCAGAAGCAGGGTTTTCTTAAGCTCCTTTTTTCCAGCCTTAGCTAGATGTTACACGTGAATGTAAGTTAAGAAAATCCGGATTGTCTTTTACTTGTTTTTAAGAGAAAAGTATTTTTTGAGTGAAGGGATTTGAAGTCACAGGGAGTGCTCACCCCTTTTTTCAGCTGTTGTCCCTAGTAGCTTTTCTCTCTGCAAAATGCATGCTTTCCATCCGGGGTGGGGGCGGGGAGTGGAGGAATTCCTGTGAATTGTGCTACTACCAACTTGACTCAGAAGCCTAGATAGAAACTTGGCAAGCAGTCTTACTGTATCATGACCATATATAGAAAATGTCAGTCCCTAGAGGATTACGAATATCAGGCTTTAGTTTTGAAGGCCTCTGACTTTCAATTTCTTTCTCAACCTTTTTTCTCTTAAACTTGTTAAACAGGGCTGACTACTTCACTGAGACCAGCATTATTGGAAGCAGTTTTTCTTGCCAAGAGTTTGTTGAACAAGAAGAGAGAGCTCAGGGATTTGGCAACCGTGCAGAGATTGCATCAGCTGATGCATACGTATGGAGGATGGGCAGGAGGGAGGAGACGGTTCCTATGATATCCTTGGCCTGAACAGAGTTTTGTCATCGCTTTCTGCACAGTCATTTTTATTCAGAACCTGAAGCAAAAAAATGAGCATTGTGACATACCCAGGGGTCCTAATGAAAGAGTCCTTGCCGCTCTCTGTACCTTGGTACCTTCTAGGGTCAGAAGGAAGTCCATTGCAGCTGGGCATCTAAGGGCAATAGTCAAGGAAACAGTAACACAATGACTTTCAGCTGTGCAGTGTAAATTGCTTGCCCTCCCCACCCCCTGTACCCTCCAAATCTGGTCTGGGTTTCCCCCTGCCCCCAACCCTCCAAAACAGATTTAAGGAACTTGTGGGGAAAGGGGAGGGCAGGGAAGTTGCACTGCACAGCTAAAAGTCATTGTGGTAGCGTAGCTGTCCACTGTGCTTCATCTTTGTCACAGGAATTAAATCCACAAATGATAGGCATATGATGGAATACCTTGGCAGATAACAACAAATGAGTGGTGCAACCCATAGCCACTAAAACTGGTGGAAGAGTTGAGACCTAGTGTGGGCTGAAAGACTGAGCAGAGAACCATTCCTGGTTCAAAGCACATCTCTGCCCTGACCTCACTCGGCAGCTTTATCTCTCAGCCTCAGCTCCCCATCTGCAATATGTAGACAAAGCTTTTGGCCTGACCTTTACAGGGATGTTCTGTAAAACAAATTGCTGCAATAATGTGCATGAAGTGTTTTGAACACTCTGAAAAACATCATATATAACAAATGAGTGGAAGGAGAACTCAAGCAAGTGGTATAATCAACAGCCACTAAAATTAATGGAAGAGGTGGGAGGTAGTGTAGCCTAGTAGCTAAGAGACCGAGCTGTCAATTATCACTGGTTCAAAGTTTGTCATGACCTCACTAGGCATCTGTAGGCAAATCATTCTCTCTCAGCTTTAGCTCCTCATCTGCAATGTGGGGATAACATTTCTTATCAACTCTTACATGGATGGGTAGAAGTTGCTGCAATACTGCATGCTAAGAGCTTTGAACACTTTCAAAATTGCTACATAAATACTCATCGTCATTTTCTTTAAGAGGGTTTGGATCCACATTCAGGCTTTGCGTGAAAGGGGTGAAAACCACCGGTTAGAATCATAGAACTTGCGTACCTAATACCTATGTTTTGTCTATGAAAATAAACATTGAATAGACATTAAACAATTGGGGGGGGGATGAGAATTTTAACAATTCATTAATGCATAAGCTTTCATGGGTCACAGTCTACTTCATCATATGAGTGTAATCCTAAATCGGCAAGTTTCTGTCCATACTTGTGAGGTGTGGGGGCAGGGAAATAAAATACAAAAAGAACAGACAGTGATGATTATCTAACAGCAAATTTGTTACAGTGACTACTTAGCAGAACTGAGTTGGTGATTACAAACATAGGGATTTAATTGCTAATTGCTTTACAGCATATTTCTAGTTTGGATGGTTGCTGTTCACTTTACTTTCAGAATATGGTACTTAAGATACCCACAAATGTACGAAAATGTAACCTGCAAATAGCTAAACAAAACATGTTTAATTCCCCACTTTGTTAAAACACAAATATGTGTTGGGGGAGTTCAATAAACACTCACGTGGCATTTTGCAATATAATTTTCCACATATCCTCCAGACTCTTCCTGCTATGCATCATGAGATTTTTGATTTGCAGATATCCAAGTGGTTCAAAATATTCAAAGGATTTAATCCCATTAAGCAACATTGAAGACTCAGCATCCCAGTTCCTAGGTAATCCATCCAACATTATCATTTTAGCCATGGGAATAACTTGCAGGTATCCTCCCTGGAATACATTATATATTGTAAAAAAATTCTAGCTGAAATCTGCCCTCCTTACTATTCCAGTCTGGCTTCAAGGCTGGTCTTGGCACTGAAACTGTCCTGACTGCCCTTGTTGATGACATTTGGGAGAGAGATTGTGGTTAATGTGACACTGCTCTGTCTCCTCAGCTGCTTTTAACACTGTTGACTCCGTATCCTTCTGGAGCATCTCGGAGAGGTTGGGGTTGCGGGCACTGTGCTTCTGTGGTTCTGCTCCAGAAAGCAGTCATGGGAGTTGTCCTGTGGTGTCCCACAGGGTTCTGTCTTGTCCTCCAGGCTATTTAACATCTATGTGAAGCCTCTGAGAGCAGTCATCAGGAGATCTGGAGTGAAGTGCCCTCAGTATGCAGATGACATCCAGCTCTCTCTCTCCATTCCATGTTAACTGGGAGAGGCTTGAGGTGTTAGACCTGTGCTTGAGGGATAGTGGGATGGATGTGAGCCAGTAAACTGAAGCTGAATCATGAAAAGAAAGATGTGTTGTTATGTCTCCCATCTGGAAGGTGGGAAGAAGGCCTACCCTGGATGGGGTTGTACTCCCCTGGAAGGAACAGGTCCACAGCTTGGTGATGCTGCTGGATTCAGCACTGTCACTGGAGGCTCAGGTGGCCTTCAGGGCTAGGAGTACAGTGGTACCTCGGGTTAAGAACTTAATTTGTTCCGGAGGTCTTTTCTTAACCTGAAACTGTTCTTAACCTGAAGCACCACTTTAGCTAATGGGGCCTCCCGCTGCTGCCGCCACGCAATTTCTGTTCTCATCCTGAAGCAAAGTTCTTAACCCAAGGTACTATTTCTGAGTTAGCGGAATCTGTAACCTGAAATGTCTGTAACCCGAGGTACCACTGTACCTGTTTCCAGCTGTTGCTGGTTCACCAGCTTACTACTGCTTTTGGACAGAAATGACTTGGCCACTGTACTCAATGCTTTGCTAACTTCCAGAATGGATTGTTGCAATGCACTCTACATGGGGCTGTCCTTGAAGACAACTCAGAAACTTCAACTGGTCCAAAATGCAGCAGCCAGATTACTGGCTGGAGATCCATTAAAATCTTACATTAAAATCCCTGCTTAAGGTGCTCATGTTATTGTTCAAAGACCTAAACAACTCAGGCCCCAAATGCGTGAGAGACTGCCTCCTTCCCTACAGATCCCCTCAGATGGTAAGATCAGCAGGTGGGGCCCTATTGATTGTCCCACTGCCCTCAGAAGCTCAGGGGGGTGGGGGTGGCAAAAGGACATTTTCTGGGGCAGCTCCTAAGTTGTAGAACTCTCTGCCCACCCTCTACCAAAGTACATCTGGCATCTTCATTGTACAGCTTTGGTGAATGCTGAAGACATACCATTTTACCTTGGCTTTTGACTCTGCTAAAACTCCCATTCAGCCACAAGGCATAACCCTACATCAGAATTGTTGTGAAGATGCCGCACAGAGCTCTTTCAAGGAAAGATGTGTTAATGTAATAAATAAACACATATCTATATACCTATTCTGTCATTTCAGCTCTCTGAATTATCAGTGCATGCTGGAAATTCTTCTGCTCTTCCTGCGGCTCATTCTTCACTCAAAGCTATAATCCTCTCCTTGTGATATGATAATCTTTTCAACGACACTATTATATTGCCACAACTAAGGATGAGGATTTGAAGGACAAGCAAACCTGTTGCTCAAGGTTGCTTTCATATCTTGCTAACACTTCAAAAGCCACTAGAACTGTGGTTCCCAAAATGTTTCTCCCATGGACCACTTGAAAATTGCTCCTGGTCTTGGCAGACCACTTAATGATTCTTTTACAGCAATTGTTATGTTTTGTGGTAGATACTGTATGTTTTTAATGGTGTTTTATTGACTGCTTTATGTTATTGTATTCCATAGAATTGTAATGATAATACAATAAAATACATACAATGAATTAAAAAATCAATTAAAAGTAAATATGAATATTGAAATCAGACAGACCACCTGAATGGACCCACAGCTTGAAGACCTTTGCACTGGAATGCACTGTTGCCAGAAAGTTCATAATTATCTTCTACGCACTGATTATTATGCATCTACATCATAAATAGGGTAATAGTGAACTCAGCTGCCTGAAGCTCTGCAGCAACAGGCTTGAGGGAACCCAAAGGTTTACAAAATTACAAAAACCCAAAAATCCAAACAGGAGGAATGCAAAAAAAGGCACCTTCACTGTTCTATTTTCAGTGCTTGCTTGAATTTTTTGTTTAATCAAGCCTATTAAGCCACGTAGCTGTTGTTTTAATCTCTTTTACTGTTAGTTTTAATTATTTTAAAATGTTTTTAATTGTTTTTAACATTTTTTATTGATGATTTGAAAATTTATTGTAAACCGCTGTAACCGTGAAGGCTCGCAAATGCAAATATCTTTAAGTGGGAACTAGGCTTTAAGAGTGCACATCATCAGATCCTCAAATCACTAGGCGATGCCATTACAGTGGTCCCTCGGGATACATACGCTTCAGGTTACATATGCTTCAGGTTACAGACTCCGCTAACCCAGAAATATTACCTTGGGTTAAGAACTTTGCTTCAGGATGAGAACAGAAATCGTGCAGCGGAGGCACAGCAGCAGCAGGAGGCCCCATTAGCTAAAGTGGTGCTTCAGGTTAGGAACATTTTCAGATTAAGAACAGACCTCCAGAACAAATTAAGTTTTTAACCCGAGGTACTACTGTACATTTGAACTGACTTCCAAATTTAAAAAATTTACCCTTCCTAATAAAATGTGTAATTTTTTGCAGCTGCATTGACCTTCTCAGTTGCAATGGTATGATGAGACCCAAATGCAACTAGAGCCAGATAAATGTTTTGCAACCTATTTGTTTTCACTTGACTTGCAGCGTATTTCTCATTTGCCACATTGTCTCTGAATGCCTTAAAGCAGAGCTTCCAAACTTTTCAAGTTGTTGACACACTTTTTGGATATAGGAATTCAGTTTTGTATCATTTTGCGACACAGTAATTCAGTTTTACTAGCAAACTAGTGGTTAAACTAACCCTTTCCAGCCCCAGGAGCAGCACGGGGAGTGTTTGTGCAACACACCTACACACTGCAGTTGACACACTAATGTGTTGGGACACACAGTTTGGAAAGCTCTGCCTTAAAGAAACTTGAGCCTCCAGCAATTTCTCTGGGCAAGGCCTAACCATGTATAATCAGTTTGCATTCCCCTACTACAAGAGTAGCTAGCCACCAATTTGAACATGCACCAAAACCCCTTTTAATGTCCTCAACACAGGTGTGTAAATAACATGGGGAACCTCATGAGTATCGTTCAATTGGCATTGTGTTCTCCCATGTAATGAGCAAATCAAATCAGTAGGGTCACATGAGCAGCTACAAGTAGCTGGTGACAGTGTCCTTTGTGGTCATTGTCAGTTTCAGAAAGTGTAAGCCAGGCATCCCCAAACGCCTGTAGTCCCTCCAGCTGTTTTGGGACTACAATTCCCATCATCCATGACCACTGGTCCTGTTAGCTAGTTATGATGGGAGTTGTAGTCCCCCCAACAGCTGGAGGGCCGAGTTTGGGGGTGCCTGGCATAAGCCATCTACAGTACACAATGCCATTTTCCTCACAAATCAAGCATTTTGAAGAACACACAACTCACTATGGGAAAATGCATCTGGAAGAGCAGGCTTTATAAAAGGATATTATGCTGGTGAATCATTAATCTGAAATGGTAAACTGATGCCTCAGCTCAGTTATCTATTGACTCTGGATGCTGGAAGTCTAACTGACTGGGGAAGGAGGGAACTTAGGAAGAAGCATAATATGAAGATGTAACAAGATAGCTTGCACCTATGATACCTCTCTACAATACCAGAAACCTGGCTGAGCTTCATAGGGTGTCAAAGATGTGACTGACATCATCCAGATTGCTAGACTGCCTAACCTTGCCTATCCCGCTCCTACTAACACAGCCCATATTTATGGTGTGGAAAGTAAGGATAGAATTTTTTTCTCCCTCTTTCATAATACTAGAACCTGAGGCCATCTAGCTGAGTGTTGTAAGATTCAAGGCATGCAAAATATATTACTCCTTCATGCAGCTCTTGGATAAACTATGGAGCTCACTCCCAAATGAGCCACTGGTCATAAACATGGATGGCTCTAAAAGAGGATCAGACACACCCACACCATATATTTAAAGCACTTGGCTTCCCCCAAAGACTCTTGGGAAATATACAGTGGTACCTCGGGTTACATACGCTTCAGGTTACATACGCTTCAGCTTACAGACTCTGCTAACCCAGAAATAGTGTTTTAGGCTAACTTTGCTTCAGGATGAGAACAGAAATCGTGCTCCGGTGGCACGGCAGCAGCAGGAGGCCCCATTAGCTAAAGTGGTGCTTCAGGTTAAGAACAGTTTCAGGTTAGGAACGGACCTCCAGAACGAATTAAGTACTTAACCCGAGGTACCACTGTAGTTCACTCCTACACAAAACTACAACTCCCAGCCCCCTTAGCAAGCCACAGTTCCCAGGATTCTTTCAGGGAAGCTATGTGCTTTAAGTGCATGATGCAGATGTGACATTTGATAGACGATAAGGCTATCAATGTCCACCCGACATAAGGGCTATATGCTGTCACAGGCAGTATGCCTCTGAATACCACTTGGTGGGAATCACAAATGGCCACTGCTATCACACTTGGGTCTTGCTGTCTTGCTTGTGTACTTCCCATAAACATCTGGCTGGCCACTCTGATGTGTTGGACTAGATGGGCCTTTTGTTTGATTCAGCAGAGCTCTTACATTTTTTATACTCCATTTCAAATAGCCAAGTTTACAGATTGGCTAACCCTACTTGCGAAGCGTGTACAGTTCATTTTCCAGTCACATACTGGGGAAGATCAAGATGTGGAATGTCTGTCTGCCTTCGTATTTCCCTTCACGCATGCTAGACATTTGTGGTGTGGAAGACCAACATTGTCCTGCATCGATTGGCTCTTTAAAAAACCACACATTTTAACATCCCTTTTGATGTCTTGTCAGCATTCATTGTTCCAACTTGGCTGAGATGTGGATGCCTTTTGCCAATAGTTACTGACTTCCTCTATAAAATGGAAGTGTGAAAAGTCTCCCAGAAAGTTCCATTCACTCTTTCACTAGTCAGGTCTGCTTCCTGATGCCTGGATGAAGCATGTGGTTTGTCTGAAGCTGCCCAGTTTCACTGAGTCTTTGCAACAGGTTGAAACAAAAAGAACAGTATGGGTCTGTTGGACCCTGCCTGTTATTTCATCTTCTCCAGGCAACGTAGCAAAGCATTTGGCAAAATACTGCAGTTTTTCTGTAAATGCTATTCCTAATTGCATCTTCTCTATAGCAAACCTCTCATTTAATCCGAAGCTTGACTAATTGGCTATTTGTTTACACCCATATTCTTATGAATCAAACTTACCAAGAGCATTTGCTTAGGAACTTTCTTTTAAAAGGGCTGCCAACACGCCAGGTATTTTTCCCTAACAGAACAAGCCTAACTATGTCTATTCAGAAGTATTTGCTGTTGACTTCAATTAGACTTTTTACCAAGTACTGTAATGGATTAGGATTGCAACTATACAATGTAGTAACATGTTCTATCAGTGCAATGATTTCTGCTTGCGCAGTGAGATTTCCCTCTCTCCTCCACCTATGCATCCCCTAAATCTGTTATTGGGTTTTCTATAGAGCAGATTTGGGGAGGTCCAAAACACATGTGAATGGGGGAGGGAAGTTCCATTGCACAAGCAGAAATCCTTGCACTGACAAAATGTGTTAGTTGGAAACTGCCCTAAGTGTATTAAATTCTGGCTTTTGAAGCATAAGACTACAGTGGCAGCAAATGTTGATCGTTATTGGCAGTAGTCTAAACCACTGGCCAAGATAAGGTAGGTTTTTACTCTCAAGTAAAGACAATAGGAAATTAAAAAGCAAGTAACTAGGTTGACAAAATCATCAGAAGGCCAGGGAAAAAAATTATTTGATTTGCACAGGATGTAGCAAGCAGCAAGCTGAGTAGCCAGCAGGGAGGGGCCGTGTTACAAATGAAGGCAGCTTAGAAAAATG
The DNA here is from genome assembly GCF_964252035.2 of Podarcis erhardii. Lineage (NCBI taxonomy): Eukaryota > Metazoa > Chordata > Lepidosauria > Squamata > Lacertidae > Podarcis > Podarcis erhardii. Next base: position 60,725,840 of record NC_138508.1, read on the forward strand.
TAAATATGGAAACTCCTGATAAAGTATCTCTGTTTCATCTCTAGCCAGTGTTGGAATGTTTCATAACATCTAACTTCAGTGAGAAATATTTACTATGCTATTAGTGATGCAATTACTAGTTGAACCCATTAATAACAATGTTAGCATGGTATGCAGATAAGTATCCTAATGAACTAAAAGCACTTTCTTTGACTTCTTAAAAATGATTCAGGTAGAAAAGAATGCAATGGCATCATGGCTGACATTCTGCAAACTACACACCTCACATATCTCGCTTAGGGAGAGGGACAACAGCTTGATGGTAAACATGGTCTACATACAGGAGGTATCCCAGGTAATGGGAAAGACCTCTGCTTTTGACCCAGGAGAGCACTGCCTGTCAGAGTAGACAATGCTGAACAAAATGGAGAAATAGTCTAGCCTGCCAAGAAGCGGCTCCCCATGTTCCTTTGATATTTTCCTCGTGATGCATTCCCATCCATGTCTACTCCCAGGTCTCATTAAGTTCAGAGGACTTACTGTTGGAAAACTGTAGAGTTGAAGACTAAGTTAAGAATTCCCAGGAACTGAACTAACTCCAGATTTGGGGATGCTCTCAACAAAGTGCCCTCTGAGGGTCAACTTCCATGTCAGTGCTTCCCAACCAGGCCAGTGCTACTTGAGACCAGTGGCAGATGACTATGACCTACCATTTCTAATTCCCCACAATGTCCTGGAACTTCTAAAGTAACTGTGTAAGGGCATTGTGGGAAATATAAATAGGTTTTCATTATAACTTCCCACAGTGCTCCAATGCATGGTGGGAAATTTTAAATAGCCTGCTGACCAGCATAGAGTACCCAAAACAGGTGATAGTTGGCCCTGCTCAATCCCTAACTGTTCAAGGTTGCTGAGGGTAGTGTAAAAAAAACCAAAAAGCCAAGTCTGCATTGTTGCTGACAGGATTATTAAAGTACATGTTGACTTTAAAAAAGCAAAGTTGAAGACATATTAAAATAAAAGTGAATTCCATAAAAACTGTTAAAATCTTGGTTTGACTATAATATTAATTAAAAACTTAAAATTGTATGAATTTTAAAAATAGAGTAAGGCCATCCATTCCACCTCTGGTGGCTGCCATCACATCTAAAAGGTTTAATAGTGACATTTTTTTCCAGTTATAAAGTCATTTTTTTAAAAGAAAAAATTCTGTACTTGTCTACTCAAAATTAAGCACCATTGATTGTATTGGGATAAAGTCTGGACGAGGAGACATAGGATTGTAACCTTAAATTAAGTTTTCAGTTTAAGCCATTTTATTATAAAAGAGACACAATATTTTTTAATCCATTTTAAGAGCAATTATTTCATTTTTACTCATGTAAGAGGGCTTAGATTCAGCAGGATCTTTTCTATTTTTCCACTTCCCTCAAAGATATAGCCCAGAACAGCCAGAAATGCTTTTGCATTAGCATATTATTGTCAAAAAGTTGAAACAAAGCCCAAAGGAATTTTCAGATCTGAATCTATAAAATGCATCCGCATCTTTAAAGGCTTTACATCATTATATGGCATTTTTTGTTTTAAAAGCTTTAAATGGTATTGCTGAAATGACCAAACAACTACTCTGTTGTTAAAAGTAGGTTTAAGAGGAGTCTAGATTAGGCTGGGTGCATATGAATATAACCACAATGCACTGTATGTATATGTTCTGAAAAAATAGGAAAACATTGGTTCAGACTCCAAGATAGCATACCTGGATTTAAACTAGAAAATACCACACAGAATGAAGCTGTTGATTCCAAGAACAGTCTAGAAGCATCCATGTCACAACATAAATAACTTGCAGAGTTAAATCTGATTAGTAGTTACCAAGTCTTAAGGTACGTAAATAACTAGGTTTAAAAGATTGACCTGCATCCATATAAATATCTTGCACTCACTGTAGGTGTTGACTTGTAAAGGCAACTTGAAGAAGAGCTAAGAGAACATGATTTCCACTTGTTGAGGTTCTTTTAAATTAACTATATGTTGCTTTGAACGGCAGCTCCCTGAGATGGATAGCTAACTTGAACTGTAGTGCAATCTACCTCTCACTGAAGTCCATGAGAAAACTGTCTCTGGTTTTAAAAGGGCTCAGTTCAATATACAGTGGGCACAGTGCCCATGCATAGCAGGGCATAATAGAGCTCTGAGTTCATACCCTCTTGAGTGAGGGGATGGCCTGGAAGCAAAGCAGGTCTGGATGTGGTTACTGAATGGATGGCAGAGATCCTAAGAACCCCTTGTATGACATTTGTGTTCCAGGATATAAATGTACAAAATAAGTATGGGCCTGTCCCTGTGCACCACAGGGGGAGAGTGGGGAATACAGGCCTGTCATCCCTGTAGTGAACTAGATCAAGCCTACCCCCCACCCCTCCAAAAAAGATAATGTCAAGAATCGCTTCATATACAGTTTGTGTGTTGCAAAATAGATGTTAGCATTAAATTCTAGTAGAGGCACAACATAAAAACCAGTGAAGTCCATCTTAGTCAATATATTTGCTTATTTATTTTAGAATATACTCTACATCTGAATAAAAAAAGTTTTAAATAAATCTTCAATGCATGTAGAACAATGAGACCCTTTTATCTTTCCATTGAAATAGGGGTGCACATTAGTTAACTGGTTCCATCCTCTGCAACTGAGTATAAATAGTTCTTAAGTAGCACAATTGCAGCCTCATACAGACCAGTTCAATGTAATGTGGAAAGGTAAGTAACTTTACTTAAAGGAGAACAATAACTGTTCACCTCGCTTGTAAAAAAAAAAGTTTAATTAATAGTAATGAATGTACATCCTTGTGCGTTGGTAAAAAATAAGACACCTGCAGATCTAGGAGCATGCAAAGAGAATTCTTAAGACTTTATATACATATATATTAACGTTACAAAAGTAGTGCAAACATGAAAGAAGTGATGCAATCGCCACTACTATTGCCGCCACCACACATGTGCGTGCACACACAGTTTTCCAGTGATTACAAACACACTCTTTCAGTAACTGGCCTGGGCCATTGTACATCATTCCGAGTCCTCAGAATCTGGAAATATTATACTTGACTACCTGGTTATGCCTGCTACACCAGGCAGAGATTCATCACCCCGCCTCCATGGATGTTCAGCGTTGCCAACAGTAAAACCCCACTAGGATATGCCTAGCAAGAAAGCCAGTCCCTTCCACCCTCACGTTCTTCTCCCCTAGACACATACAATTTTACATCTGCTGTTATGCTCGCCACTGGCCCCTGAAATGCTCCTTCTCTGCTCCAATTACAAAGCCACATAAGAGCATTTGCTTCTCTCGCACTCAGCACACACAAACACACACACGTTCTTCCCTAGCCCTTTACAAACTCAAACGTCCTCTGACTTTCTCACCCCGGCAGGCAGGCTGGGCGCGTCCTCCCCTCCCTGGCTCAGTGTCCCCAGTTATTGCCTCCGATCTCCTGCTTGTACCGGTTAGTGAGCACGTTGGCCTTGCGCGTCAGTTTGGAAAGCACCGTGTGCAGTCCGCTCAAGTGGTAGTGAAACTGCTTCTCCAGGTCCTCCTCCACCTCCTCGTCCTCGGGGAGCCCTCGGCTAATGTCCACGGCGCCGGGGCCCCCGTTCAGCTTGTCCTTCTTCCGGCTGGCGGCCTCCTCGCTCGCCTGCTGCAGCACGCCCCACTCGATGTCGTTGCGGATGGACTTGAGCAGCACGTAGTGGCTGTACATGTCTCTGCAGGAGCAGTAGGCGCCGCCGTTGGGGGTCAGCGAGGCCTCCCGCTCCCCGCCGCCGCCCGCGTCCAGCTCCTCCAGCAAGAGGGGCACGTCCCGTAGCAGGCTGGGCACCATCACCGTCTGGTCCATGTTGTTGACGGCCCCGATGAAGCGGTTCATGGCGTTGAAGAGCGAGTGCTTTTGGCTGTACGACTCGCAGATCTGCATCATCCTGGCGGCTAGCGGAGGCGCGGCAGGGCAAGGCGGGCTGCTGGGCTGCTGCTGTCGCAGGAGGAAGAGGGCGCCGAGCAAGACTTCGGGGAGCAGGAGCAGCTGCTCGGATGGGATCAAGGCGAGGCCCGAGTTCAAAAAGGCGCCAAACTGATGAAAAGTTGCTGCTTTCCTTTCCCGCCTTTGGTTTCCTTTCTCAGAGAAAAAAAGCGAGCGTGCCGGCTCTTTCTCCCCCTGGCGCAAGGTATCTCTTTGCCAAGGACGAAGCCGTCCTTCCGCCCAGCTTCCCAGTAAGTAGTTGCCGGCTGGAAGCAAGAAAGCCTTTGCTGCAAGGAGTGGCTGCGAAAGAGAACAAAAGATGGCGATTAGGACCAGCCCCGTGCCTTGCCCCAAACCCTCAGCAGCAGCAAGCCTCCCTCCGCTTCCCGCCCAGCTCCAAGCCTTTCTTTATGCCTCAGCCTCTTCTGACCCCAAGCTTGCTTTGTGTTCCGTCCCCCACCTTCTTAACGTTTAGAGCTGCGTTCAAACCCAGATCTTATTCTATCCAGGAGAGAAAATGGGATGTGGGCGAGGAAACCACTTGAATAAGCGTCTCCCTGCCCCCATCCGCCCGCCAGATCCCATCAATGCAAGTACTTCCGCGGCTCTAGATCTCCGTTCTAAAAAACCTCTGAGCTAATGGAAAGTGCTTCTGAGCAGAAGCAAAGAGCCTGAAAAAATGCCGTCTGCCAATAGGCTCCCATCCGGAGAAGCTGGAAACTCGGCATCCTCTTGCCTCGTTTGTTTCCGTTGCAGAGCCCTTTCCCGCCAGACCCACCCCAGCCGCTTGCATACCGACACAGGCGAGCCTGCAAGAGGAAGCCGACCGCGGCTCACTCCGGGTTTCCTCCCGCCTAAAGAGAACTGCCTTCCAGTCCCCCCAGGCACCCAGTGAAAAGAAAAAAGACTGAGCTGGATTGAGGAAGCTCGGCTCGTCAGCCGTGGCCGAGCCCCCTTCCCTTCCCCGCCCCGTCGACCTGACCCAGCCCCAGAAACAAGGCACCCAAGGCCGCACAGCTGTTCGCCTGCAAGCCGGCAAATGAACAAAGCCAAGCCGAGGTGCGTAGAGCAGCGCGCCGCCGCCTCCCCACTCACTCACTCACTCACCGCGCTCGGAGCGGCGACTCACACTGGCTGCGCCTGGCCGGCTCTGTGAGCGTCCCAGTGTCTCGCTTCTAGCTCTGCTCCCATGCTCTGAGCCAGTCGTATTTATAGCGTGTATGTTAAAACAAGGTGTTTCCAAGGGCCACCCCCTTGCAGTGAAGCGGGGCGGAGGAGGCGTCTCAGTCCGAGTGACCACATGTAACACCGGGGACGAGGCGGCGGCGGCGGCGGCTCCGCCTCTCTCCCGGCGGCACCCAGGAGGGAGGGAGGGAGGGAGCTGCGCGTACCCGGCGACTGCTAGTGGCAGCCGGGGGAAGGGAAATGGTCGAGCATAGCCCCACACCCCACGAGGAGACCAAAGGAAAAGAAGGCAGCTCCGAGAGGCCCAGCTCGTATCTGGGGCGAAGAGGGCTCCTCCGCCAGTAGTGGAGAAGCGGTGCTAGGCATTGGCGCCGATTTGGGGCGAGATCAGGCTCGAAGTCAGCGACAGAGTGATCTCAACCGAAATCAATCACATGATGCGGGGCGCACACACTATTTGAACGGCAATGCCCATCAACTGGCGGGGCAGCCCCCTCAAATATTTTATTGGGGAGGCCAAAGGGATCTCACGCCCTAGGAATTGGCTCCTATGATGAAGCAGTAGAGTGGGTGGGGGCAGGAGTGACAGGGTAGTACAGTGGTACCTCTGGTTACGTACTTAATTCGTTCTGGAGGTCCGTTCTTAACCTGAAACTGTTCTTAACCTGAAGCCCCACTTCAGCTAATGGGGCCTCCTGCTGCTGCCGTGCCGCCACCGTGCGATTTCTGTTCTCATCCTGAAGCAAAGTTCTTAACCCGAGGTACTATTTCTGGGTTAGCGGAGTCTGTAACCTAAAGCGTATGTAACCCGGGGTAGCACTGTACTTCTTTTGCCTCAAGTGGTGAAATAGGAAGTGCCCCGCCACATATCCACCCCTGGCACAGAAGCATGCCACCAACTCTATGGGGGGCATATGTGAGGACAGGGCTGAGTGCCCCCCAATCTTGAGGGGCCAGGCCGTGGCAGCAGCAAATCTCATTTGGCTTCCCTGTGGTGGCAGAGGGCCCCACCAGGCCTCCATGCAGTGGCAGAGGGGAGAAGTTGGCAAAACAAAGCAGGGGTGGCTTTTACGGGTTTCATCCTGTCCTCTTAGGTCTCTGCTTCCTCTTAAGGCAGTATCCTGGCTGGTGCTGGCATGAAAGTAAAAGGTAGCTGGTGGATTAGGAAAGTCGTATCAGTACCAGATTAAACCCTGTGGAGGCCCCTAGGCAGGATAAAATTGAACTAAGAAAGTTTGATTGTAATGTTATTTTAAGATCATATCAATATTATTTTGTTCCGTTGTCATGGGGTGTGGGGCCCATAGGCCAGTGCCTACTTTGCCCATTTGGTAATCCAGCACTGATTCATATGCGCACTCTCAACCCGGTCAGCTGTAGCCTCAGGTGGTGAATGCCCCCAAGATGCACCCCCTGCCTACTTCTTCCAAGATGTTGCATTATTTTGAGTGAGAACTCATCTCAAATGAGTGCTGATGGTGGTGGTGCTTCTCTGCCAGGAGTGGGTATGTGGCAGGGTGTACTGTGTGGGTGGCGGTGGCAGCAGCAGGTATGGCGGCACTGGTGGTGGTGGCAGCAACAGCAGTAGCGGGGCGGCACTTCCTTTTTCACCACTTGAGGCACCATGCCTAGCACTCCTGCACCACCTACTCTGCTGCTGTGACCGGCTGTGTCCCCCAGTGATGGAGAAGTGGTGCCAGAAATCAGCACCAGTTTTGGGGGAGATCACCCTGATTTCTGGCATTTTCTCGCCTGAAATTGGCACTGATGCTGGCAGCAGTACTCCACCTCATAGCTGGGTCTGCCCTGGTGGAGCATGCCATCAAGCCCAGCAGAGTGACGATGACTTTGGAGTAGTGAGAGGCCATTACTGCACCAGACTGAGCCCCAAACACCTCTCATTTCAGACGTAAAGATGTCCCTTAATCCCAGACAAAAGGCCAGCTTGCTGTTCCTACACAATTTCCTATCACAGAAAAGGAGTCTCCAGAAACAGAATTCAGTTTATTTTTCTTTCCTGGGATCAATCCAGATAAGAGGCAGGGAAATGCTGAGCAGTCAGTGGGCGGTTTTGTTTGTTTGTTTTGTTTCATTCTTAATGGAAATGTGGAGACAGCTCTGAGGAGCCACTTAACCCTTTCTTGGCTGGAGCAATGGGGGGGGGGCAGCCGACTGGGGACCTCGCTAGGGACCAACTGCTTTTTTTGTTTGAGTTTCTAACTTTAGTCTTACAAGACTCTCTCTCCCCCCACCCCAGTCTCAGGAAAGCTCTGACCCTTTCCCACTGAGCCATTTGCTGTATCAAAATAATCCCCAGCTGCTTCCATCTCCCAGAGGAAAGATTTGGGGTGAAAGAGTACAAAATGCACCAACATTGACTTTTCATCCTCACCTTACCCCAGACAAGAAAATATGAAAGAAGTCTCTGGTTGCTTCCAGGCAGGGCTTTGTTTATTTCATCTCTTATCTGTTCTTCACAGTAAGGTCATAGGGTGGCTTACAATAGAAAAAACAAGTTAAGTGCAAATTCCACTATATTCTTATAGTCCAGGGATGAGGAATGGGAGCCCCCACCCTTGTTTTTGGAGTTAGCATAACTAATAGCCTGGGGTGATGGGAGTTGTAGTCCAGCAGCATCTGAAGGGCCACAACTTCCCCATCCCATTTTTGTTTCTTGCAGGTCCAGCAGCTTTAAATACCCCCCCCCCCCATCAACCCTGATATAGACCTATGCAGATTGTAGGGAGCAGAGAATTTTTATTAAACACAGACTACTCAGGTTTTCCATGGCAAGAAATATCGGTTGCAGTCAGTTAGCAGACCGTAGGGGTGTGGAGAGAGATGTACATTTTCTCATACATCCATATTTACTTGGAAGCAAGCCCCACTTAGTTCAGTGGGACTTAATACTCTTTGGGAAACGTGCATGAATGCAAAGTTACTTCTCGAGCCCAGATAGAAGAAACGATACAATACAAACACCCCGGGGTTGTTGTTGTTTTTGGGTCGTCATTCTTCTCCCTATAAAAGGAAGGTTTGTAACGTCCCCACCCCAATCTGGAAAAAAATGGCGAGCAAATTTCGTCCGATCCCTTTCTCACCCACGGGTGGGGGTTGAAATTGTGCTTTTAGTTTCTATTTGTATCTTATTGGCAGCCTAACTTGGCTTCTTATTTCACATTTGGCAGGGCTGCCAAGTACATCTGCCTCGACTTTCTACGACGGGAAGATCCCGGCAAGCCTGAATCATGTACAACTGGGCGTGCACTCGGTAGTTTTCCACGCCTCGGCTGCGTGAACACCACCCTCGGCCAAACTGGACACGCAGGTCCCGCGTGCTCCCCAGCGCAGCAGCAAAAACGAGCTGCACACACGCGGCGCGCCGTCTGGAAGCCCCGTCGGAAGGACAAAAAAGGAGACGGGAGCAGTACGAAGCTGACACGGATCTGCGCGCGACACCGCGAGGGGTAAAGGAGGACACTCGAGCACGAGCGCGCGCGCGGCCTCCCGGAGCCGACTCCCGCTCAAGTCCGAGAGCTAGCGGCCTGCCGGGATCACCCCACAGCCTCACCTCCAGCCTCAGCCAATCGGCTCTCGTCCTGCCTGTCATACTCCGTCCTCATATGCTAATAAGCAAGGCTCGGCGAGGCCCAATCAGAAACAACGCTCGCATTCTCTTTCTGCTCCAGCGCCCGTGGCAACAAAGGAGTGGCAGCTGAAAGAGCAGCATGAGGGTCTCGTGGCGGGGAGGAGAAGGGAATGGTAGCTGAGTGTGTTGCCCTGGCAACCTATAAACCACAATAAGCCAAGGCACCGGGACATAATGGGCCCTTATTTCCCGCACACTCTTACCGCGCTTCCTCTGTAAGAAAGGAACGGGAATAAACCTCTTATATTACTTACAGCCTCCTAGACTCATTTTATCATTATACACCCTCACATAAATCAATACCCACAAAAATACAGCTGGCATAAATGCTGGCTTACGTTATCTAAAGCAGAGTCAGTGCATCTGCAAATGTAAACGATTATGGTGGGAACAGTTGCTGTAGGCGTAAATTATCCGATGGGAAGTTCTCCTGTGCAAGCCCCATTGAAATAAATGGGAACTGCTGGTATATGTTCGTGCATTGTGTATTCATTTGTTATAAGTCCCTTCCAGGGCTGATTTTATTAGTTCGTTCATAGGCATTTATAACTTGGCCTTCACCATGGAATCCCAATGTGGGTTACACACAGCCCAATACAATTAAACCATGTAATGCATATATATTAAATTGTATTACCATTACTAGTGCTGTTATTTCATTATAACAGGGCTTGAGTAAAGAAACTTCCCAGTGCGGTATGCCCTTTTATTTGTGCCCATTTTCTTCCAGGAGGGGGGTATTGTAGATTTTGTGTAGTAAGTCTAATAGAAAAAATAATAAACTGGAAAAAGCAGGGAAAGAATTCAATGGTAAATCACAAGAGAATTCAGTTGGAATTGTGCAATGACACACAGTTGAGAGTAAACAATACATCTTTAGCAGCAAATTGCCAGAAGTTGTAAGAAATCTTTCAACACATGAAAAATGTTAGGTCATACTACTGACACAGAAGAGGGAACATCCAGTGGCATAGCGTGGGTTGTCAGCACCCGGGGCAAGGCAAGTAATTTGCACCCCCTAACCCGTGGATTTGCGCCCCCTAACCCTAACCCCGAGATGTTGCGCCCGGTGCGGCCGGCCCCCACCCTGCACCCCCCACGCTACGCCACTGGGAACATCATATTCTGGCTGTGTTTTCTTCTATGTAATGACTGTTTAAGAATTACTATACTAGTATAAATATTTTTTATTTTCTCCCCCTAGCTGCCTACTAGACACCCACCCACCCACCCACACATACCCATGAAGTTTTCTTAACCATATATATATATATATATATATATATATATATAGTTTGCAACAAATGTAGCAAAATAGGTACAGATGTAATATATAGCTTCATTATATGTATGTGATGGTTTATGAAAATCAGCATAGAGGCTTAGAGAGGGAAACAGTCAGGACTTTATTTTGTCTAATTCCGTATATCCTGTTAATTTCTTCCCCTAAGCAGCACATAGCTTAAATCTGCACATCATCAAAAGGGACTTGAATTTGGTTAATTTCCTAATTCTGAAAAAGAACAAAAGTTGCAAACATATGTTTCTGATATGAAAATCAGCACGTACAAAGATTTTGTGGAGGCTCTGATGCCCGCTTGCTGCCCTCCTATAGTTGTGCAAAGAGTAATCTGTGTCCCAGTGTCAACATTCTTTACCATTCATTTATCTTTTAACAGCAGTTCTTTGGGGAAAGCAGTGAGGAAGCTCACGTATTCATTACCAGATGAAGCATGGCATTCCCCAGAGATTGTTTTTAGAGGGAAGACTTTGAAGCGTGATGTTTTGTTAATGACTAAAGCGCAGGTACTGAAGGATATACTGAAGGCCTGTCTGCATAGGAACTTCCTACACAAACACCCCATGAGATATATAGGGTACCATACCTAAGAAATGAGTAGCATCATGCAAGTGTTAACCCCTATGTCAAAAAGAAGAGTGCCCTTTATGGCTCAGGGCACACTCTCTTTTGCAGCCAGCTGACAACACCTGTTTGCAATATCCTAAAAGGAACTAGCCCACACAGCTTCCTTGTGTAGGTTCCTCTTCAGAGGTACTAGAGGTGTGCAGCCAACCCAGAATACTGCACGAGAGGATGGAGGCAATTCCCTGGATCTAAACAGCTCTCAGAGAGAGAGTGTTGTGGCTTCATAGGCCCAGAATGTTCCACTGCAGTGAATACAAAAGGAGCCTCCCTGAGGTAACAAACCCACTAGTCTTAAAATGTGTGAGTTAGACTTGTGGCCTACCTATTGTGGGTCCCAACAGCAGCCAGCTACCACATAAACCTACACAAAGGCATGTATGGGCTACAGGTGGGTCTCAGACCTAAACAAAAAGTTGAATATTGTGCTAAGAAACAGTACTGTATTAGGGGCTGTGATCTGAAGGGATCAGTAGCTTCTCTGCTTTTCAAGTTCACAGCTGCTGACTCTATAATGCTGTTCACACAAGTATTCTGTTATTGTTGAATCAGGTGGGGGGGAGAAAATAGATTAATAAAGAAATAATTTGTAATAAATGAGGAACTGAAATAGAATAGTGTACAGTCTATTAAGCAATGGTCAGGTATCAACCTATTAGCCTTTGATTGCAAATGGACACTTTATAAAAGGCAGGTTATATTATAATTTGTCTCTGGGTAGCTAGAACCTATGTCTTTCCTTATTCTAAACATAATTTGTTAGGAAGAAGCTGCCTATTTTGTCAAATGCTGCCCTGCACTCCCTTTATTTTCCTGACACCCTTTACTCAAATGCCTTGCTCCTTGCCACTTCGAAATTAAAGGTAGTTATAGATATTATAGATATTATAGATAGATAGTTGCCTTGCCACTTCGAAATTAAAGGTAGTTATAGATATTTTTTTTCTTTCCTTTTTAAAAGCTTTCCTACACATACTATGGCAGTGACACCTGTAAGGAAAAAATGAGCCCTCAAGTAAAGAAAACACATTTTTCCCCTGGAAATATGACACAAGGCTCAAAGAAGCCTGAAAAGAAGGGCAAGAAACCCAGATTGATTTTTCCGAATGAGGCCCATCTTCCCTGTTGAGAAGCAGTGGCCATTAAGTGTAACTTTCTTCACTTATCTATATTTTACAGACTTGTAAATCTGCAGAGTGTGAGAAGAACAGAACTATATGTGAACCTCCTTCTTTTCTCTCAGACTTCTATTTCTATTATCTATGTAGGAGCCTCCAAAAGTAGCATTTTGTTCAGTTCACACCCTTCCCTTTTTAAAGGTTTGCAACGTACTCTTAACCCTTCCTCTTTTTGCAAACCACTCACCACTGTTAGCATTATCCTCACTTGACGTTCTTGACCTTTTTCTGTTCTCTAACAGCACATTTCTATACATGTCTACTCAGAAGTAAGTCTTCTTGAGTTTAGCTGGACCTATACCCAGGGAAGTGTATATAGGTTTGCCGCCTAAAACTGTACATTATAGAGTCTTTTTCTTCCACCTTAGGTGCCAGGTGTTGTAGGACTACAACTTCCATCATCTCCTTACCATTGGCAGTGCTGGCTGGAGCTAATGGGAGTTGTAGTCTAACAACATCTTGAGGACATTATGCTGGATACCCCGGCACTAGTACCTTTAAGCTTGCCATATGGTTGCCCACGTTAGGGGTTGCTGATTATGTTTCTTGGTGACTGTTAACAAGATGTATCTACACTGCAGACTTCAACTGGTTTAATAGTCACTGTGTCCATGTGCGTAGCCAGGATTTTTGTTGGGTGATCACGCCTTTTGTGGGGGGGGGCCAGAACCTCAGTTTGCTATGTATTTTTATTGATTTTTATTGATTTAGAGGGGACAGTTGCCCCTCCATCCCCACCCCGGCTATGCCCATGGCTGTCTCTCTTCACAGAACCCTGAGTACTATAGTCTTGTGAGGGCGCTGAAACAGAACGTTCAGGCTCTTGAGCAAGCTACACTTCCAAGCATTCTTTTAGACTTAGAGGATGTTTTGCAAGTTAAACTTGATTAAATTGATACAAGTCATTTTGGGAAGCTCACCATGAATCAGATGAGGCATCAAAGGCCTTTGGAGTGAAATAGGATGCCCTTGCAACAACTTGTCCCTTCCTCCCACTCAGGAACCTTGTGGAAACAGAGACCGGCTGTGTTTCTCTCATGCAATTGATGGGAAGCATCAGACCACTGCAGGGGTGTGTTAAGTTTGTAAAACTGATAAGGCAGTGGGAGGGCCTGGGGAAGGGAATGTGTTAACTCCCCAGCTGCTGGGCTTGTTGCTGCTCAGGAGAAGGGTTCCTCCTCCTTTCCGAGCCTGTGGTGTTCAAGTATAACAGAAACCTCGCCACCCGACCCCACCCCCACCCATCTTCCCTCCCTCCACCCCTTCTTTTTTTCCCTCACCCTAATGTCTCAACAGATGAAACGGATTTGTAAAAATGTTACATGGAAAAAAATATGAAAGACATTACACTTCTGTAAAACAAGAAAATCTTTAATTAAAAAAAATTCAAGTTCCTTGAAATACCATTGACCAAGTCAGGTCTTTGTCCTTTGTCACACAGCCCTTACACTCCCCACCTGGAGGAACAAATTTATGCATTTAAGTTTTTTGTTTTTTTTTTAAATAATATTTATTAGCCATTTAAAGATTACAAAAGAAAAGAAAAAGAATTAAACAATACAATACAATACAATACAAAAACAAAACAAAAACACCACACAACCCAAACCCTAAAACATTAAATCAACCAAACAAAAACAATTAAAAACACATCCAATAATTTCCATATCATAACTTTCATTCACTTGTTTCAGCGACCTCCTCACACCTCCCTTTTTGTATTCCACTTCAATTAGCTGTTTCAGCAATTCCTTTCCCAATAATAATAATAATAATAATAATAATAATAATAATAATAATAATAATAATTTATTTATACCCCGCCCATCTGGCTGGGCCTCCCCAGCCACTCTGGGCGGCTTCCAAAAGAATATTAAAATACTATGATACATCTTCCTCTGTTTTCTGTCCTGTAATTTATCTTAACATATTCTAACCTTATTTTTTTCCCTTTAATACATTTACAATCTGTCTGTACCTAATTCCTTATAACATTTCTGCTAAAGCCATATAACTTCATTCCATCATTTTTCTAACATTCATTAATTTTACAATATTTCTGTAAATAATCTTTAAACTTTTTCCAGTCTTCTTCCACCAACTCTTCTCCCTGGTCTCGGATTCTGCCAGTCATTTCCGCCAGTTCCATATAGTCCATCAACTTCATCTGCCATTCTTCCCGGGTGGGTAAATCTTGTGTCTTCCAATACTTCGCGATGAGTATTCTTGCTGCTGTTGTTGCATACGTAAAGAAAGTTCTGTCCTTCTTTAGCACCAATTGGCCGACCATGCCCAGGAGAAAGGCCTCTGGTTTCTTCAGGAAGGTATATTTAAATACCTTTTTCATTTCATTATAAATCATCTCCCAGAATGTCTTAATCCTTGGGCATGTCCACCAAAGGTGAAAGAATGTACCTTCAATCTCATTACATTTCCAACATTTATTTTCGGGCAAATGGTAAATTTTTGCAAGCTTGACTGGTGTCATGTACCACCTATAAATCATTTTCATTATATTCTCTCTTAAGGCATTACATGCCGTAAATTTCATACCTGTGGCCCATAACTGTTCCCAGTCAGCCATCATAATGTTATGTCCAACATCTTGTGCCCATTTAATCATAGCAGATTTCACGGTTTCATCCTGAGTGTTCCATTTCAACAGCAAGTTATACATTCTTGACAAATTCTTAATTTTGGGATCTAACAATTCTGTTTCCAATTTTGATTTTTCCACCTGGAGGCCAACTTTTTTGTCCAAATTATATGCCTCCATTATTTGGTAATAATGGAGTCAATCTTGCACTTTGTTTTTTAATTTTTCAAAGCTCTGCAGTTTTACTCTGTCTCCATCTTGTTCCAAAATTTTCCAATATTTCGGCCATTTGGCCTCCATATTGAGTTTTTTCTGTGCCTTCGCTTCCATTGGTGACAACCATCTTGGGATTTTATTTTCTAACAAGTCCTTATATCTTATCCAAACATTAAACAGTGCTTTTCTAACAATATGGTTTTTAAACGCTTTATGTGCTTTTACTTTATCATACCACAAATATGCATGCCAACCAAATACATTGTTAAAACCTTCTAAATCCAGCACATCAGTGTTTTCAAGAAGCAGCCATTCTTTCAGCCAGCAAAAAGCAGCTGATTCATAGTAAAGTTTAAGGTCTGGCAGGGCAAATCCACCTCTTTCTTTAGCATCAGTTAATATCTTAAATTTTATTCGAGGCTTCTTGCCCTGCCAGACAAATCTGGAAATATCTCTCTGCCACTGCTTGAAACAATCCATCTTGTCTATAATTTGCAATGTTTGAAACAAGAACAACATCCTTGGCAATACATTCATTTTTATCGCAGCAATTCGACCTAGCAATGATAGCTTCAAATTTGACCATATTTCTAAGTCCTTTTTGACTTCAATCCAACATTTTTCATAATTATCCTTAAACAGGTTCACATTCTTGGCAGTCATGTTAACCCCTATTTCACTTTCTTGACCAATGTTAATCCTGCCTCCTCCTGGAACTTCTCTCTCTCATTCACAGTTAAATTTTTCTCTAAAACCTTAGTTTTCATTTTATTCAACTTGAAGCCTGCTACCTGTCCAAATTCTTGAATCAGTTCCAGTACCCTTTTGGTACTAGATTCTGGCTCCTGTAAAGTCAGTACTAAGTCATCAGCAAATGCTTTCAGTTTGTACTGTTTAGCTCCCACTTGTATACCTTTAACCTCTTGGTCCTTTCTAATCATATTTAACAATACCTCCAGGACCAATATGAAAAGCAATGGAGAGATTGGGCAGCCTTGTCGTGTTCCTTTCTCAATCTTAAACTCTTCTGTCACTACATTGTTCACAATTAGTTTTGCCTTTTGTTCTGAGTAAATTGCACCTATACCATTTTCAAAGCCTTGGCCTACCCCCATCCCCTGTAGGTTCTTCTTCATAAAACTCCATGAGATGTTGTCAAAGGCTTTCTCTGCATCCACAAATATCAAAACTGCCTTGGTACTGATATTCACTTGTAATTTTTCTAGAATATTAATTATATTCTTCATGTTGTCAGACAAATGTCTGCCTGGGAGAAAGCCCGCTTGGTCTTTATGAATTTCTTCTACTAGAACCTTTTTTAATCTTTTAGCCAAAATGTCTGCAAAAATTTTATAATCCACATTAAGCAGCGATATGGGGCGGTAGTTCTTAAGCTGTGTCTTTTCAGTCTCTGTTTTTGGTATAAGTGTAATGTAAGCTTCCTTCCACGACTCTGGTGCCTTTCTCCCTTCCAAAATTTCGTTACAGACTTCCTTCAATGGTTGTATTAACCATTCTTTCAAAGATCTGTAGTATCTTGAAGTCAAACCATCTGGTCCTGGAGATTTACCTAATTGCATATTCTGGATGGCCCCTTCCACCTCCTGATCCGTTATTTTATAGTTCAACATTAACTTATTTTCCTGAGAGATTTTCTGTAGTACATTTATTTTCAAAAATTGATCAATGTCAATTTCTTTCTGCTTCTCCTGTGTATAAAGTTGTTTAAAGTACCTCTGGAAGCACTTCCTGATCTCCACTGGGTTCTGTACATTCTTTCCTTCCACTTAGTATTAAGTTTTTGTCTTTTTTTATTTGCCAAGCCAACAATTTTCCACACTTATTTGCCGATTCAAATGTCTTTTGTCTCATCTGTTTAATCTTCCATTCTATTTCCTGATTCATCATTTTCATATATTGTACTTGGTATAACTTTATCTCTTTCAGGATCTCCTGTGACTTTGGTTTTGCTCTCAGTTTCTTCTCTCCTTCCTTTATTTTCTCCAGGATTTTATCTTTTTTTTTCATTTTGGGTTCTCTTCTTAATTGCATTCTGTTGTATCAAAAATCCTCTCATAACTGCTTTACTTGGGTCCCTGATTACTCTTTTTTCCACCGTAGTATTCATATTTATCTCAAAATAATCTCTCAAGGTTTTTTTTTTTTTGTTTTTTTTTGTCGTACCAACTGGTTACCTTTATTGGTGCTTTGGTTCTAATAAAAACACTAAAAGCATCAGTAGCTATGTTTAACAGAGCCACAGAGCAAGACCAAAAGGGTCTTCATGCATGCACAATTTCATCCCACCCCACCCCCCAATAATCTCTCAAGGTTTTTTGGGCCTTCTTGGTCACATCTTCATTCCTAAATAAAGTATCATTCATCCTCCATCTAAAGGAACCAATTGGCATCAATTTCAATTCCATCTTCACAGCATTATGGTCAGAACAAGTTTTGGGGCAAATCTCCACTTTGCTGGTCTTCGGAGCCAGTCCTCTAGTTACCCATATTTGGTCAATTCTTGTCCATGTCATTTTAGCCTCAGAGAAGAAAGTTCCCTCTCTTTCCAGAGGATTCTTCATTCTCCAGATATCAACTAAATCCATATTTTCAGTCATGTCAAAGAAGGTTTTTGGTAGTCTACCATCTTTGGTAATTACCTGTCTCTGTGCCTTATCCATATTTGTAGACACCACTCCATTCATATCTCCCATCAAAATCATATTGTAATCCATATAGTCCAACAGAGTCTCATGTAACTTCTTAAAAAATTCTGATTTTCCTTCATTTGGTGCATAAGTGCCTACTATCAAGAATTTCTCTCCTTGTGATTGGATTTCAATTGCAACAAATCTTCCTTGGTCATCTTTGAATATAAATTTCGGTGATAGGCTCTCCTTTGCATAAAGAACTACACCTCTTTTTTTAACTTTATCCGATGAAATAAATTCATGGCCCAATCTTTTATTACTCAATATCTTCCTGTGTAGCCTTATCACATGTGTTTCTTGTAGGTAAATCAAGTCCAATTGTTCTTTTTTTCAATAAATGAAAGACTCTCCGTCTTTTTTCCGGGGAGTTCAGTCCATTAACATTCCAACTCAATACTTGTAACGCCATGATATAATTACTCTGATTTTCCTCCAACTGCACCCAATGCTTGCTCTTCTTCTGTTAGTAGTGTTGGTGTCACATTCACTGGGGGGTCCAGTCCAAAGGATAATGTTGCTATATCCACTATTCCTCTATTTGATGATCTTCTGTCCAATGCTCTTTGCTCTAGTCCTCTATCTGGTGATCTTCTATCCCAGTGTTTCCCAACCTTGGGCCTCCAGCTGTTTTTGAACTACAATTCCCATCATCCCTTACCACTGGTCTTGCTAGCTAGGGATGATGGGAGTTGTAGGCCAAAAACATCTGGAGGCCCAAGGTTGGGAAACACTGTTCTATCCGATGCTCTCGGGTCTTTTCCAAGTTCCTTCTGCAGATCTTCTTCGTAATTATACAAGAACTTTACTTTATCTTCTACTGATCTTATTTTTATTTTCCTTCCTTTGAAACTGAAAGATAGACCTTGGGGAAATTCCCACCTGAAGACGATTTTATTCCTTCTCAATAGGGCCACCAAATCTCCATAGTTAGATCTGAGATCCAAAAGATATTTCGGCACATCTTTAAAAATTTCCACTCTTGACTGTTGTACTTCCAAGGTCTTCTGGTAGTGCCAACCCAAAATTCTGTCTCTCTCTTCTTTAGTTCAGAGGGTGATCAAACAGTCTCTTATTCTATTCTTCTCTTTTTTCCCTCCTCTTCCAAGTCTGAAGGCTCTCACAATTCTGAACTCCTCTTGCTCCAAGTCCCAAAAATCAACAAATTCCTGCGTAAGAAAGTCTATCAAACTATCCTTCTCCAATTCAGGTAAAGCTCTGATCCTCAGATTCGTCTGTTTTTCTTTAAGTTCAATCATAGAAAGCGTCAGCTTATGGTCATCAAGTTGCCTCTGTAGGGCTGGGACTCTCTCTCTCTCCAATTGTGTTACTTTACATTCCACAGCAACAGCTTTTTCCCTAGCTTCCTCTGCAGTCTGCCGTATCAAGGTAGATTCCTGAATCAATTTCTGGATGGTTTCTGTATTGGTATTCACCTTTTGTCCCAGATTATTTATACTTTCTGTATTTAAATCAATTTTAATAGTTGCCGCATCCACTTTCTCGTTAAGCTGTTCCAATGAGTCATTTATCTTACTTAATGCCAGCGCTAAAGTCTCTTCTGTTAACATTCCTCTTGATTTAGAATGTACTGGTACAGCCGCAGAGGAAGCAGGGGGGCCTGATGTTGAGGCCCTCTTAGGTTGCTGCCAGGTCTTCCCAGACCTTGTTCTTTTTTCAGGGATTGACTTAAGAGATTCAAGGTCACACAATTTTTATCTTGCAGCTGGAAATTCCCCCAATCCAACTCTTGTAACTCTTGTAACAGTTTCAAAAGCTTCCTCTAGGGGGAAACAGTTGCTATTTGTATCAATCCATAATGTTCCCTTTTAGAACACAGTTCATATAAAATTAGTTTCAGTTTTCAGTTACTTTTACTCCTTTTTAAGGTCAGACGGAGACAATTGAAACAATGTATCTCTCTTATTTAACTAGCTGTCAGCTAGCTGTCAGCAAGCGTTCTATTCGCAATCAATAAACAATCCAAAGCATGTTAATCTTGCTAGCAGCCCGTTTCCAGGTTCGGAGCGGTGGTATTTTAGCTTCCTTCACTCTCTCTTGCAGGCATATACAATCCAAAACTTCCCCCCTCTTCTCCTGCTTCCAAGGGGGGGTTTAATATTTTTTACTGATGGAAATTTAGTCCTTTACAATAGGCTTTCCAAGACTCTAGCTTGCAGCCTCTTTGCTTCAGTCTATTTACAAAAGGGGAAGGTGGACTTCCTGTTTTGAACCTCCCCGTTTTGATGCCAAATTAAGACGTTTAAAAATCCAGTTCTTCACTCTACTCACGGGTAGTTGCTTTAAGATCAAATTGTCCACAGGAAAAAGTCAGCGCTCTCCGGCAACAGCTACGCAGCTTCGCTCCATGGAAAAAGCAGTCGATTCAAAGCACTGCACCGCTCACCCCACGTCGCTCCGGATCCCCGAAACCAGGTTTCCCCGCGAGTAGGGGAGGCGCAAAAGGTGCCCGCTGAATCCCACGTTCACAGGCTTCACCCGCCTGTGATTTTTGATGGGTCTCCGCCTTCGCCATGGCGGCCAGACCCGGATTTCCACAAGGCAAATTCCTCCCGGTCAGAGGAATTCCGCCATTGCCGAAGGCACCAACCCGGAAGTCAAATTTATGCATTTAAGTTTGAGGTGTTGTAGTCTATACTGTGATTCTACCACCTCACTTTCATGGTGAGGTGTAGTCCCTGTAATAAAATCCCTGACATTGTATGATACAGGAACTGTCTCAAAAATACTGTTTTCCCAGATGGTGTCATGATTTTGTATAAATGCCTTACCACATGAAAATAAATATGGAAATGTCCATATGCTGGATTTGTCACCTCCCAAGAAATGGACCTATGTCTTTAATTTATTTTTCTTTTGCAAGCCTCAGTGCTAGTCAGGTATATATGCAGGCCACATCTAAGGTGGTTAGAGATGCAGATTTTATGGGAAACCTATAGGCCAACAAGTGACCATGCAGCCCAGCCCTGCAAGGGCAATCTATATGCAGAAGCCACATTCAAGATACAGATCGCCTTGCTGGATGCACACACACAAAAAGAGATGTGTGGTACTGGGTAGAAAATAAATCCTGCACCCATTACATAGAATTGCACACACCGTAATCCATGCTGGTCTGCACGTATCTTCAGAACAATGTCAACAAACTACTTGGGAGACAGAGGCATTCAACCCAGTCTTCCTTGCTGTCCCCAAGAGCTGTCATAAGTTTAGTGATAAGCACTGATGTAAGCATTTGTGGATTGAAGCTATGGGGATTAAAACAAATAAGTGGGGAACATGTATAAATCATTTTTGCTCAGCCAATACACAGATACTAAGTACATTGGTACCTCAGGTTACATACGCTTCAGGTTACATATGCTTCAGGTTACAGACTCCGCTAACCCAGAAATAGTGCTTCAGGTTAAGAACTTCGCTTCAGGATGAGAACAGAAATCGTGCTCCGGCAGCAGGAGGCCCCATTAGCTAAAGTTGTGCTTCAGGTTAAGAACAGTTTCAGGTTAAGAATGGACCTCCGGAATGAATTAAGTACTTAACCCGAGGTACCACTGTACAGAGCAGTTTTAGACTGCAATCCTACACCCACTTACCTGGGAGTAATCACCATTCAATGAGATTTACATCTGAGTACAATGTGTTAGATTAAACTGTTCTTTGAACAGATTAAATTATATCTTTTACCCTTTGTTTGTTTTTTACTTATTTCTTTAAAAGTAAAGATTTCACAATAAAACAACCAGCTGTCTGGTGTGTGGAAGGCAGCCTCAGAAACAGCAGGCATTTGGGAAGATTGCAGAATGCAGATCGCTGGAGAACTTGAAGAATGAAATAAAGGCACTCACTAAACCATTTAGCCACCTCAAAGCTAAAGTACTTATAGCAATACCCACCCTAACCCAATGAGAATTTCTCTGACACTTTCTCCTCCTTTAATCACTTTCTAATGCACTTTAGGTAAAGGTCCTTTACCTTTACCTTTTACTTTTTAATGCATTTTCTTCTCTCATTAACAGGGGGAAAAACCAACACAGAAGAAAATTTTTGCACAGCACTATAGTGAGTAAAATTATGCTACTTTTGTTTCTGGCTTTTGATTTCTGGTTTGGTACCTTTATGAATTCTGAGTTGGGAGGAGGGGATTTGTGTAAAGATTTTAAAGGAAGAGCTTTCCTCTCTCTCCTCTTATTGGATAACTTGTGAATTGGTAAATGAGTTGGTGTTAGAGGACTAAATGATGCTGAGTGATTCGTCTAGGCTGGAAAAAACGGTTCACTGCCTCTAATACCATGTCATCCTGAGTGCTAGCGTGATCGTCACATTCTTGCCTTCTACTTCCTGATTATGACTGAGTGCCTTAGTCCAGGAGGAGAATTGCCTCATGCAGCGTGTAGCAAGAGAGCCTCCTGCTGGGCAAATATGGCGAAACATTTAGCACTGTAGTTTTATTATGCCAATCCATTGTGATTTAGTTTCTGCTCTTTAACAGTACTTATTGAAACTGGAAAGTGTTCCATCTTATACCACCATAATCGGTAGGCATCTTTGTGGATGTGGTATTGCCACATTCTAAAGTGTATCGATTTGAACAGAAGCAAATTTTTCTCTCTGCCTTAGTAGTTCATAGAAATCACGCAAACATATAGTAGAGCAACTCTTTGTCCCTTCTCTTGGCCTGGCTTATTGGTGTTGTGTTTTTTGCTTGGTTACACTTTGCAGGATTGTATAACCCTGAGAATTTGATACATGAAGCTCAATAGTCTCTAAATGCTGTTCTTGCTTGTTTAAGTACAGATGAGATTGTGATATGCAATTCCATAATGCTTAATGATTAAACGAAACCAAGCAGACTCACATCTCTCTAGATAAAGACCTACTGCACTTGCAACACCTTAAAACATAATATTCTGTTAGTATGGGAGCACCAGAAATAGCAGATTATCATACACAATGCACAGCTATACCAGACCAGACTAAAAGCAAGGTAATGCTGATGTGGTATGACAAGGTTAAAGTTCATAAAATGTTCAAAAACCATATTGTTAGAAGAGCAATCTTTATGGTCTGGACAAAATATAAAGACTTATTGGAGAGTAAAACTCCAAGGTGGCTTTCACCGGCAGAGGCCAAGGCACGCAAGAGACTTAACATGGAGGCCTACTGGCCAAAATATTGGGAATTAATAGAAAAAGATGGTGACAATTGGAAGCTGCAGAGTTTTGAAAATGTAAAAAGTAAGGTGCGAGACTGGTTGCATTATGCCCAAATTCGAGAAATTTTCAAAACAGACAAAAAGGTTGGGTTCCAGGTGGAAAAATCGAAATTAGAGACAGAATTGTTAGAACCTAAAGACAAATTACTTTCAAGAATGTATAACTTGCTGCTCAAATGGAATACACAGGATGAGACAGTCAAATCCGCCATGATAAAGTGGGCACAGGATATTGGACATAACATTATGTTTGAGGACTGGGAAAGGTTATGCACCACCGGATTGAAATTCACGGCATGTAGTGCCCTGAAAGAAAATATTATGAAAATGATATACCGGTGGTACATGACCCCAGTCAAGCTTGCTAAGATATATCACCTGTCTGATAATAAATGCTGGAAGTGTAAAGAGGCGGAAGGGACATTCTTTCATCTCTGGTGGACATGTCCGAAAGTGAAGGCCTTTTGGGAAATGATCTATAATGAGTTAAAAAAGGTATTTAGATATACCTTGTCTAAGAAACCGGAGGCCTTCCTTCTGGGCATTGTAGACCAGAATGTGTTAAAGAAGGATAGAACTTTTTTTATGTATGCTACAACAGCAGCAAGAATTCTCATCACAAAGTGTTGGAAGACACAAGATTTACCCACACTGGAGGAATGGCAGACGCAGTTGATGGATTATATGGAACTGGCGGAAATGACTGGCAGAATCCGAGACTTGGGAGAAGAAAAAATGGAAGAGGACTGGAAAAAATTTAAGGACTATTTACAAAAATATTATAAGCTGTATGAATGTTAAGAAAATGCACTTTTTAGGAAATATCAGCCCCAGCAATGGTAATTAGGTGAAATTAAAATTAAGGTACAAGAAAAGAGAGGTGAAATTAAGAAAAATCTTTATTGCATTACGTTCTAATCACAATATATAAGATTATGGTTACAATAACTTTGATTTTGGTAACATGAAATTGAAAGATACAATAATGAATTGAAAGATACAATAAGTAATGAAATAAGACAATAAATAGCTGAAGATTTTGTATTATGAACATTGGGCTATAAATATATTGAAAAGGGTAATATGACAAAATGAAAGATATAATAAGTGATGAAACAAGATAACAAAATGCTGAAATTGGTATTATAAATAATGCAGATTCGGGAAGATGTGGGGAAGTCCAAAAGATTCTGTAAAAGAAATATGATTTATGAAACTTTCGTATTTTATTTTTTGTTCTTTTCTATTCTGTAAAATTAATAAAAATATTTAAAAAAAAAAAAAAAAAAAGCAAGGTAATGCTGAAACGGCATGCTGCCTCTTTGTCCAGGCTTTCTGCGGGATGAGGTTTAAAGCTGATTGGAATAACTTACTTTATTTGTTCACCTGCTGCTGTGTAGAGTCTTATTGATGTTTTAGCCCCTCCCTGGGGGCGGGGACCCGAGACTCTCCAGAGGCTGGACTCCAACTCCAGCAGCCCCAGCAGCTCAGGATCAGGATGATGGGAGTTGTAGTCCAGCAACACCTGGGCTCCCCATTCCTGTTACTTAGCCTTTAGAAAAATTATTGATGGTTGTTTTAAAGTTCTTGCCCTGGAATCATTTGAAGAAGGATCAGTTATAGAGATGCTAAATCAATAAACCAGCCCCAGGTTTGCAGATAAATGGAAATAAATATCATTTGGAAGCTTCAGACCTCGCTTTGTCATCATATTTCATTGTAGTGGAGCAACTGTCCACCTGCAGAACATAGTTTGTTTCAAAGTGGCCACACAAAAAAGTCCATTTGAGGGCTTTAGCCTTTACATTTTTTCGAGAGGCAGACTATGGGTCATCTGCTGACACCTTCTTCAGGTTGGCACCTGGATTGGTTCTTTCAAAACAATTATCAACTTTTGAAGGTTTAAAGAGCATTTTCTACAGTGTCCCTGCAGTATGTGCCTTTGCTGGATGCTTCTGAATGTAAACAGTAAGGTTCATTAGATGCAGCATTCAGTTAATCTTGCCATTATGACACATGCTCATCTGGATTTGTAACAGAAGACATGTTTTAACCCAGAGAAAAGATGTACTTTTAATGTGATAAGAGACTTTATTGTCATAACAAAATAATCCTCAATAAACCTGGGTATTTTCATGTCTCTCTTTAATATACAAAGATCCATACTCCTGGCATGATGATGCAAATTACTGAAAGATGATATAGTAAATTCTGATGTATACATTAAAATGCAATACCTGTGACTCCAGAAGAGCCTTTAAGCTCTTTCCAGTCTCTAGCATGCATTCTAAAATACTTTATAAATCCACATTAAACTGACAAGCCAAAGAGATTTTACACTGATGTGGGGCTTTTTCCTTATTGGAATTATTCAAGCTACTGTGTTTTGAAAATAGGAATAG
The DNA here is from genome assembly GCF_964252035.2 of Podarcis erhardii. NCBI lineage: Eukaryota > Metazoa > Chordata > Lepidosauria > Squamata > Lacertidae > Podarcis > Podarcis erhardii. The sequence goes on from NC_138508.1 coordinate 60,750,923, forward strand.
CTTGATACATGTCAATAAACGGGACAATTTATTGTCCCTCACCTCCCAGTGCTAAATAGAGGGACCACAATGGAGGATTGACTTGAATCTTGAATCAACATCTTTTATGCATGTCATTTTCACCTCTACTTACACCTACAGCGTTGAGCTTTGTGGGGTTGGGGCTTGTACCCTTCATTGTGTCAGATAAGGTAATAATCTGAGCATTATCTAAATATAGGGGTTTGTCTTTAATCATCTCACCAGCTCAACTGTTTTATCTGAATCTCCCTCCTGAACAGATAAATCTAAATTGCACATTTTCTAAACCGCTTAGCTTAAGGGCAAATCTTGCAGGTATCCTCAAATGACTGTCTTGAATCTTTTGCACCTGTCTAGCACCATCTACTGTAACTTATTATATTGTCTTCAGTTTCTGTGGCAGCATGCTTATGATTGTTTCAAGATCCCACATAGTGTTGCTAACACTTCGTAAAAAGTGTGAAGTTTGTATTTGCTCACACAAGGGTAAAAGAAAAGCTAAATGGCAAGTGTGTTCATCTTTTAGAAAAGGCAGTATGCATTCTGTATACTGTGGGCTGCTGTAGATTTGAGGCACCTTAATCTTCTGCATTGCCTCTTCTACAGACCTCTGGAAATCTGTAGACTATGTACCATTGTCCGTATAAGAGTTTATTTCCCTCTTCGTCTTCAACCCAATTCACATGCTTAGTCCTCACATGGGACTTTATTACTGCAGATTTTCTGAAATGTGACATTTGAAATTTGCTGACACATGAAGATTGCTGAAGACATCATAAGCCAAGAGACTTTCACGTGGGGTAGTATCAGACATAGCTTTCTGTGAGCACTGACAAGCAGCTGATTCTGCAGAGAGCTGTGCAGGGCACTTTGAGGCCCCAACAGTCACCTGGCAATTGGTGCTTGTAGAGAGGAAGAGCTTTGAAGCCCCAGCAATTAACTGATTATTGGGGCTTCCAAGTGCCACATACAACACAGGGTTTTGCAAGTGTTGCCAACCAGCCGATAGGCAGTGCCTGCATCTCCCTTTTTGGCACAACCATATATTTACCTGCCCCACACCTGACATCATATATGGCATCAGGTGGAGGGCATGTGCATGTGGCTTGGCCGAAACAGCCTTATGGGCCAAATGGTGGGCCTAATCAGATCTGTGGGCTGGAGGTTCCCTAATATATCTACTCAGATTTAAGTTGTATTGAATTGAAAGGGGCTTGCTTCCAGGTAAATAGGGTTAGGATTGCAGCCTTATTTGGTTACTAAATCACAGATAAGTAGCTGGTTTGTCCATTAACATGCAAGCAGGAAAGCCGACCAAGATGCTTCATTAGGTCATAATGCAAACTTCAAGGACCCTAATGAAGGAGTAAATATTATTTTCAAAAGGATCAAATGGGTTCATGGAAGATAGCTATTAGCCATGATCACGCTGGGAACAGACAGTGAATGAGCTGTTGCCTTCATGCTTGGGCATATGTCTGGCCATTGTTGCATATAGAATGCTGAACTAGATGGTGCAGTCCAGCAAATGTGCTCTAATGTTCTTTTTGATTTTTACATTGCCCATTCTGCTATAGCAAAACATATGCAAGGCTGTTCAGCATGCAGTGAGAGAGGGGGAGGTTGAGATTTTGAAACGTAATATTGTATATTTGGGCAGGTTCATATCCTCTACTTTCTATCATCTTCTGGCTAGGTAGATTCCTCTTCTTTTGGAGAGATGCAGAATGAATTTGCTTAGATTTTATCAGGACAAGCTACTAGTTTTGATGTGATGTTTTTAATCCAGAGGCATGATTTCAAAAAGTATAGAGGAAGAAATAAGCATTTGCACTTCCCACTATGTCTGACATCTCTAGTACCAAGGATATAGATCTCATTTGATAGGCATGCCTAAAAATGTTCTAGGAAATGAACAAGTAGCAGTGCGCATTTTCTTTTGTTTATATGAACCAAGGAAGGATGGATGAGAAACTGATGGATGAGAAATTGATGGATATGTCCATTCTGGCTTCTCGCTGCTTCGTGTTTTTCCATTTTCAAGTTCTTCACTTTTGTGCATGAGTTTGCAAATTTCCAGTCAGCATTTTAGTACAAATTTCTCCTAACATACACATTTTGAAGCAGTTTCTTGTAATATATGCATTTTTGTGCACATTGTTTGCTTGGAGAACTGCATCACAAAAATTGGAGAAGTGTGAATTTTAAAGGATAGCTGTGCTTTGGTTCACATGCCATTTCAGAAAGTCTGAAATGGGTAGGTTCATACTGAGATCCAAATCAAACCAAATATCTCCTCCATGGTAAAATGTTACATTATATGCACCCTAGCCATAAATGTATTATAATATGGATGAAGAGGACTTTTTGAAGATACCATCACTTACAGAGACCTGTTTGATGGCCATGCATGATGGTGGAATGTGCTGCTTTCAGAGCTATGGTCGGTCCAACTCCCTACTTTCTCTGCTTTTACCAAAGATATGATGGCACATCTTTTTAATTTCTCCTTTTGCATTTTTCCTAGTATTGCTGCTTGTAATGTACTTCATGATGCTCTGCTGATTTAACAGTGTTTATAATGCTGTTGTCTTGATTGTATTTATTTGCAGTACACTACTTTGGTTGGTTTAGAGAAGGGTGGCAAAACTTCTTCTTCTTCTTCTTCTTGTTCTCTCCTCACTATTCCCTAAAGATGCTGCTCAGAATCAGAACCCTCTTGAACTAGACAATTTATAGAACACAGCTTGCTTACTTTGGCAAACTCTGGTACTACCTAAATAGGAACACATCTTTCAGTGGCAGATTAGCCTTGCTAAGACTATTCAGCCAGTCTTACATAATAGGCTCACCTGTCTTTGCCCAGATTTGTAGAACAGGTTGGATGAGAGCCCCTTTTTCTAAGGCACAGGCTATGCATTTTTCATTATGATCCCACAAGTAACCCTTACGATTCTTTACTTGCCCATTCAGGCATGGTAATTAATTTGCTTCACAGTATATAGAGTATTATTAGCTCTTGTGATCACTTCTATGGTGGGCAAGTAAATAACCATGATTTTCAAAGACGGCCAAGGAAGCATCTTATTGTGGTCCCAAAGGTGCTTCTGGGTGCCCCAAAAAGAACTACAGTATGCACATGCTACAACCAAATATATGCAGGTTTTCTGCCACTGCAGTGTTTTATAGCTGTCAGTGGATTTATCCTACAGTCCCAGCATTCAGTAAAAGATGTCTGGAGGAGATTGAAGACCACTCTTCCCAGGATTACCTTGCATTTGCTAGTTTAAAAATTATTGCAGCAGCATTTTTCATTTGTATGCATGGAGAGAACCTGGATTTGCTGTAAATTTGTATTTCAAAGCTGATTTCTTTGTCCAACATCATTGGCAGTTTACATTCCTTGTCCCATACCCACCCCAGACATGGAAGATGCTGAGGAAATTGAAATAAACATGGAATAAAAACATAATTTTGTTCAGGTGGGTAATAAATCAGATGGAGAAATAGTTTTGCATGGGAAATGGAAAACATATGTTGTATTCCTTGAGCTTCATCCTTTTTAGTTTGCCGCTTATATGGTGAATCTGATGAAGGAAAACAAGAATATATATCACAAAGAAAATAATACAAGCACAGGTGCTCCTGTTCTAAACCTTTCAAATGGGCAGGAAAAAGAGGGGTGTGGGTGTGACATTGAAAAATAGTGTATGAAACTTTTATAGCCATCTTAGCTGTAAAAATAGCCATCCTGAAATGGCAACTGCCTAGGGTCAAATGCACAGCCTCTTTGTGTTCCTGGAATGTATATTGAAACAATTCTTGCCTATCTCTGATTTCTCTTTGAACTAAATCTACCTATCCTGCCAAAATCTGAATCAATGTCACAGCAGCGGAGGCTAACTTTATTTACCCATGCCGCACCAGTCAATTTCCATTCCTTATACACACACACACACCAGTCTTTGAAGGACTAAACCAGATGTGACAGAGTTCAGGATCTTTTTTCCTCAGACCTCAGTGTTTGTTTGTTTAATTTAAAGCAGTCTTAGAAGGCTGTGATTGGGGAGTTAAAGAGCAGTGGAAAGAGGTTGCTTAGGCTTTCCACCGTCTGCATTTGTCTGCTAAGAGTTCCCCTCCCCAAGCAACTTAAGTAATTGTCTTGCAAGGGTCACTGCTGGCAAAAAGGATCCCCCCATTGTAAGGGAAGAACTTCTGAAAGTAAGACAGAAATGAGTAAAGCATAAACGTTGGCATGTCTACAGCCATTTCAAATGTGTCTGTGTAGAATACCAAGACAGAACACAGTCAAACGCCACAACACTTTTTAAAAGAAGGATAGATCATGGGTATAGTCCCTTAGGGACCCAGGTGGAAGTGGTGGTGCCATGGACCCCTTTTTTGGCAGCCAGGTTCGAGCAGGGTCAGCTTCCTATATGAGGGGAGGCAGACTCAGTTGGCCTTCAAGCAATGGTTTTTCTACCTGTCTTGCCCAAGGAACCTTTAGAAGGGAGTTGTTGCCATGGGCATTATGTGTACAGTGGTACCTCGGGTTAAGTACTTAATTCATTCCGGAGGTCCGTTCTTAACCTGAAACTGTTCTTAACCTGATGCACCACTTTAGCTAATGGGGCCTTCTGCTGCTGCCGCGCCGCCGGAGCACGATTTTTGTTCTCATCCTGAAGCAAAGTTCTTAACCTGAAGCACTATATCTGGGTTAGCAGAGTCTGTAACGTGAAGCGTATGTAACCTGAAGCATATGTAACCCGAGGTACCACTGTATGTGTATTCTAATGAGCTGAACAAAGTGAAAGCTTATGAGTCATGGGGTGTAGAGAGAGTGTGTATGACCTTAACAGTGCTTAGTTTATTTTTTTGTTATGTTGTTAATATTGTTTTATAGATTATAAATGCTGTATTGATTTGTCAGTCATATAATATGACTTTTGCTTTAATTGTGATATTCAGCTTTCTGGGGAGTAGATTGGTAAGGTGCTGAGAAATCTTTAAAAATCACAAAACTACACTCTCGGGAAGCTTTAGGAAAAACTTTCATTCTGGAAGTTAAAGCGTATAATCTCAGACATGGGAGTGAGGCAGCATGGTGTGACTGTCATGAAGGGACCTTGCATTTCTAAATTTGCCACTACACTACTGGGACAGATCAACCAGAAAGGTGTGACAAGCCTTCTGCTGATTGGAGCAGACAGGAGACACGAAGAAGTTAACCATACAAATTTACCAGCAGATAGGTTGCCAACAATAGGTGGCTGCTACACTACTTCTCCTTTTCATCTAATACTAAGGAAGCCATTATGAGTTGGATGTGGGCTAGCAAATGGAGACAATAAAGCAGATAATACAAAGGTTCTCCTGGTCAGCAGGGAGATGGACTCAGAATAGGGATCAGTTCTTTTTGAGATGGGATAATACTCCCCCTTCCTGTCCTTCAGCACTAAAGACTCTTCCACTGGTACTAAAAAACAACAACTTCCAGGGCATGTGGCACCCACAAGAGGACCTCGCTTGATGACCTAAAGGCTTGAACATGATGATCTTGGAAAAGGACGTCTCACAGGGAAGCAGATCCCAGGCTGTTCAGGGCTTTACACTTCAACAGCAAAACCTTAAATTAATCAGAAAGCACATTTTAAAATGTTAATTAAGACAAGTACTTAAAAAACTGCAGATGGCAGGTGCTCCCTTAGAAAAGGCATTCCCTCTTCTCTCTCCCACAGGAGCAAATGCTTCTTTTGAGATGGTGACTGTGGTGACACATGCATGCATCATCTGAAAACAATGAAAGTCTGCCTTTTTCTTAATACCTATTGCTTTAAGTCATATGCAAATTTATATCAATTTGATTAATTAATCACTTTAAATTCATTTGATTAATTGACTAAGATTTCTTAATTGGGTGATGGCCCTGCTTGCAATGGTGTGAAATCTTTATATATATATATAAAAAATAGTAGGAAGCTTTGCACGTGAGCAGTCTTCAAATTACTATTTTTCCAAGCCTGTGAAAATATTGTTCTTCAACGTGTGGGTAATGAAAATGCTGTGGGGAAATGGCTTTTGACAACTCACCATGGTAAAAACACAGCACCAGTTCATGCGCTTGAGGCCAGTTGCAATGCCCTGGTCAGGGTGATGACACAACAGGAACTTTTCCCTGACTTAGAGGAGGGCACGCCAGACACAGAGGAGGAATGTTGAACCATTTTAAAGAGAACGGCAGTTGTGATTGTTGGAGATGGCTGAGGGAAGAAAAAAGCATAAGAAAGAAGCTTACGGAAGCAAAAGCAGGAGAAAGAAGAGCACTGCTGCGACGGGCCAAAGGCCCATTGAGTCCAGCATCCTCTTTCCCACAGTGACCACTGCCATTTAGATACAAGTGGAAAGCCCACGAGCAGGGCATGTTCCCTAGCAAGTGGTGTTTAGAAACATAGGCTGCAGAAACCAGAAGGTACATGCAGCCATCCTGACTACTTGCTGAGCTGATAGACAGGCCGTGTATTTGTCTAAAAGCTGTCAAAGGTAGAGGCAGCAACCACATATTGTGGCAACAAATTCCACAAATTATCCTGAAAAGTCAATGGGCAAGATAGAGAAGAAAAGGAAGGGAAAAAAATGAAAGGCTGAGCAGCATCCAGCCCAGCACAAACAACAGCCAAGGTATCCAGAGGCGGAGAGAGTATGTAGGAGAGAGACTGGGTCTAGGAACATAAGCAGATCCCTGATGGATCAAGGTCAGCATCAGAGTGGCCAATCAGATGGCCATGGGAAGCCTACAAGCAGAACATGAGCTTTTTAAAAAAGCAGCCTTCTCCCCACTTGTGATTTGCAGCAACTGGCATTCAGAGGCATACTACCACCAACAGTGGAGGTGGAGTGTAGCCATTGTGCCTTGTAGCTATTAATAGCCTTACCCGCCATGAATTTGTCTAATCCTCTTTTAAAGCTATCGCTGCTGGTGGCCATCACAAAATCATGTGGGAGCAAATTCTATTACAAAGCTACTCACAATCTTGGCTCTAGTTATATAGCATTTGTGCATTTGTGTGTAAGGAAGATATTTGATTTTTACTGTAAACCTATCCCTGCTCTGATGTTGTTAACTCAAGAAATATTATAGACATTATTATTAGTTTGGCTTACTTTAATAATGGCCCAGAGAGGGACTTTTCATGAATGTCAAACCCTTTTTTGGTATAAGTATCCCCCCTCTCAAAGTATTTTTTTTACAATAGGCTGCTCCTAGATGGGATGAACCTCTTGCCATAGCCTAAACTGCCCTATTGACCAGGACTCCTCTTCTCAGCCCAGTCCTAAGAAAAAAGTAAGCAAAGAGAGAAGCTTTGGGTTTTTCTCTCCCAAAGCTCAGAAGGCAGAGTGTAGCAAAATCTTAGGAAATATCCCTATAATGCAGGGGTAGCTTTTACCAGTGTGGTGTAGTGGTTAAGAGCTGTGGACTCGTAATCTGGTGAACTGGGTTCGCTTCCCTGCTCCTCCACATGCAGCTGCTGGGTGACCTTGGGCTAGTCACACTTCTCTGAAGTCTCTCAGCCCCACTCACCTCACAGAGTGTTTGTTGTGGGGGAGGAAGGGAAAGGAGAATGTTAGCCGCTTTGAGAATCCTTCGGGTAGGGATAAAGTGGGATATCAAATCCAAACTCTTCTTTACATCCATGCAGTTCTAAGAACATGGGGAAGCTTCTAGTGATAAATTGCATAAAATTACCTTCTAAAACTTAGAAAGCCAAATACCAAAATACAAAGATTTTTATAGAGTCGGAAGGGGAAGACAAGAATTACATGCACAGATGAAGTAAGTAAATGTAATTCCGCTAGCTACATGTTACTTGCTTGAACAGATTTTTGAGTTTGGAGCGTGTGCAGAAAGTGGCCTTTATCTATTGGGTGGAGAAAAAGAAAAATCTTTAACATATTCCATGAAAAATGTCACCTGCTAAATTTTGGCTCAGCTCTAATAAATACACAGTATGCTATTCACCACAATTATCCTCCCACCATAATATCCATTCTTGTGTGGTTTATAGAGGGCTTGTCCTGACTTAAGAAGGCTATGGCTCGTGTCCAGTTTTCTCCTAGAAAGACTCATCATACTTAGGGGGTTTAAGCCCATTCATTGGCCAATAATAATGTTCAGTTGAATATAGGCACAGCATACTCTTGATGCTTGGAACTCCCCTGTGACCCACCAGCTAAACTGGTTTGCAGAGTTACTCACCTCAGTGAACATTTGCTCTGAACTGCTGAGATTTCCCCATGCAGCTGAATAAATATAATTGGTAAGTGCACTTCTCCAGAGTACATTACATTCTGTTCCTCTTTTCTGACGTCTTGCTCTCTGAAGCATGGGGTGGGGCTGCACAGTGAAGGACTTTCACAAAATAAAATAAATGACAGTAATGCAAGCTACAGAGAGGCTCCAAGTGAGAGAAAGTCTGCAATGCTCTTTGAAATGAAGGGAGATTTCTGCATTTAGTTGAATGAAAGAATGTGTATGCTTTACCACTGAAAAATGTGAAATTTTGAAGTATGGTAGTCTAGGAAGCTGTGTTTTTTTACCCATGTAGTTTTAAATAAAAAATGAGCATCCATTCTAGCAACTGGAGAAGCCCTATGGTTCAGTACTTCCATGATGCTGAGCGGCATTAACCTAGGACCATAAAATCACTCAGGAAGGCACTGAATAAAAATGAATGCCTAGCAGAAAAGAACCAAGATTAGAAGATTCATGGGAAGGAGGCAACTGAGTTTGCACTCAGTCCTGCTGGAGTTCATAAAAGGACTAGAGTATGTATTATGTACATCAGGGTTGGTATCCTGCAGTAGCAAAACATGAGTGTGGCAACTGACTTCTACTGTGCTACTGACTTCCCTTGTGGGTTTAGCTAAGTCACTTTAAATTAATTTCCAAATTGGGCAGACAAGGTTTTCCAGGGAATCATGTTTTTGTTTCAGAGTTCCTTTGGCTCTCACTGCAACTTGTATTATCACATGTTAGAAAGGAAAGGATGGGGATTTACTGGGCTAAGGCAGCAGCAGAAATGAAGCAGTGGGGTGGGGTGGCTGGGGAGGAGCTCAGTATGCCCTGGGGTGTAGGTGGAAAGAAGTTTTTGAGATGGAAAAACAATTATGCTGACTCTCATAACCCTCTATAGATTTGTTTAGATCTTTCTGCCATGTGTTGAAGTGTTAATGTAAGAAACTATCTCTCAGTCTGTGAAAAAGGAAGCACCTAGAGACTTGGGGTGGAGTCAGGACATGTGTTGACTGAGAAGGCCCGATACTTAAGCTGATCTAACTTTATTTGGAAAGCAGTGAAGAAGGAGGTGAATACCTAGCAAAGTAGAATGCCATGGTTAAAGTCACAGGACCCAACTCCTAGGGACCGAGCCCCCACAAAATTGATGAGCATCGTCATTCAAATGGTGTGTGTGCACCGTGTCTTGTGATCAATTATGCGGGGCAGGGCTTACCTTGCCCCACCCCCAATATTTTATTCAAGTTGGCACCTCTGGTTAAAGGTCACAGGGTAAAGCACAAGCTGCAGTATGAGCTAACATTGCTTTCTTTTCCTGTCCATCTGGGCTGATACGTAGCAATGGAAGAGAGATTAAACATCTATACACATCCATTCCTAGCGGAGAAACTATAATAACTCACCCAAAGCTATGGGTCCTACTCATAATACAAGTGATAAAAATTGATTATCCATTCCTACTTGTTTCATGGGCCATGGCTGTTTTTTCACTGGGATCGTAAGTTGGTTTATACAGAGGGAGCTAAAATTATTTAAGCAGCAGAGTTGAAGCAGAGTATATGCTGCCCATAATGATGATCTCAGGCAGTTGCAAGGAGTAACTTTTGATCTATGGAAGCAGTCCTGATCAAGGCTCATTTGATTTTAAAGAGAGAGTTGCAAAGCTCTTCCTGTGTGCTGACACAGCTGCAGCAGGGTTTTTGTTGTGTGTTTTTTTGCCATCTTTCAGTGGTGATGCTGTCAGAACAGGACTTTGGGCTGGAAGTCCAGGGCCACACTTCTTTAAGCAAAAAATATGTATCAGGACCTTTCCAAAAGATGTGGAGGGATTCTTATAGGAATAGGTCTAGACTACTTACAATCTCATAGAATCATAGAATCATAGAGTTGGAAGAGACCACAAGGGCCATCGAGTCCAACCCCCTGCCAAGCAGGAAACACCATCAGAGCACTCCTGACATATGGTTGTCAAGCCTCTGCTTAAAGACCTCCAAAGAAGGAGACTCCACCACACTCCTTGGCAGCAAATTCCACTGTCGAACAGCTCTTACTGTCAGGAAGTTCTTCCTAATGTTTAGGTGGAATCTTCTTTCTTGTAGTTTGGAACCATTGCTCCGTGTCCGCTTCTCTGGAGCAGCAGAAAACAACCTTTCTCCCTCCTCTATGTGACATCCTTTTATATATTTGAACATGGCTATCATATCACCCCTTAACCTCCTCTTCTCCAGGCTAAACATGCCCAGCTCCCTTAGCCGTTCCTCATAAGGCATCGTTTCCAGGCCTTTGACCATTTTGGTTGCCCTCCTCTGGACACGTTCCAGTTTGTCAGTGTCTTTCTTGAACTGTGGCGCCCAGAACTGGACACAGTACTCCAGGTGAGGTCTGACCAGAGCAGAATACAGTGGCACTATTACTTCCCTTGATCTAGATGCTATACTCCTATTGATGCAGCCCAGAATTGCATTGGCTTTTTTAGCTGCCGCGTCACACTGTTGGCTCATGTCAAGTTTGTGGTCAACCAAGACTCCTAGATCCTTTTCACATGTACTGCTCTCAAGCCAGGTGTCACCCATCTTGTATTTGTGCCTCTCATTTTTTTTGCCCAAGTGCAATACTTTACATTTCTCCCTGTTAAAATTCATCTTGTTTGTTTTGGCCCAGTTCTCTAATCTGTCAAGGTCGTTTTGAAGTGTGATCCTGTCCTCTGGGGTGTTAGCCACCCCTCCCAGTTTGGTGTCATCTGCAAATTTGATCAGGATGCCCTTGAGTCCATCATCCAAGTCGTTGATAAAGATGTTGAATAAGACCGGGCCCAAGACAGAACCCTGTGGCACCCCACTAGTCACTCTTCTCTAGGATGAAGAGGAACCATTGATGAGCACCCTTTGGGTTCGGTCAGTCAGCCAGTTACAAATCCACTGAGTGGTAGCATAGTCAAGTCCGCATTTTACCAGCTTCTTTACAAGAATATCATGGGGCACCTTGTCAAATGCCTTGCTGAAATCAAGGTAGGCTACAATCTCCAAAATCAAGATCAGAACTTTAATGATGCCTAGAAGCTAGTACAGTTTATATACATAGATCTAGTGTTGTAAAGTTCTAATATCTCAATTTTAGTACAAGGTGGACTGACATATTCTGTACCAGCTGCAGCATTAGAGTAGCTGGGGCAGGGGTAGCCACTGGGGGTGTGTGATTTGGAGGCAGGGAAAGGACTAAGCAGAATAACCCACTCCCTCCACTCCCCTGCTGCTTCCAAAAGCTGCTTTCCCCATTCTAAATGGGCCATGGGGAATAATGGTGTATTACTACCATGGTATGTAGGAAGTTTTAAGAAGTTGGGTTTGAATGCCTCTATCTCCTTTCTTCCTGTGTCTTGACTCTGGCATGGAAAGAATGGTGCCTACTGTGTGAGAGAAATTAGTGACTGCCGTTATTCAAGTGAGCTTAATTATCTGCACGAATTAAGAACTAAATACTGAACTATTTAGAATATAGAAATACTCCTAAATAAATATTTTTTTGCCAGTGGTGGGGACAAGCAATGAAAGGTGCCTATCCATAATTCTATGTGCATATGATATTCAAAAATACACTGCAGAGCCCTGGACAGAGTTGCCCACTCCACACACAGGTCACCCTTGTAGCTGTGTCTTCAACTTGAACTGCTAACTTGGGGCATCAGAGGCAAGTATTACCTGATTCTTGCAGATCACATCACTGTAAACCACTACAGGGGCCAATTGTATAATTCGTAGCCCTAGCCTTAAACATTTCAAAACAGTGCTTCTGAAATTACACTTATTTGTGTCTGGTCCTCCAATGGGTTATGCAACATCAGGCAGGATACAAAAGGGGGGGGGACCCCATCATATTGATAATAAAATTATAATGAACCAAAGAGCCAGATTTTCCAGGGTTTTCAGCTTGCTGAGAGTTAGAAATGAGGTAATGGGGAGGGCAGGTAGGGACCTGGAGGATGCAATAAGAGTCAGATGCAATGGGGGGGGGGAGTGGTTGCGGGGGAATAGATGCTCAGCAGGTATTTATGGGCACAGATGATCTACGTTTAGAATGAATTCAATTCATGAAGTCTGATATGTTGCCTATAGCAAAATTATAATTATTTTCCTCCAATGAGTAGTAGGGGGAAAGAGGGTGGGGAATAGGTATGATAAATTGGTGGAACCATTTTTTCCAAGTACTGAGAAGACCATAATATCAAAAGCCAATTAAGGTTTAACCCTTGGATTTCAGCCTAAGAACTTGGACCAAGCCCTTTTCAAAGCATTTCAAGTACTAAATGGTGTCCATTAATGTTTGATGGAACAATCACATTTCTGATATATATTTAAGAAGGTGAAGTGATGGGCATTACAAAGTCTAAAAGGAGCACATGATAGAAAGAGGGCTTTTTATTTAAAAACCCCACATAATTAAGACTTTGTAATAATGCCATCCATGTGCCCATGAATAAGAAATCTGAATTGTGTACAAACAGAAATTCCAAAATGTAGCACAGAAACAAGAAGTGAAAAATGGCACCATTTTGCCATCTAGTGTAGAAGGTTGATACTACAAGTTAGTATTAAATGCTGTGTGCAATTAATTCCCACACAGTATCTTGAAAGCTTTAATTCCCTACTGCTACCTAGTATTCATTTTACTGATGAAGATTTTAATGGGAAGCAGAGAGTTTCATTGTATAGCGAAAATTACAGGAAGTGCAATTTCCCCCTCCCCACCGCTTACATCCATGTGCAAATAAGGAAGCCACGATAAATATTTGATGGCTAATGGCTGTACAACCGCCATCTTATAAACCTTATCTTACTTGCAAGTGGTTCCACATTTTAGTGGTGAGGGAGGAAGAAGTCATCTGTGCAGCTTTGTGACTCATTTGAAAACCCTCTATTTAGCTCATCAGACACTTCCTAAAAGAGGCTGTTAATAGCCATATTTAGTCTTACTCACATGTCAGACCATCGCTGAGGAGCCATTCCCCTGTCATGCGCTATTCACACCTGGCACTTGTATGTTCACCATGAATATCTGCAGGAAAGGAGCCTCTGTAGGTACACCTGTACTTGCAAAGGCTTTCATGCAATCTGGTTCCCTGCTTTACATGCAAAGGCTCTGCCTCTGCAAGCATTCACGACGCATGCACAGATGCCAGGTTGGGGCTGCTGGTTATGTGCAATGCTGCTCAGTTCAGCTTGCCTGACACACTGTTCTAACACATAAGTGAAACATCTGAATAGGGCTATTGTCACCCACCAACATATTTTGGTACAGAGCCAAAACTGATTGAACACCCTCCTTGAGATGAGGCTGAAACTGCATTCCAGTTCCTCATTTAAAAGTTTGAAACAACTGTACGAGGTGCTTAAATAAGGAATTGAAATCTGTATGCTCTTGCACCCCAAAGTAAGCTTGGGCTACCTCATCTCATGCAATTTGATAATCTGGAGACTCTTCTGTTCAAGAAGACCAAGTGTTTTCCCCAGTGAAAAGTGCTGTTTTTGTGCCAGACACTTGAATGCATGATGACCAAAAGCCACACTTACAAAGGTTCATGCTGAGGGAATGAGTGTTTAATTTGCTTATTTGCAGGGGTACCCAGAATAATATGGATCTGGATGGTTCAAAAATACAATACTCTGGTTAAGGGAACCCAAATTTGATGTGTATGATACATCATTATATGAGCACTAAGTCCCCTTTTGGATCCATTTTATATTTAAAGCACATGGCTTCTCCCAAATAACTCTGGGATCTGTAGTTCCTGCATCACAGTACTACAGTTTCCAGCACCCTTAACAAATTGCATTTCCCAGGATTCCTTAGGAGAAGTCATGTGCTTTAAATGTATGTTCCATATGCTTTAAATATATGATGTGGACAGTGTTAGAAACTGAGATATGAAAGCTGGGAGCTAAATGGCACCTTAAACCTAGGCTATGGGCACAACAATGGAATGTCTAGGTGCACTTTTTTATAACAAGAATGCAAAGCTGAAAATGAATGAACTGCAGCTAAAATATTATGTTCACTTTTCACATGCTCTAGTCCTTCCCCTTCCCACCCCCCTAATATTCTTAAGAGGGTCTCTTCTCCAGTCTTCAGAGAGTAACTGGAAGTGGGGAGGAAGAAAAAGGTCCTCCTTTCCTTCCACTCTGCAGTTTTAATCTGAAATCTTAGGTGTAGTGCTGCACCCAGAGCTCAGAAACTGCTCACACTAATGAAATTCCCTGTTGTAAAATGCCCCTAGAACAATGGGAGTTTCGAACACTGCATGTGGATCTGCTCCCAGTGACTGATGAAACAATTGTATTTATGAAGAAATTGTTTCATTGTTTTTAGCGTTTGCTGAAATGGTTATATTGCTTCTGGAACTTGTGTATGTTTTATTCTGTTTTTAATTTGTATGCTGCTTTGATGGCTTTATACTATGAAGCAATCTATAAATTAGTTAAATAAATAAAACAACTTCACAATAGCCATGTGAGGGAGGCCGGCTAAGAGATGGTGGCTGACCCAAGTTAGGAAGTGAGCAAAAATAATGAGAAATGAGTTTAAAATATGAAATTACACATGCTCAGAGTAATTTCTTTTGAAGGTTACCAAAATAATTTTGTGTTTTGCTAAGAGTTGTGCAACTGCATGTGCTCAAAGTATTTTTGTGTATGCGGTTCATGAAAGTTTATCTTACTATACAGTGGAACCTCGGGTTGCGAACGTGATCGGTGTGGGAGGCACGTTCGCAACCCGCAGCACTGCATCTGCGAACGTGCGGGACACGATTCGGTGCTTCTGCGCATGCGCAAGGCATGATTTAGTGTTTTTTCTCATGCGCGAGCGCCGAAACCTGGAAGTAACCTGTTACAGTACTTCCAGGTTTTGGCGCGTCCGTAACCTGAAAACGCGTAACCCGAAGCATCTGTAACCCGAGGTACCACTGTATAATAAAATTGTAAGACTTTGGGCATGTTGTAGTTGGTGTGGCTGCCAATAAGTGGCCACACAAACTGCTGCATGATGACAGAACAGCATGTGGGCAGCCCATGCAGGCAGGTCAGCTGAGTGAGTGCATGGGCAACTCAGGTGAGCTGCAGAGGAACAGACAAGGCAGAACAAGGCAGCAACCATCCTGCTCTGATGCTGCACATCTCACACAATGCTGCCATTTCAGCCTTAGCAGCATTGGAGGCTGAGGAAGAGAAAAGCAGCAGCAGAGCAGGATGATTTGGCTTTGGCGAAGCAAGCAGGCAGATGGCTGAGGCCAGGAAGGGGGTAAGGAGGAGATAACTGGGAATAGTTGGCGCCAAACAGGTGGGCTGGAAAGAGGAAGGTTGGGTCAGTGTGTGGTGGGCTTTGCAACCCTTTCTGTGCTTCCCCTGTTGTCTCTGCCACTGGCAGGGGTGGGGAGGGTAATGAAAGGGAGAAAGTTTTTAACCTGTAAGGGGTGTGGTGTTTGACAGGGGTGTCAAATAGGATGGGTAATACAAGCAACTGTACAGCCCTTATTGTAATACCCTTGCTAATCTTGAGGTATCTTAGAGGTGTTTTCTGGTACCTTATTTTACACAGTCCTTTTAATCTGGCCTTATAGGCACTGAACCACCTGGTTGGAAGGAAATACCTGTAGCAATCTAGAAAATGTAAGGACTTGAAAATATATTGTTTCCTTTTTATATATGAAAAATTCAGATTAGGAATGTGACAAAGGGATAAACTTGTGACAAAATGGTACAGGACTCATTTCTACAATATTAGTAATCTAATCCAGTGTTTCCCAACCTTGGGCCTCCAGCTGTTTTTGGACTACAACTCCCATCATCCCTAGCTAGCAAGACCAGTGGTCAGGGATGATGGGGATTGTAGTTCAAAAACAGCTGGAGGCCCAAGGTTGGGAAACACTGATCTAATCTATAGAGTATTCTACCCACATTTCTCCCCAGAAACAATAAAACCATCATGGGAATGATGCAGGAGCACAATGATATCATAAAAGATAGTACACCAACTGCTAATTTGGACTGGACATTGGAATCTACTCCAAAATGGCTATCAGTGTAGACCAGTAGTTTTCAACCAGTGTGCCATGGCACCCTGTGATGCCTTGAATGATGGTCAGGGGTGCTGTGGGCAACACTGGCCTCTGTCCCTCTTTCCTTCCCTCCCTCCTCTGATGCCGTCTTGCATCTCTGTTTCCCAAAGGTTTGCACACCTGTTTGTTGCAGCAGCCCTGGCTACAAGCTTCTCAGGAGAATGGTGCCTCTAGAGCTGGCCAGGGGGTGCTGGTTGCCAGGAACTGAGGCGGCCTCAGAGTAAGCAAGCAAGCAAGTGGGCGAGGGAGGCCGGCCAGCCAGTCCACCAGCCCTTGCTGTTGGGAATGGACAGACAAGTAGACAAGTCCCAGGCATCTGTGGGGCAGTGTGAGGAGGCACCTCTCTTTGAGGGGTGGGGGTGGGGTGCAGCTCAGAGAGTAGGGGTGGCAGCAGTGGCTGCCCAGAGGACTCCGAATGAGAGGGGAGAGGAGAGGAGGCTGAGGGAACACTCCACAAGGGAACGTGTTTGAAAAAGGGTGAGAGGCTGCCTGCTTTGCAGGCAAGTGGCCACATAACTGGGCTCCTGAGCCCCACAGGGGTGCTGCAGAAAGAATGTAGTTGGTCAAGGGCACCTCCAAAAGGTTGAAAACCCTTGTGGATAATTAATGTTTCAACCAGAAGTACCACCAAAATGTCTTTAAAGTATGAAGCTGTACTACCATTGCAGGACCTAAGCATGTCTTTTATTTTTAGATCATGGTCAATTACTTTTTAAAAGCACACATACAGACACCTTATTTCACAGCCATTGTGTTCTAGGGCTGAATATGTATGTTTGGAGGACAGAGAATGACAGAGGAGGAGGGAGGACATGGCATTGCCTTTTTGTTTTATATTTTATCATTACAGATTCTGAATGTGTTGGGTCATTATCCATTGAAAGCAGGTCGAGTCTCCATTCATTAGTCATCTGCCACCAGCACATAAGCCTGAGTGTTCCCTTGGCTGGTAAACAAGCATAAAGAGCACTGTAACACTTACTAATTAGTTTCCCTATACAGTATTTCATCAGCATGCTTTTCATGATTACTATTATCCTCACAGTGAGAATCACTAAATACTCTGGGTTTGCAAAAATGTGAATTGGAAGGAGAGAGGTTTCCCTGCTCTTTCTCCCTCCAAATGTCAGGCATCTTCCTTTATAGATGTATTTGTTGCAAAGATACAAATACAAGAGCAACCTGTCCATAGCTTGCTGTTCAAAACGCGGACAGGAAATGGGCTGGGGCTAATTAATCACCTCCTTTTCCAAACCTCAAAACAGACTTTGTTCTTGTAACCCTTCACTGCCCAAGGCAGTGGAATTTGTATGCTTCATTTTAGACAGAGGCCACAGATTATATGGCCTTGCCTAGTTTTGGACAATTAACAGTTCGGTACAAGCTGCAGAGCCTTAAAGTGTATTGATGTGTCTTTGTGTGGTAGGCAACTAAGTTTTACTCAGAGTGGATCTACTGAGAGTAATCTACTCATGTTCATTCATTTTAGTGGGTCTACTTTGAGTAAAACTTAGTTGAATATCCCCATTTTGCTGCCATTGTAAACTGATTTTTAGGATGACCTTGTGGTATATAGCCATTTCATTTTATCCTGCTCTTCTGCCAAAGAGTTTGGGATATTGTAACTGTATATCTCCCTTTTAACCTCACAATAACCTTGTGGGGTAGGTTAGGCTTATGGGGGGGGGACTGGGGAGTGTTGGATATTTGCAGTTTAGTAGCGCTGCAGAGAGCTTGCTGGGGAGACCATGCATAACAAGGAACTCAAAAAACTTTAACAAGATTTTAATAACAAAAACAAAAACTCCTTTTACACTAAAGATAACAACAACAAACACGACCCAACCACCAACCCAACCCCCAGGGAAATGAGAGAGCTAGGTGCTGCTCTTTATATACTACATCCAACTGCTGACACAGCACAACCTAGCAGCACCTGCTATGTTTCATAGCTGTAAGACTGGGTCTCATTATTTGCCCTGGCCCTTAAAGACATACAGTGGTGCCCTGCAAGACGAATGCCTCGCAAGATGGAAAACCCGCTAGACGAAAGGGTTTTCCGTTTTGGAGGTGCTTTGCAAAACGAATTTCCTATGGGCTTGCTTCGCAAGACGAAAATGTCTTGCGAGTTCCTGCGGGTTTTTTTTTTCTTCCCCCCCTTTTTCTAAGCCGCTAAGCCGCTTATCAGCTGATCCGCTAAGCCGCTAAGCCGCTTATCAGCTGATCCACTAAGCCGCTAAGCCGCTTATCAGCTGATCCGCTAAGCCGCTAAGCCGCTTATCAGCTGATCCGCTAAGCCGCTTATCAGCTGATCCGCTAAGCTGCTTATCAGCTGATCCGCTAAGCCGCTTAACAGCTGATCCGCTAAGCCGCTTATCAGCTGATCCGCTAAGCCGCTTAACAGCTGATCCGCTAAGCCGCTAAGCCGCTTATCAGCTGATCAGCTAAGCAGCTAAGCCGATAATAGCGCTAATCCGCTAAGCCGCTAATGGGCTTGCTTCACAAGACAAAAAAACCGCAAGACGAAGAGACTCACGGAACGGATTCTTTTCGTCTTGCGAGGCACCACTGTACACAACTTGTGAAACAATAATGAACCTTCACATTTTAAAGTGACTATTCAACAGGGAGGGCAACCCAATGAGCAAGAAGGGAACTGAACTTGGGTCTCCTTATTCTAAGTCTAGCACTCACAACTGCTACACCACACTTGCTTTCAGTGTCTGTTTTGATGGCATAGTAGTAGGATTAGTGCTCATCACATGTGTAATAGCTGGCAGAGCTGTCCCTAGAGAATGACCATCTTCAGCACCTCTCTTCCATTGGTTCAACTTTTGAATATTTAATCCCACCTTCCTATCCAGGCACCTGTGTGTTTTGCATAAGGCATGAGACAGATTTATGTTTTCAAAAATGAGGATCAGCTATTGCTTTGTAATCTCAGAATCCTAGATGTAACTGGATACCTGTAAGGACCTAGGAGAGACTAATTAAGTCTACAGGGGGTCCAGACTCTGAGCTTTCTTCTTTAAAAAGCTATATTTCTAGCCCTTCTAAAAAGGAAGTTATAAAGCAAAATGTGTAGGCAATGTTCTAAATTATTTCTGCGAGATAAGCCAGCCTAGCTGCTCTTGCTTTTCATTGATTGTTTTAGCCAATGAATGAAATCATAGCTGGAATAGAGGACTGAGTTTTTTGGAAACCAGAAAATAGGAATCTGTGGGGTCCTAAAGAGCTGCTTCTCCCCCACCCTTTATGTTTCCTGCTTCTGTCTCATCTTCTATTTCTAGTTCTAAAGATTTACTTAGATTTCCTGTCACCAACAGCTGTCCTTCCTTTTGTCCTAAAAACTAGATTTCATCTTTCCTATGGTGGGCCCATCTGAAACCAGGTACTCCCTGGAAGTTATTTGCTGCAAACACTATTATGCTGTATATGTGGGAAGATGCTAAGGATCCCACCCCCTGTGGCAAAGACAAAATGTAAAAACTTTGCAAAGAGGTTTGGGCATATCTCACAGTAAGCACCTGTCTGGAAACATTCAAAGTATTTTTGTAACCATCTATTTATGCAGTGGCATTTCCTCCACCTTTGTCTGAAGGGTACAGTCTCCTCATCTACCTCAGGATTCTATTACAGTCACCTGCTCTGCTTTTTGTGTAGACTAGGCCTCAGCTTCCAGCCACAGGGAGCATTCTGTTTCACCACGTAGCCTGGCATTTGAACATATACACAGGTAAAATGTTGATGAGCATAAAATGGCTACAGAAGAGAATGCGCCCACAAAGCCTGCTGTTTGACACAGCTTGTTTTCTGTCACCGAATTTGGCAGGCCACCCAGTGGGAGCCAATTTATCACCCGTTTCAGGCAATCATCCCTCATTCATCAATTTCAGTGCTGAGTTGGAGACAGAGTGATTAGGCATGCCAATCATCACCTCAGAACACCAGGGCACATCCAGTTGCTTGAGCTGCCGACATATCACAAAAGAGGAAGAACAAGTTTGATAAACTTGGGGGGGGGGGATGAGGTACGAGTGCAGCTGTGAAGCCTGAAAGAGAATACCAGACAGCACAGTACCTGCTAATACTTGTCACTTGCATAGGCACACACACATTCACACACCAAAACCAGCAACAACATTATCAGATTAGCAACACCTGCATCCAGCAAAAACATAGCTGTCAACTGTCATTGACACTATCCAGAATGGCACAATACATTATGCAGGTGAAAGAGGCAGTGTTTTAATGGGTGTGATTATAATGGTCTTGAAATAAACAGAGTTATTAGGCCTGAAGTTTGATGCCTCTGTTTTGCCAGTGAATATACATTGTGATGCACAGCCATGTTACCCCTTAGCTTATACAAGGAGTGGGAAGCAGGGGAGGAACATAGAAGGAAAATGGAGTGCTTGAAGGTGCATTCTAAAGGAGCAAAGTCTTCTTGCAAAAACATCCAGTAATTTGCAGACAGGACCTTCTGACAATGCTCTACATATAGGAATGTGAGGAAGGGGTGAAAGTGCTCCTTAGGTATGTTTTATGCTAGTGGCCTCTACTCCATCCCTGTATACTTGCCCCATAACTCTGCCTAATGGCACTGAGTTAGCACTTCTCAATCACCCAAAATCCACTCCTTCAATCCAAGCCACTCCCCCACCCATCAGAGGCGGACTTAGGGGAGCGTGATCAGTATGGTTGCACTGGGTGTGGAGCTTTGGGAGCACCGCCAGGGAAGCCACAACTGTGGTTTAGAATGGAGCATGAGAGACACAGGGGTGCTGGATTTTGGTGTCATACAGAAGACTGCTGAAATTTGAGACCCCAAGATCCACCACTGCCCCCACAGACAACGCTGTTTCACTATCAGATTTGCTTGAGAGAGAAACTAGCTATCAAAGAAGCATTACAATAAGGGATAAAGCTAGGAGGAAGAAAGCTTATGGAACACTGTCTTCCTTTGGAAAAATGAGGAAAGCCATTCTGTGATACCATTCATGTTGCATCAATACTTTTTGGAACCATGTCATAAATTCCAGAAACTGAGCATGTACATAACCCACAACCATTAATATCCATGGGAGGGATGCTATTTACCGCAAGAGGAAGTGGGTTGAAATTACAGTAATTTTTCTTGATCATTTCAATATAGCATACACAGTGCCTTGTATTTATATCACACATGTCTATTACAGACAACTGTTTGTATCAGAAAAGGAATTTCATAATGACTGTAGTCACCTGCAGTCAAATAAAATACATGGCTTTCAGATAGCCACCACTTCCCACTGCCTCTCTGGTAGGGTTTCCATACAGCCAGGGAAACCTGCACATGTCCTCTTTTGGGAGGCCAACATGCCCACCCAGGCAGATTTTTACATTTTAAAGGAAATAACTGGGGTTTGGGGGGTGGGAGGTGGGGGGGGGTTGGAGGGGGACACATGCTCAGGAGGAAATGTGGAAGCAGAAGCACCACAGCAGAGTGCGGCCATTGCAGCAAAGATCAGGTAGGAGCTGCCTCCACTTGGGCTGGCAGCGCTCGGGCTGTTCTGCACATCGCTGCTGCTGCCAGCCCAAGCTGGGGAAAGAGGTGCACAAGCCCGGCTCAGGCTGGCAGTGGCTCAGGCTGTCCTCTTTTTTGCTCTTCAATATATGGCAACCCTATCTCTGGCTTTGCTGCCTCTTCGGCCCACAGGCCATCAAGTTCACCAAGTGGCTCAGTGTGAAATACCTCTCAGGGTTGCTGTGAGGCTAAGATGGGGGCAGGGAAATTTTTGCTATTCTGAACTGATTGGAGAAAGGGGAGGGCAAAAGTGTAATAAAAAAGCCAATATATTTTATTCTTGGCACTCCTGGTCCAGTGGAGATGTGCATAAAAGCCTTTCTGGTGATAAGTCAAGATGGAATCCATTCGTCTCCTAGCAACTACACAGTAGAAATTGGGGTAATAATCTCTTACTTCCTCTACCCTTTCTAGACCTTCTTCTAATCTGCTATCTCCACAGAGACCAGGTCTAGCCACTTTATCAGTGAGCAGGAAGCTTTGTCCTGAGGTGACACTAAGAGGGAGAAGGCCTTTTCTATTGTGGCACTCATGTGGAACACCCTATCCCAAGGGGTTTATTTGCCTCCCCTTCCCAGTCCTCTACTGACTGAAGGCACTGCCATCTTTCGATACAACCACTGCTTGAATGTCTGTTTCTCCTATCTCCTTGTTGTTTGCTTTATACACTGCTTCTTAGTTGTTGAATAGTTGTGTTGTTTGCTGCTTAGATTTTAAAAATAATTTTATCTATTTACTCCCTAACACTTATATCCCAGCTTTTTCCCATCATGGAATCAAAGGCAGCCAACATGTGGTTCCCAAGGTGTCACCTGTCCAGGAAAGGAACAGACTGGGGATCCATCTGAGCTTTCCATTTCCCATAGTAATTTAAAAATCAATCCCTTTCGTCAGGGAACTCTGGGAATTGTAGTTCTGTGAGGAGACTAGGGATCTCCTAGCAATTCTCAGCACTCTTAACAGACTACATCTCCCAGAATTCCTTGAGGAAAGCCATGACAGTTTAAAACACTATGATACTGTGTTATATATATAGTGCAGAAATGGAGCCTGGCTTCAGCAAGGTGGTGGCCTCATACGCCTTCAGATGAATGCTCTGGGACCTTATTGAGACAAGCTGTCTTGAGTAGTTCTTTGAAATCAAACAGTAGGATAGAGATAATAAATAAATAAATGTTTTCTCCCAGAAGGCTTTCCACAGTTCTTGGCAACATAATAAAATAATTTTTTGCCTTGCATATGCATGTTATGGGACCTCAACTGTTCATCTAAATCCAGTGTTTGTTGTCACCTTAATTAATATCTTCAGCATCAGCTCAGAATTTGAAGCATCCTGGATTAATTTGTTTTAAACCATGGAAACTGAGACGAGGGAATGTGGGGAGAAATGGGATTGTTTGATCTTTTCATTGCTTTTGAGCATCTTGCTGACATACCTATGCTTCTCAGGCTGTCACTCTTCTGATCAGGGACAGCTTCTGACTTGGCCTCGTGTGTTGAAGAGTCACAAGTGAAGAAATTGGTTTGACTGAGCAAGAACTTGCCAGAGGGTAAAAGAGATATTTTACATTCAAACGTATAATGCAATAGTCCATAACAGATTTTATTCTTGAATGTGTGTGTGTGTGTGTGTGTGCGCACATAAATCATGCTAAGTTTGTTGATGAGTACAGAATTGTTTATGGTATATGAACTTACATCTGGTTGTTTTTTAAAAAAATAATTCCAATTTGTGTCAACTGCATTGATTCCTCCTGTTTGACCAACTCATGTTCCTGGTTGTTGTTGTTGTTTAGTCATTTAGTCATGTCCGACTCTTCATGACCCCATGGACCAGAGCACGCCAGGCACTCTTGTCTTTTCTGGTATAAGCCTTTAAAGCCCTCAATGATCTGTGACCTCAATACTGATTTAAAGGTCACACTCGCCTACCGTATTTTTCGCTCTGTAGGATGCACTTCTTCCCTTCTAAAAAGTAAGGGAAAATGTGTGTGCGTCTTATGGAGCGAATGCAGGCTGCGCAGCTAAGCCCAAAGCCAGAACAGGGAGACGGAGCGCTGCGCAGCACTCCGTCTTGCTGTTCTAGCTTGGGGATGGCTGTGCAAAGCCTCCTCAGGGCAGCGGGGTGAAGGCACCCCACTGCCCTGCGGAGGCTTCACAGGCTGTCCCTGAAGCCAGAACAGCAAGAGGCTATCCCAGAAGCCAGATCCCTCTTGCTGTTCTGGCTTCTGGGGTTCAGAATTTTTTTCTTCTTGTTTCCTCCCCCCCCCCCCCCAAACTAGGTGTGTCTTATCATCCGGTGCATCCTATAGAGCGAAAAATATGGTATATGAAGTGACTTGTTCTGATAGCTTGTCTGCTGAGGCCCTCCTCTGTATCCTTCATAGGTTAGGCAGGTGGGTTCAAAGGACAAGGTTTTCTTAGCCACCATAACTAGGCTCTGGAACTCCTTTCCTTAGGAAGTTGTTTTCTGGCCTATTGGTAGACTGCAAGTCCCCCCTTTTTTTGTTTTAGAAGATATATGGAGGCAAGGCCTAGGTCTATTGTGATGACTTTTAAACATCTGCTGCTGCTATCTCATTCATTATGCTCTTGTGGTTTGTATTTATGACCATTTTTTATTCTTAGCAGTTTTGGTGTTCTATTCCTTTAAACCAGGCATGGCCAAACTTGGCTCTCCAGCTGTTTTGGGACTACAGTTCCCATCATCCCTGACCACTGGTCCTGTTAGCTAGTGATGGTGGGAGTTGTAGTTCCAAAACAGTTGGAGGGCCAAGTTTGGCCATGCCTGCTTTGAACAGA
Organism: Podarcis erhardii; assembly: GCF_964252035.2. Lineage (NCBI taxonomy): Eukaryota > Metazoa > Chordata > Lepidosauria > Squamata > Lacertidae > Podarcis > Podarcis erhardii. The sequence continues at coordinate 60,775,715 of NC_138508.1, forward strand.
AAAGCATTGCTGACTGGCTGTGGAGGCAGAGCATTGCCACTGATAGCCTTATCCTCCATGATTTTATCTAATCCTCTTTTAAAACCATCCAAGTTGGTGGCCACCACTGCCTTTTGTGAGAACAAATGCCATACTGGCAAAACCCAGAAGTAACCATTCGTCTGGCTGTGTAGGACTGTAGTGTATAATGTATATCTGGGGTATATGAAGCAGAGGCAAGTGTGAAATGGTGGCTGAAACAAGCTGAGGGAAGAGGTATTTGTGTGTCACAGAGAGAAACAGTGAGAGAGACAGATTATTCAAAAGCACATGGTATAATTTTCCAGAACCATACAACTTCAAAATACTGATGGGGTAGATCTAATTGCTCTTACATTGTGGTGAAATATAAATCTAGCCACATGAGGGTGTAATTACAAGAAGGTTTAACTAATGGAGAATGACTGGAGGAACTCAGTTTCTAATGATTATATGTAACTCAAGATTTCTCTTAGATAATCCTGTAATAGACCAGCTCAACAAGACCACCTCAAAAGCAGCACCTAATATGGTGTGAAGTTCTAATAAAATCCAAGGTACATTTTGCTTCATAGCATCATTGGTGGCTGAGATGAGCAAGAAATCAGTGGAAACCAATTTTCTTTCTCCAGATTTTCCCTAGCAAGGCATTTGGCCTTGTTTGTTTGTTTGCATCATGCTTACCCATGTTGAATATGCATAACAGAAAAAGAAACTGGTTCATTTTTTTATGCCCTTAGCCCATCCAGCTTTATTAATGACCCATCTTTACGTAAGCATTTCTTCCCATGTTCATCTTTGTAAGTTTGCCCACCTGCATTCATCTTGCAGCCTGCATTTTCAGACCTTGTAGTTTTTAGAGTCACATTAATCTGCAGTGGATTGTTATTGGGCCGACTATCCCTTAGGGAGTGTAATGAAACACATTCATTAATTCTTGGGGCAAGAGGGCTAATTACTTTTTTAAAAACCTGTGCTAATTGCCAATAACACACACTCTCTCCCTCCCCTTTTCACTTTCTAGCCTTATAAGGCTAGTTTGATTTACATTCCACAAATGTACCTTCTAAAAACTAGAAGGGAAAACCCTGCATGCTGTTCAGCAAGAACTGGAAATGATAAACAGTGTCGTATAGTGGTTACAGTATTGGACTAAGACCTGGGAGACCAGGGTTCAAATCCCCACTTGGCCATGAACCTTGGGGCAGTCACTGCCTCTCAGCATAACTGACCTCATATCATTTTCGTGGGGATTAAATGAGGAGGGGGAAGAACCAAGTACGCCACCTTGAGCTCCTCAGAGAAAAGAGAGCATATAGATGTAATAAATCAAAATAAATATACCTACCTACCTAACAAATAGGTTAAAGTAGCTTCTTGGCAAAGGACTTGGCTTGCTATAATGCAGGGCCAGTACTGACTTTCAAAATAGCAGCCTTTGCTACTGCTATTGGGATACCATTAATTCAGACATGTAAATAGCCACTTACGGTAAGTAAGAACAGCCACCAGTAGCCAGGCTGAGAAGCATTACAAATGTTGTTTTTGCCCATTTTGGCCCCCAAATCCTGATATAGGTCTGCATAAACAAACAGGCTGGTGAACCCTTTTTTAAGGCAGGGGGTACTGACAACTGTGAACCCAGACTTGAGTTGGCTAAGTCTGAAGCAAGAGGAGGAACAATCAAAGTAATAGTCCTCAGCGTGGAGAATGCTATTGGGTGACAGAGAGAAGACAGAACTGCTCATCACCTACTTTGCTTTTGTCTTCACCCAAGAGGAAAGTAGTGCTCATCCTGGTGATTACAGACTAAACGATGCAAGGAGGGAACTGCAGCCCAGGATAGGAAAAGAGGTGGAAGGGAACACTTAGCTACTTTAAATGAATTCAAGTTTCCAAGGCCTGATAAGCTGCACCCAAAGGTACTAAGAGAGCTTGCGGATGTAATCTCAGAGCCTCCGTTTATAATTTTTGAGCATTCTTGAAGAACAGGTGATGTCCCTGTTGCTCTGAAGAATCAAAGAAGGCCTGGCCTGGCACTCTCTCTCCTTGCTGCCTTGTCATCTTACATGCATTTGCATCTCTTGTATTATTCCCACTGCTCATGCAACTCCACATTGCTCAGCATCAGCCAGGAAGCCAAGTGAGCAGCCACCCGAAGAGAGCAAGGCCTTCTCTGAGCCGTCTGCAGCTCTTGTATTGCTTCTTGTCAAAGGCTGGCTCTGGCCAATCTGGCTTTGGCAAGCTGACACCTCTTTCAAATGCCAACCCAGTCTGCTGCTTCTAGGCTGTACCATGCAGGACAATGTTCATCTTCTAAATTAATGCAGCGGGTGCCAACTTTCTATCTGCACCAATGCTGGGCAGCTTGCATACAGCCCCACTAGGAATTTTGTTTTGATGCTCAGTAAGCAATGTTTGCAAGCTCTTTCCACCCTTGCTCTGCTTTGCTTGATCAGATTAAGTTTCCCAGCCAGCTGAGAAGTGGCAGGTTGTGTGCCAGGCTTTCTTTGCAAACTGTTTTCCTGCAGGGATGGCCTCCTTATTATGCTATAAAGCAGAATAGGTGCTATTCTTCAGTGCAGTGCAGGATCTGACCCTGTGGGGGAAAGCCCAAGAGCTGGTTCCCCAAGTACTCAATCAGGATTACTGCTGCACAACGGCCAAGGGAAGGGAGGGATGTTCTGGGGTCCTGAGCATGATGGAAACTCTTTGCTCAAGGGGATAATGGAAGGAGGTGAATTAACGTCCATCAAGAGGAAAAGAATATTTTGTCCAAGATAATTTGGAGATGTGCTTGCATGCAAGGCATAAAGGTTTAAAACCCTTGGCTAGGCTTGGTCTTTGCTAAGGGCAGGGTTCTTCCAGATGGGTGCTAATTGCAGTGTGGATGTTCCCATGCAACGAGGTTGTTGGCATCAAAATGCCAGCCAGTTTTCCCCTCTCATTTAATCCGGATTTATCCTTCCTAGGGGAAATCTTTTTTAAAAAAGCAACTACAGTTGCTAGTGACCCATTTGCGATATTTGAACAACCTATTTACAATATTAAGCCCTCATCTGGAAGCACCCAGAAATCTCACAGTTCTAGCACACTCCTCAGCCATGGGGCAAGCTCCACTTAGTAACTGAAATGGCAGGCATTCATACCAGCAAATCAAATACCAGCTTAGCTATCTGTTTTGCTCTTTCCCCAATCTTTTAAGCAAGTTGTCTGCCTTTAAAAAAAAGGTTTTTTGAAAGCACAACATGAACATTCATGTCTTTGTCTTTTAAAAATAAATATTTAAATGCACAACAATCAAAGACTTGGGGGGGGGGAGTCTTGGTGACATTACAGGGGGGAGCCAATCACCACTGTGCCCTGCCAACTTCTGCTGGAAACCCACAGAACCAAACCCCATCCTCATTTTGGAGAGGAATAGATGCATTTAGACTGTATGCAGTGAGGAGCCTTCTAGGTTGGCCCCACCGTGTTGTATGTGTTATTAAAGCTGCTACTCCAAAAGGCAGAAATGGAGACCCAGTGGTCTTTGAGATGTTTAGGTTCCAAATCCCCATCACCAACCAGCCAGCATGGCCAATGGTCAAGGACTATGGGAGTCCCAATACTTTTCCCCCTTCAAGAGTTATAATTCTACATTACCAGCAGCACATTTGACCAGAGGGCCACAGGTTTCCCACCTCTGTCCCCAGATAATATGGGTTTTGCTGCACTTAGAGCTGCATGGAGTGACGAACTGGCATTACTTGAAGAACTTGAGGACCATAAATGTGTGCAATGAATGCCCAATGATGCTACTTCATTGCAAAACAGCATTGTGAGGAGGGTCTTGGTGCAAGAAGAGGGAGTGCTTTGTCCTTCACCCCCCATACTCATTGCTTTCTCTTGTTGTGACTGTGAAAGCATTCCCTTCCAGCTGTACTCCAAATTGTCCACCCCTTTAGACTGCTTTGCAGCGAAAAAGGAGGGCCATTGGAAGGTTCACCACATGCATTCACATGCAGTTAGACCTTTGCACTGTTTGCCAAGCAGGCACAGCCAAGCTTTATTACCCCCTTTCCAGCTTTAATTATAGCCTGACACCAAAATTGATCAGGGGAAGCTTATACAGGCAAAGACACAAAATGCCAGGAAGCTTTGTCTGCTTGTTAGGCTGCTGTTAAGGCTTTGGAGCAGGTCAGGTTAAAAAGGCGACACCCTACTTCTGATTCACAAAGGGTACTCATGGTTTAAAAATCACCACAGTGGAACCTCTTTGCTGCACCTCCACACGCCTCTCTCTCTCTGCATTACCGTTGAGCAGAAATCAGGAAGAGAGCCCAGTTTGTTCTGTGAAAGCATACCTTTAATTAGAGTTGCCATTCCTGCCCCCCTTTGCCCGCTCTCCTCCTGCTCATTTAACAGCAGCTGCACACAGAGAAATTAGGCAGGCTTTTCTAGCAGAGAGATAAAGCAATGAGGAAGAAAGCTCCACCTGCCTAATTTCTTCCTGTTAGTCTGCTGCGAAAGATGCAGGAGCAAAGCCAGGAAAATGTAGCTGCCCTGAAAGCATGGTCCCACAGGGTTTCCCCTCTCTGCTAGTTTTTATCAGCTAAGAGGTACAAGGGTCCAGAGCGCAAGTGGTTGCCCTAACCAATCCAAGCACTTTGTCCACATCCTCGAGCCTTACTGAAACTCACCCAACACAACAGGACTGGACAGTGCTCTGGACGCCCCTTGATTCAGCTGCTAAAATAGCAGACACTATATCCCAGTGGATGCAAGCAATTTTATCCTCAAAATGTTATGCAAACAAGTCATAATGAGCTACCGTCAGTTCTACCACCTCCTTTGGGCCGGACCCTATATTACCTGGAAAAGCTCTGCTGGACAGCACAATGAGGATCCTCCAGTAGCTGTGGCAGCAGCACCTTCATCCAAATGTCCCACTGCAGCACTAAGAGCTAACTGATGCTTCCATTTCCTTATGAGCTGGTTGCAAATTTCCAGCTACTTTTCCTCACAACCTAGTTAAATCTGGCTGAGAACGAAGGGCTTAACCCCCTGAGCATCAGAGTATTGCCCACTTGGCAGATCATGCTGCTATGCCACAGTGCTGCTACTGCCAGAGCTCAGGGGCACCATGCAGGGCCCAGCATCCTTGTCTCTCCCCTGACTGGGATTTTGAGTCAGAACCTCAAGGCAGACATCCTGCCAGGCAGGGAAATGAGGCTGCAAAATTGCCCCAGAGACCTCTCAAGACCTGACCTAATTGTTTTACTCAATCATAATTAGGGAGTCTGGTGCTGCCGCACTAGGGGACAGTAAGAGCCAAGAAGCAGGGTCCTCTTCTCCAGTGAACCTTGGTCCTAAATGTTTATCAAAGCACCAGTGCTTTCAGGAGGCTGCACAGTCATGAATGTCTCTTTCAGCTGAGATGTGTCCAGATGCTCCTTTATCTTCACTCAAATTAACCGCTTGCTCTTGCATTTTGTACTTGGTGTCACTTTCAAGCATACCTTTAATGTTCAGGTAGTGAACATATTTATACAGTGAAATTGGTAGTAACTGGTATTTGCATGCCATCTGAAGAAGCAATTTAATTATGAATACTAGGCAAATGTATTATATATGAGAAATAGAAAACAATTATGTCATACATAGACATATACACTTCGGATCACATCTGCAATTGTAAGATTTTCAGACATATGTGGGGCAGCAACACAATGTTCAATATACATACAGCTGGTCTTGTGCTATCTCTTTTCTCCAGAAAAGAAACAAGACAATGTTATTGTCACATTGCTGTAGGGCAGTGTATTTTATGTTGTTGCAATTTTTCATACCTGATTTGTGCCCCCCGCCCAAAATTGGATGATAACTGAAGTGCTACCAGTTACAGATAGGTAGCCGTGTTGGTCTGCCATAGTCAAAACAAAACAAATTCCTTCCAGTAGCACCTTAAAGACCAACTAAGTCAGTTCTTGGTATGAGCTTTCGTGTGCATGCACACTTCTTCAGATACACTGAAACAGAAGTTTCCAGACCTACTCAGAAGGGTGGTGGGAAGAATCTCGCCCTCCAGTCACTACATGCACAGCCCAATCATTGCTGTTAATGAATTACCTCTGTTAACTTTACAATGCAACTTTACAATGCTATCTGCCAATCACCCATTCCCACCACCCTTCTGAGTAATACCCCTCCCCACCTTCTCACTATATAGAAGGGTCTGGAAACTTCTGTTTCAGTGTATCTGAAGAAGTGTCTTCTTCAGAAGTGGTCTTTAAGGTGCTACTGGAAGGAATTTGTTTTGTTTTGAAGTGCTACCCTATCTATCCAGTGTGAACATAAAGTTCACATGAACACTTCCAAGCCCTGAAATAAACCATGTTCAGATGGTGCTCCATCAGAGTGATGGGGGGGGGGGATGAAATGAGGTAGGAAAGAATATTTTGCAGATACAGGCTTTCATAACATTGCCATTGAAAAAAGAAGTCTGTGTAATTGCTGAAAAATAAAATGGAGGCCAGTAGAAATCCGTAATGGTTCCATTTATTAATATGTATATCACAAATACTCACAATATCAATGCATTCTTGTTGGCATGCTAGACAGAGGCCTTATTTAAAAATTCCTATTCTTTTTTAAAAAGGTCTTAAACTTTTGCTCCCCAACCCCAAAAAATATTCCACACACTCTTTCCCCCCCATACGTTTGATTGATTTGACAATGTATTTGGTGGCAACTTCAATGCAAAAGGAGAGTAAAAGAAATAAAAGGGGGGAGAAGAAAGTAGTGTTACAGCACAGTTTGATTAGTTCGTAATTATCTAATTTTTTAAAAAGCAGAAATTACTGGTTTCACAGTAAGCAAACAAACACAGCTTAGTAACTATTACACAGGTTCAGATTCAGAGGCAGAATGCACTAGACAAAGGCCTACTGGCAACCCACTAGGTGTACAACATTAAAAATCAAAGGTGCAGCAGAACATCAAAAGAACAATTTCTCTCAAGCAGATTTTGGACTTTTTTCAAGTATCTTCGTGAGTTATGTAACTGATTTCTTCTTGGGGCAGTTGTGGGGGAGGGAGTGGGTACGTTGAAAAACTTTAGTAAAGCAGTAAACAAAAATCAAGAAATTAAAAATCTGAAAAACCAAATTATATATATATTTATATATTTGTATACAAGTTTAATATGGATGTGTGCGACATTTATTAACCATAGTGAAAGGCTAATCTCGCCCTCCAGTCACTACATGCACAGCCCAATCATTGCTGTTAATGAATTACCTCTGTTAACTTTACAATGCAACTACAGTCTGACCAAGAACATACATATAGTGCCATCATATGCAGAGCCTTCAGGATGGAGTGTACAGTACTGGATGCTGAATGGTTCAGGCTACTTTTGCGGCACAACAGTACTTCACGGAATGGTACACTACGCATGGTACAGAGTTTAGAAGGTGGTGGCTTTATGTGTGTGTATATGTGTAGTTGTGTATGTGCTCTAACATTCTTTAGAAGTCTTCCAAGAATTATCCAGTTCCTGATTGAAAACAGGCACTGTATTTGACACCCCTGGAAAGAACAGAAAGGGGTGGGTGGGAGAGAGAGAACAAGGGATTGTTTTAGTTACCATCAACCATAAAAATCCTCTTTTGAAAGTAAGGATGCTTTGGGTTAGATCAAAGGTTCCTTTCCTCTAACAGAAGAACTTTCCTCCCACTGGGAAAAGAAAGCCTTTGGATTGAACCCTGTACTGAGAAAACATTAACAAATATAAGCACAATATCTACTTCAATTATAATTAGAATCATAGAATTGTAGAGGTGAAAGGGACCATGAGTGTCATCTAGTCCAAACCCCTGCCATGCAGGAATATCGTAGCTGTCCCATACAGGGATTGAACTTGCAACCTTGGCATTATCAGCACCACACTCTAACCAGCTGAGCTTATACAGGTCCATCCTTTCCATAAATGGATACAGTTGGCACTCCAGCTATGCAAAGGAAAAGTGCTCCAGACTGCAGCAGCCATCTGGGAAATCAGGAGCATGCTCAGGACTAACAGCATCCTGAAACTGCAAACCTGGTTTTCCAAGGAGAGACCAACATGCTGAACTCCTATTGCCAGATCAGCAGTCCTACTGACTGGGAGCACTTCGACCTTGTCCAAATTAAGTTACAGGTTCTTAACCCACATCCAGTCCATCACTGGTTTAGAACCTTCACAGCCTCTCTGGGCCAAAATGTAGAGGAAAGAAAGTGTCATCAACTAACTCCAAATCTCCTAATGATCTGCCCCCCTTGCTTCTAACTGTTTAATGAATTAATTGAAATAAACCCCAGAATGTAAGTGATATTTTGCTTCAGAAGATTGAAATCCCGTAAACTCTTTCCTGGGAGTAAACCCCACTGAATTCTGTGACACTTCCATCTGAGTAGATATGCAGATATTGTTACGGTGTTTTTTTTGGGGGGGGGGGTTTGATTGTTTTTTAAGGTTACAAAAATATATCCAGTATATTGCCTGAATCAAGAGATCTATTTAGGATTTTTTATTTTTTTATTTTTTTAATAATGCCCCTCTGATTAACTCTGATTATACTATTTTCATCCCAGCTGCAAAAACTGACTGACTATATACAAGCAGCTATGTAATGGGCTTTCATAAGCAGAAAAGCAAGGCATCAGAGTCACTTTGGGAAGGACATCCTGCATAAATCAATATACAGACCCACCTTGTTACACCATCTCGTACTGATTGGCAGTAATAAATCGGGACAGGCAACATGCCAACAGCATTCCAATCAACTGTTAGAGAGAGAAAGAGAAAATATCATACATGTAGTCCAGTGTCACTGTGAAATCCATGGACTCTTCTGAGGATTATTTATTTATTTAATCCATTAAAATATGTAAATATACAAATATTATATGTTTAAGCCAATAGACACAATAGAAGCACAGAATCAATGCAATTGCGAAGCATCAGCTCCTGTAAAGTACCGGTATCTCCCACCCAGGCAACTTCACTTTTGTTATATTTGTTTCTAAGAAATCAAAGTCTTTTTGACTTGCTTTATTATACAATATATATATATGTTATTCCTATCAGCTTCCTGACATATGCACCCCTTCCCAATGGTTACATCTCACCTTCAATATTTACACATTGAAAAAAGGCTGTATCTGCAAAACAATCTGTTGTTCTTTAGCTTCTTGTCTTTCAGGCATCTTAGGATATGCTCATGAAGATAGAATCATAGAATTGTAGAATTGGAAGGACCCCGAGGATCATCTAGTCCAACTCAATGCAAAGCAGAAATATGCAGCTGCCCCATATGGGGGTTGAAACAGAACCACGCTCTAACCAACTGAGCTATACAAGATCTCTGAGATCAGTTAAACACTAGTTATAGGTCAGCAAATAATCCATGAAAATCTCACTGTAATATGGGTCACTGTTTTCCCGCTATGCATTGACAGACAGCCTCCAGACCAGTGTGGTCTCTGGAGTGTTCACTGTGCAGACACCTGCACAATGAGCTCCAGGTCTGCCTGCTTTACACAGTACTTAGTTAAGGGATAGCAATGTGCCTCACAGGTTCTTTCTACTCCCTGCCATGTTGGTGTGTCAAAAGCAGCGGGTCAGACACAAAGTGACTTTAGATGTTACAGACATTGCCAGACACCTGTGCAATCACTTTGGCATTTATCTTGAAGCACATGGATGTTGTACAGGCTTTAAGTGCGATTAGAGCCTGCCCAACTTTCTTATGCGAGCTCCTTTTATTAGACATTCTAATCAATTGCCACTAGCAGAAGAGGCTGGCAGCACTCAGTTCGTTCTATGTTATTTGACAATCACAGGTTATTGCTCAGGGAATATATACCCTTGCTTTGGTTTTAACATTCAGAGCTGTTTGCGGCGTTGTGCTGCTACCTTTTCACTTCATTCAAGACATCTCATATTAAGTGATCATGAGTCGTCGCACTTTTCTGCATCTTGGCCGTAGAGTATAGTAGAACGCAAAAGTGTTCAAGAAAGTAGACCAAAGGGTACTTGTAATTAAAGTGTTCCTGTTTGCACTTAACCCCAGTACTCTAGAGCCAGTTACTCTCAATCAGATTAATCTTCCAAAGTGGTTCAGTGTTACATTTCATCCTACACTCCATCTGTCCAACGTGGCACTTGCAGTTTGGAGGACTCTTGGCTGCCATGACACATTGCCCTTTTCAGTTCCCACTGTGGGGTGTATTCCTCCAGTCTAGCACACCCAAAATCTCTTAGACTGCTTCTTTTTGCATTTCTGTGATCCACATAAGTGAGCGGGTTGCCCACTGGTTGTCTTCATTCTAGATGGCCCCCTCCAAACAACTTTCCAATCATTTCCTTGTTATCTCTGCTACAAACCTACATTTCACAAGTGCAGAGTTTACCAATGACAGACAACTGACAATATTAAAGTAAAATACAGCTGCTCTTTTAGTTCAATTTTTAAAGGAATTCTACACTATGTATATAACTAAAAACAGAAGACATCAGTTGTCTTACAAAGTAAGATTGGAGTGAGGTCCACCACAGTCATTTACTTTCTATGCATGTCACAAGCATCTACTAGAATGCCATGTGATATATTTGGCTATCCATTTCATAGCACAGTCAATGCTCACCTATAACCCCTGTACATTTCTTGACAGCTCAGGTTAACCATTTAATATGCTATACATTTAATCAAATGAGCTATTCTGGGGAGATGTATTTTTTCAACAACAACAACAACAACTTGCTTTAATTCAGTATACATTCCACTATTTTCTTTCACACAAACATTACGATTGAGGAGACTGTTACCTTATCAAAATGCTTATGTATTAAATTGCCACTGGAATGATTAAATCAATTTGCCGTTTTGCAAAAAGCCTAATAACAATAATAATACATTTATTATCCAGCAGGCCTCAGAGTGGGTTACAATAATTTAAAATTCAGAATTAAAAACAGTTAAAACAGATTACAGTCACAGGAATAGAGTGAGTACTGAAAAGACAGATAAGCAGATGTTAAAGGCCAGGGTAAAGAGGTGTGCCTTCAGCATTCATTGAAAGCTGGATATAACAGAAATACTTGACAGTCTTGTTTTGCTGGTAAGGAGTATGCTTAATTTAAGGAAGATTATAATGTCTTTGACTGGTGGTAGTGACAGAGTCAGTGTGTTTGGTTTTTAAAACCAAAACAGTGGGTTGTAAGCTCTGGTCAGTCACAAAGATTGCAGGCATATTAATACTTAGATATCCTTCTCATGCCCAAAATTAAACCTGTACTCAGACTGCAATTAATTCTCAGCATCCAATTTTATATTCCACTTTGGTCTCCAATGAACTATGGGTTGGATCTAGACTTAGGGATACTTTGAGTAGACCCACTGAATCATTACAATGTACATTATGACAGTAGTCGTCGATGGGGTAGCACAGTGAAGGCAGCATTGTCACCGAAAATTGCTGCTGATTCCTGAAAGTGGGAGGGGCAAAGCACGGGAGAAGGGGCAACTCAGCATAGTGCAGGTACTGTAGCAGAAGCATTGGACTGGCTCTGCTGCTACATCTGTGCTGTGCTGTGCTCCCTGCGCATTGCCCCTCTCATGACCAGCAGCAGCAATGCTCAGAGTTGGGAAGGCAAGTGAGCAACACCGCCTTGCCTGCGCTGCCCTGGCATGCCCTGCCAACTGCTACTGCAAAATGACTAACTTAAGGCCCACTGATTTCAGTGGACCTACTCAGTTTCAGTATGACTAACAGTGCAATCTTAACCATGACTTCTCAGAAGTAAAGGTAAAGGTAAAGGGACCCGTGACCATTAGGTCCAGTCGCAGACGACTCTGGGGTTGCGGTGCTCATCTTGCTTTATTGGCCAAGGGAGCCGGCGTACAACTTCAGGGTCATGTGGCCAGCATGACTAAGCCGCTTCTGGCATAAGTCCTATTAAATTCAATGGGGCTTACTCCCAGGTAAGTGGGGTTAGAACTGCAGTCTTAATTGGGATTCAGTTATTGAATCCCCAGATCTGAACAGTTCTATTTGCTGATGAACTGTATCTCACTCAGTCAATGTACAAATACTTCCTTTGACAATTAAATTACCAATAAAAAAACAAACAAAGCAATAACATGATGCATGTGAAATACACCAGGCCTCCACTATTTGAAAATGAATGGTTATTATACATTGTAAAATTGATTTCCAATACATTTACAAATAAGTGCCTGGGCTCTGTATTCCCCATTAAAAGCAAGTCAACATTGCTGTAAAGCTGTACTATAATTTGTCCCCATTTAATGAGTAACCTGGTTGCAATTCCATCTTACAAAGGGCATACCAGTGACCTTTTAAACCACTAGCTACACTCTGTACAATTCTCTTTCCTAAATGTACAAGGACAACTTGGGGACTAACAGGAAAATGTCCACCCACATTATATGTTGAAGGTTGCTGTCACTTTTCTGAAACACACACAATCTTTGACAATTTAGACTTTACCATGTGCAGCTTGGTTTGGTCCTTCATTTTCTATGAAGAATGCTTTCTTCATTATTCAATTCAAACTGAAAGGACCGATACCATTTTAAAACAAAACAATCTCTTAAAGGTTCACAGATGTCTCTTCTACAGAAGAGTGTGCAAATGTGAATTGTGCAGACACTTTTAGGCCCAAGGCACAGTCCATCCCACCCCCCAAATGTGTGCTTAAAGAAAGTGTGCCGCAGGACACTTTTATTGTATTTCATGACTTCTTTTTCTAGTTTCAAAAAACTTCATTTTTCACAAGCTAAACCATCTCTAGTCTAGCTAATTAAGCAAAGAGAAGTGGAAAACACTCAATTGTGCAGAAGCAAAAAACAACAACTGGGGTGGTTCCTTCATGGCAGATTATCTCCTTCCAAAGTTAAGGACACAGTGCTGTTTGATGTTTCATTGTGCTATTGATTACTAAGAAACAGCATGGAAACAGATTATATAATGAAAGGGTGCGGTATACAGTTACATTTTATTGTCTGACATAGAGTTGGTGGTAAGCAGAGGTAAGGAATTTCTTCCCATGTGCAGAACAAGCCCAAAGGGATGTCTTCATGATGTGCCACTTAGAAGTATGCTTGTATAACATTCCACTGGAAATCAAGCTCCGCCAAAGCCGGCTTGTGAACAGATTGCTATGGACAATAGACCTTTGCCAATAGCAATGAAGAAAGATCATGGTTCAGAAATGCAAGACAGTGAATTATACATGGCGTGATCTCATGACATGTGATATGACCACATTGCTGAAGCTAAGCAGGTTTGGGTCTGTTCAGTACCTCGGTGGGAGGTCACTTGGGAATCCTATGTTCACTGCCTTGAGTGGGATATAAAAGTGGGGTATAAAGTACTAAGTTATCTCTTGCATCCTGTCATACATAATCACCCCCAGAATCACCAACAATCCTCTTGCAAAAGTACAGTGTATCTTTGCTCCTCTTTTCAGCACTATCAGGAGGAAGGGTAAGATAGGAACATAAGAACAACTCTGTTGGATGAGAACAAAAGGTCCACTAAACCTAACAATGTGATTTCCAACAGCAGTCTGCCAGAGATGCTTCTGGGAAGCTCAGAAGCCAGGCATAACAACTCTTCTGCCCTGTTTGTCCCCATCTAAGACCTGTGGCCCTTCCATGTTGTTAGTCTCCAATACCTGTCAGTCCCAGCATTTACACTAAACATGCTTTTATTTATTACAAATGTTAATTGTGAAAACTGAAATAAATTTATCTGTTGATGGCCCTTAATATGAACCTTTGAATGTGCCTACCTTGGCATCTGCTTTCGTTTCATAGATGATGGTTCTCTGAATCTGATATTTCCTTTATGCAAAAGACTGCTCTGGGCTGGGGGGAAACCTATGTAAGTCATGCATCAACTGCTTGGCATGTGAGTTGTTTACGCTCCATTTAAGCCATTGGTTTATTAGGTTAACCTTTATTTGACCCAATGGAAGGGTCCTCCCCACCCCCTAGAGGCAGTCATTAGTTGGGCTGTAACCGATATTCCCAAGGAGAAACTCCATTTAAGTTGGAAAAAGAAAAATCAATGAACAGATGACCCTAAGAACTAACGAACAGTTTGAGAGGCATGTCCCTTATCCTAATCCTTCCCAGAAGCTGAAGAAATAAGCAAACACACCTTGCCTTCAAAGCACTAAAAATGTATACCTGTGAGAATGCAATTCCAAAAGCCACTCCAGCTATGATCCCCATATTTGTCTCCATAAAATTGGTCATCAGATCGTAACAGCCCTGGAAAAGAAAGCAGCCAATTACTCTTGATAGGGATATCCACTTGCCTCTGATTTAGTGCTCAACGAAGGATTAGACAGTTTGACATGCACTTCAGCACCACCAATGTATACTAATGAGTAACCCAAGATTGTGGGAAGATTGAGTGAATTTGATAAACTGCATACAACTTTTCAAACTTTACATTTTAGGGTATGGTTACCATAATGTACCTTTCTTTAAAGCAATGTTTCCCCAACCTGGTGCCCTCCAGATTATTTGGACTACAACTCCCATCAGCCCCAGCCAGCATTAGAAGGATACAGTTTGTCTGGGGGAAATGAGCTAAAGATTTAGCAAACTAGGACAAAATGCATTTGAAAAATTCCTGCTGAAAGCCTCTGTTGAAACAGACAAGGGAGTGTCCACAACTTCCACACAGTGGCTTCACTGAGAGTACTAGACAGTGGATTTCACCAGATCAGGCCTGATCTCTTAACAACTTCATGTCCTGGCTTGGTGACTCACTAACTTAAATGGGACCATGAGGCTGAAGCATCAAAATACCCCAGCATAAGGGATCTGAACGTTGAAAACCAAACAAAAAATTATGCTTCATGCTGTACAAATGCTCTCAACTTTGGTGAACATTTCTGAAACTCATCAGAATTCAGCATTGTTTGCTATTTCATAACTCTTTTTAATTCATCTGCCCGCACTGTGTATTCTTAAAAAGACTGTTGCAACATTCACAACAAATTACCTGACAAAATACAGTATGTCTCTCCTGAGAACGTTTTATAATTAATGAACAAACTCCTTTTCACATTAAGATAACTATTCTCTTACTAATATTTTAGGGGGGAAATGGACTCATCAGTAGTTATGAATAAGTATATTCTAAATATGAGATTAATATCAGTTAAAATTATTGGCATTATTCTGTGAATAAAACATATGTCTAAATCTATATCAGGAGGTGATGGACAGCAAAAACAAAAAACAAAAATACATCTGTTTGGGCAATCCACAAACAACTTCAAACCATCTGATCTACATTAAATCCAGCTTCATTCCTGTAGTATGTCAGCTTCTCCCTACTAGATCAGAGCTCTTGTGTGCCTTTGCTGTAGCTTTGGGAGCTGGGATAGGAAATCAATTGTTTGCAAAGATAATCTTGTTTGATGAGCCAGGTGTTAATAATTAAGCATGGAGGAACCTCATAGGAGTTAGGAAAAAGAGAGAACGAAACGATTCAACAGCCGACCTTCTCTGAGAAAGCTCTAACCCCGTGTTATACAGACTGATAGCCTATGTGGGCTAAATCTAGCAATATGGGATAACAGCTAGCTGGCCTGCTATTCACCTTGACCACGGCATTGGAATTGCCTGTGATGACTCACATCTCTCTAGTATTTTTTGTCATATTGTAAAGAGGGCTTCAGCACAAAAAGACCCTGGATTAGTTGATGTTAGAGATGTGAAAATAAGGTATTGGGCACTGATCTAATGTTAGATTTAATTGATGGTCATACAAAGATGGGCTCCATCTCCCCCCCCCCCTTGAATTCCACATTCGGCTTTCAAGATGCTGCTGCTCACCTGCCAGGCAATCTCTGATATTTGGAAGGGAAACATACCCTAATGAGAAGAACAACCTTGCATGCTGTTGAGAACCAAATCCTGAAAAATGTTGGTCAGAAAATGACACTGGGCAGGACAAAAGGAGTGTAAGGGAGCTACAACTCCACTTCTTTTCCATCCAATTGCAAAATGGGAATCACTCCAGGGTGCCTTGTGGACATCCCAGCCCATTCGCTGAGCCCAAATGAAAGATGCTAGTTGGGTTGCCCTGGTGTAACTTCTCATTTCCTGTGTACCTGCCAGCATGGGAAACAAAGGTCTTCTAGGCTTTTTAGCCTGGGCAACCAGATTCTCCCAGGTTGTATGATACCATCATAACCAAGGAGCGCCCATCCTTAAGCAGAGGAGAATCTCCCCCACCCCAGCAAAACTGAAGAAGATGGCTACCCTCAGTTTTTACATAGGGAGAGATAAATAGCTTTATCTCAAAGGAAGAATTATAGTTATTCTCACTTTTTATCATAACAGCTTTTCATTTGTGACTGCATTTATATACCTACTAAGAAAGGTCACCTTTAAACAAAAAATAACCCCCCTATATTTTTCCATATTGTAACACTATTTCATGATGTAACTGTTAAACTGGAAGAAGTAAATAAAATGACAGGGAATGGATACAGTAAATCAACATTAATGCTGTTATATGAGAGTCAGGTTGAACAGAAAAAAGTTCTGTTCCAGTACTAAAGAGGTATTTATTCATTTTTTTATAAATCGTGAGTTGAATAACCCGTATTTTCTACATGTTTATTCATCTCGTTTGTTCTCACTCATGCTCACTAAAACGCTGTGCTTTTTGCAATCCCTTTTGGCTCGGGGTCAAACGTTGCTGTGTTCTGCCTCCAGCTTTACGACTCCAACAGCATTATAACAGGCGCAGTAAACATGCCTAATGAAGCATGGTTCTTATGTCAATCATCTCTATTTTCTCAGTTCAAGCAGGCTGTTAGCATCCAGTACATGGCACATCTTTCAGAAAACTGGTTGCAAGATGTTGAAAAAAAGCAACAGGTGAGGACAGACGCAATGACTGGCATAACTATCAAGGTTATCTGAATCTATTTGCTGCATTCTTCAGCCTTGTCAGCTCTGCCTCTGTGGAGGAAGTTTTCTATCAGAATGAGAATCAGGGGCATGGGAAGTTAGCTCAGGGATCACTGGGAAATGGGAGAAACATCTCTTCTCTGTTGGAGTATGAGAAACACCAGCTCTAGAACGCAGCTAAGCAGTAGGATGAATGGGTAAGACTGCAGTGAATTCCCCAGGTGCCCCCTTTTCAGCACATTTTGCCTTTTGTTATGGAGAAAGCTGAAAATATGCAACTAAGCAAAGTGGTCCATACCTTCTGGTTTATTTTAGTAGCAGCAATGGTAATGTTGGCCAGGTCTGAGGGATTGCAGTCAGAGGCATTCATGCAGCAGCTTGGGGGGATACCATGTTCATAAAAATAGTGACTAGTACTCCAATTGGTGTAGTTCTGGACACCACAGCAACTCAGCTAAAAATAATCAGAAAGGATAGTAGTAAGACAATAGTTAGAAAAAGCAGGAAATGCTTCACGTCCTTACTTCAAACTATACCAACTATCACAAAAAAGCAGCAGCGGCCATTGTAGAGGGGCAGATCCATACAGCCACCTTTTTTACACTGGTGTTGCTGCACCTTACCTGGGCAGGATACGATGGTAGTGGTGGGGATGGTGAACTTGTGGCCTTCCAGGCATTGCTGGATCACAATTCTCACCATCCCTGACTATTGGCTATACTGCCTAAGGTTGATGGAATTGGACTCCAGCAACGTCTGGAAAGCCACATATTCCTCATCCCTGGCCAACACTGACTGGTTGAGGGTCCTTCCAGCCCTACTAGGAGATGCCAAAGACTGAATCTGGGATCTTCTGCCTGCAAAGCATATACTACAGGCCTTCTACAAAGAGCATCACATGCTCACAAGTACCATCAGACTTCTGGAGTTCTTGAACAGAATAAACATTTTCAAACATTCCTAGCATGCTTTGCCAAATGCTTCTCAAGTGAACTGGGGAATAACCAGTGAGTCATGTGCCCAGGCACTGATCAAAAGATAGTAAGGTTATCAAATGCTGGCAATAAATGGTTAGCCTTTAGCATTAACACCAGGAATAACTGGTCATTAACGGATCACAAATGGATAGATGCATATTTAAAAGCACCATTTCCCTTCCCAGCATCCAATGACAGCTGATTGTCCCAGCCAAAAATCTGCAACAGCTTCCAGTGGCTACTGTAGTGAAAACCATGTCCTATATGTCTGAGATTTGTCAGTGTACGGCAAAAAGAGGTGAATGAAATTAGAATGATGAAAATGACTGCTCAAGTGTTGCAACCAATTGATTATGTTCAATCCACAGACAACATTTTGAGCAACTGACAATTCTTATGTTGCAACCGGAGAAGAGTATTGGCTTTAGTCTTACGTCGTTGCAATCTTGAACTTACACTCTGTTGTACGTCATCCACTGCATGGCTCTTCTCATCATTTCCATTGTAATTCTGGATGGCTTCAGTGTATGTCCTAAGAAACGTGTCCTTGATCTAAAAGGGAAATTTAGACATTATGGTCAGCTGTATTGGACCCATATGCAGAATAGATTTTCCAGTGCTCAAGTTCTCAGCCTGAATGAGCGACCAGGGAAATGATTTTTTTTTTTTTAAGAAATGAATGGTTTTAGACACAGGAAGAAAAGAAGAAACTGCCATTCCTCCTGAAGTGTACATTCAGCAATGACAAAAGTTATCTTAGAACAGTCAGTAGTTCTTTGTGTTGGCATTTACTACCTAGGGCTGTAAGTTAAATCTTCCATTCATTATGTAGAGGGAAATGTCAAGGAGTCAGAGGCATCAGGTGAAAAACAGAAGGGAAATATGGTAATAGAAGAAAGAGACAATGCTTCATGGCAGCAGTTTCATTTCCCTGAATTAACTGCCTTTGCCAAGAAATGCATCACTACCAAGGATGCATCTCACAGTATCAAGCTAGCAGATACAGAAGTTGAAACTGGACCAAAGGCCTGTTGAGTGTGTCAGGGTTTTGGGGGTTTTTGTCCTTCTATGGCTGCGAAGATAAGTTTGTAAGTAAGCGAGAGATAAAAGGGAATAATATTTCCAACATCCTGCACAATCCCTTACCTCCTGATGAGCAGAAGAAGAATACATTTTTGGAAAGAAGTGAACATGGGGAAGTTAGCTTAATTTGCATCACTTTTTTTGATGCAACTGTTAAAATTTATTTTTGGTGAATAATTTTGATGTGAATTTTTTAAAGTACAAAGCATGTACAATCAATCCTAAATTGAAGCCCTTACTTTCCTAAACCAATATACGTGTTTGAAAGGAAGAAGAAATCCCCTTCAGATTTGCCTTTTGCTTCCTAGTGACTGGAAAGACCAATTCACAGAAGAAGCACTTATTTATTGCAGTAAAGGGTACTTGTGGGCAGGAATGCCCTCGGGATCAAAAAGTGCCAACACTTCAGACTGTGCAAAAGATAAGCAAAAGATGCTCAGCCTCAGAGGTGGCAGAGGGCATGAACAGAGCTTAACTGACATTTTTTTGGCCTTTTGATTCAAAACAGCAACTGCACAAGAACAGCTTGGATATACCGCTTTTCAGATGGGACTAATCATAATGGTTGCAATCCTTATGCAACCCAATTGGCTACGAATTGTGGGATAGCAATGTATAAGACAACTGACGTTTCCAAGATGCGTATAGTCTGGCCAATTTTAAAATTTGGTTACTAACCTATAGGGTCCTAACAACCAAGTTTTCTGACAGAACACCTGAAGCCAAGTGATCGGAGAGAAGACCTTCTCTGTCATGAAAAGGAGTTGCTGGGCTCAGGGGTGCAGTGGCAGGCTGAGATGGATGAGGAGGGGAAACAGGAAGATGACATGGGAGGGGGCTGAGACCAGGGAACATAGGCTAGAAGAGGTGCTTCCCCCTCCTATGATATGGTTGCCCCAGCTGGGGAAGCAGGACTCCCATCTTCCCCCTTCCCTCATGGGGAGCAACAGGATCCAGGGAGAGTTTCACTGCACCACTAAGAGCAGAGGAGGCAGGGGCAGAAAGAGAGGACACAGCCTGGTCTCCCAAGACCTAGAAGTGCTCCTGTTGCTAAGCAACAGTTTCAGCCTCCTTGGTGCAGTGGCTGGCAATCACTGATGCAGGCGCAGAGGAAGGGGGGTGCGGTGGGTGTGGTCCACCCCGGGTGTCACCACTGAGGGGTGTGACAAAACGCCGGGTGGCACTCACCGTGGGGCCTGGTTGTAAGAATCAATGAACTAATTTAATAAACTTAAGTACTTAGGTTTTAAAGCACTCTTAAGAGAAAAACAACAAACCACTGTATGTATGAAGTGGGCTGAGAGACATTTGTATTACAGACCCTAATTGTATTCTTATTTCATTGTAGGCTTATCCATACTTACCTTTCCTCTGCTCTTTATGGGCATAGTCTGCAATGTTAAGCTCTGTATCTGAGCCCCCTTTATTTTTGTTCTGGAGTTTTCCCCACAAAAACCCACTCATTAATGCTCAATCAGGGCAAATGTCAATCAGCACAAAACTCGAACTGACATTTGCTCCAATTCAGCTTTATAGAGCTGGCTTTTGTGGTGAAAGTTTGGGGTAAAAACAACAACACTATGCTTAGACATTGAAAGAGCAGAGCAAAAGGTAAGTGTCCTTCCATAAGCCCTGTGTCTCACTAACTCACTTTTATCCTTTTCTTTCCCTTTCCTCACTCTAGCTCTGCTGCTGCTTTTTAGCACAGGAAATACACAAGATTTACAAGGCAGCAAAACAAACTAGGTTAGTTTGGCTTTGCATTCTTGGAAATCCGCTCAGCATTATACAATCAAAAGCCTGTTTGGCTGAAGTAGCAGCATTTATGTAAAGAATTTAAGGTATTTTTCTCTCTTCAGCATATATGACAGGGTAAAGAAGATCTTGCATGATGAGCATATAAATAAATGCAACTCAAAAATAAATATTGAACAGCAAAAGCCTAAAGCTTTAGGCTAAATCCTTTCATTTGTGTTTGTGGGTACATATCGCTGCCAAGTAAAGTGTTGGACTCTGCAGCCTTGGTTAATCATACCCAGTATCCTAAGAGGGTGCAGCAAAATCTGCTCAGAGCCATGCTGCCACCACCTTTACCAACATGAAATTTATACTCACCTCATGGCGAAACACAAACCCTGAAATGCCAGCCACAAGCTCAGCCAGGAAGACCAGAGACAAGAACATAGCATACTGAAATACAAGAGGAAATGAAGAATGGAACAGATTACTCACACTGCAGAGGGTTTCCTCCTATTTGGATGCATTACAATCCAGGGAATTCAATAAATACTGCATCTACACAAAGTGCAATTCGACAAATAGTTTTAGGAGAATGTCAAGAATGTTGCTCAGCAAAAAACTGGGTGCCAAATTATCCCGCTGTTTCCCTTTTCCTCAAAATTGCAATTGCAAAACAGGTGGGGGGAAAGGGAGAAGAGGAATCTTCAACGGAGGCTGGGAAAACTTATTATTGTGGTAAACCCAATTTGTTTCAGGTATGAAACATGTCTAGACAGCTTGGTTACATGCTTTACTGAAAAGGGCTTAATGCCAAACTTAACAATGGGGGTGTAAAATCTGGACTTGGGTGGGCAGGCATGCCCCAGGGCTTAAAGCAGTTTTTCCCCATAGCATGTATTTATTTTGGTAATCAGAGTTCACCCTAAGAAAGCTAATGACAGTTACTAAATCTGAGCCCATGTCAATAAGTTAAAATGCTATACAGGCTTGGCCTGAAAATATAATCTTATATGTGTCTACTAAGAAGTACTTAGGTAAATGTGCACAACAGACTTTGCCAACCTGGTGCCCTCCAGATGTTTTGGACTAAACTCCCATCACCCTGGAGGGCACCAGCCTGAAGGCTGGAATATAGAATTGCAGCCTGCAGCTTCATTTTTTTTATTATTCAAAAACAGTACAAAAAGGGTAGATAACACAGGTTCCAGCCCTAGCTATAAAAACTGGCGGTGGGGATAGTAATGCTTATCTTATGAGGTGTTGTAAACATGAAAAAAAGGAAACCAGCTCTTGTCAATTGCCCTAAGTCTTAGAGAGATTGCTGACTTGAAATTGTCCTGCCTTGTTATTTTTACGGTCTTTATTGTTTCATGATGTGTTCTGCTGTTTTACTGATTTTATTGATTTGGCACTTTTAATTGGATGTTAAATTGTGAGTTTTTGGGGAGAGGGCAGGGACAAAGCTGTTTTTCTCTGAAATTATAAGGCAGGATGACAATAGTTTAAAACAGAAAAGTGTAGAGGGATGTAGTGGGTTCTAAATCAAAGGAATTGGGATGATTTCATGCCGAGATGGATCTTGCTGAACTCTGTGCTACTCATCAACTGCACTCAGCACAGTTAGGATCTACACATGCCTCATTTCAGAAAGGCTAGAGAAGGGCATGATTCAGCTTAGGCACCACTCAAAATCATTACTTAGGTAGGATGCAATTTTTTTTAAGTCCTCGTGAAAATTCATCAGCATTTTAGTACACATTTATCCTAACGCACATATTTTTTGCAAGCAACTTTTCCTAGCATAATGCTTTTGTATGTAAATTTTACTAACGTATGCATTTTTGTTCCCACTTCCCTCTAACATACATATCTTTGGACACACTTTTTTGGTTTGAGAAATGCAGAATTTGGCACACATTCTGAAGGGTTGCTGCGTTCTGGTCCCCACAGGAGGTATGAATTAGGTAGGAGGAGGAATCACATGCATGAAAATGCAGACAAACTGAATTTCTCCACCATCTCTAATTCAATGGCATTCAAAACACAAGGTAGGTCTTTAAGAAGGACTTTAAAAAGCACAATTAAACCAGGAGCTCAAGAACAGAAACAAATTCCACTAGGATCAATGGGGCTTGCTTTGACATGATGGCAGCAATCTCCTGGGCCCCACAGAAACGCGATGTGTGCACGCTCAGGGCTTTCTGCTGAGAGCTTCCCCAGGCAGCAGCTGCCAGCTGGCTCACGGGTAGTTTGATACTCTGCTTGCTCAAGCAAGCTAGCTGGGAGCTGCTGCCAGGGAAAGCTCTGCAAAAACCCACCAGGATGTGCCTATTGATCCTTTCCATGTGGACCTCCGGACTGCAGCCAAAAGGCTTATGAATTAGCATAAATCCAAGTTAACCCAAGGACACACATTTGAGTGTGCTTGTCGTTTCCCCCTCATCATAGCTATCTTATTGTCATTTGCACACATGACATTTCCCTAGTCTATACTTGAATATCTAGGTGAAAGAGAATATTCTAATTTTTAAAAAAATCTCTTCTGCTTTCTTCTAGTTCACATTAACTTCATTTATATATGCACGAAAATATTGTGGGGCTCAAGGCACTTTTGGCATTGTTTAAAAGGCTGGCGGTCTTTTAAAACTATGTGCTTGTTCAACACAGTTCTTTCTTCCAACTCCACTCATAGCTCATTTAAAATTCAAATTTGGAAAAACTTTGGGATAGTATTCATCCACAATTGATGACATCATTATTTTAGGGGGGGGGGCAGGTATTATGTTGGGGGGCCAGAAGCAAGTTATCTGTGATGCAATTGGTCAGTTAGTTACGTATTTCTATTTATTTACTTGATTTAGGAGGGTGACAGCTGGGGATTATTTATTTCAGTGCCGATAACATTAAAATATCTCCCTGCAAAGAAACCAGCCAGTCAGGAACATGACTAGGTTTAGAGTCCTTTTTCTAATACTCTGCCTTTCCAGAGGCAAAAGTTTTTCTTGCATTGTAGAGAATTTAAACACGAAACCTCACACTTAAATTCTGACGTTCCAAAGGACTGTGGCACATGATGCTGTTGTTTTGAATGTGTGGCTCAACTCTAAATTATGGGATTATTCCTGTATGTCACTCCCAAGACGTCATACCAGGAGTGACAGATTTCCCATATGGATCTCTTTTTAGTAATTATACTCCCTTGCTCTGCGTGTGCCCGTGTGTGGCTGAAACCTGCTTGGCATCTGTTTACACGTAACAAGAGAAAATGGCCACTTTACCAATTTCTAGCACTCCAGCAGCACCAAGTTATTTGGCTGGATACTCACCAGCTTCAGCATCCATGGGCTGCCACGACATGTGGCAAAGCAGCCAAACAAGCCAAAGACGATAATCGTGGTACCCGTCCCAATGAGGACATAAGGGGCATTAGTGGAGTTTTCAGCAATGAGAGATATATATGTGCCTAAAGTCAGCTTCCCCCAGACACCAACAGCGAGAAGGATAACACCAGTTATCTGGAAAGTAAGAAGCAGAAAGTCAAGGTCAGAGTTTATAAGGATCAAAATATGGTAATACTGAACACACAGACATTTTTAAGTGTAGCAGAACTGCTGTTGCAGCAACAATTTTTTTATATATAAAAAATAGGTTTTTATTAGTTCCACAGAAGCTTAGAATACAAAATATTCCTTCTCCGTTTTGAGGTCTGTGGCAAGCAGAACCAAAAGCCATAGCAAATAACCAGCAACCCACTCATGCCATTTTAGGGAACAAAGCATCCAGTGTACTTAACAGGGCCTTGCACCAAATTCTTTTGACCTATCTTTTCTTATGCTTTCTCTGCCATGTAGAAATGCTGCTGATACAATTCAAAAGAAAACTCAAAAGATGCATTTAATCCAAAATGAGTTTTACATTCACAATGGGGGCTGATATTAAACAATGCCTGTTTAAATTTCAAGTATCATGATCTCCTAACCTACAAGATCAGAAGCTCAATCTTTGGACCTTTCTTTAGAAGTGTGGGAAAGAAGCTGTAGGGCTCTCAAAATCCAGGAAGATTTGTTTCTATGCCACATATTATCCACATAGCCTGAGCACAACGCCATTGTTCATGTCAACCGTTACAGCATTGACACTGAAATACTGCGTGCTTTGTATTCCTGCTGGTGCAGAGATGGATGCTGTAATCCAGAGGCACATATGTGTTCTTTGCTGACATCTAGTGGACACAGTAAGCTGAGCCATTTGTGCATGTGAATACGGACAACTTCTCACAGGTGTTATATCTGAAATCTGCAAAAACGTATTTTCCCCCTCTGCATTAACATGTTTGGAACCCAGGATGCACAGGCAAAATAGATATTTGCA
Organism: Podarcis erhardii; assembly: GCF_964252035.2. Taxonomy (NCBI): domain Eukaryota; kingdom Metazoa; phylum Chordata; class Lepidosauria; order Squamata; family Lacertidae; genus Podarcis; species Podarcis erhardii. Next base: position 60,800,898 of record NC_138508.1, read on the forward strand.
TCGTTTTGGGGTGCAGAACTTAAGGTTGGCAAGTCCAGTTAAGTGTATATTTTTAAGAACAGACTAAAGTAAATAAATAACATGGTAACATGTAAAACATGCATTCATTAAGTACTTTTAAAACATGCTACGGAAACAGCTTCCCACACTCCTTTTTCTCAGAAGCCACTTATTACTACCCATTTAAAAATGCTCGGTCTCACTGCATCCTTGGTTTGGAAAAATAAAGGCGCTGTAGAATAAAATATTTTAAGGAAATAAAGACCACATAACAGATGACAGCCAGCAATATACTGATTCTAAAGAACTTGTTTATTAGTTCTTAACAAGCCTTTACTTACTTAAATGTAAAAAAGACATTTCATAATTGTGAGGGAAAGCGAAGAACTAATGTTGCCACCAGAGGAAGAAGCAAAGAATACCAGTTCTTCAGTCCAAGACAATGAAAATGTTTCAAACTGTTCAGTGACTATTTAATTCAGTGTAAAAAACGTGTTGCAGTCTTCTTCCCATTTATACTCAAATAACAATTCTGTAATCACATTCTTAAGGGCTCCTCTCTCCATCTTGTTCCATCTTGTTCCCAGATCCACCAAGTTTATTTTTACGAGGGGGAGAGGTAGTGGTCAGGGAGAGCACAGGAGACAGGATATTTCTGATCCTTGTGCTTAAAATAGAGAGCAACCCTATCAGCAGACCTTGATTCTGGTAGGGTTAATGGCTGAGCTTTCCCTTCAACCTTCTTCATCTCTATTCCCTCATCAACAGATGCTAGGAAAGAGGCCCTCTTGACATAGGAGACATTGACCTGATTACTTTAGCCTGATCTCAATCATGGCGTCAAGTCTAATTTTGCTTCCAAACTGATCCATGTGCCATGCTCAACAGAACAAAGCAGACTGGTGCATGTACGTATCTACACCATGTGATGGAAAACAGATATCCAAGTATAAATCATTTTAACTTGAATCTTGTCTTTTCATTATCCTGTAAACCCTTCCTGGTTCAACTTTTTTTAAAAAAAAATTATTCTCCTATATGACTAAGATGCTGGTGAATACTGAGGGTAAAGCCAATACTGGTTCTTACTTGCCCAAAATGTAATTATTTGGATGGTACAATAATGTGTGAGCTGCTTGGTAACTGAACCTTGATAATATGTGTACTTAATTTTAACGTTCCAAAAACATGTATAATTTGAACATGACATGTTGCCTGAAAATTAAAACCGTGAAACTAATTTCAGGGTGGCAGGAAAAACGTTTGTTTTAAAACCTTTTCCGCTGTGTAGATTATTTCTTTTAAATATTTATGTTATGAAATGCATTTTTATTTAGGAAAAATAGAAACAATATGACCACTAGGGGATTCAATGCCTTTCATTGGACATTACTGTACGGCTGCATTTTGGGTGGGGCTTACATTCCGGGGGTGGCAATGGGTACCGTATATGCAAAAACGGGTTTATTCATGCCACTGCCTTGGAAGGTCCCCATGTGAGCATCTTTACATTTCCAGAGCTGTGTGATGAGCGGGCCTTGCCCCCCAAGCAAGGCAGAGAGATTTTGTACTTTCAACGTGTGTTGAAATTGCACGTCTAAGTTGCGATCATACTGTACAATTCTGGGTAACTACCAGCATGGCAAGATCACAGACATGTTTCTTCTTTAGGCTTAGGCTAATTTCCCCATACCTGAAGACTGAATAACGGTAAGCCATATGAACCAAGGCTTGATCCTTGTATGGGACAGCTGCATATGCCTGCATTGCAGGAGGGTGGACTAGATGATCCTCAGGGTCCCTTCTAACTCTACAGTTCTATGATTCTATGAGGGGTTAAGTGGTTTGGTTTGGTTTTTGCAAATAAATAAAAGGTTCTGTTTTTTGCTACCATTAAAATACACCATATATCAGATTTTTTAAAATTTTATAATGCAACATTCACCCCTTCCCTCCACATTATGTTGCATCAACAGTATACTGAGTGCAGTTTTCAAAAGAAAAAAAGAGGGGTTTCATACAGAATTTCTCCTTGGTACAATTACTTCTCTTGAGATACATTCAGTTCATATGATGCCTCAGGCATCACTTCTGATTATACAGGTAAACAGAAGCGCAAGACTCTGCTAGCTCAGTATGGTCTGGAAAGATATCTCTCCAGTGATACACATCATTGGAGAGGGCCGAAAGAGAGGAATTGCCAATGAGAGTATTATATACTAATGGTGAACTCAATTCTCCAATTGCTGGTCCTCATGTAGCCAAAATGTCACCATTAGCTCGCAAGAGGGAAGTACAGTATAGGACATCTTGAGGGGGTGGGTAAGGTTTGCAAGTGTACGAAAAAAGCTTTGGGGGGGGCTACTAAAAATGGTGTGGGGGAGAGAGAAACAGCCCAGTGAGCATTCAGTATGCTAAGTGGGAATGGAATAGAGCAGGCATCCCCAAACTTGGCCCTCCAGCTGTTTTGGGACTACAACTCCCATCATTCCTAGCTTACAGGACCAGTGATCAGGGATGATGAGAATTGTAGTCCCAAAACAGCTGGAGGGCCAAGTTTGGGGATGCATGGAATAGAGTGTCCTGTTTTGTTTTGTTTTGTTTTGAAATGATATTTATTAAGATTTCCCAAAAAAAAGGTTACAAAAATGAAAAAAAAATAGAAAAGAAAAAGAAACAAGAAATACAGAATACAGAAAAAATAAAAACAGTTAAAAGAGACAGAGTTGAATGTGGTTAAAAAAGTAAAATACCTAGGGGTAAATTTAACAGCAAAAAATTTGAGTTTATTTAAGGACAACTATGAGAAATGTTGGTCAGAAATTAAGAGAGATCTAGAAAGTTGGACAAGACTGAAACTTTCCTTGTTAGGCCGAATTGCTGCTATTAAGATGAATGTATTGCCAAAAATGTTGTTTTTGTTTCAAACTTTGCAAGTTGTGGACAAAACAGAGTGCTTTCGGAAGTGGCAGAGAGATATTTCTAGATTTGTCTGGCAGGGCAAAAAGCCCAGAATTAAGTTTAAGATATTAACTGACGCGAAAGAAAGAGGGGGCTTTGCCCTGCCAGACTTAAGGCTGTATTATGAATCAGCAGCTTTCTGCTGGTTGAAAGATTGGCTGCTTCTCGAGGACACTGATGTATTAGATTTGGAAGGTTTTGACAATGCGTTTGGCTGGCATGCATATTTATGGTATGACAAGGTTAAGATTAACAAGAATTTCAAGAACCATATTGTCAGAAAAGCAGTGTTTAATGTCTGGACAAAATACAAAGACTTATTGGAAAATAAAACTCCAAGGTGGCTTTCACCATTGGAAGCTAAGGCCCGGAAAAGACTCAATATGGAGGCCAAATGGCCGAAGTATTGGGAAATATTAGAAAAAGATGGAGATAATTGGAAATTGCAGAGTCAGGAGAAAATGAAAGACAAAGTGAGAGATTGGCTACATTATGCTCAGATTAAAGAAGTTTTTAAACTTGATAAAAAGCTAGGATTCCAGGTGGAAAAATCAAAGCTAGAGACGGAATTGTTAGAGCCTAAGACTAAAGTACTTTCAAAAATGTATAACTTGCTGCTGAAGTGGAATACACAAGATGAAAAGGTCAAATCGGCTATGATAAAGTGGGCACAGGACATTGGATATAACAGCAGTTTCTTGAAGATGGACTTCTGGCAAGCGATGGGCTGCACCTCACAACGGTTGGGCGGAATGTTTTTGCCAAAAATCTCAGAAACCTCATCAGGAGGGCTTTAAACTGACTAATGTGGGGGAGGGAGACAGTGCTCCTGAAGGTAGGAGTCCAAATGTCATAGACCGAATGGAGCAAACAGCACGCAGACCTAGTGATGGGAGGAAAAAATCCTTAAATAAGAGACACGGGGGAATGATTAATGGACTTCAATGTCTGTACACTAATGCGCAAAGCATGGGTAATAAACAAGATGAGCTTGAGCTCTTGGTACAGCAAACTAAATATGACATAATAGGCATCACTGAAACCTGGTGGGATAAGTCCCACGACTGGAATGTAATAATGGAGGGATACAATCTATTTCAGAGAAACAGACCAGACAAGAAAGGAGGAGGAGTGGCGTTATATGTCAAGGATGTGTATACCTGTGAAGAGATCCAAGATTTAGAACCTCAAAGCCAAAGTGAGAGCATTTGGGTCAAAATTAAGGGAGAGAAGAATAACAGGGACCTCATTGTGGGAGTTTACTATAGATCCCCAAGCCAAACGGAGGACATAGATGATGCCTTCCTGGAACAGATGGCCAAGCATGCAAAAGGAAGGGAGATAGTAGTAATGGGGGACTTCAATTACCCGGATATTTGCTGGATGTCAAACTCAGCCAAGAGCATAAGGTCAAACAGATTCCTCACTGGCCTTGCAGAAAACTTCATTGTCCAGAAAGTGGGAGAAGCAACAAGAGGAACAGCCATTTTAGATCTGGTCCTAACCAATGTCGATGACCTGGTAAGTGGGGTAGAAGTGGAAGGATCATTAGGCGCGAGTGATCATGCTCTCCTGAAGTTTACTATATGCGGAAAGGAGCAGCCAAGCATACTAGGACTCAATTTCTTGACTTTAAGAAAGCCGACTTCATAAAACTTAGGGAAGTGCTGGGTGAGATCCCATGGACAGTAATACTAAAAGGAAAGGGAGTTCATGATGGCTGGGAGTTTGTTAAGAGGGAGATAGTAAAAGCACAACTTCAGGCAATACCAATGAGACGGAAACATGGAAGGTGCCTAAAGAAGCCAGGGTGGCTATCTAAAGAACTCTTAACTGAGTTAAGATTAAAAAAGGATGTGTACAAAAAATGGAAAAGGGGGGAAACCACCAAAGAGGAATTCAAACAAATAGCCAGCACGTGTAGACACAAAGTCAGAAAAGCTAAAGCACAGAATGAACTCAGGCTTGCTAGAGAGGTTAAAAGCAACAAAAAAGGCTTTTATGGGTATGTTCGTAGCAAAAGGAAGAACAAAGAAATAGTGGGGTCGCTCAGAGGAGAAGATGGTGAAATGCAAACAGGGGATACAGAAAGGGCTGAACTCCTCAATGCCTTCTTTGCCTCAGTCTTCTCCGATAAAGAAAACAATGCCCGACCTGAAGAATTTGGAGCAAATGATTCAGCAGAGGAAACACAGCCCAGAATAACTAAGGAGATAGTACAAGAATACTTGGCTAGTTTAGATGTATTCAAGTCTCCAGGGCCAGATGAACTGCATCCAAGAGTATTAAAAGAACTGGCAGATGTGATCTCAGAACCACTGGCACTCATCTTTGAGAATTCCTGGAGAACAGGCGAAGTCCCGGCAGACTGGAGGAGGGCAAATGTTGTCCCTATTTTCAAAAAGGGGAAAAGAGAGGACCCAAATAATTACCGCCCAGTCAGTCTGACATCAATACCAGGGAAGATTCTGGAGCAGATCATTAAGCAAACAGTCTGTGAGCACCTAGAAAGGAATGCTGTGATCACCAATAGTCAGCATGGATTTCTGAAAAATAAGTCATGTCAGACTAACCTGATCTCGTTTTTTGACAGAATTACAAGCCTGGTAGATGAAGGGAACGCAGTGGATGTAGCCTACCTTGATTTCAGCAAGGCATTTGACAAGGTGCCCCATGATATTCTTGTAAAGAAGCTGGTAAAATGCGGTCTTGACTATGCTACCACTCAGTGGATTTGTAACTGGCTGACTGACCGAACCCAAAGGGTGCTCATCAATGGTTCCTCTTCATCCTGGAGAAGAGTGACTAGTGGGGTGCCACAGGGTTCTGTCTTGGGCCTGGTCTTATTCAACATCTTTATCAACGACTTGGATGATGGACTCAAGGGCATCCTGATCAAATTTGCAGATGACACCAAACTGGGAGGGGTGGCTAACACCCCAGAGGACAGGATCACACTTCAAAACGACCTTGACAGATTAGAGAACTGGGCCAAAACAAACAAGATGAATTTTAATAGGGAGAAATGTAAAGTATTGCACTTGGGCAAAAAAAATGAGAGGCACAAATACAAGATGGGTGACACCTGGCTTGAGAGCAGTACATGGGAAAAGGATCTAGGAGTCTTGGTTGACCACAAACTTGACATGAGCCAACAGTGTGACGCGGCAGCTAAAAAAGCCAATGCAATTCTGGGCTGCATCAATAGGAGTATAGCATCTAGATCAAGGGAAGTAACAGTGCCACTGTATTCTGCTCTGGTCAGACCTCACCTGGAGTACTGTGTCCAGTTCTGGGCACCACAGTTCAAGAAGGACACTGACAAACTGGAACGTGTCCAGAGGAGGGCAACCAAAATGGTCAAAGGCCTGGAAACGATGCCTTATGAGGAACGGCTAAGGGAGCTGGGCATGTTTAGCCTGGAGAAGAGGAGGTTAAGGGGTGATATGATAGCCATGTTCAAATATATAAAAGGATGTCACATAGAGGAAGGAGAAAGGTTGTTTTCTGCTGCTCCAGAGAAGCGGACACGGAGCAATGGATCCAAACTACAAGAAAGAAGATTCCACCTAAACATTAGGAAGAACTTCCTCACAGTGAGAGCTGTTCGACAGTGGAATTTGCTGCCAAGGAGTGTGGTGGAGTCTCCTTCTTTGGAGGTCTTTAAGCAGAGGCTTGATGACCATATGTCAGGAGTACTCTGATGGCGTTTCCTGCTTGGCAGGGGGTTGGACTCGATGGCCCTTGTGGTCTCTTCCAACTCTATGATTCTATGATTCTATGATTCTATGATTATGTTTGAAGACTGGGAGAGGTTGTGGACTACTGGGCTGAAGTTTACTGCATGTAATGCTTTGAAAGAAAATTTTATGAAAATGATATATAGATGGTATCTGACCCCAGTCAAACTTGCAAAAATATACCACTTGTCTGATAACAAATGTTGGAAGTGTAAGGAAAATGAAGGAACATTCTTTCACCTCTGGTGGACCTGCCCTAGAGTGAAGGCTTTCTGGGAAATGATATATAATGAGTTGAAAAAGGTATTTAAGTATACCTTCCCTAAGAAACCAGAGGCCTTTCTTTTGGGCATTGTCGGCCAGAAAGTGTTAAAGAAGGATCGAACATTTTTTATGTATGCAACAACAGCAGCACGGATACTTGTCGCCAGGCATTGGAAAACACAAGATCTACCCATGCTGGAAAAGTGGCAGATGCAACTGATAGACTATATGGAACTGGCTGAGATGACCGGCAGAATCCGAGACCTGGGAGAGGAGACGGTGGAAGAAGATTGGAAGAAATTTAAGATTTATCTACAAAAATATTGTAAATTGTATGAATGTTAAGAAGGATGCTAGAGTATAAACAACTGGGCACCATTGAGTTTAAGGAAGTGAATTATGAAGATAAGATAAATTTAAGAAATGATAAAAATTTTGGAATATGTTGGTTATATCTAAACTTTTTAAGATTTGAACAAAACGATAGTCAAAATTTGAGATATAACATTGGAAAATTAGCGATGAAGATTAAAAATAAGGGGTTAAATTTGCTGAATAAAACTATAACCAGGAACGCAGGAGCGGGAGATGTGAGGGAGTCCAAAGAAATGAAAAGATCTATGTTAAGAGATGTGATATTGTATTGTTTTATTGATATTCTGATTTAAACAAAAAATTGTTAATAAAAAATATTTTTTAAAAAAACAGTTAAAAATAAATCCCTCTTTCTATATCTTACAATTCATTTACTTGTTTCCATGACTTCCTCACACCTCCCTTTTTTGTATTCCTGTTCGAATAGTTAATTCAGCAAATCCTTTCCCTCTTTGTTTTATCTTAGTTCTTTATATTAACATATAGCATTATATTTTCATATATTATCCATCCATTTTTACATATTCCTTTTTAACCTTATTACTAAAACCACTTCGTTCATTCCGACATCATTTTAACATTCATTAATTTTACAATGTTTCTGTAAATAGTCTTTAAATTTCTTCCAATCTTCTTCCACCAGCTCTTCTCCCTGGTCTCGGATTCTGCCAGTCACTTCCGCCAGTTCCATATAGTCCATTACTTTCATCTGCCATTCTTCCAGGGTGGGTAGATCTTGTGTCTTCCAATACTTTGCAATTAGTATTCTTGCTGCTGTTGTGGCATACATGAAGAAAGTTCTATCCTTCTTTAACACCAATTGGCCGACCATGCCCAGGAGAAAGGCCTCTGGTTTCTTCAGAAAGGTATATTTAAATACCTTTTTCATTTCATTATATATCATCTCCCAGAAAGCCTTAATCCTTGGGCACATCCACCAAAGGTGAAAGAATGTACCTTCATTGTCTTGACATTTCCAACATTTATTATCAGGCAAATGGTAGATTTTTGCAAACTTGACTGGCGTCATGTACCACCTGTATATCATTTTCATAATATTCTCTCTTAAGGCATTACATGCCGTGAATTTCATACCTGTGGTCCACAACTGTTCCCAGTTAGCTAACATTATGTTATGTCCCACATCTTGTGCCCATTTAATCATAGCAGATTTAACCGTTTCATCCTGAGTATTCCATTTCAACAGCAAGTTATACATTCTTGATAATATCTTAGTTTTGGGTTCTAACAGTTCTGTTTCCAATTTTGATTTTTCCACCTGGAAGCCAATTTTCTTGTCCAAGTTGTAAGCCTCCCTTATTTGAAAATAATGAAGCCAATCTCGCACTTTGTCTTTTAATCTCTCAAAACTCTGCAATTTCAATTTGTCACCCTCCTGTTCCAAAATCTCCCAATATTTCGGCCATTTGGCCTCCATATTGAGCTTTTTTTGAATCTTTGCTTCCATCGGTGATAACCACCTTGGGGTTTTATTTTCAAATAAATCTTTATATCTTATCCAGACATTAAACAATGCTCTTCTGACAATATGGTTTTTAAATGCTTTATGTCCTTTGACCTTGTCATACTACAGATATGCATGCCACCCAAATACATTATTGAAACCTTCTAAATCCAAAATATCTGTGTTCTCAAGAAGCAGGCATTCTTTCAGCCAGCAAAATGCTGCTGATTCATAATAGAGTTTAAGGTCTGGCAGGGCAAATCCACCTCTTTCCCTTGCATCAGTTAATATTTTAAATTTTATTCTGGGCTTCTTGCCCTGCCAGACAAATCTAGAAATATCTCTCTGCCACTTCTTGTAACAATCCATTTTGTCCAGAATTTGCAATGATTGAAACAAAAATAACATTCTTGGCAATACATTCATCTTTATAACAGCAATTTGACCAAACAAGGAAAGCTTCAGATTTGACCATATTTCAAGATCCTTTTTCACTTCTAACCAACATTTCTCATAGTTGTCTTTAAATAAGTTTAAGTTCTTAGCGGTCATGTTAACCCCCAGGTATTTTACTTTCTTAACCAGTGTTAAACCTGTCTCCTTCTGAAACCTCTCTTTCTCAATCGGTGTTAAATTTTTCTCAAGAACCTTAGTTTTTGACTTATTCAGCTTAAATCCTGCCACTTGACCAAATTCCTGAATCAATTCCAATACTCTTTTAGTACTAGATTCTGGCTCCTGTAATGTCAGTACTAAATCATCTGCAAAAGCTTTCAATTTGTACTGTTTGGCTCCGACCTGTATGCCTTTAATCAGATGGTCCCTTCTGATCATATTTAGCAAAACCTCCAGGACCGAAATAAAAAGCAATGGGGCCCTCCAACTGTTTTGGGACTACAACTTCCATCATTCCTAGCTAACAGGACCAGTGATCAGGGATGATGAGAACTGTAGTCCCAAAACAGCTGGAGGGCCAAGTTTGGGGATGCATGGAATAGAGTATCCTGGAAGGCAGCATAGCTTGGTGGCTGGGAGTATTCCATACTGTAACGTTTTGTTGCAGGTCCCACTTGTCTTGTTTGCTTATGATCTGACGTTCAGAAAGGTAGCATAGAAATAAATCTCTCTTCCACCCAAATGAAACATGAAGGGTATACATCTGTGGCATATCCAGGTGCCATGTTTTGCAGTCCAGCTCTCTGGACAGGAGCACTGATTACTGCAATCCAAACGGGGATCATGCTGATCCGATGCTACTGAAGGACTAGTGGAATCAGCATAGAGCAGAACAGCCAGCATATTTTCTCAGGACTGCACTCAGCATGTGCTGGAGGGAGGCATCTATCACCTTCCTGTTAAACAACAGCATCACTGGTAATGACTTCACAAGTACCAATAAAGACTTTCCACTTATTCAGGCAGAGACCATGTGTTTCAAATGAAATTTTATGCAGTGGGCATATGCTTTAATGGTGTTTCAGTGGGCTGAAAGGAATTTTAATGAAGCCTTGTATACTTGCAGGTTTTGTGCACATTCCTTGACAAAGGGAAGGCCAGAGCTGAGGACTCTGCAACATAATGAACAAATGATCTCAGACTGGGGAGTGTGGGATAAGAGCAACAAGCAGATGAGCTAAGCTTCACTGGCCTGGGGCAGTGTCATGCTGGCTGCAGAAAGGGGCAGCCGTGGGCTAACAACAGTCCAGCATCTCAATCAGGATGTGCAAGATGGCCATAAATCAAAAAGAGGTTATGATGACTACCCTAGTGTTAAACTAAGATGGAGCGGCTGATTGCCGTGGGGCAGCCACCCAATAAATCTGGCTCAGCCTCATTTCAATACCCTTCTTTTGGCATCCATTTGTCATATTCACTGCATTTGCTCTGCTAACAAGGCTCATCTTCTTTGCTACATTTTAATCAGCATTTCTTCTGCAACACACAAAGGTAATGGCTTATAATATAAAGCACAGGGCTGCAAGCATTTCTGCTCACTCTCTGATCCTGCAGGTTGATAAGGACATGTGTCAGGACAGTACATGTTTGCCAATTTATTTCTACTTTGGACAAGGCGTTTTGCCATGACAATGTAGGTTTAAATTCTAAAATCTCCTGGCTGGGGTGAGTCAAGGGCAATCTGCAGTAATTAAAAATGAATCATAACATGCATGTAATTGGGACTTCAAAAACTGAGTTTCGAGATGTTTTATTTTGGTATGAAAAGCAGGTATTGCAGTACATGTCGCTGTTTATGTAACAATAAGTTTCGAAAAACATAATCGGGAGCCATTTTACCTTGTGATTTTTAATTTTTATTTCAATGTCGTTCTCTGTTTTATTTACCCTGCCTTGTGCAAAACTTACAACACTTGATCACTTTGTATTGTTGCAAACTCCTCTGGTATGAAATCAACATCAGGTGATCCACCTCCCACTACCCAAGCACATTGCTTGGAAGTAAGGACTCTAAAATCAATGAAATTTAAATACATTTAAAAAATATATCTTGGATCACATCTAACAGTGCAATCCTGCCATATACATGCTTATTTCAAAGTAAGTCCCACTGTGTTCAATGGCACATTCTCAGTTGAGTTTAAATAGGACTACAGTGTTACATATCTAAAACCTCATTCCAGTGTAAAATATTCTATTCAGGAGTATTTTATAGATTTGCAGTGACACTAGTGATTTTGGCATCTTCTTTTAATAGATACTATAATTATGAGGAACATATAAGAGCTCTGATAAGTGAAATGGTAACATAAGGCTGGAGAACTGCATTGCCAAATTCTCAGAGTTGTACATTTCAGTGGATGACTGTGTTTTGGTTTGCATATTGTTTCAGGAAGTGTGAATTAGATAAATTTACCTTCAGATTCTAACAGAACCAAATTTCTCCCCCATCCCTACTAAAGAGACTGTTGGGGTATGAACAAGATCTCAACTTTCTTTCTCTGATTTATCACAAGGTACCTTATCAAATCGCTTTATGCTGCATTTCAGGGGCGAAACCAGACAGATAAGATATTCACCACACACACACTGCGTCATTTCAGTAGTACGAGTGATTCAGCAGCACACTGCAGTAGGTTAGGCTGAGAGGTGGCCATTCAGCAAAACTCAGTATCTGACCTTGGGCAAGCAGGAATGTGAACCTGGGTGGCCTCACTCTACTACTCTCCCATACTAGCTTTGATTTTAAAAGGGCATATAACAGCAAAAGCAAGTAGTTTAAGCTATCTCTAAATCCAAATAAAACTATGGCACTGTGTGTGTGTGTGTGTGTGTGTGTGTGTGTGTGTGTTTCCCCAAACCAAATGGATCAGAGGTGGCCTGCTCTTGGTGGGGGTTACACTGCCTCTGAAGGAGCAGGTATGTAGCTTGGGGACACTTCTGGATCCGTTGCTGTCGCTAGAGGCTCAGGTGGCTTCAGTGGCACAGAGTGCCTTCCATCAGCTTTGGCTGGTGACCCAGCAAAGCCCCTATCTAGACATGGATAGCCTAACTTCTGTTGTCTATTCTCTGGTAACCTCTAGGTTAGATTACTGCAACACGTTATACATGGGGCTGCCTCTGAAGACAGCTTGTAAATGTTGGCTGGTGCAGAATTTGGCAGCCAGGTTGCTCACTAGGGCAGGACGGCTTGAGCATATTGCATAGATCCTGCTCCAACTGCAGTGGCATCCAATTAGTTCCTGGGCCAGCTTCAAAGTGCTGATTTTGACTTATAAAGCCCTAAATGGTTTAGGACCGTGATACCCCAGGACCGCTTCTCCCCATATGAACCAACCTGGACCCCACAATAATCATCTGAGCCCTTTCTTTGTGTGCCTCCTCCACGAGAGGTCCAGAGAGTGGCAACATGAGAACAGGCCCTTTTTTGGAGTGGCTCTCTAGCTGTGGAATGCTCACCAGAGTTTGGTTACCAGATGTCCCTGTTTCCTGGGGACAGTTCCCGGATTTACAAAGCAGTCCCCATACAAAATCTGTTGAAGTTGTGCTTGATTTTCTGGGTGCTCCACTGAATCATTTGGTGCCAGCCTTCACATAAAGTAGCATTATGCATTAGCTGAACTACAAAGCCCATTCAGCTTCTGCCCTCTCGTGGCAGGTTCTCAAGTATGATGCAGAATTAACTGCAATATTTAAAATAATAAGATATGCCGCTTTAAATATTGCTGGTGGTAAGAATCAACAGGTTATACCTACAAAAATGAATTAACTTATTTTGCTGAAAATGAGGGCCATACTTTCCAAGACTCTGTCAGAAAACTATGACTATATAATTCCTTGATTCCCTCCTCCTTTGTTCACCTCCTACTCTTCACAAGCAGCTTTAAAAGGAAGTCACTTGATAGAATGTCATGGGAAAAGCTTTTCCAGTTGCTCGAACGTGATACAACCTATGCGTAAAACATTAAAAAGCCAGAGAGAGAGAGAGAGAGAGAGAGAGAGAGAGAGAGAGAGAATGGCATTTGGCAACTGTGGAAAGAAAGGCCTCTGCTACGCCTTCCAATTTTTCACAGCTGTATTTCTTTTCTTTCATTAGTTCCATAGATATTGGTTGTCAGTATTACTGGGAACACCCTTTTCCCTCAGTCTGCAGCACAGCACAAAAATGCTGGCAATAGGCCACATCTGCAAACAAATAGCTGATGCCTTTATTTGATCAGGAAGCAATAGTGCCAGCAGGCATCTAATCACAGGTTAAACGCTCCAGGTCAAGGGAGCAGAAAAGTAAAGTAATGGGAAGCCAGTTGGCTATATTAAGAGGGGGAACTACTGTCCCCTTAACACATAACATTTGACCTGAAACTACAATGGAATCGAGAAAGCACCTCTATAAAATGAATGCAAACCACATTTTAAGAATAACGTGCCTGAAACTAAATGCTATATCATCAATGTGTGCTCCAACTCTGTGTTTCCAGAAATAATGGAAATGCAGGGACAGATTAGAGGAAAGCTAAGGGTAGCATGATGATAGTTCAGTTGGCAAAGCATAACTCTTAATCTCAGGGTCATGGGTTTGAGCCTCACATTGGAGAAAAAGATTCCTGCATTGCAGTGGGTTGGATTAGATAATCCTCGTGGTCCCTTCCAACTCTACAATTCTATGATTCTATGAACTCATTTCAGACTTTAGTGCCTACTTGGGGTGGGGGGGGGACCTATTTAAAACTGTCCAGCAGGAAAGCATGTACAAGGAGAAAAGTGGCAGTGGGGAAAGGGTTAAGCACCCCTCCCATCTACCAGTGTAAGTTGTGCCCACATAAACATGACAACTGCAGAACAGGTTCCTTGTGGCTGCCATGCTTTCCTGGTAACGTGCAGTGGAGTTTTCAAGTTGGCTTGCTTCAAAGGTAGATAAATTCGCGGCTTTTAATCTGAAAGGAGGGAAGTTCCGACATTATATGCAAATATTAGCAGTAGTTACATGTGCCCTGAAAGTTATTAAGCAAAAAGTATCTCCAACATTTACAAAACATCAGAGAGATCAAATTGCTTTGAACGCCTCTGTCACAGGTTCAGACAGGATTATATTTACAACTTGGCTTCCTGGGTAATGGTCCTCTGAAAGCCATCAGGGAAGCCTTATTAAAAGGCTTGCTTCAGAAAGGGAATTCATAAGTAGTGTGTATGGCGGCAGCAGCAGCCTGTGTGGCCGCTTTTATTCTCCCACAGGTGCTGTCCAAAATGTTTTTGTGCTTTTAAAATTATACAAAATCACTGTGCAAAATTATGCAAAGCAGAGATGATACACTTCTGAAATAGAACCACTTCCCACATACAGCTGTACTTATTTAGCATATCAGCAGGAGCCTCAAACACTGGACAGACAGTCATTGCTTGCATTCGAAGCACTGTTGAAATCTAAAGGTGTTCAAAGGGAAGTTGCCCTGCAGCTTCTGCCAATTAAGACAAGGCCAAACTGACTTCCAAGCTGATACTAATGAGAGTTGCCCCACTCCTTTTTTTATTGAATGCCTTCGTTTGATCTCCTACGTTGCTGAAAAATAATAATCTGTCAGAGCGATCACAGGGGTTGAGGGGCGGAAATTAAATGGGATCTATTTAATGGGCCTTTGACCCTGCTCACACAGTTCAACTGAAGTCAAACAGACAAATTCTCAACTCAGCAGAAAACGATACTTTTTATTGGCCTGCCAAGTCACACACAATGGCCAGGGCCCTGAAGCATTTTCAATTATTTCAAATGTTGGCCTCGGTACCCATTTTTTCTATAGTTGTCATGTGAGGAGGCAATAGCTCAGTGATGGAGCGTGGCAGAAAGCACCAGGTTCCATTCCCGGCAACCCCAGTTGAAAAGGTTCTCAAGTAACACTTTTAATCTGTGATATTTTACTGTATTTTTGGTTTCTATGGAAGCCGCCCAGAGTGGCTGGGGAAACCCAGCCAGATGGGCGGGGTACAAATAATAAATTATTATTACTATTATTATTATTATTATTATTATTATTATTATTATTATTATTATTATTATTATTAACAGGAGTGAGAAAGACTTAGGCCTGCAACCACAAGCACACATCCATCAATCTGATTCCCTCTTCTTCCTTCTTTTTCTCTCTCTCCCTTTCCCCTTTTGTTTCTCACCTTCTCTCCCCAGACCACTGCCCCAAATTCTCTCTTTCTTCCCTCCTTCTCCTATCTGGAAAGCAATTAGCCTGACACTGATGCAACCTGCATTTGAAGGTTAACTGCTGCACAGGGGCTGTGATTCGGGAGGTTGGAGGTTTACAGACCCTCCAAGTGTTCCTATTTTCCAGGGACAGTCCTGGATTTACAGAAGCCATCCTGATTTCTGATTTAATCCCAGAATGTCCTGGTTTTGCTTAGGATGCCCCTATTTTCATCAGAGAAATGTTGGAGGGTATGGAGTTACCCTTTCCCTTCTCCAGCTGCAATGCCCCCCCCCCTCACTCTATCACACAGTAACCAGGCATTTAAAAGGCTTCCATTGGCACAAAATGGAAGCTGTGCAGGAAGGGGCAATGATGGAAGAAGCAGAAGGCCATATGGGAGGGGCATCATGGGCTGGCAGTTCCCCATCCCCTGCAGAACAAGCTGTAAACTGACTCCTTTATGACAGCACTTTTTTTTTGTGGAGAACATTTTCCAAGCACTCAACATGTACACTTTTGTACCTAGCAGAATGCTATACTTTCTTCTGAGAGCATGTTAATGGAATGTGTGGTTGCTGTATGGAATGTAGTTGTAGTAGAGTCAATGGCACACCAGTTCCCAATAAGAACAAACAACAGTGGGCTGACAACAACAGCAAACCTTCACTTTTTTTTTTAAAAGGATGGTGAGGGGTATTGGAACAAAGAGTGTTAAAGGTAAATTGTGGACAAGGATCTGATAAAGAAAGAAGTGCTCCAGGCAAATAAAGGGAGCAGGAGAAGGCTAGAAGGAAGAGTCTCTGAGGGAAAGGAAGACTGACATTCACATGCTGATTTGAAGCAACCAGACAAATCTTTGGTTGCAGGCCTCTAGTATTACTATTACTATTACTATTACTATTACTATTACTATTACTATTATTAAACCCCAGATTTAACAACCTATCAGATTTGAGTAAATGAAGACATTAACAACATTAAGCACACTACTATGCTTGCCCAACGTGCGCAGGAAGCATGCCAGCCATATCCAGGCCAGGCATCTGGTCATTTAATACTCTTCATTGTTTGAGCAAGCAGGCAGAGTAGGGATGAGCAATAACTGATTTTCAATATTGTGATATATCACCAGCTAAACATCACAATATGCTGATATCCCACGGTGACTGAAATGAGAATGGAGCTACATAGAGGCATTGACTGGCTTCATGG
Organism: Podarcis erhardii; assembly: GCF_964252035.2. Classification (NCBI taxonomy): domain Eukaryota; kingdom Metazoa; phylum Chordata; class Lepidosauria; order Squamata; family Lacertidae; genus Podarcis; species Podarcis erhardii. The sequence continues at coordinate 60,817,565 of NC_138508.1, forward strand.
TTTTTCCTGCATCCGGATTTTTGCCACATCTGCTCTTATGATTCACTGCTCCCTGTTTGAGGCAGGGGAGGACTGAGCCAGCAGAGTTAACAGGGGCTGCAGGAATTGAGAGAAGCATTGGCTGGCTTCACGGTTTTTCCCACATTGTGATTTTTGCATAGCGCGCGCGCACACACACACACACACACACACACACACACAATATTCACAATACATTGCCAGATCAAAACTTATGATACCAATATCATGATATGGACTTCAAATCGGTTTTGGACGATATATCACCCAGCCCTAAGGCAGAGTTTGGGAGGGGTGGTCTGGAGACATTAGGTTTCAGTCCCCCTGCAGCCTCTGTTAGAGCAGGTTGGTTGGGAGCTGTCCATGGTTCTGCATTGTACCTCCCTGTCAGAACCCCAGTGCAGAACAACCAAAGCCAGAAAGATTCACAAGCTTGAGATACAGCAAACTAAATTAACAACTAAATCCAGAATCTCAATAAACTACCAAGGGTGCAGAGTTAAAAGAATAAAAACTGGACTGCAGAGGTCGCTCTTTGGTATTGAATGGGAAGGGAATCAGGTATAGCAGCATGGCTCTGCTGAGACGCTGAAAATAAAATGCAGAATCATATTGGAATATCACCTTCATAATGTTTATGGTGATGATCACAATCTGTTGTCAGCATTAACTATTCAGATGCTTGTCTTCTGAGGTACATAACAGAAAAATACAAGAAATAAAAATGTATAGCTGAAGACTAGGAGTTGCTGCATTAACTGCACAGATTTGAAAACCAAAGGAAATGCACAGGGTCAAAGAAGTCCAGGTTGGGCAGGGGAAGGACAAATACCCACAAAGAATGACAGATCATTGAATCTCAGAGTTGGAATGACAGAGTTGGAATCTCAACTAAAACATCCATGACAGATGCCCATCCAACCTCTGGTTAGAAACCTGCAAAGAAGGAGAGTCCACAACCTCTCAAGAGAATCAGTTCCACTGTTGAACAGCACTTACTGTCAGAAAGTTCCTCCTGATGTTTAGCTGGAATCTCCTTTCCTGTAACTTACCCTCAAGAGCATGAGAAGATAAGCTTTCTTCATCTTCCATATGGCAGCCCTTTGGATATTTAAAAATGGCTGTCATATCTCCTCTTCTCCAGGCTAAGCATACCCTGTTCCCTCAAATGCTCCTCACACGGCTTAGTTTCCAGACCCTTAATCATCTTGGTTGCTCTCCTCTGCACATGATCCAGCTTGTCAACATCCTTCTTAAATTGTGGTCACAGTATTGACACAGTATTCCAGATGTGGTCTGATCAAAGCAGAATAGAGTGGTACTATTACTTCCCTTGATCTGGACACTATACTTCTGTTGATGCTACCTAGACTAGCATTAGCTTTTTTGCTGCTGCATCACACTGTTGACTCATGTTAAGCTTGACCCCTAGATCCTTTTCACATGTACTGCTAGTAAGCCAGGTGTCCCCCATGCTATATTTGTACACCTGGTTATGTACAATGCAGAACCTTACTTTTGTCCCTTTTGAAATTCATTTTGTTAGCTTGTGTCCAGTTCTCTAATTGGTTAAGGTCATTTTGAATTCTGGTTCTGTCTTCTGTGGCATTAGCTACCCCTCCCAGTTTGGTGTCATCCCCTCAATTCCTTCTTCCAAGTTGTTTATAAAGACGTTGAACTACAATGAGCCCAGGACAGAACCCTGCGACACCCCACTTTTTTCCAGCATGATGAAGAACCATTAAAGAGTACTCTTTGGCTTTGGTCAGTCAACCAGCTACAAATCCACCTAACAGTTACTTCATTCAACCCACATTTTACTAGCTTCCTTGCAAGAATATCATGGGGAACTTTGTCAAAAGCCTTACTGAAGTCAAGATACACAATGTTCATAGCATTCCCTGATCCACCAAGTTTGTAATTCAATCAAAAAAAAAGAAAAAAAGAAATGAGATTCATCTGACATAGTTTTGAAAAACCCATGCTGGTCCTTTTTTTCAGTGCTCACAGACCGACTGTTGAATTACCTGTTCTAGGACATTTCAGTGTCAAGCTCACTGGTCAGTAGTTATCTGGGTCTTCTCCCCCTCCCTCTTTTTGTAGTTGAGGACAACATTTGCCAGCCTCCATTCTGCAGGGAACTCACCTGTTCTCCAAGAATTCTTAGAGATTATAGACAGATAGTACATTTTTTCTCATTAAGGGATTACTGAGGCAAGAGGCCACAGTGTTTTATTTTCACAAAAAGTCCACAGTCGCCTTCTCCCACATCCAAACTTCCAATCCAAAGCACCCATTCAGGTATTAGTGAAGCAGGAACTTGGCTATTCATCGACAAACTGCTCCCATAACACTGCACACATTCAGGTTGCTGCAGCTATCAACAAATACCACCAGATGGCAGTTTAAAAAAAGAACTGCATCCTTGTTAGAAATGCTAACATTTTCCCTTTCACATATCTTCCTTGCACTGTTTCAGCTGTTGTTCTTTTAATGATGCAGGCAAACTACAGTGCCATAAGTCTCTTATTGTTGATGATGTTTTAAAGAATACTAATCACCTTAGGAATAATCTGTTCAAAACTTGGAGTATATTTTTGACACATGTGGGCTGAGAACTCAGGAGAATGTTAGCATGACTTTTTACAAACAAAACAAAGTTCAGAATAAATAATACATGTTTTCAGACCCCATCACATTGCCGAACCTATTCTTAAATTATTAGTGTTTGTAATAGTAACTGTTATATTTGCAAACCTGAACACTGTTTTTAAAGGATCACAAAATAATTTTAAATAAAATATCTTTATATCCACATTGTGAGCAATTTGAAGGATTATTTATGTATCATTAATTCATGTATGCCTATCTATATAATTTTATTTGAAAACAATTCCATTTCCATATTTACAAGAATTTATCAAGTATAAAGTCATGCAGATTTATAGGCACAGACATTTAATTTCACCATTTAGCTAAATTACTCTTATTTTGTTATATTCTATTTATCACTTTCATCTTTCCTGCAGTATTTTTAAATCCTTCTTTTAGTCACTATATAGTTTTATTACTCACCCATAATTCAATGTGATCAGTTTAAGTTCCACTAGAGAGGGGCAGGTTCCCTGTATGAATGGAAAACTCAAAGCAGTCCAACTACTATATAGTGTTTGTGAGCAATGCAGTTAATCTTAAAGAAAAGGTAAAACTTATGCTTTGTATTAATGAGATCAGACATTTCTCTTCCCAACAGCCTGCAATAGGATTTAATCTCTCTTGCCTATAGTTCCTTACAACACTGATCCTGCTATATGGCTGCTGTAAATTCCTCAGTTAGTCTTTTGCTTGGTTGATTTTAACATCTCTAGTTAATTGTGATTAAACACAATGTCAATGACCATGTTTAACACTGCAATGTACTTTGTAAGAACGTAACATTTATGTGTGGTTTGAATACAATTCATGATTTATAACATTATCCTTTACTTGTTTACTATGGCAGTAAAACAGGGCCAGAAGTAAAAGCTACTTATCCACTAATAAAAACTTTAGAGTGCATCCAACATTTAGGAAACAGGTTTATCCTTAACAAAAAAGTAAGCTGGTCTACATACCCGATCACTACATATGCTCCAAAAGTATTTAATATGTATTTTCTCACTGACTGTGTTGACACATACAGCAGAACCATGGCTTGGTTTTAGGAGGAACAGCCACTTGAGCTTCCATCAAAGACTAACAGCAGCTTGTTTTGACTCTGAACCTGGCCAAAGTACATAAGTCTTAACTATGGTTAGTGGAAACAAACCAACTTCAAACCAGTTTACAAGGCTTGCTTGATTCCATAACCATACTTAAGATTACTACAGTTAGTAATTTGGCTAAACTGCAAAAGTTTCCAATTTCTTCTGTGTGGGTGCAGTAGCCCATTCTTGTAATGCTAAACCATGCATTAGATTTATTTATGAAGTAGACCACTATGTGTCCTGGAATCGCAGTGATGCACTGAATCACTACCTAATAATAAACCATATCTTCCAAGCAGTTTTCTGAGACAGGACTGTTTTGCTAGCATATGCTGAGTTCCAATATTCTAAGTGATATAATTTGGTAGTAGGTGAGGTTTTTTATGACACACTGAAAATAATGGAAAGAGTTGTTTGCAATAAAAGGTGAAAAGCATGTTTTACATTTGATATACAGTTATACCTCATGTTGCGTCCGCTTCAGGTTGCGTGTTTTCGTCTTGCATCCTGCAGCAACCCAGAAGTACCAGAATGGGTTACTTCCGAGTTTCACCACTCACACATGTGCAGAAGCACCAAATCGCGCCACGCGCTTGCACAGACACGGTGCTTCTAGTTGCGGGCTTTTCACATTATGGACAGGCCTCCAGAACGGATCCCATCCGTAACATGAGGTACCACTGTAAATCTCAAGATTTTTCAGTGAATATGCCAGCCACAGAACTTCATGAGCCATGAGAGCTCTTGTTCAGAGCACTTTTGGCATTACTTTGTGCTTAATTAAAATCAGTTTTCCTGTTCTTATCAGGTGGCCTTGGGCAGGATAGATACTAAAAAATAAATGAATAGCATCTTTTCCATTCCTTATTTCAGTAACACACCAGAACCCTAAAATCCTAAGCACACACAATTAGCCCACTGATTAAAATTAGCCCCTACTATTTAATCAGCTAAAATTTAGTTGATTAATCTATTGATAAATCTTTTAATTCATTAATTATCTCAGTGGGGGGAGATAATTGGGAGAGAGAGAGAATACAGTGCTTCTGAGTGTGGTGCTGAAATCAATCCAGTGTTCTGTATTACAAGGAAGACACTTGACTATTGTTTGCAGTCTTTGCGGGTGCCCTGAAATGACATGGTGAATAATGCTACATTTGCTTTGAGTGTGTGTTCATCTTACACGCATACATATTATGTCTCCAAGTAAACTCTCATGCTATACTAGTTAGTAGCAGGCTTCTATAGCCTGTTGACTTGGACCCCACCTCACTGGGTTCTTAGACAAAGAGCTGCTCACAGACTTGTATTTAAGACTCTCATACAAAGCAGAAAGAGCTGTATTAAAGAGAAGCAGCTGCTGGATTTAAAAGGGAGGGGAGATGCCAGCCATAAGCCTTCATCCATATGGAGAGCAGAATGTTCATCAGGCTAGAATTCAGATCCTATGGTACTTGGGACTCATCACCATGGCAACAGAAGCAACAGCAAGGATGGTCAAGCTTGCTGCTCCCTCTTCTTTGAATTCTAGAAACTTCCTACCCATCTCCATCAGTGTAGATGCTACTCTTGCTATGAGGATGCAGCTGAAAACATGCTCATGGTGAGCTCCATCCCTCCCTGCAGTAACATGATGTAGGGCTTTGCTTTGCACCCGCATCTGCCACTACTGGATAGCCAAGGAAGCAGTGTGATGATTGGAGGTTGGTAGACTACTATGGGCAGTTACAACTATTGCTTTTGCCACCTTATCAGAATCTTAACAGAGTGCATGTCACTTTAGGCAACTGCATAAATATATTTTTGGTGAGGGCTGCCGGGGAAGGTAGCTATGGGGGAAAGAATCAAGCAATTATAAAATAGCTCCAGGTGTAGTTGGAAACAAAGTGAACTGCAAGGCAGTGTTCTAAGTAGGGCTTTAAGCCTTAGTAACAAGTGGAAGGTACCTGGTGGCAGACCTCTGGAAAAAAGGGACCAGTTCCTTACAATAAAGTTGCAGAAAGTGTATCAGCACATCTTGAAATGATACACAAATGTAAAGTGAAGTCTGACAAAGTTTGGTGCGCTCTCTGGTGATGGGCAAGATCCACTCAGCCTGATTCATAGTTTCAGTCTGTCCAAGCATTCTTGGAGAAAACTTGGGGCCCCTCCAAGCTTGTTGAAAGTAAATTTCACTGATCGCAAAACCAACATGCAACCCCCAAAATAAAAAAAAAACCCCAAACAACCAGAACATTTGTAGTATGAAAAGTTATGGGATTTCAGCAGGAAATTACAGAAGAGTAAATAAATATCCTGACTAGAAATGACTACCCCAAAACATTTGCAGATGTAAATAGTACTGAAAGTAAGTTTGGGTATGACCACCCTGATAGCAAGAGCAGAAATCATCAATGTGCAATAAAGACAATAAAGTAGCCCTTGGTACTCCTCCTCCCCTCAAAAAACCTATTCTAAAATTAGGTGAAACACCCAGAATAGCTCCTCTGCCAGAGCCAACCCCCCCCCCCCACTACCAGATTACTTCCGCTCACCATACTTATCACTCTGGGGCAGAGGAGGGAGTCCTATGGTAGAGAAGAATAGCAAATGTTAATTTGCTCCTGCTTGCAATGAATGCTTGTTCCCATTAGCAATAAAGGCTCCAAACATGTCTGGAAACCATTTGTTGCAGTCAAACCTTAAGTTTGGAAGGTGGATGGCAGGGCACAGTGGGTAAGAAGGAGAAAAATTAGCAGAAGAGGAAACTGGCATTGGTAAAGGACTGATCAAGCTAAAATTCAGAGAGGTGGAAGGGTCAGCTCAAAATGGCTCAGAGATTTCCAAACTGGTGAAGTTCATATTCTAACACACACACACACACACACACACACACACACACTTCTGCAATTTGCCAACAGTTAATTGTTAGTACTCATAAGCTCTGCTTTGGGTTAAATAATAGTTCTGATTTCAGTTTGCCCTTTAACTGACTATATGAGCCTTATTTAAGCATCAGCCCCCCTAGCTTTTTGTAGACAAGCAACAGATCATGAGGGCTTTGAAATCAGTACATACGCCAAGCTAAAACCACGAATAGAACCATGAATAAAATGTGCCCATCCACCCCAATGGGAGACTGCTGTTTTGTTTTGTTTTGTATGCTTTCTATACATGACATGGCAAACCAAAAACAATTGTGAATCCAAGTGCCCCAGGACTATAACCCTGTGACCAGGGAACCATCACTTTGGCACAATTTAAAAGTGGCATGCACTGTTACCCGTCCACTCAACTTCACATTTAAGCTGGGGCTCTCAGCTGCTATGTCAGCATGACAGAGCAGAAGCCAACCAGACCAAAGATACCTTGTGCGCAAACAATTACCTGGAAAGTCAAAGAGGTGGGGCCCCATGGGTGCCCCACCCACCCCAGAACTGGTGTAAAAGCAGCACTGGCAGAGGCACTGGTTTCCAGCAAGTTATCACAAAATTTCAGTGAGATCTTGCCACAAACAGGTAGGCCTTTTGCCACCCAAGGCGGCTGCATCACCTCACCTCATGGGCGGGCTTGGCCATGGCCAGCACCATTAAATCAGCCTTGTTTGGAGGCTGCTTCCATCAGCCAACACAACTGCCAACCACAGCTGGTCACTACATGAACTCACACTGCAGGAGAAAAAAGAAAAGCTCAGTGAACTTACAGCTCCTCCATTCAATCCCATCCACTTGTTTCATATACAGGCAGCCACTCACCATCTTTCTCAGACCCACACTACCAGAAGCAAGCATAACTACTTGAGCACAGTTCTGCCAGCCATGCTTACATCACAGAGTCACATCATCATGGATAACGCTTTCAAACAGACTCCAACAAATCTGCTCACCAGGGTAATTATGGCCAAGGGCCCTCACTGCCCTGGTGAATGAATGAGGTGCTAATGAGGCTTTCACATTTTACTACTGTCGAAAACCTGTAGGGTCAGAGGAAACCTATGGTATCCTAATGAATGGAACAAATGGGGCTTCCAGCTTAAAAAACAAGGCTGTGGGTATGGAGGGTGCAGCATGATCTTCTTTTGATCTGAAACTTTTTTTTTTTTTGCAGTCATTCACTTTTAATTTTTCTAATTACAAGCTCAAACTGCAAGGGTCTAAATATCAAAAATAAATAGAAATGATAAAGAATGATAAAAAGAATCAAATGAACACATCTCTCATTTCTTTTATGGATGTTCAACTTCACATTACATAGCAGCTGAAAAAGTAAAACTTGTTTTAAGACTGTTTGCATTTCAGTTAGCTGAAGATTTATTAAGTGAATACTCATTGTGTTTTATAAGTTGAATCTGTGCATGTTTACTCAGAAGAAAGCACCCTTGAGTTCAATTAAGCCTACTTCCAAGAACGCATACAGAGGGTTGAAGATTTAGAATCAAAGTTTCTGGGATCAGCTGAACATTAGGTAAAGGTAAAGGACCCCTGACAGTTACCGTAAGTCCAGTCGCAGACGACTCTGGGGTTGCGGTGCTCATCTCACTTTACAGGCCAAAGGAGCCGGCATTTGTCTGCAGAAAGTTTTTCTGGGTCATGTGGCCAGCATGACTAAGCTGCTTCTGGTGCAACGGAACACTGAAACCAGAGCAGCTCATGGAAATGCCATTTACCTTCCCGCTGGAGTGGTACCTATTTATTTATTTGCGTGCTTTTGAATTGCTAGGTTGGCAGGAGGTGGGACCAAGCAACGGGAGCTTACCCCGTCGCGGGGATTTGAACCACCAACCTTCCGATTCGCAAGCCCAAGAGGCTCAGTGGTTTAGACCACAGCACCTTCCGCATCCTGAACATTAGGTAGTGTTTTACAATTAGAATACAGAAGACTGTATTCATTCATTCCCCTTCTGAACACAGGTGTTTACTCAATATTTTTTTTTAACTAAAACTTGGGGATTATGGAAGTGCTTATCAAAATTTGAAAATCAATCTGAATTGGTTCTGATTCCTGCAAAGTGTGGCATGTGACAGGATTGGATCAGATTGTTGATCATGGAAGCTGTTGAAGGAGAAAACAATTCTAGGAATGACAAACCAAGGAGCTTGCATGCTAAAAATGCAGTTCCATTGTGAATTCTGATTACAAATAAACAAACCTCAGTTATGACGTTCCAAATCCCATGGGGAGAATTTTAATTATTTGGCTTAGAAAAAGCTGCATCTGAAAAGCAGACTCTTAACATGTGAAACACACATGCCATTTTTAGCCTTTAAGGTGTCAGAAGACATCTTCCTGAAAAACTGGTCATTATTTTTAGACTTCTTAGACAGCCATTTAAAAGAAGCATCTTACTGGCCAAATTCTACACTTTGCAAACATTTTGTTGGTGTATCAGAAATGAGAAATAGTTTAATATTTGAATTTACATTATTAAACAACCATACTGAATTAAAACCCTGTCGAAAGATGTGGAATGAATTACAGACTAAAAGTGTAGATTGCCAGTCCATGTAAAGCTAGACAGACCAATGGCCTGATGCAGCATAAGGCATCTTCCTATATTAAAACAAAATAAAATTCAATTAACTGTGTTGCCATTGCTGAACAGCTTTCTTTGTTTTCACTAATAGCATTGTTTGGGTTACTTTGTAATTCAGTTCATCTTCAATAGGCAGGATCCAAATATGAAATTATTGGCCATCAGGAATAGTTGGAGCATTAATATGGGAAGCTGTTATTTCATAGCAAGTGGTAATAGGACAAGCTATCCCTTGAGAATGCCATCTTCTCCACAGCACAAGGCAATGCCAGAGAGTGATGAGTTAAGTTCGATAGTCATGGCCCCTTTCCAGACTACTATAGCAAATCTATCTTAGAGACATATTGGGTCTCTTTATGAATGCTTTCCTGCTGCAGATTGACTCCAGGCACCAAAAAGAGGAAGTCAAAAGTGCCCTTGGGCCTCTGTATGAACTGAGTCTGGTTTTGATAGGAAGCTATGAACATGTCCTGATAAAGCTGGTCTTGTGGCACTTCACTCCTTTGATGGGGTGCATCTATAGTTAGTCTGACTATATGCCACCTACTGTGGGGCTTGAGTGCACAACAAACCCCACCTTCCTTATTAGCCTTCAGCCATGCAGTTTATGAGAGCCAGTGTGGTGTAGTGGTTAAGAGTGGTAGACTCGTAATCTGGTGAACTGGGTTCGCGTCTCCGCTCCTCCACATGCAGCTGCTGGGTGACCTTGGGCTCGTCACTCTTCTCTGAAGTCCCTCAGCCCCACTCACCTCACAGAGTGTTTGTTGTGGGGGAGGAAGGGAAAGAAGAATGTTAGCCACTTTGAGACTCCTTCAGATAGTGATAAAGCAGGATATCAAATCCAAACTCTTCTTCTTATGCCCACAGAACTAGAAGTGCAGAGAGTCAGGTAGCCAGAGTCAGGTTAAAGCTCGCAATATTTTTGTATTTCCTACATTTATACACTACCTTTCTGCCAATGCCCTCAAGGTAGTTAACAATTTAAAATAAAAGTGTACAAAGTAGGACTTCAAAAAGCTGTGATGCAGATGCTTTCTGAGCTACACACAGCGTGTGGAATGAACTCCTTAAAATAGGCAGGGGACTGTTTTCTCTTCTACACTGATCTGCTCACAGGTAATTAAATAAGCTAGATAAAAGGTGTGGGGGGTATTTTCAGTCCAAAGCCCACATTCCCATCTAGGCAACCCTTCTGTGGACTAAACCCCAGCAGTAGGCAGAGCTATCCTAAACAAATAAGATACCCTTGGAATAAATTATATCATTGTGTCCCACTGCCAGAGTGACCTCGTTTATTCCTCGCTGCTGTTCCACCTCTGTTTAAGGGTTTCAAACCCCACAAGGGGTTTGCAAGGCAAATAGAGGCTGCTCCTCCTTTTGTTGCTCCTATTGCTTTTGTTGCTCCCATTGCTGATTAAAGGGGGAATTTGAACAAGCAACAACAAGGCAGAAGAGTAAGGCCAGGGGCTCCAGGGGTTGGAGGTGGGACCCCTGCAGGGGTGTGGGTCTTGGCAGGCGCCCACTGCTGACATCAGTCCTGCACTATGTTAAGAAGCAGGATGGCCTTGATCCCAACAGAAAGGATTGTGTCAGGAGAAAAAAACAAGAAAAAGTCAGCAATAGTAACAACTAAATACCGTATGTGGGAAAAGGTAAAGCTAGCACTATGGGATATTATATCACAAAGAGCTGAAGCACTTGAGGTTTTTTGTTTTTTTTAAAAAAGTGATGGCAGTAACAGAAATAACCTCATAAGCACACATGCAAAAGTGGGTTCACATATACACATTCAATGCTATATGACCTCCCTGCATGATTGACTCACTAACTAGCAATGCAACAATCACTTGATTGAACCTCTGTTTTACCACTGGAGGCAAGACAAGTGCAACATATTTATTATGTTGGCACTCCTTACAGTGGCACTCCTTAATACTTAAAAATTTGCAGAGCACTGTCAAGTGTCCAATGTACTTCGAATGCATCACACCCAGGAATGGACAAGTCAGTCAATTTTGGTACCTCTTTTTTCCAGTCTTAAGTTCAGTTCTCCACATTTCCACATCTGTTTGTAGTGTATTTTTTTAAAAAAATCCTCAAGAAAGTTTGCCAACATTTTAGTGCAAATTTCTTCTAAATACACATTACTGCATGCATATATATCTTTAGTTTTTTAAAGCAATTTTCATTAATATATGCATTTTAAAGAATATATCACCCTGCTATGCTCAGTTTTGTACAAATGACAAGGCGGGAGAATTACACTGCAAAATTCAGAGAAGTGTGAATTTTGAAGGACAGCTGTGCTTGCTTTGGTTTGCTTAATGTTTTAGAAAGTGCAAATTAGGTTGGTTCACCTTCAAATGTAAACTGACTTGATTCCCACTCCCATCGCAAATCACACAATTCACCTATAGAGGGGGCGGGCTATCTCAAATGTTGTTTTCACAAAGGTTTTGTTTGCTTTGGCAGTTTGGGGAACATAAGCGCCAAGGTTCCTCAGAAGGTGGTACAGTATTCCAGAATAGGCAATAGATTTCATATAACTATAACAAGTTACCAACCACTGAAAGAAATAGAGCCTGCTTTCCTGTCTTACTGACAATGCCAGGCTGGTGGAAAGATCCCACGTTGGCCTTTAATGGGCCTTGCCTTTTAGTAGCCTAGCAGCTATCTGTTTCTGTTTTCACTCATACAGGACAAAGCCCACACATTGGTAGAAGGCAGAGCTACTAAGACATACTGAATATTAATGGGACTTTATTCATAGCTTGCTGCTGCAACCACACAAAATGTCAGCCCCCTCGAGCTAGAGCAGCAGTCTCTGCTTGCGCGGCTGCAGCTGCAACGAGAGCAGGTGCTTTCAGGGACCTTTTTATGTGTTCTGCTCCCATTCTTGGTTTATTCAGCCAGGGGGCAAGGCAGGCAGTAAAGGAGTGAGGGAAGAACGAGAGGCATTTGTTAATATCAAAAGCAGATAATTCCTTTAAAGAAAGAAAACTGGCAGCTCTTCCATATTTCCCAGCTTCATTGTAAACTGTAATGCCATTTTCACTTCTGCTGACAGGCAAACTTCTACAATTTTAACTGAGGGTGTGGGGGGGGGGAGTCTCCACTTTTAAGCAAGTCAGTTAACTCTTTCCAAGAGTGTTAACATGTTTACTGACAGCCTCATACTCATCTTATGCTGAGGCATCATTTACAAAATATTGCTCAAAGCATTCTTAATTTAAAAGAAAGTGCACAACACAGAAACATAAACACAAAAACTAACGTTTAAAAGATAAAGATATGAACAAAAGCGCTATCCGTAGTAGCTTCTTATTGGAATGGAAGGAACCCTTAAAGTATCACCAAAGGCTCTGAGAATAAGCATGGTTGTAGGTGAATAGCAATGACTGTTCTATTCAGCATGTGGGATCGAAGGAGAACCAAACTCAGGAGGAAGAGGGAAACTCTCCTTGCCTCCCTGCGGCCTAGTAAGATATGGGAGGAGGGCAAGCATTGGGTCAATATGAGGAAAGGTTACAACATTTGGGGCTTTTTAGCCTACAAAAAATTGAGTAAGGAGGGATTTTTATTTATGTATTTATTAATTAAATTTCTATATCACCCTTCATCTTAGGACCACAAAAATATGTAACAAAATAGCAAACAAAAACAATACCCCCCAACAGTTTAAAAGGCCATAACCTGTTGAATTAGCCAAAGGCTTAGGAGAAAAGGGTGTGAGGGAAGTATATAAAACTTTTGACTCATCGACATTCATAAAGATTAAGTGCTTTATATGCATTATAACACTGTGGCACCCGATGGCGCTGTGCAGTCCCGTCTTTCGCCAATGGGATTTCCCTGTACGAAGTTCACAACACATTTAACTGAATCCCTTTTTTGATCTGTCTAGATCCAGGGTTGGCAAGGTTTACATCGCCTGGGCCAGTTCACTCCATGGGCTAGATTGCGCGCGTGCTCATGCATGTACAGCCGCAATTTCCAGTGTCTGTGCCTGTGCAGACACAATTTACGGTGTCTGAGCATGTGCAGACGTGATTTCCGGCACCATGGAAGTGAGTCCCCGCGCTGATTTAGCGCAGTGCGCAGGGACTCATCAAGTGGGTGGCTCGGTTCGGGGGTGGCTCATGGGTCAGTTAAATGACCCCCGTGGGCTGCTTGTGGTCCATGGGCCTTAGGTTGCCTACCGCTGGTCTAGATCCAGCCTATGCAAGGTGTAAAGAAAGTGGATGGGGAGAAGTTTTCCCTTCTCATAATAACAGAATACCAGGGTCTTGAAGTGAAGCCAAATAATGGGAGATTCAGGTTAAGCAAAATGAAGTACTCTTTACAGAGCACATAGTTAAATTGTGGCATTTGCTACCAAAATATATAGTGATGGCTGCTAACTGAGCTTTTAAAAGGGGATTAGACAATATTCATGGAGGTTATGGTTATCATTTGCTGCTAGTCATAATGCCTGTATCTAATGCCTCCACTATCAGAGACAGCACACCTCTGAATACAATTGCTGTGTAACAGTAGTGGAAGAGGAGTAATTCACTCATGTTCTGCTCCTGAGCTTCCCATAGGCTTTTGGTTGACCCCTGTAGGAAATGCTAGCTGGACCAAACAGGTCCTTAGACTGAACCAGCAGGGTTCTTCTTAAACCCTTAAATCCCACTAGTACAACTAGTACATAAGAACGAATCTTACAGCTATTGTATAATCCAACTTTCCCAAACTTGACACTCTTCAAATGTTGTTGGACTACATCTCCCATCATCCCTGACTACTGGTCATGCTGGCTATTGCTGATGGCAGCTGTAGTCCAATAACATCTGGGTGGCAGCAGGCTGGGCAAGGCTGCTTTAATGCAGGGGGCTCCTTCAGGTATTCCACCTCACAGGCAGAAGAAACAATTATATCAAGCTCCCTCCAGTTAATTATAGAAAGAGTTTCATTACCAAGAACCTGCAAAGAGGCTGCTGAAGGTTCCCCATGAAGTCAGACAGCTGAACAACACATTCACCAATAGGCTTCCAAAACCAAATGGCTTTTATCTGCTTCTGTTTCACAATTGCCACTTAATTACCAAGTGCTGCAGAGCAAATAAATCAAAGAGACAACCTGTCTCCTTTCAGGTACACAACACACAACTCCAAAGTGGCAGCAAATGCTTCTGTGTCTGTAGATAGTGAACAGTACACCTCCACATTCTTCCCCAAAGAACAAAGTTGTTACAGTGCAATGTAGCATTTGTTTACCCTTGAAATGTACCTGTTTGAAATGTCCGCGTCAGAAGAAAACTAGTGCTGGTTGGATGCCTCAATGACTACAATATTTGTAATATACAACAAGTTTAGGTTTTCTTGGGAAGGCGGGAGGGGCTGAGTTTTCCACTGTGCTGTGTTCTTTATAAGCAGTATACTCCTAATGAGGAGAATGTTTAATACTCACGAGAGCAATGTGGAAGTCTCACCCAACTATTCTATCATGACCTGAAGGGAAAACGGACTTCCTGAATTCATCAACAGAGTGACAAGCACAACAAAAGACTGGAGAAACTATTCCAGCGTCCATCATATAATAACTGTTTCAATTATCTACATTCCTCCCATCCCAAAGTGGCAGACTTTCTTTCATCCCTTCTTAACAAATGAATGAATAAGGGCACATTTAATAGTAATAGGTGGCAGGGCAGGGAGAAATACTGGAAGTTACCTGGCTCTCTGGATACAATATATAGGTACCTCCCACCTGTGGCCGTTTTGCAACTGAATGAACTGGTCTGCCAAGTGGCTATTCAGACATTATTTACCCTCCAGGATTAGCTCAAAGGGGATATCAAGTGGGCCTTGGGTTCATATATCTGCTCCCCCAATCTCACCCCCCAACACCCTTTTGTTCCTCCACTGCTTCCTTTGTTGAACATGGGTTTTCCCTTGCCCCTGAGATATACAGATCGCTAGATTGCATGTCAAAAGGAACAATTAATTTCTGCCATAGGATTCATGGACTTGTTGATGTAAGATAAGCACTATGACACCAAAAGCTTTGTTTATGGACACCAATCTTAGGTGGGGGACAAGTAGATGGAGGACTAGTTCAACTGAACACCCAGATGTATCCTGGATTGCCGTTTCTAACAGTATTCTGATGGTTGTATATTTTTGTTGGAGCTATTCCATTTCTCAAGGGTCCATATGATTACTTTGGCTTCTCATCTGTCATGCATAATCATATATATCCCCAGGGACATTCATAAGAAGCTTTTTCAATTTACTGCATGCATTGTAGTTTCCTGCCATTGTCTTATCAGAGGGTATAGCAACAAGTACCAGGAAATTTAATCACATATTGGAAGACAGCTGGATGGATGGATATTCGCTGAAGGTTGGTTAGTGCTACAAACCAGTCCTAAATTGAAGGCCCACACTACAAGACTTGTATTCCCTTAAGCTCCACCCCTTATAGTTGTTTTGATTGCGTGTCTTTTAGTACTTATTTATTTTAATTATCAGTTCTTATACATCCATTGTCTGTGTTCTTATTTGCTCTAACAATTACCTGTTTGAACTCTAGTTGCTATTTTATTCACATGTTTATCTCGTGCCGGTAATAAAGTTTATTCATGCAAGGTGTGGGCAAAATCTAAGACCTTTAGGGTGGAACAAAGTTTACCTTAAATATGAGATGCTCAAGGATATTCTGTGTGTGTTTTTACAACAGCAATGGAAAGCTGTGCCCCCAATTTAAGCAGCAGCTTGGCTGCCCTCAGCAGCCCAGCAGCAAACCATTTGTAGTCACACAAACACACACACACACACAAAACCCAAGAATGCCATTGGGAATGATGCTATGTCTGCTGTACTGCCATTCACTTGAAGCATTCCATCCCACATTATAAAAAGAACACCTCTGGGCTGATAAGGAAAGCCAAGCAGTGGTAGGGAAACTTTTAATTCTGTAAAAAAATAAACACCATTACCCCCAGTCATCCCATGTTTAAGGTAAGTCCACCCTCCACCCAAAATGTATTCAAATTTGCCTGCCCCCAGAATTCACCATTAATACCCCACCACTTTTGTAGCAAAAGAATGGCCTCACAAAAGGGGAAGGGAGATATCTAGCCCAGCATTTGCTTTATGCTGATTTTATCTGCTGCTCTCTTGATTTTCTTCTTCCTTGTAGGCATTTTAGGATTCTAACTTATTAACTGCCCTGGAGATATTTATACTAAAGGGTAGCCTGCAAATTCTTAAAATAAATAAACACATCTGTGAACAGAGACAATAATAGAACGTGTGCAAATACTTCATGGGCAACAATTCCTCTACCACACAAAATACCACTTCAAGAGGCACTGAAGATGTACATGTGAACTGCTCTTGAACTGAACCTGGACTCCTTTGAAAACTGGTGCTTGCAATCCTGTGTGTATGCAGAGC
This sequence comes from Podarcis erhardii, assembly GCF_964252035.2. NCBI lineage: Eukaryota > Metazoa > Chordata > Lepidosauria > Squamata > Lacertidae > Podarcis > Podarcis erhardii. The sequence continues at coordinate 60,834,283 of NC_138508.1, forward strand.
TGTAACAGTGCACTATAGACAGCTTTGGATCACAAAAAATAAAGGGAGAGGGGTCAATACATCAGACACCTTCCTGGTATTTAGTCTTCAAAGCAGATACACATACCCCACCCTTTGCCCCACAAAGAAATGGATGAGCTGTCCCAGTTTCTGAAAATCCTGTTAAAATTATTGTACAATAGAGCTTTTTTTAAAAAAAAGTGAAATGTGGGACAAGGTCAAAATAAGAAATTTTGAGTTTCTGTACATGTAAACAATGAGAACTGTTAGCATGTAAAAAGACACTTGACTTTTTTGTTCCTTTCTCCCAACATGGCAAGTAGAGGGCATACTAATAATAGCAGCAGAGTTCCTAACAAAACAGATCTTATGTAAGATTATTGCCATCACTTAGATTTTGCTAAAAAGAGACAAAGGAAAGGGTTATGCAGTCCCCAGATTTAGAATAGGAAGTAAATAGACTTGCCAGATAATTATTATTTTTTAAATCACACTTCAGAATTGTTGCGTTCCTTCTTTGAATTATGAACAAGCAGGGTTCTGAAATGTATTTAGTGCATTTATACATTTACTTCTTTTCCATCAAAGCATTATATGTAAGATTCCCATCCGGAGACTGAACAAATGTTATACACCCTCAGACCATACCCCGGAGCATAAGACCCTTTTGTTTCTGTGAACTCTGAATAAAGTAAAATACAAAGATTGTTGCTTTATGGCAGACATATGGTCCCCCAGATCTTGTTGAATTCTCATCAGCATGGCCAATGGACAATTGGAGTTGCAGTCTAACAACGTCTGGAGGGTCACAGGTTGACCACCCCTGCTCTAAGGGGAAAGAAACATGAAAAAGTCCAAGTAACATGGATTTTTTTAAAAACCCAGACTTGCCACTAATAACACAAAATATATGGACCTCAATCTAGATAACTTCAGTCATGCCTCCCTCTGAAATAATGGTACTGAATTAGTCATCATGGACTTCTATTGATTTCAGCCTGAAATACAGTGCAGTCGTAGGCATGTTAAGTATGTCCTCCTGAATTCAGTGGGACATACCCTAAGCATGCTTAGAATGAAGCCCTAATCATGATTCCTGTCTTACCTGGGTTGAGACCATATTCCACTGTGTATTACCCCCCAAAAGGGGCTCATGTAAATTCAGCCTTATTCATGTAATATGCCAAAATAGCTTCAAATATGTGGCCGGTTTAGGATTAGTTTATTAATGATTCTAAATTGCTTTATGTTACACGACATGATGCACAAGTCCCTTTCCCCAGAATGCCACAAAAATATTTGATTTTGTATAGAAGTCTGTCTGTCGCAGCTTCTGCAACTACTAAAGTATATGATTTAATTTCAGCCTTGTAAGTTGTAAGATTAAATGTTCTACCGTGTTAAGTTTAGAGTACTCAGTGCCTGTTAGGTCAAGCTCTTGTGCTACAGATATCCATTCCAAGGTTGTGACCTTCTGCTGAAGTATTTACACTTGATATTTTATCCCTCTGCATCCTTCCTTCCTTCCATCCCCCCTCTCTCTTTCTCTTTTTTTGGGATGGTAGTGGTCACCATTTTCAGAAGTCGTAATAATATTTAAAGGTCATGTGTATGCACATAAAGATGACAATTTAAAAGAAATGTTGCATCATTAGTACAGTACTAATACAACATGCATTGTAGCTTGTACCATTCTAGGAGAGGAACATTACTCTATTGCCCAAAGAGAAAAATGACACAACTTCCCTAAGGGATAAGGCAGTACATACTGGTCTGTGTACCAAGGGCCAGTAGGAGAGAAGCTGAAGCCACAAAACATAGTAGTACAGCAAAAACAACAACAAAAAACCTGGTAGCACATTTGCAAAGCTAAGCAGGGTCAGGAATAGTATCAAGTTAGATGGGAGACGCTGCCTGTTGAGATTCCTGCATTGGAGGGGGTTGGACTAGATGACTAGATGGCTCCCAGGACCCTTTCCAGCTCTACAATTCTGTGAAGGAAGCAGATGTGCCAGCAGCTGGGTCATTGGGGATGAAGGATGCAGTCATTCCAGCCCCTGGACTGTAGGGCAAAGGGGAAAATGGGAGAAACTGGCAGTTTTCTATTAGCAGACCTTTCAGTGGATACCACATCTGAGACTTTTAGCACACACTCTCATAACAAAGACAAAAGGTGGGAAGCCCTATTTCATCAAGTGAACTTGGTTAACTTCCAGCAAAAGGCCCAGGAACAGAATTTATGCTTCTTTCTCAACCACATAAGAGTCATGAGACCTTTTTTGAAGAATCCACATAGCATCATATAAGGCTGATAATCCAGAAAATCAATAAAGCTCCAGGAAGTCAATGAAGGCAAAAGATGCAAATATTAAAAAAGAAATATGCATTTAATACTAAACAAATACTAAAACTCCTCAGTTGCCTCACTGACCATCTCATTTCCCAGAAGGTGGAACAAACAACATCTGTCTTGGACCTGGTCCTCACCAACATGGAAGAACTGATTGACCAAGTGGAAGTAATGGGAATCCTGGGAAGAAGTGATCATATCTTATTAGGTTTCATTATACAGTGGCAAGAGAAAGATGAGTGTAGTTGGACATGCACTCTAGACCAGGCTTCCTCAACCTCAGCCCTCCAGATGTTTTGCGACTACAATTCCCATCATCCCTGACCACTGGTCCTGCTAGCTAGGGATCATGGGACTTGTAGGCCAAAAACATCTGGAGCGCCGAGGTTGAGGAAGCCTGCTCTAGACTTTAAAAAGGCTGATTTCAGAAAGCTTAAGTAAGGGACTACTGGGTGAAGTCCCATGGAAATACTCAAAAAGAATGAAGTCCTTCACTAGAAGTTTTTAAGCAGATGTTGGATGACCACCTGTCGTGGATGCTTTAGTTCAGATTCTTGTATTGCAGGGGGTTGGACTAGATGACACTCAGGGTCCTATCCAATTCTACAGTTATATGATTCTATTAGTAGGTCAAAAAGCTAAGAGAGGTGCTTAACAGCAGTCAGAAGAGAAAAGTAGGCAGGGGGACATTACCCACTCCTAAAAGGAGTGGCGTATGCACACGACTTGACATTTTTTCTAAGTTCTAAAAGTTTTCAAGATGTTGTTCTGCATAGGCAGTGATCTCAGAGACTATGAAGAACAGTGCTTTAATTGATCATGGCTGAATACCCTTGTATCTGTTAATAACTGAACACTATAGATTTCTGATGGTTCAAAAAAGGAACCTAAGCCCCCTTTGCCCTGTGCCCCACTTAGAATGTGCAAGCAGCTGTATCGTTTTCACAACTTGTAATTTGCAGAGACTGCACCACAATTCTATCTAGTTTTGTTTCCTATTTTCCATTATCGTGTGCAATGCAGTAGACTAGATTTTAACCTCTGCCCAATCCACTGACTTCAAATACCTGCTCAAAGCTTCAAAAAGACATACTTCACATTTTTCCTCTTACAAGACATACTGTTAAAGTATTTCCTTAGCATTCTACCCATCACATTAGCATCAGTTCAAGAATCCCTATATCAACTTCAAAGGGAGAAATATTACCATATCAGCACTGCTCAGTAAGTGCTCGTTAATGCGGATCTGTCTGTCATGCAAGACAAACTATGCATTAGCATGACTTGTGTCTAAAGCACATGAGTAGAGTCATTCCCAGAGTCTTCAGCCTTTAATTTCCTGTGCAAAACATTCAGCAAAAGCCTTTAATGAGAACAGTAATCATCATTTTATCAGTAAAGTGGTCAATACCCCCCTCTTCACACACACACACACACACACACACACACACACGGATGTGTAAACCTACCTAATTCTATATCTAAATTCTTAACTATGCATAGAAGCAGACTGTGGTTGTGCTGGTTGACTCTAGCTCCTCTCCTCTGCTCACACAGCACTCATGTGTTGAACAGCATGTGTGCATGGCAATCTACATACATAAACACTAATTGATTGTGTGATTTGTACACTCAATATTTTGCAGTATACTTATCACATGATTGGAGACTACATGCATTGGGATCTATGCATGTATGTCGCTGTGCACACTTATCATCTAAGCAACTGGCATGCAGTAGCAGATAGCATGGTGGGGTGGTGCTGCTTAATTGACCTCTGGTTGGTCACCTTGTTGCTGCTTACTGGGAGGTAGAGGGGGAGTGGGGAGGTGGCAGCAAGGCTAGCATGGTGGAAATGCACTGGCAGAACTGCACCAACCTTACCCCTTCCCCTCTATCTCAGGTAAGCAGCAGCACTATGACCAACCTAAGGTCATGTGAGCAACGATGCCCCACTACACCATCTGCACTGCTACCATGATTACAATCTCCTCACCATCACCACTTACAGGACATCTGCCAAGAGCTCCTCTCTCTCTCTCTCTCTCTCTCTGTGTGTGTGTGTCCTCCTCCCAATTCTCAAAGCCCAACACAGCTGTCCTAATGGTGGACTGATGATAGCAATGCCATTGACAAGTCTCTCCAGTACTGCTGCTGCTGGACAGATAAATTGATAAAAGAGGAAGTAGGATACTTCAGATGAGAAAATATTCTTTAGAGGAAAAGGTATAATAGGATGAGGTTACAAGTTCAAAAATGCCGCACACCACAGTATTCCACATAAGACCTTGAATTGAGAATTGCCTTTTCAATCCAGCGTCAAGAGCTTTTAAGGCCTTCACATTCAACAGAATAAAAAGTAGCTACTTTTCTTCAAATATATAAGGCAGCTATTTGTTTAATAACATCATGTTTATGGTGAAGGTTTTAGTAAGCAATGGAGTCTCGGGTTTTTTATTGGGGAGCGTGTGCATGTGTGTGTGTGTGTGTGTGTGTGTGTGTGTGTGTATTTCTAGGCTCCAATTTCCTGTTTCATATCCAATAACATTCTAAGCTTATGCATCACTGCTGTTCTTGTGCTCAAATCTCGATAAATATGCTATAGTAAGCAATTATGCCACAAATTAGATAATCTGTTGCCCTCTAAAGCAGACTAGTCATACCAAAGAGGAGGGGAGTCTTCTTTACAATCATGGTATCACACCAGCTTTTCCACAGAAACTTTACTACCTGTTTCGCATACAAATGTGGGTTCCCGTTTTCAATCCAGCTCTATGTCTCTGTCTGTTCATTTTCCCTTTCATTATAGCCCAGTCTGCTGGCAGCATACAGACAGCACATTCATTGTTAGAAAGAAAGGAACACACAGCCTAGAAATTCAATGAGAAGACGGCCCAATGAAAGACCGCCATGTTCTGTCTATATTGTGGGGAAATTCAACACTAGAATTTTAGCAGAGAGAATCTCAGAAGCTGATTCCTATCTTGCTGTGTGTTTACCAAATAATAACAGTAGGAAATGGGCCGCCCAGCAGCAATCCCATCTTGGGCAAGGCTGCACATTTTATACAAGAGGCATATCTGTAGCCCAAAGCCCTTTTGAGAGAGGCAATCGGGAGGAGAGAAGTGGCGGGTGAGGAGGAGGTGCTTAACATTTTCTAGTTTCAGCGCTCCATATCATCTCTCCCAATGGTTCTCTTCATGCAATAAAAAAGGGAATAAAGTTACCTCCATTTGCCAGTATACTCCCAAATTGAGAGATCTGTGTATACCAAGATGCATATCTGCACAGATGGGGGGCCATGTTAATTTCAACAGTGGGCACAGGCACAAAGGAATGCAGTATGGATCTGCTTCCTCCATTGTAATAAGTAGGAAAGCTGTAGAAACACAGGAAGGGAGGAGACCTGGGTATCTACCAGAGCTCTTGCACCCAGATAACATCACTGGATCAAATATCTGTCTTTCTTTCACTTTCTTCAATGTGTCAGCTCCGCCAACAAAAAAATGCAATTGACTTCTGGTGGCTAGGACTGAACAGATATTCCTTTCTTTTACCTTGTTCTATTATTCCACAATCACAGTTAAAATAGCATCCTGTGTAAATTATACTTTGCTCTAAAGCTGCGCAGTTTCTAGCCACCATTTCAAATGCAGTTTAACACCACGCAACCTAGAGAAATGGAGAAAACACATGCACGAAGTGTCAATTTTGTATTTTAGTCAGGCCAAGGTTGTAATTTTAGAAATTACCTCTGTGAAAGAGATCTGTGTAGCAGCTCTCTCCTGATGCAAGTCAGGGGAGCTGAAGTGGTCAAAATGATTATATGTTGGGTAGAAAAGTTTCCTTTGGAGGTAGTTAAGGAAACACTATTCATCCTGTAAGATGTGTTCATGCTCTTGTGCTCATGCTCATAGAAAAGCATAACTGAACAGTTTACTGGGTCACATCTCCCCTGGACCTCCTCCAGCACTCCTGTCATTTACCAATGTCAGGTGTGCATAATATAAGCCTCTTGCTGCCCTTAATCCTAACTTTTGGCAGATGCTTGTGTGCCTTGAAAACTAAACCATGAAGTGTAAAATAATTCAGATCTGTCATGGAGATTTCAGCATACCAAACTGCCTGCCCTACTCTCATTTCTTCACTGGCTGTAAACAAGAAAACAAAGATTCTCTCCCTCTGTTTTCGTTTTCAGCCTTGCCATATACAGTTTCTTTTAGATCAAAAAAACACAGATTGCTCCTCAGAATTAGGAGACGGGGAAGGAGAGCAGAGGTTAGAAAAAGTGCCTAGTGAATGATGTATTCAAGAAGCTCTAATTTTTCATAAAACCAATTGAATTAATATTCAATTTATATATTTGTTTAAGCATTAATAAACTAGGTATTTGGCAATAAACAAAATGCTGGGAAGGAGGAATCATGAGGAGTAAGTCTCTAGCAATTTTTACTACTCTAAGCTCATCTGGGCACCCGGTGAGCCTCTCTGGGAGAAGCATTCCACCGCTGGGGAGCCAACACCAAGAAGCCACCCACTTCATTCCAGATGCCAAGGGCAACTGGAAGAACTACATCTCTTGTGGTTTCCTATGCCCAGACTGTCACACTGTTAGTCAGTGTGAAGAAGAGAGGAGTGAAGGAGGAAAAAACTTCCCTTCGCTATCTTCCTGCGTGCCTTTGCTGCTACTCCACCAACAAGTTAAGGGAAGAGGGGTACAGGTAGCTTAAGGGGAACAGGAAAGATAGCAAAGATGGCTGGAAAAGGCCAGTTCCTCTCCCACTGATCAGAACAAAATCCAAGCTGAATGAAAATTTGAGAGCTTATAAAGTTAGCTCACCTCAATTTTGTGATGGGCTTTAATAAGCCCTCGGCTTAGTTTCTGAGCCCCTTGTGGGATAAGTAGTATTCCTAATTCTTTTGAAATCTATATGTAAATATGCTCAATTAAGCAATAAATGTATATTTACACAATCCACTTAGAAAAAAGCCACAACCCAATGAACAAGCTGCAGCCCAATAAATAAGATGCTGTTTACCTGTAGCCTTGCCCACCCCCATCCCAGCATGCCTTTATAATATCTACTATCTAATACTGTGAAAGTAAACAAGCTTTGTTTCTGCAATTCTTCCTTTAGATAACGTACACTTCAATGCAAGTTCTTAGTTGAATATGTGACTCTCTGAAATCTGTGAATGTATAATAAAGAATTATATTGCACTGACCATCCACATTCATGTGGTTGGTAAATTGCCACAGAATCTGGCCTCCAAGAGATGGTACTGAATAAATTTTACACCAAAAGTATGGGACTTGCATGTCTGACAGCTGTAAAATAAGTGGTTGACTGAAGACTGGCAACTGTTACAAGTTAATGGACAGGCTGGCATTAAGAACCAGCTTAAAGAACATCTAATTAAGCTCCAAACTTTACAAGCTGTCAAGAAGGCTTTAAGATTTCCCAAACAATTGGCAGTGTTTGATTTTTGTCCTTCAAGTGCTATACAGCAACATCTCTCAGTTTTGCACAGAACTGTACAGGCCTTGAAGTGCTACTCCACAGAGTTTTTCTCTTACTTCCAAGGCCAATCTTTTGCTCAGGCACAACGATCAGTTGGCTGCTTGCCTCTCCCTTGGGTGAAAAAATGCTCCCTTAACTGCATTATGGAAGCAACAACTGCACTTCCTATTAGGAGAAAAACCAGTGGCACAATATAAAAGGGTATTATTTTTCCCTCTTGAGGAAAGCATGGGGAAACTGGAGCCACAGAAAATTTAGTGCAGCTACAGATAAATACAACACCATTGATTACACTGGAGTTTGTCACCTAAAAATTTGACCAGAGATGCATACTCCCAAATGCTATGGGGACATGCACAGGAGGACTTCAAATGGGCATGGTTCCTTGGCACACGTCCATGGAATGCCTGACATCTCTTCACCCTTTACGTGTCTAATTGCAGCAAGCATTAGTGCACTCACAATGCAACATAGTGTAAAGCAGCTCTCAGTGTAAACTTTAATATTCTCATCCAGATCTGGCATTCCAAAAGATCTTTAGTCAAAACCATTATTTTGTAGATACACTTACAAGTGAGCTCTTCCAGTTCTGTAAACAGTAAACAGTTCCCTTTCCTCTCACATTAGTTGTTTTTATAGTTCTAAGCACTTTCTCCTTGCGACCAGTGGAATGCATGGAAGGGGCATCAGTTGTCAAAGTTCTTAGATAATCAGTGCCTCCTTGCAAGGAGCGGCAACACCAGTTAGGTTGATAGAAGCAGTAGTCTGTCCTTTGCTGGGAAAGGAGGCTTCCTTTTGATGCCACCTACTTGAATAACTATTGGTCGCTTTCCAACATATGATTCTCAGGGAAGGTTTTAGAGCATGAAGTTCCATCTTAGCTCATTGGATTCCTGAATTCTGTTCATTCTGGTTTCTGATTTGGCTTTGGGGCCTTTGGAGGAGAAATGACAGGCCTAGTTGCAAACTATCCAGCCAGGAATAGATGTTCATAGTTTTGGAACTGCAACTGGATCCAGCTTTGCTCTTGGGTAAATAAGTGGCAACCGAGCCACAAGTGCTTTTGCACAGCCTCACCAGGTATTCCACTTTGTATGCCATGGTTACTTGCAGGTTACATTGCTGTAGCATGCTCTGTGTGAGGCTGCCATTGAAAACTGTCAGGAAAATTCGGATGGTGCAAATGCAGCAACTATCCTGTTGACTGGGGCCTGTTTTTGTGACCACGGAACACACAAATTGTACCAACTTCATAAGCTCTCATTTGTTTCTGTGTTGGGGCTGATCTAAGTTTTTTTTGCTGCCTCAGGTGAAGGACACAATGGTGTCCCAACCCAGTTCCACATACAGAAGCCTACCAGACGTAGCTGTGAGAAGACACAGCATTTGACTGTGCCTGTGGGCAGCAGCTCTGATTACAGTGCACAAAGCAGGCTGCAACACCTTCTCACTGATCTGCACACTCTGGCATCTACCACCAGAGGTAGCTACCTCAGTTTTGCCTTATGTTAGAGCCAGTCCTGCTTCCACATTCAAACTGTGGGGTTTTGGTCTTTAAAGCCCTAACCTGTTAGGGATCTGGATATGTGAAGGTATCACGTGCCAACTCGCCTGAACACTTGAGTTTTTAGAGGAAGCCCTGCTACATGTCCCATCTCTATAGCTGGCACTATAGTTCTCTATAATAGCTCTTGTCAGGAGCAACTGGCAGCATGGTGACAACCTTCCAACAGCAGCATCACTGCCACTTTCCAGGTTGGGGTGAGGGAAAGGGCATACCAGTGGGAGATCCAGCAGTGTGTGGGCACAATGCCTATCTCACAGCCACCCTACACCCATACCATTCCGATGGCAACACTGCTGCCTGAAGGCTAGCTCCATGGCAATGCCCTATCAGCCACTTCTAGCCCAAGTCGTAGGACAACTTGTCTCAAGAAATACAAGTAGGCGCCTTTCTGTTTTTGGATGCCAAGTAGTTATTGATAGCTGCTTTCTGCTTTTAAAGTTGTTATTGTTTTGGCTTTCATCTTTGTTTTAGTCAGCTTGGGTGCTCCATTGTTTAGCCAAAAGGTAAGATATTAATGTTTGAATAAATAAATGAAGCAAAAACAGAATATTTGTGAGAAACAATAAGGACCAAGACATAATAAATAAAAAAATGCTTCAGACAAAACATTCCACTATTAAATATTTAAAACAAACTGGAAAACCGCAGAAGCAGTGAAAAGAAAATCCCATTATTTGTCTGGAATTTCATCTCATGAGAGCTTAACATCCAAAAAGCATGGCAAGAATTAAAATTTCAGATGAAAAGCCACACACATCTCCTCCTTCTCCTCCTCCTGCTACTGCTTCTTTTGGTAAGAATGCAAACCACCAATGTAACTAAAACCACTCATTTCAAAATTCAAATTAAACCTTGGTTCTGTGTGTATTATAAATTTATATAAACAGCACTTCCAATTATATATAATATAGCAGGTTGCAATGCGTCCAACTTTTCTCTGTATTGGTACTGTTCTGTTTGGATGAGGAGTCCATGCATTTTCCACTCTTACTGCACAAGTTCTGTTTAGTCTCAGTTGGCTTATTATTTAATTCCCTTTAGATCCCTTTCTCTTTGGTGTCTCTTTTACCACTGTTCCAATTTGCTGAATGGAAACAGCACTGCAGCAGTCAATGACTCCAGGAGCTATGTCACTGTGGTGTTTTGTTTTTTACCTATTAACTCATATCTCTCATTTTCCAAGCTAGCAAAAGCCAGGGGGTTACCCTTAGGAACTGCCAGACAACCTGCAATGGGAGGAGGCTTCCAGAATAGCAGGCTGGGATCCTGAACCTCTATATTTAATGTAGAAATTGGTGTGGGGCAGGGATGTAACAGCAGCCAGATGGGTATCCTGTGCATCACGACACAGCAGTGAGCGTGAGGGGAGCCATTCACACATTCTTTCTCTTTCTCTCATACACACGCTTGTGGTGGCAAGGAAGGTGCACAGAGTGTGCTCTTACAAGAATAGGAACTCTCCCCACATACCTTGCATCCTATCACCACTTCACTCCCCACAGCCTGCCAAACGGCAGCCCGGCAAGCAGAGTGCTGTTTCCTTTGGAAGAAATCTATATGTATAACTATATATCTATATCTATTCATTGCAATATAAGTGACCTATACACTTAATGTTTGCAGTGGGGTTATTTTTTTTTTTTAAGATAAGTAGTTTGGACAATCTCTACTTGGAAGTGAAAATTATTGTCTCATCTTCTTTGGAAAGCGGCAATTTCATTACCATTCTGAGGAGACTGTTGTTTCCTTAAAGAGCCTCACATTTGACATGAATTTGGCCACGAAAGAGCCAAATTAATGATTCTGATTTGAATCTGAGATGAATGCACAGCTAGCATTTGTGAATAAGCAAGTGAATAACACAATGGTTTGAGTAATCAGTTCAGGAACTGGTCAAACAAAATCTTTCCAAATGAAAGTCCAGCTGTACTGAGACTGGTTCCTTCATGAAGTCTGAATCACAAAGCCAAACCTTTTAAAAAGGCTGCCTAATCACCACAGTTAGAAGCCAGGCTTACGAAACCTCTATCTGGCATCAATCTCAAGGTCAGGATATAGTTGAACAATCAGTTCATTTAGAAAGTGATGAGTTTGCTCTTTTAGGAGTTAACAGAGTCCAAATATCTTTGCTTCACACAGAAATACAGGAGTATCAAGTGATGAAAGGGAAGGAGTTCCTTTTTGGTGAGAATCACAGCATCCTCTGAAATATTAATGAAGCCCTTTTATATGCCAGAGTCTAAAAAGGACTTTGAATAATACATTGGAAGGCAACAGCAGCAATTCAGCCACTGAATTCTCTTCGCTCTTCACAGACGCAGCTAACACATTTTTTTAAAAATGGAAATAATGTCTAGGCCAGCCTAGCCCAAAACATCTGGAGAGCACCAGGTTGGGGAAGGCTGGTCTTGGTTTACAGGGGAAGATGAGAAATCTTTTTTTAAAAAAATCAAATGTATTGAGTTTTTAACATAAAATACAATAAAAGCCAAACTAATCTAAAGAAGATAAATAAAAGAGAAACAAGAATAAGCAAGAGAAGAGAATAAATAAGGAGAAAAAAAAAAGAAATAATATAAACAAATAAATAATCAAACAAACACAAGGTACTCTATAATAATTGTTTCTTCATCCTTATTCCACCCACAGAACGGTGAACCCTCCCAGCTCTCACCTGAGAGCTTCCCCCTCTTCTCCCAGCCTCCCACCTGGGGAGATTCTCTCTACCCTGCCCGTCATGCAGGGCCCTTCATCAGGAAGATGAGAATTCAAGCTGAGGAGAAACTGTCCAACAGTCCTTCTCTACACCGAGGATGAAAGAGATGAATCTGAGATGGTTTGGGAATAAATGGATAAAACACAAAGGCAGAGGGAAACTACAAAGGTATGAATGGGGGATCGAGGCAAAGTCAAGACTAAAACCCCAAACTATGAAGCCTGAAACACTCTTGTAAAACTGGAGGGTTTAGGTCCACCGGTTTGGGTAGGACATAAAAATATCCACTCCCTTCAGCACTTGCTGAAAGACTTGCTTTAGAAGCAGAGTATTAAGCAGCAGCCCACATTACATGCTAGTAAATAGCCTGGTATGTTTGGGGCTTTCGATGTTTATATAAACAGCAGTGTGACCTGCTTTCCCCCTAACTGACAAGTGAAGATGTTGCTATAATTGGCTTTTGAACGAGTCATCCAGAAGGCAATGTAACCACTCCCAATCAGCGCTGTTTTTCTATATCTAACTGACACAGTAATTTCCAAGTGCAATAAATTGTTACATATTAAGCCGGTACCTAAAGACACCAACTGGACTTTGATTCTCCATCATCTTATATGAGAACCACGCAGTCCCTGCCCAGAAGAGGGGGAGGGGAACAATGGTAAACAGAAGTGCAACAATGAGCTTAATTAAAGAGGAATAAGCAATTATTGGGGTGTGGACAAATGTTTAACGGCTGAATATAACAGATTGATTGTAACAATGAAGGAAAAGGGCAGGGACAAGGGAAGATGAAAATACAGAAAAGAAAGAAGCCTGTGATAAGCAAAAATGATGAGTATCCTCCCCAAACTCCATTTTGGAGCATTCTACTGAGATACCAGCATTCTGATGCACAGAAAATGGCTCAGGTTGGCTTGCTATTGCTGTGAATTGTGATCCTGAAGCTTTTATTGGGCATTCATATACTGCTCTTCCAATATAATAGGTAGGGGGGAAATGTTTTGTTTATTTAAAATATTTTTATCCTGCCTTTAATCATACTGGATGATCCTAGAGCAGGCTACAATCAGTTGCCAATAAAATACATAGCATATGTAGTTAGTAATTTTAAGAAGACAAATATCAAAGAGAAACACTAATATACATAATGGGGGAAGTCTGAAAACTTGTCCACCCATTCAGGACTGGTATAAAATAGAATAGAAGTAGCCAATGTTGCATCTTCCACATATCAATGGACTCCCAGCCCACATCAGCCCGATCAAGAATGGCCAACAGTCAGAGATGATGGAAGTCCAACAACATCTGAGGGCCACAAGTTGCCCAGACCTGAAATAAACATATGGAGCTTCAGCCAAAAGTGATGCGTACAATACCAGTAGTCCACTGGGAACAAGATAAAGGCCTAGACACAAGCCCTGTTGAAGTGTTTTGCATTACGCAATTACAATCACATGAGGGAAAGATCAGGGCCACAGCTGCCGACGTGAGCTCCATGCTCCATACCACTTCCGGTCTCCCTGATTGCAGTAGCTTCTAAATAATGCAGGATGCCTAGATGCATTGAGCCGACTTTCCTCTTCAGACATTTCATCCCAATATGTAGATCAGGCTTCCTCAACCTCGGTCCTCCAGATGTTTTTGGCCTACAACTCCCATGATCCCTAGCTAGCAGGACCATTGGTCAGGGATGATGGGAATTGTAGTCTCAAAACATCTGGAGGGCTGAGGTTGAGGAAGCCTGGTGCAGATGGTAGGGCCAGTGCCAGAAAGCTTGGGCCTGCATTCTCCCCTCACAGGATTATAACAGTGTGGGGCATAATATTGGAACAGGGTTACAGGGAACTGCCCTGAGACCTGTGGGTATAGTATAGAAATTCAATTAATAGTAATAATAATAAAGTATTGCCTAGGGCCTCTGGGTGAATTGTGTGACTGAGGCTTCACCTACATCTCTGTTTAACCCTTTGATCCTTTGAAATTTCAAGATTTTGAAGTTGCTATTTTATTTACTTATTGAGGGTTTTTTTTAGTTTACCTTTCAGGGCCAAAAACACAAAAAATGTGTTTTTCTCAAACACATTATGTGCAGCCTTTTGTCCCAACCCAGAGATTGTATTAATTGGAGAAATGTATTACAAGGACAAGAGACAAATAATGTGGTCCCCTCCCCTGCAAATAAAATGTGGTTCAAAAGGATCATCCATCTCCTCAAATTTCTCTGTGGAGAGAGGCTATATACTAACCATTAATGTCTCCGCTAACCCAGAAATAGTACCTCGGGTTAAGAACTTTGCTTCAGGATGAGAACAGAAATTGTGCTCCGGCGGCACGGCAGCAGCAGGAGGCCCCATTAGCTAAAGTGGTGCTTCAGGTTAAGAACAGTTTCAGGTTAAGAACGGACCTCCGGAATGAATTAAGTACTTAACCCAAGGTACCACTGTATGCTTGAAAGGACACTACAAACATTTTTGTGGGGACTGTATTATATATAACTAGACTTGTACACAGTTATTGTTGTTATAAGTTTTATTATTTTGGAAAATAGTTTTTTTACGGGGTGAGGGGAGTGCTGTTTGAAGCAGCCCACCCTTCATTTAAAGGAGATGGGTTGCCACTGCTTCAAACAATCTCGCATTAGCTGTTAACTCTTTCCCACTAATATAAATGGAACTTAAAAGAGCTTAACCTTGGCTGGATCATACCCATTTTGCCCCAGTCCTGCTTTCCATGAATGCCCCATGGCCTTTGCCCAGAAAAGACCACAGAGTAGGAGGCTACACAGTCTAAGAAAAAATGCTAAATTTGCCTTTGCATTTAACTTGTGTTTTTAAAAATGTGATGTATAATAATTTTAAATAATAACAATAATTTTATTATTTATACCCTGCCCATTTGGCTTAATAGTGAATAGTGTCAGCTGGGGGAGAAGCAGATTGTTGCCTCAAGTTTGCCGTGGGCAATTGTTAAGCCTTCCCGCTCCTAACTCTTCAACTACTGCTTAGTCTGTTTGGAAAAATGTGGTTCATTTTTTTTTATTTTTATGGTAGATTCACATTTCCCCATTCAGTCTTTCCATTTGTTGTAGCTTCTTAAGGTTATTTTGTGGTATTGGAAGAAGGAATTGGCTGATCTGTTCCATGCAATAAGTGTCACAAACATTATTATGATTACAGGATAAAGCAAGCGGGGTAAGAAGCTGCACATTCAGCCATTTTCACTGAAGGGACTATAATTTTAATATTATTCAGCCCAATATAAACCGCACATACAATCAGTATCATCTTACTGGATAATATTATGCTGGGAGTCAGAATGTTAACAATGTAAGCATTTCTTAATAATAACCCAGAGCTCTAATGCTAGCCATTTCTGACTTTTCAAAAAAGCATACGTATTGACCTTGATATCATCAAGACCAAAACTACTGCTTAGATAAAATATGTTCCTACCCTCAGGATTTGTTGTTTCTTGACAGGAATACAATAAAGCACTAAAATGTAAGCATGAATATATTGGCCATAGTTAAACAAAAAGAAAAAAAGAAAAGTAAATAATTTTTATTCAGATTAGTTTATTTTTTATTGTATTATGAAACATCTTAATAAAATCTTATTTTTAAAAAAGAATATATTGGCCATAGCAAAGAATAACAATACACTGCCTTTGGTATAACAACAGATGTCTCTGCTGAACACCAATTGCTGGAAATCACAAGTGTGGAGAGTGAAGTTAGGTCTTGCTTGTGGGTTTCCTTTAAGCATCTGACAGCCCACTGTGAGAACAAGATGCTGAAGCAGATGAGCTTTTGGCCTGATCCAGTTGGGCTCTTACGTCTTTAAAATGACTTGCTGGCCGTTGGAACAAAAGAATTCTTCACTAGCAAGAAAAATTGGGTCACTCTGGCAATTATCTTTCGTTACCACCCTTCAAAATCATCTACCCTCACACTTGCCACATCCATTGCCAGTCATTAAGGCACCTCTATAAACAACACTGCAGTACTCAATAATTTAAACTCGATCTAAAATAAGAACTCAAAGCAAACCAAACATCTAAACTTTTATAAAGGTGGTATTACTTTGGCCTGTAGTGAAGTTCGCAAAGGAACTGATTTTGTATGCTTAACCAAGTCTGGCCAGAATTCACAGCCAGCTCAGATCTGCTGCAATGTGAGGCAGGCACTAGGAACCTTTCCCAGGCATAAGTAGCATAGCTAAATCAGGAGACCTAGACAAAATTTGGAGCAGGATCAGACCTATAAGCCTCAGAGTGGAACAGCAAGCAAGACAGTATTCAGAACAGACACCACCAGCCCAGGAAAGAGGAATGTAGGGAAAGCACAGCACCTGCCCAGTGGCAATCGGCACTTCTCCTTGATAGTTGGGTCTAGCTAGGAAGGTGATCCAAATTTTCTCATAGCTGCCACACTACTAAGATAATAGCTGAACTGGGCACAAGTCCACTATACTCAAAACAAAGGAGGTGAACAGCTCAAATTTTTTTAAAAAATATTGCTTAAGCCTTGAAAAATATTTGTTATATACAGAAATTATGAAAAAGTCAAGTATGTGTGACTGATTAAATTACTGATTAAAGGTACAGCAGGGGAACAACCAAACTAGTTTGATTTTGTGTGATTTGCTTAGTTTCCTTGTTTAATGAAGTTGAACAGTGACTTTGCCTAATTCATTTGGAATAAATTCAATAAAGTAATCAAGTTAAAGCTCTACTTCATTAAGCAGCTAAATTATGCAAATAAGAAAAAGTGAAAATTCATGTTATTTGCAGTGTAAAAAAACATGAAAATTAAACAAATGCACACATTTTGGTTACATTTTTGACAGCCCTATTCTTTTTGACCCCTTCATGGATCACTGCCTCTCCATTCTGAAGGAAATCAGCCCTGGGTGCTCACTGGAAGGACAGATCGTGAAGCTGAGGCTCCAATACTTTGGCCACATCATGAGAAGAGAAGACTCCCTGGAAAAGACCCTGATGTTGGGAAAGATGGAGGGCACAAGGAGAAGGGGATGACAGAGGACGAGATGGTTGGACAGTGTTCTCGAAGCTACCAGCATGAGTTTGACCAAACTGCAGGAGGCAGTGGAAGACAGAAGTGCCTGGCGTGCTCTGGTCCATGGGGTCACGAGGAGTCGGACACGACTAAACGACTAAACAACAACAATTATTTTTGAAGGATCATAGCTCTTGTGCAAAGACATGACCTAAAGCTTCAGTGCTCCAGCAGGATGTAAAAAGAAGATCAGCAGGAAACAAACAAGAATGTGGTCAATAATAACCACATCTGGAAAGGATAACCCAAGTTAGATCAATGACACAAGATCAAAACTGATAGTTTGGGATCCACTAACAGCCCATGGCTTGATCTAAGATGGATCACAACTGTAGCACAACCACCATACAAATATATGGTGTAAACTTAAGAAATGGGTCTCTAAAAGCATGTTTTGATTAAAGGTGAGTCCTGAGTCTGGAAAAGTTGAAGACTATTGATCTAGACTATCCAAAAGCAGGAACTGCAGAGCACAATATAATTTTGCAAAAAAAGTTTACTTTATGGGTTGAAGTTTACCCTTTTCTTCTCAGTACAAAGTTTATTTTTTGGGTGAACCTAGAAATGAGGAAAAGACAGGATGGAACAGTTTTTTAAAAAACAATTCAAAATCCTGTAAGACGCTTACCACTACCACCCCACTGATGCCATTGTACATCTCCTCACTTCTTCACAAAACCATTTTGGAGTTTTAAACACAATCCCCAAAATGGCACCAAAAGCATTGCCTTCAATATGCCACATGTGAATGAGCTGGTGACTGGAGGGTGGGAGCAGCTGTTTTTGTACACCTCTTAAACTTTTATGTGGTATGAGTGGAGGAATAATTGGAACATGGTTGTAGAGTATTGCTGTTTGTACTGAAGTGCTACTGTGTTTAGGGTACTCTGCTGGGACGTGGACATAAGTAGTGAGCCTGGTCACACCCATCTCAAGCCTAAAGCTGCATCATCTTGAGTGCTGTTAGATAAGAAAGCACTTGTGCCATTTAACAATCCAGATGAAGGCAGTTTGAAATTATGTTGAGCCACTAATGAAGTCAATGTTGTTGAACTTTCCAGATACCCACATCTTTCAAGGAGTGGGAGTGCCTAATCACAAGTAAATTTACTAGCAAATATATAGCAGGGCCGTCTTTAGCAGATGTAGACAACATGATGGGGCTGCAATGCTCACCTGACCTCTGGCTGAGTTGCTGCTGCATTCTCGGAGGTGTGGAGGAGGCATGGCACCAGCAGAGCCAATCTGGTACTCCTGCTGGTGCGTTTGCACCTTACCAACCTGATACCACCTCACCCCTTCCCTCTCTCTCCCAATATGCAGCAACAATTCAGCTGGAGGGGAATCTGGTAAGCAGCACAGCCTCATCACACCATGTGCTACTGCTGTTTGGCTTGTTCCTCATAGCCTCTTATCATTCTTGTGCATACACACAAAGGGTAGCATAAGCATAATGAATGATGGTGGGGAACAAAACACAAACCATGTAAAAGCAAGCATATATTTAGAAAGGCTTTTAAAAATACTCCATCACCAAGAATCAAGTGGGGAAAAACCCCTAATTAAAGCAGCTATTATTGCTACTAAACAATTTCTTGGTTCAAATTGGGTGTTGCTTCTGTACACAAGTGGCATACCTCCTGCCATGGTGTCAAAAGTAAAGGGCAGCATTTCTCTATCTGATTCAGCCAGAGAAGGCTTGTTCTACAGACACGGATTAATTTCTCATGCTAAGCCTTTCCAGGGTTATCTTTCATATTGTCAATTTGTTCACCAGTATTTTCTGAACATATGTTATGGAGCAAAGCAATTGTACTTTCAAAATGCAAAGATCAATGCTTAAAGTTGGGAGCACATTGATCTTGTGATGAAATGATCAATACTTTAATAAGAAAATCTGCTCTCCCAAACCTTATTTCCTTGTCTGCTAGGCATACAACCCCACTGCTGAACGAATACACACACACACACACACACACACACACACACACACTAAATTACAGAGGAACTTTGTAAATGATTTTTACTTTTCAAAATCATTCTTCTTAGACATTTCAGTAACAGTAATAACAAAAATCTTTTTGGAACTTAACATGAAATCTATGTTTTGAGGCATGTTGGCCATGTAAATTGTCTGAAAGTTTCATTTCTAGAATTCACTATTCTGATTGTGCTTGTTTTTGTTATTTTTTATTAGAATCTACTTTAGTCATACCAGAATCACAGGTAAACCTCTTTTTTTAAAAAAAAATTAGATAGATACTCAGAACAGAAACACAGGCATCCAGCATAACCACTTTAAGTCAATAGCACCGATACATTCAATCCAGCTCTTCACACAGTTTCTGGCAAGATGTCCCACTCCTGTCTAATAAAACAATAAAGCTGGTCAGGAGAGAAGGAACAGCAGACACAAATGCTTGTTTTAATGTATGATTTATGACACAATACATGGAAGTAGTTACTCTGAAACACAGAAAGCTCATGCAGGCATTCTGCAGCTATACTAATAGCATAATTCCATATGGCGTTTACTCAGAAATAAGTCCCACTCTGTTCGAGGAGATTGTATTTAGGACTGTAGCCTAAGAAGATGTCTGATAATAAAAACACCATATTAATGATCTTCAGGGGTTAAAGCATTGGGATTTGGAGTGGAGAGGGAACTGCTCTCAGAGCCAGCTCTACATGTGCATAATCAACCAAAAGCACTTGTACAAAAGGAGACCATTGAGCTATTACCTCTTTGACCCAAGAATGTCATGTTGCTCCCATCGGACACGGAGAACACCAGCTCAGAAGTCCTGGTGGAATCACCAGCTCCCTGTTACAGATAAAGCTGCAGCTCCTATTTGAGACCAATTCTCAAGCTGATTGCTGCAGAAGCAACATCTGGACTCTTACAAAGTCTCCAGCCTGGGCCATGCATGGAACTGTCCAGAGTACCACAGATGCCTGGCCTTTGCACATATTGCTAAGGCCATTGCTCAAAACCAAACAGCTAATTCTGCTAGTGCAGCAAATGCAGGTGTGATTTGTACACTGGTTAAAAAGTATGGTATGAGGACATTGAGAAGCAGATTACTGCCTATATAATATAGACTACTGCAGTTGTTGCACCTTTCTTTTTACTGTTTACTCGTGTTTTTCAAGACTTTCTATAACACCAGAATCTTCATACACACACACACACACACACACACACACACACACACACACACGATGTTCAGTAGTCAGTATTTTAAAGTACTTAAGATTGTATTTTAACATTGTGATTTAAACATTCACAATGCACTTCCATACTTTTTCTTTCTTAGTGTAGGAAATAACCAGCTCATGTCCTTAAAATAGATAAAGGTTTTAAAACACTAGTCTACTGATTTCAATTTAGCAGTGATATGTGCAGGACCCAGAAAACCAACTCATTACTTTCTGCATCGTGACTACTCTTGGAAATGGCAGAAACTGTTCAACTCACTTTACAGTGTTAGAAGGCCCAAAAAGAACCTACATTAAGAAGGGATGGGAAGCAGCACTGTTAGCCGATCTTCTCAAAGCAATTTGCTGAGATGTATAAATGCAAAGTTGAATCAGTGAGCAATAAAACAGAAGCAGTCCAAGGAAAATATGGGGTAGGGGGAGTGTTGATTCCACTAACCCAATTAGACATTCATTGCAGGAATGATTAATGCTACCAATAATTCAAAGGCACACACTATTATAAGAACAGAGTAAATTTGGCATTCTAATATACAGTTTGTGCTTCTGTGAATGAGGCTGGATCAGCAATTCCATTACAAGTGCCTTTTAGGGGAATAAAATTATCATAGCTATCTTTTTTCTATGCATTGTTTTGCAAGACTTTTATATTTAAGTCCTACAGAAGGGTATTTGCCAGTGTTCCTCTGAGATTCATAATAGTATGGCACCATGTTTGTAAATAAGAGCAATTTGCAACTACAAAATGGGCACATGACTTAAATTGTAATAGCAAAACACAAGTATAATGAAAGAAGCAAAGAGTCCATATGCCGTACTCCATCCCCTACCAAAATCAGAATGGAGAGAATTTAACCCACCCAAATATGCTGCCTACATTTCCTCCCACCTCATTCTCCTTATTCACACTCCCATCCATAGAAAAGGTATATTAAAAGCTCATGCTTTAGACTGAAAAGAATGTGGCATTTCCACACAGCCCTGAGGGATAGGCACTAATAAATCTGGAGTAACCACCATATTGTGAATGAGCTGAATTCCAGTAAAGAGCAATGGTACTTAAGCAGTCAAAGGGTGATTTCTGTGTAAATGCAACACATTTCCATTGCAGGAAACCTCCCACATCAGTGACAGCATCATTGTTATGTGTCAACAAGAGCCTAACTAAAGCAGAAAAAAGTTAGAAGAATGCTGTTGTTCACGGTGTGCAACAAAAGCACATTCATTGTGCAAGGAACTGTGCAAATGCGCAAGGGATTCATCGTACTCTCACAAAATTAGAATTCTAAAGGTTCTCTAAGAATCCCATTCTTAATGCTTCACACAGGTTTGAAACCTATTTGGGGCTGCAATGAAGATGTAGCCTTCATGTCTAATTCATAATTAAAGGAAAGAACGAATGTTTGGTTTTTTCTTTTAAAGCCTTTTCATTCCTTGGTTCACCATGACAGGCCTGGAAAGCACCACTGCTAATGCCTCCTTACCATCCTTTTCAAAATGCCTATTTGTTTTGGTCCTATAGTGTCCCACAGTGTGTAAACATTTTTTATTATCCTGGGATTATTGCTCATGAAAAGAACTAGTTAGACAGACTTCAAGGCACAAATCCTCTCTTTAGCCAGAGAACAAGATTCTCTAATCATCTGAAGGAAACCAACATTTGCACAGATAACACCAAGGGATTTCCTAACAATATTGAAGGAATAACAGTGAGCATTTAAAAAAAAAAAAATCATTGTTTCCAAATGCAACACTGCAAAGTCTCTGGATTCTTATACCTCAGCCTTGCCCAAAAGGAATCACTTGTAGGCATAAGGGGATAACAGTGTTTTCCTTCCTCTTAAAGCTGTATTGTTTTTCTTTTGGGAGACAGCACAAACCTTGCTTGAACAGTACCAGCAATGAAGGGGTAAGGAGAGAGCTGTGAAAAGAGCTGGATGTGAGAATTCACTGGAGAAGGACCTGCCGCCCAATCCTATGCATCTTTACTCAGAAGTATGTCTGCTCAATCCGGTCAGTCTTACTCCAAGTAAGTCTACGTAAGAAAGCAGCCCTACATAATAAAGTGCTTTAAAAAAGAAACAAACAAATGTAAGTTATAAAAGCAGTGTGTGTGCACTGGGAGCTGTCCTCCAGGTTAAATGATAATGCTGGTACTGGAAAAATGATTTGCTTAACAGAGCTTAGGCGGAAGGATGTTTTACATCTCATCACCGCATTCCACATGACAGAGCTATTAAAATGATAATGCGCAATCAGCTTTCCTCAGTATGAAGTGACTAGCTTGTTTTAGTATATTGCATGGTAGACATGCAGATTAAGGCCAGCGGGCCATTATATTGTATTGTCACTATATACCACTGAAGAGTTTTTAATCAGCAAATCATTGTCACAACATGATACGCTGTTTATGTCTGTCATCTTCTGGACAACATACCAGGTTACTAAGAAAATGTCATTCCCCAGACGCTGTTTGAAAATTCAGGGCTTGTGTTACCCAATGACTCTTTACTGTATCTGGGTCACAGATCATACTGATCATACTAATAAAGTAGTAATATTATTACACTAGCAATGAGCAGTGGAAGATATTCTCTCCCCCACCCCACCCCCGCACTCCCTCAAAGCTGTTGCAAGCAATGCCTGACGTCAGCTTGAAGGGAAAAATTAGAACTAGAATCACCAGCCCTCAAAATAGTAAAATATACATCATACACTGTTTATCTATTTATTTAAAGTATTTTCAGACTGCACTTCATTCAAAACAATCCCATAATGAGGTACAAAGTATAAAAACAAATCACAATAAAATTAAACAAATACATAAAAACCTTATATAACGTTAAGTCCATAATCAAGTACCAGTATAATAAATGAACAAGTCTGACGAGGATAGGCTATTCCACTCCACAACCAATTTAACCAAACACCTAAGTGAAGAAACATGTTTTTAACTGGTGCCTAAAACCTTTCAGAATCAGCACCAGTTGAATTTTTGAGGGAGGGCACTCCACATTTGGAATGTTACTGTAGAGGACACCTCCCATACAAAACTATGCCCAGCTAACAGTACAAGGTATGGATAATCAGCAGGGAAGTCTCTTGAAACCAATAGTGGATAAAACCTAATAGCTGTACAACCTTATACTCCCATCAGCAAAACCGAAGCAAGCCTTACATGTTACATTCTTCTAGCCCCTTGATTCCAAACACATTTACATGCAAGTAATCCCCACTGACTTCAGTGGAGTTTGCTTCCACATGTGTGCTGACAAGCACAGCTGACTACATCCTTAAGCTTCCTTTCTCGAGCATGCGCTAGCATTTCAGTACTGTGAACCACAACATCTATTTTTATTACTGTGATTTAAGAACAATAAAATGTGTATTTCAGTGCTTTCTTACTGTGGGTAGCTGTGTTGTTCCAGTGGAAGGAGACGAAAGGACAAATCAGGGGGAAATATCACACTTTCAAGCAAAATGTTCTAGCATGCAAAACTCACTTTCTAAAACATATGATGCTGATTCTCTATTTTGCATATGCTGTATGTGCCAACAGCTACACTGACAACCACTACTGCACAGCAATAAAAGTTGATCTCACTAAATGCAGGTGGCATTTATCCAAATATAATATGGGAGTGGGCACTGCTGAATAGTTAGGAGAGCTGCCTGCAGTATATACAAAGGCAAAGCCATGGAGACAACCACCTTTTTTGGGGGGGGGAGGCTGCAATTTATTTTAATGCAGGATATAGCTACAGCTATAGATATAGATAGATGGATGTTGTTTTTTACTCTTACAATAGCTTCATCAGTGAGCTGTCAATCATACTTCCCACACATACTGGCTGGTAGAGAATTAATATATACTATAATATAATATATAACAGGGTTGTGTTTTAAGCTACTGACTTCCCTGTGTGTTCATGCATGATGCACCAATTGCCTCATTCATAAACACCACAGTTCTCTTTATTCTTACTACCAGATTCATCCATCTAGGAGGCAGGTTGCAATTTAAAAGTCATTTTGAGTGGTCCAGACGCCCTAAAATGTATCTAGCTTACTGCAATAAATGCCCTTCTGTCCTGCGCATATGCATGCGCATATAGATATATATATATGAGATAATGAGAGAAATATCACTGTGAGGTGGTTAAGACGCAAAACGCTCCCAAAAAATCCAGGCAGAGGTACATTCATATAACGATTCTCTACTGCAACGACATGACCGTGTCGGCCAGCCCTCTGTCACGACAGCAGATTGATTACGAATGGCTATATTACAACCTTTCAAGGCGGAGGTGCTATTGCGGGACCATCGGGGGAAAGCGGGGGGTATATCGTATCACAGAAAGAGAAATAAAATGCAATGCGTGAAGCTCGCCGAGGCCGGCAACTTTCTTCCTGAAGCTGCTTCCGAAGGAGCTCTTTTATGTTTGAAAGGGGTGCTGGTGGTGCAAATCAGGCACAATCCTCAAATCCCTTCCTCCATTAGAAAGGCAGTCAATGATAAACCAGGAGCCGAGCACGGAGGGCAGCGCGACTCGCGCTGCAAAATCTCCCCAGGCAAGGCGCCGTTTGCGCAGCAACATGAGTCGCTGCAGCTCCCCTTGCAACGCACCGTTATCTCCCCCCGTTCACACACACACACACCCACCCTCCCGGGGCGCAAGGCGAGGGGATTAACTGCCGCCCCCGGCGCCCCCCAACCCCTCGCCCAGCCTCCCGAGGCTGCTTCCAGTGTGGGGCTTTGTTTCCATGGCGGGGGACACTCACCCAGAAAACGAAGGAGTAGATGATGAGGAGGGTTTTCAGACACGTTATGACGGGTTTGGTCTCCATTCTCCTCGATGCCATAATACTGAGATCCCGGCTGCTGGCTCTGGGCAGGGGAGGGAGGAGGAGGAGGAGGTGGAGGAGGAGGAGCCGCGGCGGCCGCGGCGGAGGGAGGAGGGGCTCCGGATTGGCTTCGCGCCTCAACCGAGCGGCGCTGCTTCCCGCCGCCTGCCTCTGCTCTTGCTGCGAGGGCTGACAGGCCGAGCTGCTCGCGCGCGCTTCTGGACCGCTGCCGCCCTGCGCCCCGCCGCTTCCCGCAGCCACCCCGAAACGCCACAGCTTGGCATTGTGCGGTCACAGCGGCGGAGAAGGCGGCGGGGGAGGTTCGCAGCGGGCGGAGCGCGGAGAAGGCCCGCGTGTTCCCCTTCACCCCCCACCCACAGCCACAGCCACCCTCTTCTTTTATCGACGTGTTGGGATTCGGGAAGGAAGGGGGCTGAGGGCCAAGAGCAAGGGGGACCCCGGGGTGGCGGTGGCGCGGGAGTCGTGCCTGTTTACAAGCAAAAGATACGCAAGCCGTGGCGCAGAAAGAAGAAATGCGTCTCTTTCTGAGGAGAGATTAGAATGAAGGGGAGGGAGGCGAATGTAGGACGCGCCTGCGAGGGGGGGGTGTGTGTGTGCCGGTGACAATATGGCACAGGGGGCTGGTCTTTTCCGTTTCATTAACGGAAAAAGAAAGAGATTTGTTCATTTGTATTTTAATCCAGACCACACACACAAAGTGATCAATAATAGCAGGGACTTTGCTCCCAGGGGTACAAAGGGGGAAAAGAGGGGCTGGGAAGGTGAAGGAGGAAATAAACTGAGGCACAAGCTGTAATTGTGGCACCTTAAAGGCTAACCAATGTGGTGTGAGCATGATGCATGATGATTTGCAGATACATAAATACTTGACGAGGAGGGGGTGGAGATTGTAGACAGGCAGAGACGAATTCCCATGATTTCTAGCCTTTTCCGTGCTGGTTGGAGCTGATGGGAGCTGTAATCCTTTTCTGTTGATGACCACCTTTAGGATCCTCGGAAGCTGAAATGTCTTTTTCTGATGTCAGTTTTGTATCCATTCATACTTTTGCATAGATATTGGCCATAAATAGAACGACGTTGCTGGCAGATGCAGACATATATCATATTGGAAGATGAGCAGGTGAATAAGCTCTTGATGTTGTGGAAAGCATTTTTAGGTCCTGTAATAGGGCTTCCAGAGTAGATGTGGGGCACAGAGTTGGCATCTGAGTCTACAAAAGTTCTAGTAATTGCTCTTTCTGGCGGGGGGGGGGGAGAGCCCTGCCTCAGGTTGGTCCCCTTTGCAATGAGGGAGGCTCTCACAGTGATTCTGGATCATAGCAGAGGCCAGTGTGTGCTGCCCTTCAGCTCTGCAGCCTTGGTTGGAGCTAAGTGTTTTTTTCTGGAGTTGTTGTTGTTGTTTAGTCGTTTAGTCGTGTCCGGCTCTTCGTGACCCCATGGACCAGAGCACGCCAGGCACTCCTGTCTTCCACTGCCTCCCGCAGTTTGGTCAGACTCATGTTTGTAGCTTCAAGAACACTGTCCAACCATCTCGTCCTCTGTCGTCCCCTTCTCCTTGTGCCCTCCATCTTTCCCAACATCAGGGTCTTTTCCAGGGAGTCTTCTCTTCTCATGAGGTGGCCAAAATACTGGAGCCTCAGCTTCAGGATCTGTCCTTCCAGTGAGCACTCAGGGCTGATTTCCTTAATAATGGATAGGTTTGATCTTCTTGCAGTCCATGGGACTCTCAAGAGTCTCCTCCAGCACCATAATTCAAAAGCATCAATTCTTCGGCGATCAGCCTTCTTTATGGTCCAGCTCTCACTTCCATACATCACTACTGGGAAAACCATGGCTTTAACTATACGGACCTTTGTTGGCAAGGCAATGTCTCTGCTTTTTTTCTGGAGTGAGAAGGAAATTCCCTGCAGATGCTTCTTCTGTGGTCAGTGAATGAGGCCAGACTGGTTTTCCCCATGCTATTATATATTTCCTGGGAAGGAAGGGAGACAGTCTCCCAGTGGCCCCTGGTCCCCTGGCTGAGGACAGAGATCAAAATGTGCTGCCCTTCACCTCTGCAGTCCCAGCACAACAGCTAGTTAGACCAGGCTGTCCCTTCTCACAGGGAGGGTGGAAGAAAACTTCCTGCGGTGACTTTGGTCACACCCACACTATACATTTAAAGCACATTTAGCACACAGCTAAAGCACATGGCTTCCCCCAAAGAATACTGTTAACTAATTTGTTAAGGGTGCTGTAGCCCTCTCAGAAGTATGTAAGGTATGGATGTGACCTACTCTGGTCAGTGGATGAGGCCAGGTTGGTCTCCCTCTGTACAGAAAAGTTGGACATGCCACTTTCATCTACATCTGCCACACACAGTCTTCCACTTCAGCAAATGTCCCTGATAACATTTGAACCCTACATGCACATATAAACAGCATGCCCAGTTGGCTTCAGGCTGGGCACTTGGCACATCCTTTTCCCCAAATGCCATAACCTGAAGTGGCTACATGAAAGGTCCCTTGCAAGGCAAGGTAAAACCATACCTTCTAAACTGTACCCCTCCCACCAAATGGAGAATGATGTGTTTATTTAGAGATGAGGGGGAAATGGCATTCTTCATACAGAATAAAGTCACATTTGCCATTGGTAGTAAGAAAAACTGGATTGTGTGACACAGGGAAAGAATGCATGTGATCTAGTGATCAGGTGGGGGTATAAGTACAGTGGTACCTTGGGTTACATACGCTTCAGGTTACAGACGCTTCAGGTTACAGACTTCAGGTTACGCTAACCCAGAAATAGTACCTCGGGTTAAGAACTTTGCTTCAGGATGGGAACAGAAATCGTGCTCCGGCGGCGTGGCGGCAGCGGGAGGCCCCATTAGCTAAAGTAGTGCTTCAGGTTAAGAACAGTTTCAGGTTAAGAACAGATCTCCGGAACGAATTAAGTACTTAACCCGAGATACCACTGTACTTGCTTTCACCAAATATCATGTTCCACAGAAACTCATGTGTTTAACTAAACTAGCACATGTCAAACAGTTGTAATGCGCTGTTAACATATTACAACTTTTGAGCGACAATCCTGAAGCTACTTACTGTACTTCATACAAGTTAACTTTACTTCAGTAGTAATACTCCAGAATAAGGAGACTGAGAATTACTACAAATTGTTCAGGGTCAGTTGAAACCAAGTTAAAACCAACATTATTGAGCTGCAGTTAATGAACTAGTTGATCTCCACACAGATCAAGTAATTATTTCAGTCATTGCTGTCATTACGGTACAACACAAATGTCAATCAAAACTAGAGCTGGAGTCCAAGTCACTTCACTTTAACTCATAGTAAATGAGAATCAGACATTATACAAAGTAGGACTTTGAGTTGGCATTTATTATCAATGTGTTTGGTAACAGCCAACCCAGTTATTGGAGTGCTAGTTCTTATTTATTAATTTATATAACACTTAATGTTAACACTTTGAAGTGATTTACAAAATATAAAAAATTATTTTACAACATACACAGTAATTTAACTGCACAATAATAACAACACATAACAAACAGTCCCATTAAAACATTAACATAAACATACATATTTAAAATGTACAATAAACTATGGTTAACACAACAGGAAATAGAAATACAACAGGAAATGGAATTTGATTATACTGATATGGGTGTGAAGTAAAGGATATATAACAAGAAAAGAATGATGGAATATAATTTCAATATGTGATCACAGTGGAGAGACTTTTAACATGGATACAGATGGATGAATTTACTATTACTCAATATAAAGACATGTTTGTTGGAATTACTAGAGGCAAAGTTGATATAAAAGAAAATAATCAGTTGACATTTATTACTAATAATAACTATTTGGGATCTCCTCTTAGAATTTTTGTGGGAAAAGGAAATGAATGATTTTGAGATACAGTACTTGGATTTAAAAGAAATATTGTTTAACAGAAAGTGGAGAAGATGAATGTTATGGAGTCAATGTCTTAACTAATATTTTTTAATTATGTAACTGGCAGATAGAAAATCATAAGTCTTTTATTTTTGATTGTTTCTTTTTTATTTTCTTTCTTTTCCTTTTCCTGTCTTCTTCTTGCTTCTTTCTTTTTCTCTCCCCATCGCCCACCCCATTTCTGTTTATTTTCTTTCTTCTTTTGTGTTCTCTGCTCCGGGCCTTTATTAGGGTCCAAGGATTGTGCACTCATGGGGGTTGTAGATGGTTGATAGAGGGACCTTGGGTGGGAGGCAGGGAAATGTTGGTCTCTGAAGATGAGAGGCTGGGAGGCGAAGGAAAAGATCCCAGGTGATAGCTTTTTAAAAAAAGTAGCTTGAAAGTAGAACTATCCCAGTGAAATTAAGATTACACTTTTTTGTTTCTTTCCTGCACTTAAAGCTGTCACTATTCCCCCACTCCTGGAAACATTTTACTTAATCTAAAAAATATATATGCATAAAACATTATTTATTGGAGCTGCAGTAAAGTTTAGCTGCTCTCAGGCTATTAAGCTATCCTTTTTCACTCATTAAACCACAACACATTTCCTCATGCATTATTTAGCATAAAAGCGTGTAACCTCTATTGTTCTTATCTAGGTAAATCATGTTTGTATTCCAATCACTTTTCCTTGAGCTTAGAATTTTCTTCATCTACATTTTACCCAAGGACAGCAGGATTGCACCACTTTCCCATTTGCTCAAGAACGCTACCTTGTTCTGATAACAATAAGTTAGTGTTTTTGCTTACCGTTCCAACTCCATGTTTTCTTTACAACCAGCTCTCTATTAACTCCCTTTTTTTCTCACCTTGTGTTCCATAGTGTGCTCTCTTCCTTCTGCAACGCCACAAGCTTCTCTGAATACCCACTCTGCTTTTCTCTATCCACTTCACAGCAAAGCTCTATGCTTGCTTGTGTTACATGGCTAGTTCAAGTAAACACCGGGGGGAGGGGAGACGGGACACATTGAGGATGAACATACCAGCTCTTCCTGCTGGTCCCCCAATTGCCAATTCAGTGGTCTTCTATAAGCTGGAAAGCAACAGTTTCAGGCAGTAAGCCTTTTGTATCTATGGAGGTCCTCCATGCATTTAAGAACCCCGAAATATCAGGATTACGGTATATGATGCTGGCATCCTTGCATCCTTATTCCCTTTGATACGAAGAGGCGATCCTTAGACCGCCCACCCAACCCTCTCCTTACATTATGCTGGTAGTTTGGTAACTGCTGCAGTGCAAAATATTATTTGAGAAGTCCAGGAATGTCCTGCTGCTGCTAACTTCTTCAGCACTGCCTTTCCTGGAAACTGGGCCACACATTTTCAATGAATTCCAATGTCACACATGAAATCTATGTAGAACCTGTTGACACAGGCTAGCAAATGTAACAATAATGTAGTGCCCCCCCCCCCCGGAGTAACCCTGCTACCATCTCTTGCAGCAGAAGCATCAAAAAGAGTCTTGTGGCATCTTAAAGACTAGCAAATGTATTGTGGAACAAGCTTGGGGGAGTATAGTCTACTTCAGACACATGACATATTATCCTGAGTTACAGGTGTATATGTATGTGGGATCCAACAATGTAGTTCCTCTAGGGCAAAAGCTGTGCAACAGAACTTTCCCTCCTCTACGAACAAATTTCTGTAGGTCAGGCAATTGTTAAAAGCCTAGGAAGCATGCCAGAAAACAAGTTTTCAACCTTAATTCCACAGTGTTTTCTGTCTGAGAGACTGGGGACGTAGTGTGGAAACAATGTGTGCAGGCTGAGGAGGGTGAATCTCAGAGGGGTGAGAAGACCTGCAACAAGGGCTTAATTTGTGTGAAAGCTAACCAAGGTCTGGAGCCTAGGGATTATAACATTTTGTTAGAAGCAGTATTTATCTGCACGCCTTGTATATGATTGCCAAGGATTTGAGAATACGCCTTTAACTGCTATTGAATAAACCAACAGTTCCACCTGTGAGGAACTAGCATAAGATGGTATTAAGAAAAGTAGTACTGATAAAGGAAAGCTTGTACAAATGATGTGAAGCTGCTATCAAAACATCTCATTGAAAGCTACACTTAGAACATAGCTAAATTACAGACTTACCTGGTTTAATAGGCCTTGTCTCTTGCCAAGAAACTCCAGGAACAGTGATTCTGTGAGAAGAGGCAGGGACTTAACAAAATTTTCAGCAACCCTTTGGGGGCATCTATGACAGATGAAGTAGTATGAAACCAGTGAATGTTTGTGGTGCAGATATACCCCTTCTGAAAGAAATATTTTGCAGTTCTGCTTTCATAACAATTATCTTTTCGCATGATTTTTTGCTAAAACTGTTCTTCATATGGAAAACATGTAGCGTGGAGGTGACGGTAAAGAGACAACAGAGGATGAGTATGGATTTCATTTCTATATACTGGAAAGATGGGATCCAGATCTCTGACCAGTTCCTTCTTAGGCTCTGCCAAAAAGGAAATCAGTGCCAGCTTCACCACACACGCTACCCTTTCCACTGGCAAATCATGCATTCAGAAAGAGGAGTGTGGGAGAATACATGTGAATCAGCTCAGAGGCACCTGGAGATGCTTTAATGTGATGTGCATAGCTCAGAAATCAAAGTGTTTGAAAGGTAAGGAATTCAAAGCCTCAGACGGCTGTGTACAATTGCTCAAGATTGCTGTTATAAGTGAAATTATCTAAGGTGGCTAGGAATGATGACAGTGCCCCATCAGCTTCTGAGAAATTCATGATTCATGTTACCAAAATGTACAAAGCTGGAACAAAAGGTGGAACAACCTTTGGAACATCTTCAGACATATTCAGACAAGACAGAGAAGTTACAGTACAAAAAACATAAATAATAAAGATCAGGTGCTACAAACATCTGAGGTTCTGCTGCTGTAAAAAAGTAACTGTACCCCATCACTTCTGTCCTAAAAACACCAATGTTACATTGTTCTGTCGCAACTCCTTTTCATGGAATGTACACAATTTATTGGTGTGAGCAAAGTGTCTCTTTGTTCAGTCGACTTTCAACATAATCCATTTGCTCTGGGGGATAGCAGAAGAAGCAAGAAACTGAAAATACGACGTTTTTCCTTCCATAGGGATGGATCAAAAGGCAAAGTCAGATTTCAGGATGTGGCAATGTATCCATTTGGTCCTTACTGCAAGATATGGCACCCACCTAATAGCCACAATCCCCAGCAGAATCCTCTTTACACAATATGGCATGTGTTTTTACTGTCAAGACTTAGAATGGAAGAAATAGCCAGAGGTAAGAAGATGACAACAAGGAATGTGTTGATGTTGCAACAAAATGCATTCCACACCTGGTGCTCATGCTATTGCTTTTTAGGTGGATGGAGTGAAGATCTTTTTGTTCTCCAAAGCCTCATAATTTTAATTATAGTGGTAGATCACTTTTACTGTTTTTAGAACGTTGCACTAAGTTATTCCCCTTACTGGGTTTATGTTGGTTTTAAATTGTTTTTTTAAAAATATATTTTATTTGGGTTTTAAACATAAATGCAAAAATAAAAACAGCATAACATATATCATAACATCTTTTCTTGACATCTATGGACTCCCTCACGCCTCCCGCTCTCATCTGCATCATTTTCAATTCTTGCCAGCAATCTATCATCTTGTTTACACTCTTGTGTCAAATTCATTTAAATATAATCTATAAATTCTCCAATAGGTTTATAATTTTTCCTCAAATTTACTTATCATCTTAATTCCTTCTATTTTAGTGGTGCACAATTATTTATGATCTAGCATCCTTTCTTAACATTCAAACAAATTACAGTATTTTTTTAAATAAATCTTGAATTTCTTCCAATCTTCTTCGACCCTCTCCTCTCCCAGGTCTCGGATTCTGCCAGTCATCTCAGCTAGTTCCATATAGTCCATCAGTTGCATCTGCCACTCTTCCAGTGTGGGTAGTTCTTGGGTTTTCCAATTCTTAGCGATGAGTATCCTTGCTGCCATTGTTGCATACATAAAAAATGTTCTGTCCTTCTTTAACACCTTCTGGCCGACAATGCCCAGAAGGAAGGCCTCTGGTTTCTTGGTAAAGGTATACTTAAATACCTTTTTCAGCTCATTATATATCATTTCCCAGAAGGCCTTCACCTTAGGGCAGGTCCACCAGAGGTGAAAGAATGTTCCTTCATTTTCTTTACATTTCCAACATTTATTATCAGACAAATGGTATATCTTGGCAAGTTTAACTGGGGTCATGTACCATCTATATATCATCTTCATTACATTTTCCTTCAAAGCATTACATGCAGTGAAGTTCAGCCCAGTGGTCCACAACCTTTCCCAGTCCTCAAACATAATATTATACCCAATGTCCTGTGCCCACCTTATCATAGCTGATTTAACCATTTCATCTTGTGTATTCCATTTTAACAGTAAGTTATACATTCTTGAAAGTACCTTAGTTTTTGGTTCCAACAATTCTGTTTCCAATTTCGATTTCTCCACCTGAAACCCTAGCTTTTTGTCATTTTTAAAGACTTCTTTAATCTGAGCATAATGTAACCAGTCTCGCACTTTGTCCTTCATTTTAGGTTTTAAATTGTTTTTAGCTGTTGTGCTTGCATTGGTTTTAGCTGATTTGATTTATTTATATTCTGTTTCATTTGATTTTATCATTTAAATTCTGCATTGTATTTTGCATTTTAAATGGTCTGCAAACTTCCCAGAGAACTCAGTTATAGGTATGGTATCTTACTGTAGCAAATAAATAAATCCTAAATGGCTTCAGTCCTGTATACCTGAAGGAGCATCTCCATCCCCAGACACTGAGATCCAGTGCTGAGGGCCTTTTGGTGGTTCCCTCATTGTGATGTTACAGGGAACCAGGCAGAGCAGCTTCTCAGTAGTGGTGCCCACCCTCCCATCAGATGTCAAGGAAATAAACAACTATGTTTAGAAGACATCTGAAGGCAGCCCTGTCTAGAGAAGTTTTTAATGTTTGATGCTTTACTGTGTTTGATGTTTTAATCTATTGGAAGCCGCCCAGAATGGCTGGCACAACTCAGTCAGGTGGGCAGCTTATAAATAATATATTATTTTTGTGAGAGTCATAGTTAAGGACAGTTGTGAAATAGAACACCATGTTCAAAATAAGTTGAATTTTATTCTCTGAGCATCTGGGATGGTCTAGATAAGGAGCCCTAGCAAGCATGGCCAATAGCCAGAAATGATGGGTGCTATAGTTCAACATCTGGAGGGCCAAAGATTCCCCACATTTGGCCTAGATCTAGAAAACGTCTCAACTCTCACACCTTTCTACATAATTCTTCTGAATTATTTTCTTTCCCTTTCTCTCTCTCTCTGGTTAGAGAGTCACCAGAGGAATGCTCATGATTAGGCCTTGCAGAACCACTTGGAAAGGACAGCACTACACTGTAGATCTGAATAATTTCATTCACAGCCGTAAGGAGTCACAAGAAGTGTATCCCATTCAAGTTCGGCCAGTTTATCGCCCCCTCAATCAAATGGTGCAATTCCTAAAGTAAGTCCTTTCACTTGTGAGATACTTACAAATAGCATTTTGGTGGGGCTGTCAGATGATACTTATTATGCCATTCATGAGGCATGCTAGCTCAGCAGGAAGCAGCCACCAGTTAACTGGTATCTTTACAAAATAAGGAAGCGACTCTCCCTCTATTGCAGAGCTTTCCACTATAAATTCATCAGCATTTTAATGTGCATGTCTCCTACTGTGTGCAATCTTGCCTAACATACCTATTTTATAAGCTACTTCCTTTAATATAATGCATTCCTGTATTTTCATTTCAGTAACATATGCATTAGCATTAATATTCCCCTTAATATATGCATTTTGTACACTTATTTTTGGTTGGAAAACTGCATTACAAAGTTCAGAGAAATGTGAATTTTTAAGATAGCTGCATTTCAGTTCATATATTGTTTCATTAATTGGGTTCATATTATGTAGACTGACTGAATTTCTCCCCCGGCCGCCACCACCACTTACAGCTTGCAAGTATTGAATGCCCTAGCAGTGTCCTTTCAGTCCCTAAAAGGGAAGTGTTTTATTTGTAATTTAGATCACTGCATAAGTGCAATCACCTTCTACTTTCAGAACACTTCTAAGTGGACCTTGAGGAAACCTAAACCCTTACATAGATCCTATCCCAAGGGAAGAATTTACAGATAGATACTGTGACCAGTATCTTGCATCCTGGGCCCCAATTATTCCCGGAAGGGTCAAATATGTGCAGCATCCAGTGGTAGCATCAGAGTATACAGATCTTCATGTTTGTTCTCACATCTATAGTTCTCTCAGTCAAGACACATATGTGATTCTGGGGATTTACCAAAACAGGCACGACTATCTCTGAGATAAATACATCAGGTAAAAGAGACACATTAGCACATTTCAGTTAGTGTTGGGTTGCTTTTTATCAGTTTGTAGTATAACAGAGCTATTCCTCCTGCTTTCCACTGGGAAGAGCCTATTAAAGGACAGTCTGCTTAATTAGATTTTTTATGTGATCTAGGAAGAGGGTGCAGCTCTAGCATTGGTGACTATATAAACTAGTTTAGTCCAATGAAAAGGGAGACGCAAGACCCACCCATACTCCACTTCATCTGCATTTTGCTGCCTTTACACTTTGCTGAGCTCATCTCTTCACCCCTCTACCTCCCATTAAGAAACAGCAGCATGACAGAGCAGAGTTGAGATGAACATTGTCGCCGCACCATACCATCTGCTATTGTAAGTATCTAAACATCCTAACTTGTTATACAGGCTGCTGTCCAATAACCCATTTAAGGAGACATGTCTGGAGAAAACTACGATCTTCATTTTACTAAATTTAAGAGTCAGCAAGTTATCTGTACAATAGGCCATAAAAGCACACAGTCATAATTGCAGAACTGCTTTAGTTAGAGACAGAAGACCAGTGTTGTCTGCACAATACATTGAAGGACTTCTAGACTTGGACAATTTGAGTGAGTAAAAACCAGGTGACAAGCAAGCTACAATCAAATCATTCTGGTATAGATTAAATAATGTAGAAACAAGTATACAGCCCTGGTGAACACCCTAAATAGCAGGAATGGGTCTGGTTCAATTACTCTCCAACCCACATCTCACCAGGCTCATAGTTTTCTCATACAGGTATATAATAAGATAAAGCAACCTTTTATCAATAGAATAAATGTATAATATAGCATATAAACTATCCCTTGGGACTGAATCAAATGCAGATCTCAAATCTATACTGGCAGCAGCATATAATCCATTACCAAAAAAGCGCATTTATTTCTCAACTATATTGATAAAATTTTGTCACTGAGGAAGGAAAGCATAATAAAACTGACTGTTTGACTTTATAATTTCTGACTGATCTTCAGTCCCATGGAACTGCAGACTATCCACCACCATACAGTGAGGAGGGATAAAATAAGCATCCCTTTTCCCTTCCCTGAAGTAAAATTTGGAGGGTTCAGAAGTCTACCAAAGGGAATTATATCAACTACATTAGAGACAAAAAGCAATATGCAAATTAAATTTATCCATCATAATCTTTATTATGTAACAACATTGCGTATCCTCAAGAAGATCTACAACCCCAAAATAGTGTGTCCCCCACATGTACCTCCCCAGTTTCTTTGCTTTTAGAACATTCCCAAAGGACTCCTGCATCAGACTCCAAGGTGCTTCCAAGAAATCTACAAATCCCCCCTACCATTTTTGTTCTCTAGCCAACAGCATTTGAAGGCCACACTGTCTGTCAACATGGAGATTCTATTCAGCCACCATACTTAATAGCCATGATAGACCTGGTCCCTATTAACTTGTCAAAACAGCTTTAAACATCCCTAAGCCATTGGCCAGCCCCACATCTTCTTGCAATGAATCTATTTGTGGATTATGTTCTGTGGAATGTTTTTATCTCCTCTGAATCAACTGTCCATCAGTTTTGTTCTGTGTCTTCAAGTCCTAGTTGTTCAGTAAGTTTTGCAGCCCCTTTGCATAATCAGAGGCATCTGAGAGAGGAGTTTCTACGTCATAATCTATGACTGCTTTATGCGACATGTTCATTGTAGTGCAGAATAGTATAGTACATATCATTTGTTACAACACTTTTAGGGGAGGATCCTAAAGCAATTCCAAAAGGGAATGGGACTTCCAGTCAAAGCGGGTGGGGATCCTGACATTTGGAATGTACTCTGGGTGAAATACCTTTAAAAACCAGTTTCTATGCAAAGTTGCAAAACTACAGGGAAAAGTCGTAACACAACCTGAGAAGGTTAAGTACATGTTCACACAGCACCCATTGCACACTACATGACATGTCTATATGTACCCATCACAACTCTCATCCTCCATATGAAGTTGTGGGTGCTTGTGATCAGAGGTGAGGTTGTACAGTTTCATTTAGCAGTCTCGAGAGGTAATAAAGGAATTAGAATCCTGAGCCAAAACTGCACCAGAAATTATTGATAGTCGGTTGCTCCTTTACTTTCAAAAGAGCAAATGAACTGTCTGCTATGCATTTTTCGGCATGTGGCAAAAAGCAAGTTAAACTTCACATACAGATAGCTGCAGGCTGTGAGAAAATTAAACCTGCCAAGGGAATCTGCCTCATAGGCCACATTTCAAAAGCAAAATACAATGCCACAATAAAGTCAGTGTTTCCACTGTAATGATATCTTTGCATCCTCTTGGAGTTTTTGTTACTGTGGTTTTGGCTGTAGGCATTTTGAGAATATGTGGGCTGTATGAAAATATAAGGAGACAGAGACTATCCCTGAGCTATTCATACCAGATGAAGCATTTTATTTTTTATAAAAAAAAAAAATCTGCCAAAACAGCCAATTCATATCCTTGTGACAGTGCAACAGTTTAAACTGCTTATAATTATAATAGCAGTAGCAAGTTACACTTGGTGGACTTTAAAGCACCCAAAAACCATTTATGTAGCACCTCTGTGGAAACAGGAATGGACTGCTGCAGTGATCAATTTAGGCTTTACTTCTTGTCACCTCCATTGCTGAAATCCTCTAATTGGCCAGATGCACCATAAACATGCAGCAGCATTGAACTTTGTGGAGATCTGCCCCATGCACCTTCAACAGCAAGTTGCTTCTATCCTCATGAGCCTTTAGTGATGAATTTACTTCAGCCTCCCTGCCTTAGAAGCTTGATGGCTGAGTCGCATTCAGAATGCTGTCAACAGGATGCAGAGGAAAAACAAGGAGCAACGAGAAACACTCTTTAGTGCACAAACATTTGTTCCTAGAGTGATAAAGTACAAAAGAGGACAGGGCTCCTCTGGTCATGCGCCTGCTTAAATTCCCTGCTCTAAACAGCTATTAAAGGGGCTAGTGCCTTATCCTTGTCTGCTTCTGTCCACTGACATTCTTAGGAAGAGATGCATTCCTACCCAACTCTCTTCTCTGCAGTCTATTTGCCAGAAGTCCCAGCTGCCTCCCAGTGAGCATCCATGTTTGGAAAGGTGACATACTGGGAGTTGCTGAATAGCTGTTGGGTTTGGCCATGGTAAGCAGTCTGGACTGAAGTGAGACGGGAACCAGGAGCCCAGAATGCTGAGTAGTTAAGATCAGAGGACAAAAATGAGAAAGCAAGACCAGAGAACAATCCAGGAGTCAGGTTCAAACACCAGTCGGAATCAGAGGGTAAACCAAAGGCAGGTCCAGAGAACATGCCAGGAGTTGAGATTGAAGAGTAATCAGTAGCAGACGACAACAGCATAAGCAGCATTGCAAAAAAAGAGCAAAGAATCAGGACTAAAGCATGTACAGGACCCCAAAGGCATACCGAAATGCAGTAAGACTTTTCACTGTCTTCCAGTGAGACAGGAAGGAGCTAAATGGTCCGTCTGGGTGGACGGAGCTACAATTATCTTTCCTGAGAGGCTGCCATTGCACAGCACTCCATAGAGGGCAAAATTCTCCACACCATCATTACTCCTTGATGGGGGGCCACCAGGTATCTCTGCATGTTTGCAGGCATGACTGTAGGGCCTTCTTTATTAAATAAATTGCTCTTTTTTCCAGTACTCCACACATGGGGACAAGAGTATTGGCCTGCTGTGAGAATTACTGATAAAATGAATGTGAAGTGCTTTGAGCATTCAGGAAAAGAGGTTTGGCTATTATAATTAAAAATATTCAACAAAGGATCATCACAGATATACTGAAAGAAACATAAGGAAAATAATGAGGGGTATTGTTAAAAGTTTCACATCCACCATACTTTTATTTTCGTTTCTCTGAGCACTAACCTCTGGGAATTATTTTTCTATCAAAAATACTATTTTTATCTTATTGCTTCTTCATTGCTCATCTGTATTCATCTTTGGTTTATTCTATGTAATGAATTCATGACAAGCCTCCAAGGCACAATAATACTGTGCTCATCTCCCACAGCTTCCATTCAGGGCTCACCATTTGCTTTGCTAACTTCAAATTAGGCTCACTAAAGTGAGGACAAAAAAAATTATCTCAATTTTTTATTGATGGGGAAGCGGCTTTGACTTGAGTAAGTGACTCACTGACTTGGCAGTGAGCAGATACTATAAGTAAGTAAGTAAGTAAGTAAGTAAGGCCATTGGTTAAGTTGAGGTGCTCCACCAGGACAGCAAGGATGAGTTTAACCTGCAAAGCTTAAGTTAACTGTGAAGCTTAGTTGCTACTGGTTTTATGGACTTGGAAATCCCATTCTCCACGTAATGTTGATAACTGATTAACAGAACTTCTAGAACTGGCATCCTGACAGCAAGTGACATATCTCACAAATTTAATGGCAGGTGGGATACCTTTCTGGAGAGCTTTCTTTACAACAGTAGTCTCCAAACAGCAGCTGTGATTTAGTACTCTGGTTCCTTGCTCAATTGATGTAGGAAAAAAGGACCTTCCACTACCTTCTTGCTTCCCTTTCATCTTCATCTGTCTTGTTCTTTATCTTTCTACTTATCCACTTGAAAAGAGCAAACTTTCTTTTCAGTAATTCCAGAGCCATAAGGACTGTAGCAAGAAGGACATTATTTATTATTTGAAGCTTCTGTACTTCCTAAAAGCTTTGTATCACCCAACAAGAAGATAGATTTGCTTTGAAATTTTTGGATTAACTTGGTTATTCCACTTCTATTTCATTTTTATTATCATTTATTGTTTTATATCATAAAAAGTCTTAATAAATCTAGAGACATTAATAAAGTAATGAGGCAGAACCTTGCTAATAAGGAGGCAGTGCAGGATGTCAGCGAAGAACATTCTTTCTGATTACATTTTAGGAAAGCAAAACTATAGAAAACTGTATAAAATAAATATATGTCTATGAACACACTATACTAACTGCATCCAAAATCACAGAAAAACTAATATACCACCATCACTACTGTCAGTTATAATATATTTGCAGTTCATTCCTGAGAAGTAAATCCCTCTGAACTTAAGTGTGAGCTACTAAGTGAGCTTTGGTCTGCAGCCTTAATATAAGAATCTAAAAGGTATATTTCAATTGTGTCATTCAGAACCTCC
Organism: Podarcis erhardii; assembly: GCF_964252035.2. NCBI lineage: Eukaryota > Metazoa > Chordata > Lepidosauria > Squamata > Lacertidae > Podarcis > Podarcis erhardii. Next base: position 60,875,145 of record NC_138508.1, read on the forward strand.
CCCCCCCCATCAGCAGGCAAATATGACAGCTTTCGAGAAAACTGCAGCAGTTTCCACAGTACACAGCTCCAGGACACATTTATGAGATCAATTCTACTATTGCCTGCCTTTCTGACTCATCCATTTTTTAAACTGTAACCATTTTAGGGGGCTAATCAATATGTAGGATGGGGAAGAAAAAAGCTGCTAGATAATGAAATGCAGCTGCAGTGTTTAAGAGATAGAACAGATGCAGAATGAAAGTATGACTGAAACTTCCATTTCTGTTAATTAATTATCATTGCTTTGATCTTGTTTTTTAGAGAGAAAGAGAGACTTCGTGGACCAGAATGGTGCATGCTGGTAAGGAATCTTTTCTCTTGGCAGAAATCCAAGGATCAAAATGTAGGCTTCAGCAGCTGTGGTGAGTAATCTGTCAGCAGGGACACCATGACAGCCTAGAAGAGAGAATTAATAAATATATGAAATAACCAGCCACACTGGGAAATGGTGCTGCATACATATTGTTAATTTACAACAGTGCAGGAAAATGCAAAGTTTTAATAAAAAAGGTCACATTGATCTTGCTGTTTATTAATTTATACTAGGGGTGGTGAACCTCAGGCCAGGACCCTGAATGCAGTTCCATGGGCCTTTGGGACGCTCGCTAGGCTCAACAGCTGAGGGAGTTGAATATGTTTAGCCAGCAGAAGACTAAGAAGTGATATGATAGCTATCTTCAAATATCTGGGCTGTCACATGGATGATGGGGCAAACTTGTTTTCTGCTGCTCCAGAGGGTAGGACTCAAACCGATGGATTCAAATTGCAAGAAAAGATATTCCTACTAAACATCAGGAATAACTTTCTGGCAGTAAGAGCTGTTCAACAGTGGAACAGACTCCCTCGTAAGGTGGTACACTCTCTCTGTTTGGAGTTTTTTAAACAGGTTGCATCTGTCAAGGATTCTTTAGCTGCGATTCCCGCGTTGTAGGGCGATGAGCTCCCTTACAATTCCACAACTCTATACTGTGATATCCCTCTCCAAACCACACCCCCTCAGTGACTCTGCCCTGCACTCTCCCTGAGTGTTTTGGCCTGGCTGGAATGAAATGTGGCAATACCTCTTGCATGCCTTGATGAATGATGAAAACATACATGCATCTGTACATGTGGGTCGGTGTGTCTAGAAACCTCTGACTTCTGTGTAGCTGGAATGTAGCCTATGTTCCAAACCTAAGAGTTGCCCCCATTACTCTTCCCCCATTTGCCTCTAGCCTCACCCACCATTTGGCAAGCAGTCTCGGGAAGGTTCCCTACTCCTGGTTTACACCACGGGTGTAGATCAAAATAAGATGGCTTTGGTGGTGTTCCTCTAACAGGTACAAAGACCACTGAGATCAACAGTGGGCCCCTCAACAGTCTCTAGACCTTGCCAGGTGCCTGACCCACCCGCTACTAGAATTGGCAAATTAAACACATGAGTGAGAATTATGCTTGCCTTTTAGGATGGCCCAGTCCTTTGAACTGCTGTGCTAGCAAGCATTTAACGTCATAGGACGGAGTGCAAGAACTGCAGTGCAGTGTCACTGTCTGCCATTATTATACCAGCATGTTGATGAGACTACTGTTGCAACAGCCACCGCTGCCCAATGCAGCCCAGTCAGTGAAACACTAGCAAGCCAGTGAAAGACCTGAGCAAGTGGCTCAGATATAAGTGGTGTAACTGGGATGGTAACCAGCAGGACTAGAGAGATCTTATATACCATCCTGAAAAGCCTTTTAGTCAGTACTACTGAGTCGGCTAAATCAGCACAGACCTAGAATTTCATATATATAGGCAAGCGGACATCAGGGCAGTTGTAAATGTCAGGTGGATAACAGATTGGGGTTATTTCCCCTGCAGCACACAGAATGCCTTCTTTATGCCATGAGATTTTTGACGCCTATCGGATCAGAGTGCCCATATACCATAACTATCCATTTCCTGTTTTCAGCCTCTTGGAAAACCAGCGACTGTGGAGAATAAAACACTTCATCATCAACTTCTTCTGGCTTTCTGGGTAAGCAGTGTAAAAATGTCCAATCAGCAGCAGCCACTTTTGCAGTCTAAAGATGGATGGAGATGGAGAGAGAGAGATTTGAAACTGAATGCCAAAACATGCTAACAGATGACCACACACAAAGTTGAAAAGTTGAAATCATGCATGTATCCCTTAAAATTACTCTTTCTCAAAAGCCCTGATTTTGGCAGCATTGTGCGGGTCATGCTAGGGTCTAACAAGCTGAAAGAATTGTGTGAGTATTCTACTTCTGGTTTCTTTGTCCTCTCTCTACGGTTTATGGTAATTGCTCTCTTGCTCACTGCTGTGTCAGCCATGAGCCGCCTCTTTTTAAGCTGTGTGCTTTCCTCTTTGCAGTCTGATTAGGTACCAAGGAGTCTTTATCCCCTTTGCTTTCTCTGTGTACTCACGTTTCATTTTCTTTAAATGCCAAAAAATTACACAAAACATTAAAAATAATAGAAGCACTGAGTATACATAAACCTTCTTATGCAATTTATGCACACTGACGTACATCATTAGTGGTGGGCTAGAAAACAGCCAGATATGTTTATGTAATTGTTTTTTCCTAGGCCCAATACATATATTACTGTGGCAACACACTATTAAAAAATAACCAAACAAAACGTGTTTCAGCTTTATACCATCTTATAAATGTATCAGATCACAGAGCATCACATCATTACTTCCCACGCATGCCCCCCCCCCATCCATCAGGCATTGGAAGGAATTGTGTGAGGAAAATATGAATCCCTGTGACCCATGTGTCTGGAGTAAATAATAAAAGAATCAGCTGGATGTACAGATTCAAACTGTGGTGCTAAACTCACTCTCCAGCAGGAGAGAGCCCTCAGTAGCAGATTTTAAATCCACAACAGTCAAGCAGCTGCATAGCATTAGGAATATAGGTTATTAGACCCTTTTATCCTGTTTAGTCTGCTTGCAAACAGTGCTTCACTCTTTCTATTCATTTTTCAATGAACAGACCACACACTGCTGAGTAAAGTTAAAATACTTATAAAGTGTCCCAAAGTTCAGATTCATGCATTTATTCAAGCAGCAGCAAGGAAAATATAGGCAGAAGACTCTTGGGTCGAAAATACAGTGGTACCTCAGGTTACATACGCTTCAGGTTACAGACTCTGCTAACCCAGAAATAGTGCTTCAGGTTAAGAACTTTGCTTCAGGATGAGAACAGAAATCATGCTCCGGCGGCGTGGCAGCAGTGGGAGGCCCCATTAGCTAAAGTGGTGCTTCAGGTTAAGAACGGTTTCAGGTTAAGTACGGACCTCCGGAACGAATTAAGAACTTAACCTGAGGTACCACTGCATAGAAAGATAGTTTCAAATACATGCTCTAAGCTTGGAGTTTGCTTAGGCACGTCTTCCTTGGTTAGCGTGGAGAGAGAGGGAACAGGAAAAGAAGACTTCGCTTCCTCCTTTATCAGAGAAGAGGAGGTATGACCTAAATGAGTCTAGGGCACAGCTCTATGATCACAACCCATTTATGCACTAACTAGCACTAATTTTTCACAGGAATTACATGACTAGGGCAGTCCCACATGGTCTAGCCATCCATTATTTAGCCAATATTAAGGCAATATACTGAAGCATGTTTTGTGGCATATGCCATGCTTCTACAGTAAGTTATTAATTTTTTTGTGAGCATTTAGAGCTGATATTATTATATATGAATACTACCCTAAATACTGGATCATCACTTTGCAGCCTGAACAAATGTTTCATTTACTAGTAACTTAGCAATTGACAGAGCACGTCATTCTTCTCTTAAACCTTTATACAACAAGCATGTTCCTATGCAATGTGTTACAACTTCCATTTCATTAAGAATTAAGGTACTTAGGAATACGTGCAGAACTAGGACTTCTGTACCACACTTAGTAAAGGTGCTGCAGCAGCAACAAAAGCAGGAGCAGCAACAGGAGAGTAGCAAAGCAATCACTGCATTTGCTGTGTGCACTGCCACACTGCTAATTCATGCTAAGCCATAATTTATTTTTAGCTATGGTTTAACATTACATGCGGACCTGCTTAATGTATTGGGGACATGGACATCATAACATACATGCATTTGCTTAGGTAAAAGTCCATGGGTTTTACTACCTGGCATGCTCCCTGTACCCTACACATGTACCTGTGTACGTGTAGAGCAATTAGGAAAATCACATGTGAAAAGCATGCAAAGCTACCCTTAAAATTTTCAGTAATATAAACTTGACTTTATTGAGGTCCTTTGCCAGCAATTGAAACCCACTTCATACATCTTGCCACAATTATAACTATTTTTTCCAATCTACTTCGAGTTACATAATGCATTTTATATTACACTCTGCCATCCACATTGTGCATTTTCAGATAAATTGTGGCAGGCATTGAAAACAAAATATATTGCTTAAAAAGGCAACCTACGTCAAGAGTATATTCTGTCTCCAACAGTCCAGTGCTGTTGCGTAAAACTCATGGATGACCTACGAAATGGTAAATCAGCCTTTGATTTAAACACAAAATGTGTGTGTCATAATAATGTGGCTCTCTTCAGCAGAGCTGCCAGAGTGGTCCTGATTCTGGTGCCCTGAACGTGCATCTAGGCATTCCATTCAGCTCACTTCCTTTCTGCTGCCTATTCCTCTCTCTGCCACCTCTCAGTTGAGCAACTGGTTGATCAGCACTTCCCTTAAGAGCCAGCAGCTGGGACCTATAACTCATTCAATCAATGGTAGGCTTGTCAGTTGGAGTTGCTCAAAATATATCACAGTGTAATCAAGAGGTTCATCTTTGGCTTCAGAAAAAAAATTACAGTGGATCACTGGTACATTCTGCACTGCTGCTATGCATGCTGCTATAATGTTTTTGTAAGGGTAATAATTGCCGCTTAAATCATGCCTTTTAAAAAAACCACAATCTAAAGCATGTCTTAAAAGTCCAAATGTATTCCTTTATATCAATAACTCATTATATATTAATCTAATACCTGAACAAAGCTTCATAGCACTATGAGCAATTTTGAACACTACCATTCTGGGAAATAGGGTTGAAATATGGCAGTTTAATGTACAGATATTAATAAAGAGAATGGCTTTTCATGTAACCATTTTAAATATTTTATTAGATTACATTTTCTATTTTTAAGTTGCTTTATAAGAAATATTTCAGCCACATACCTTTTTGTATTTCATATTTTTATATATATAAATGTGACCCTCCCATGCTTCCTGGTCTTTTTTTAAAAAAAGAAACATTAGCATAACACAGTCAGAAAATTACTTTAAAGATTTTATCTCTTACTAAAGATGCTTAAGTAACAAAGGGATTTTAGAGAGAAACAGTATCACTGCAGATCACAAAAGATAACAAATCACACCTCAGTACGAAGAACCCCAAACCTGTACTAAAAACCCAATACATCATGAAAAGTAGAATGGGATGAGGTAAGAGAGAAGTAATACTGACTTCATATTATTATTATTATTATTATTATTATTATTATTATTATTATTAAAGTGGCTCCCACCTCTATTCAAAATGCTGGATTTTCTTCACCATATTCCTTTTGCCCCTTTCATAATATAAGCCCATGCCTCCCTCTGGACGATTCCATCCATTATTCATCCATTTATTTATTGCTCTCTGATAAAAGAGATGGAGAAATTCCCCTGATAGGATCTTATTCCTGATAAGTGTGTATTTCCCTGAACAGCAGAATCAAACAGTTTTTAATATAGAGGATATCGGAAGAAGAGAAATTCAGTGGGCTCAAGAAAGAAACATCTTTCTGGAACAATGATGCTGCTTGCTAGGTAGTTAAAGCAATGAGACCACAGCCACATAAAAATAATTCCACATCCTAATTTATATGTATAAAATAAACCACACACCTAGGCCCCTGCCTAACAATGCCCCTGCATTGTAATCAATGTAGCACTGAACTAATGGTGTGTGCAATAGATAGCTCACAATAAATATGGAGTACCAATTGCTTATGGAGTACTGCTTAAGTATGTGAGTGCATTGATCCTGAAGAAATATATCCATTCTGTTCCCTGACTGTTGCTCATCCACTGTTATCTCCAGTGAACAATTTATGTGTATTCATCCATGCAGGCACTATAGCAGAAGTCAGCAACCTTTTTCAGCCATGGTCCGGTCCACCGTCCCTCAGACCATGTGGTGGGCTGGACTATATTGGGGTGGCGGGGGGGGGGGTTGAACAAATTCCTATGCCCCACAAATAACCCAGAGATGCATTTTAAATAAAAGGACATATTCTACTCATGTAAAAACACGCTGATTCCCGGACTACCCACGGGCCGGATTGAGAAGGCGATTGGGCCGCATCCGGCCCATGGGCCTTAGGTTGCCTACCCCTGCACTATAGCATCCAGATACAGAGATGTGACTCCTACATTTCCCAGAGCCTAAACACACATTAGTATTACTTGAACCAAAAACAAGATTAAAACCAAGCACAGAGAAGGTGTGTGATTTGGGGAGGGGAGACTTCACCCTTGTATTTCATGCTGCAACCCTGAAAAAGTTGAACCCCCTTACAGTAAGTACCAACAGTAGAATAAAAACTATGGGCTAATAGGAAGGTGCTTTTTTGCTTTTTGTAGACTGTTGCTATTTGCCACACAGGGTTGTGTGATTTATTTTTTTTCACGGTCATAGTAGAGAGCAGAAGAGTCAAGGCCCCCTTCCCCGCATGTTGTGGTCTTAACTAGGATCAGGGCCTCCTGTTTTTGGTTCTAATATTTATATATAAATACACACACACACAAATACACTGGTTATGTTTACTTCATCTCTCAGATCACTATTTCAGGAAGGTAGGGAAGTTCCTTATGCAGCATTCAGCCTGATATTCTTGTGGCACTCTATTAAGGTTAACAGTTGCTTCAGAGCAGCTGTAGTCATTGTTATAATAATTGAAAATATGTACTCTATAGATATTTCAACAAACATGTACCACAAATCTCCAGTGTTAGGTAATGCAAACATATATGAGGCCTAAAATGTTTTTAAAGTTTTCTTCTGGGATCTACGAAACCATAGAAATCTGGTGGGAAATCTTTGCATTTTACCTTCATTGTGATCTGATAACCCTGGAAAGCCCTCAGTCTCTCTTCTTTTTCTGCCTCTTGCCCCATGCTTATCCACGTGTCTGTGATCAAAACGTTGGCTCCTTTGGCAGCTTCAGTGGGGACACTGGTGAGAAACAGCTTGGTGCAGTGCTACCATGAATAAATCAGAGGAAATGCACTAAGTTCACGTGAAGCACAGTAGAAAAAAAAACATTTTACAGTCACATCCTCGTACCTTTACAGACTCCTGTTCCGCTATTTTGATGACCATGGGATCTGGCTCAAAACCCTGTCAAAACAGATTACAGTGTTACAATGTACAGTGGTACCTCGGGTTACGTATGCTTCAGGTTACATACACTTCAGGTTACAGACTCCGCTAACCCAGAAATAGTGCTTCAGGTTAAGAACTTTGCTTCAGGATAAGAACAGAAATCGTGCTCCGGCGGCACAGCAGCAGCAAAAGGCCCCATTAGCTAAAGTGGTGCTTCAGGTTAAGAACAGTTTCAGGTTAAGAACGGACCTCCAGAACGAATTAAGTACTTAACCCAAGGTACCACTGTATTCCATTCTTGCTACAAATAGAGAACATTAAACACATTCCCAGTTTTTATAGAAATAGACAGTAGCCTGGGTACTCTTAACTATATCATTCACAATACCTGAACTGGCAGCGTGCCTAGAGTTGGTTGGAGAGTTTCTGGATTAGATTTCCAAGCTATGGACAACTGGCTCCTGGACTTTAAAAAGCATCTAGATGGTAATTGCATAAATAGAACCACATTGGAGCCAAAATGAGATATGATACCAGCAAATGTGTGTGTGGGTATTGGGTCGATGCCAATTCCCTGTAAAGCAGCAACACCATATATGGTAGGGTGGAGCTGCCCTCCTGACACCAGCATCACTGCTATTTACCTGAATGGAATGGGGACGAGATGGATGGGAGGGTGCACTGTCAGGAGAACTGAATTGCAGCAGAGGTCCCACCAGTGTCACTACCTGATCCCAACCCTGCTGTCAGCCCACCACATACACATAAAGCATAAGGACAAGGAAAAGTTTCTTACCGTCCTTTTTTATTTCAATATTACAGAGACAGGCTATAGACCCCAGCCTCTTAGATAATGGCATTGTCCCAAGTGAATCTCCACCCCCTGTCTCTCCCACATCCTCATTTGTCACTTCTATGGATGCTGCTACATGCCCTCTGTCTTTGAGCTCTTTGCTCTCCTACTTTTAAGGCTCACCGGGTTCTTGGAGATGGGGACTCTGGAATGCTTCTAAAGATAACGTGTCAGTCAGCTGCCGTTTCAGTCCTGCCTCCTCCTCTCCCATTATTTCCCAACTTTTCTCCTCATCTGCCTCTGAGCTGTGACCTCCCTCAAACCACTGTTTTAAATCCATACTATCTTCCTCTTCCTCCTCCCTGGAAGGGTCAGGATGGGGAGGCAGTCTCCACCATTCCTCCTCTGCCCAGTCCCTGACAGCATCCTTCATTTGTTGATGGACTATCTCTGACCATTGGCCATGCTGCTGGGGTTGATGGATTCCAACATCTGGAGAGTACTAATGTGGGGAAGCTCTGGGTAAATGTCAGCCAGCACAGAGGCTCTTCAAGAAGAGCAAGAATCAAAAGATGTGTCAGATCTCCTAACCACCCAAATTACTTAAATCTACTGTGCCCAGCTAGCAGTCCGGATTACTCAATTTTGTCCTGGTCTTAGTAAAGTAACCTATTACACTGAGCACAGATTTTTTTTTAAAAAAAGTCCAGGGACTGTTTGTGAGATTAAACTCTGCCTCTTCTGGGGCTGGATCTTCTGAATCTAATTCATGGGGACTAGCTCATTGTTCTACTAGTGAAATGGCGACTTCAACTTCTGTCTTCAGTCTAATCTTTAACCCTCTCATTCCTGAACTCTGAATCTTGAGGCCATTTCCTTGTAGCTAAGCATTTTCCTTCAGAGTGATAATGGGCTAGTTTTGTTAACAGTTTTATACCATTAAACTCCGGATAAAATGAACTCATTATCAATGGACATGTATTTAGATTTTTTAAAATTAGCTTCCAAAGCAAAGTCAATTTGCCTTTGCACTCTTGTATATAGATTTTGTGAGGCTAAACCCCCTAATAAAATCACAAATGCTTTTCTTTTTCAAAGCTGACAAACAACTTTATTGGCCCTGTTCAGAGCCACATGCTATCCTGAAACCATACTGCTTTAAACAAAACGTGAAAACGACTTCCGGTCGGCGCCAGCGTTTGATGGCGGTCCTAGCCTCGAGCTCCGAGGCAGGACTGCTCCGTAAGTTCGGGTCTTACCCGCTACGGCAAGCGGGGGACCCCTAAAATCACAGGCGCTGAAGCCTGTGAGCAAGGAGATTCGGTGGGCACCTTTGCGCCCCCCCGGCATCGTGAAAGAGCCTTTTTAAAGGCTCCGGAGCGGCATCGGGGTGAGCGCGGTGCTGAGGATCGCTACCCAGCTTACGGAGTGAAGCCGCGTCGCCATTAACGGAGAGCGCCGATTCCTTTCTGAAACTAAAGATTGGCAACAACAATACCCGTGAGTAAGAACGCAAAATTAAAAACGGGACTTAAAAATCTAGAAGATTTGGCTGAAAACGGGAAGGCAAAAATTAAGGAAGTCAGCCTCCCGGATCTGCATGATTAACGGAGCAATGAAAGACTGAGCTGTGATTAAACGGACTTTCCTTTTAACTCTTATTAAACCAGACATCGAAAGGATCTCCCCCCTGTAGTGCAGGAGAAGGGGGGGAGGAAACAGAATTAATTTAACCTGCAAAAGAAAGGGATAAGGAATAAAAAACCTCTGCTGCTGACACTTCTGGTCAGGCTGCCGGAGCAGCGATCGCCTGAAAAAGGAACTGTCAAGTGAGCTGTCAAAAGACAGTGGTTACAAAATAAGACTTATTTGAAACATATTAACGGGACTTTGGTGGATTACAATTTTAACAGTAAAGTGCTACAAATTAAAGACTCTTAGTGGGACTTTTGCCTTTGGACTTTCTGTTTCTTTGTTGTGGGTGCCTTTGGATGGTTACAATTGCCTCCTCTAGAGGGCTTCAGTTGTATTACGGTGTATCCAGCGGGATTTTCCACTTGCAACTTTCCTGTGTGAATGACCTTGAGTTATGAGCAACCCGCCAGAAGAAATTTCAACAAGAAGTAAAACAAAGCAGGCTCAAAAACAAGCTCAAAAAAGAGGTTCTTTATCAGGAGCAGCAGCTGCACAAGAAAAAATAACAGCAGCATCAATGGAGTCAATGACACAGGCTCTGCTCAAAATAAATCAGTCATTAGAAGTACTCACCAAGCAATCTGCAGAACTTACTAAACAGTCTACAGAGAACTCTAAGAAACTGACGGAGCTGACAACAAGACTAGACCTGAACACAACAACAATCTCATCTAATACAGATTCTATAAACCGTTTGGTTCAAGAGTCTACGGAAACAAGGAGAATAGCTGAGAGTGCTAGGTCTACTGCCGAAGAAACCAAAGGAAAGTTTGCGCCTATTGCAAAAAAAGTACATGAACATGATACAGCATTAGCCCTACTAGAACTGGAAAGGAAAAGCAAGAACCTGAAATTAAGACTGGTTCCAGAAGAGGAAGAGGACAAGCTTGGGGAATTCCTCACAGATAAATTTCAAGATTTTTGGAATGATGAGTTAGATGGAGAAGAAGATGAATTTGTGATAACCTCAGCCTTTCGGATTGGCAGGAAGCAAGGGAAGAAGCCAAGAGACTGTTTAATTACCTTGGGATCAAAGGAACAAAGAGACAAAATACTGAACCTACATTTCCAGAAGGCCTTGGTCATTAAAAATTCTCAGATCCAGATTTTCAAGGATATTCCTAAATACTTTTTGGAGGTTAGATCTCAATTTAAAGAATTAGTTGATCTACTTAAACAGAATAATATCCCATTCAGGTGGGAATTTCCACAAGGGTTGTCCTTTAACTTTAAAGGGAAGAAAATTAAAATAAAAACAAACCAGGATAAAGAACTCTTTTTGGAAAGAAATCAAGAGGATCTTCAGAAAGGAACTGTTAGTGAGGGGGAAGTACCGGACATTTCAAATCTATCATTTGGACTGAACCGAGCACCGACCGAGGAGGAACAACAACTTGGTGCAGTCGGTGGAAGAGCTACCCAGTAACAAAAATGTCTCTGCAACTCTTCAGCTGGAATTGTAATGGTTTGAACCACCCTCGAAAAAGGGGTCAAGTATTCCATCTATTAAAGAAGGAACATCTAGATGTAATCTGTCTACAAGAAACTCACATTGCCAGGACACATAGAAAGCTTTTAACAAATAAGAGATTAGGACAAGAATTTATTTCATCAGATAGAGTTAAGAAAAGAGGAGTTGTGATCTATGTCAAGGAAAAATTTGAACCAAAACTGATCTTTAAGGATGACCAAGGAAGATACCTGGCAGTGGAAATTCAAATTCATGGAGAAAAGATTTTGATTGTTGGAGTATATGCACCAAATGAGGGGAAGGCTGAATTCTTCAAGAAGTTGCATGAGACTTTAATGGACTTTTTGGACTTTAAAATTATAATGATGGGTGATATGAATGGAGTTGTCTCCACAAACATGGACAAGGCCCAAAGACAAATAATATCTAATGATGGAAGACTACCAAAGACATTCTTTGAACTGACTGACACTATGGACCTGATTGACATTTGGAGAACTAGGAACCCTCTGGAAAGGGAGGGGACCTTCTTCTCTGAAGCAAAAATGACATGGACTAGAATTGATCAAATATGGACTTCTAGTAATCTGGCATCAAAAGTTAAAAAAGTAGAAATCTGCCCAAAGACCTGTTCTGACCACAATGCTGTCAAGATGGAAATGAAACTGACAACAGCTGGAACCTTTAGATGGAGAATGAATGACACTCTCTTTGGAGATGAAGAAATTTGTAAAAAGGCTCAAAAGACACTTAAAGACTACTTCGAGATTAACCTGAGATCAGACACTGAAAAAAGAGTTATTTGGGATGCAAGTAAAGCCGTGATGCGTGGCTTCCTAATACAACAGAATTCAATAAAGAGGAAAAAACAGAATGAGAAGAAAGAGAAAATTTGGAATCTAATAAAAGAAGGGGAGAAGAAATTGAGATCTAAGCCTAAATCTCAAGAGATACTAAGAGAAATAAAATTCTATCAAACACAATACATGGAATTGATGAATCAGGAAATAGAATGGAAAATTAAACAAATGAGACAAAAGACTTTTGAGTCCGCAGATAAATGTGGGAAGCTACTGTCTTGGCAATTGAAAAAGAGGCAAAAATTGAATACAGTGACATCACTCGAAGTAGATGGGAAGTCTATTAATAAACCAAATGAGATAAGTAATTGTTTTCAAAGTTTCTTCAAGAAATTATACAGACAAGGGCCAAAAAACGAACAGGAGATAGAAGAATTTATTGGAAAATACGGCTTACCAAAAATCTCTGAAAATAATAGAAGGAGTTTAAATGAGAAAATTACAGATCAAGAAATAGAGAGCGCCATTCAGGACATGCAGCTGGGAAAATCACCAGGACCAGATGGACTAACTGCGAGATACTATAAAGCACTGAAGGATTGGTTAATACAACCATTGAAAGAAGTTTGCAATCAAATTTTGGAAGGGAAAAAGGCTCCCGAATCGTGGAAGGAAGCATTCATCTCACTTATACCGAAGACAGAAACTGAGAAACATCAAGTTAAGAATTACCGCCCTATATCACTCTTGAATGTGGATTATAAAATTTTTGCAGACATTTTAGCAAAAAGATTCAAAAAAGTTTTGTTAGAGGAGATTCACAGGGACCAAACTGGCTTTCTACCAGGCAGGCAATTGTCAGACAATGTGAGGAATATTATAGACATTTTAGAACTTCTGGAAACTGACATAAATAGAAAAGCTGTTTTGATTTTTGTGGATGCAGAGAAAGCCTTTGACAACATTTGTTGGAGCTTTATGAAGAGGAATCTCCAAGGGATGGGGGTAGGCAAAAACTTTGAAAATGGTATAAGTGCAATTTACTCTGAGCAAAAGGCCAAACTAATTGTAAATGGTATGGTTATGGACGAAATTCCAATAGAGAAAGGGACACGACAGGGATGCCCAATTTCCCCTCTATTGTTTATATCGGTACTGGAGGTTTTCCTAAATATGATTAGAAGAGACCAGCTGGTTAAAGGTATACAGGTCGGAACTAAACATTATAAGTTAAGAGCATTTGCAGATGATCTAGTCTTGACATTACAACAGCCAGAAACCAGTACAAAAAGAGTTTTGGAACTTATTGAAATATTTGGTCAGGTAGCAGGTTTTAAATTAAATAAACATAAGACAAAGGTGTTGGAAAAAAATCTCACGGTGGGGGAAAAAGATAGTTTTCAAAGAGAAACTGGTTTGGAAATTACTAAAAAGGTAAAATATCTGGGGGTGAATTTAACATCTAAGAATGTGAACCTATTTAAAGACAATTATGAGAAATGCTGGGCCGAAGTGAAGAAAGATTTCGATATATGGTCAAGATTGAGACTTTCCTTGTTAGGCCGAATTGCTGTTATCAAGATGAATGTATTGCCGAGATTGTTATTTCTGTTCCAGACATTGCAAATTTTAGATAAGATGGACTGTTTCAAGAAGTGGCAGAAAGATATATCTAAATTTGTCTGGCAGGGCAAAAAACCCAGAATAAAATTTAAGATTTTGACTGATGCAAAGGATAGAGGGGGCTTTGCCCTGCCGGACTTAAAACTTTATTATGAAGCAGCGGCTTTTTGCTGGCTGAAACCATGGCTACTTCTTGAGAATACAGACATTCTGGACCTGGAAGGTTATGATAATAGTTTTGGTTGGCATGCATATTTATGGTATGACAAGGTAAAGGTACATAGAAATTTTAAAAACCATATTGTTAGGAAAGCATTGTATAATGTATGGAATCGATATAAAGATTTGCTTGAAAGTAAAACCCCCAGGTGGTTGTCACCAATGGAAGCCAAGGCGGTAAAAAGACTGAACATGGATACAGAGTGGCCAAAATATTGTGAAATTATAGAATATGATGGTGAAAAGTTGAAACTACAGAGTTTTGAGAAATTGAAACCTAAAGTTCGAGATTGGTTACATTATTTCCAGATCAATGAAACTTTTAAGCAGGACAGAAAACTAGGATTTCAGAAGGAGAGGTCAAAGTTAGAAACAGAATTGCTAGAACCCAATACCAAGAATTTGTCTAGAATGTATAATCTGCTGCTAAAATGGAATACACAGGATGAAACGGTTAAATCAGCTATGATTAAGTGGGCACAGGATATTGGTCATGATGTTATGTTTGCTGACTGGGAGCAGTTATGGACCACAGGTATTAAATTTACGGCATGCAGTGCCCTGAAAGAGAACATAATGAAAATGATCTATAGGTGGTACATGACCCCAGTCAAGCTTGCAAAGATATACCATTTGCCCAATAATAAATGCTGGAAATGTAACGAATGTGAAGGAACCTTCTACCACCTTTGGTGGACCTGCCCAAAGATTAAGGCCTACTGGGAAATGATCTATAATGAAATTAAGAAAATCCTTAAGTGGACATTTGTAAAGAAACCGGAGGCTTTTCTCCTGGGCATGGTCGGCCAATTGGTACCAAAGAAAGATAGGACCTTTTTTATGTATGCAACAACAGCAGCAAGAATCCTTTTGGCGAAGTATTGGAAGACTAAAGAATTACCTACTCTGGAAGAATGGCAGACCAAGGTGACTGAATTTATGGGATTGGCAGAGATGACCGGCAGAATTCGTGACCAGAAGAAAGAGACAGTGGAGGAGGACTGGAAAAAATTTAAAATCTATCTTAAAAATTGTCATAAAATTTCGGAATGTTAAGATGTCAAGGGATTGGATACAAAGAATTACAGCTATAGATTGAAATTTATAAAATAGAATTTTTTTAAAGAGAATTAAATATAAAAATGGGATGAAGAATTGCTAAAAATTTTTAAAATTTGGATGCAGGGAAGGGGAGGTTTGGGGAAGTCGTGTTATGTTTATTTGTTTTTTGTTTATGTTGTAAAATCAATAAAAATTATTTAAAAAAAAAAAATAAACAAAACGTGAAAACTATGGAAAAACAGTATTTCAGCTTTAGAGCAGCAATCGCTAAACTTGGAGGGTCACAGATGTTGGTTGGACTCCAATTCCCATCAGCCCCAATCAGCATGGGTGAAATATACTCGGAGTCGCAAAGTGATTTCATGCTCTTTATTCAGCTCATAGTGGTGAGGAGGAATGAAAGAATGTCCCCTCAAAGTATCTGCTTTATATACATTATTTACACAATGGGCTGCACATGATTGGCTAATTCCAGGATTCTACTGTAGGCCAATCAGGTTGTGGATTCACTTCTATCTGGAGCATGATTGGGTGGTTCCTGCTAACCAATCATACTGCTGCATTGTTCTAGGACCAATCAGACTGCTGCATTCTGAATCCTATTGTTCTAGGACCAATCAGACTGCTGCCTTTTGGAGCCTATTGTTCTAGGACCAATCAGACTGCTGCAGTTTGGATCCTATTCAACTCAGTACATAACACCCCTCCCCTCTAAGTTCCAGTCCTGCCCGGAAGGTCGCATTCATAGTCCTCAAGGTACGCCGGTGGCCTACGTGTGCGTTGCGGCCTGGGGTGTTCCCTGGTCCGGGGTTCAGGTTCTG
The DNA here is from genome assembly GCF_964252035.2 of Podarcis erhardii. Lineage (NCBI taxonomy): Eukaryota > Metazoa > Chordata > Lepidosauria > Squamata > Lacertidae > Podarcis > Podarcis erhardii. The sequence continues at coordinate 60,891,045 of NC_138508.1, forward strand.
GCTCGTGTTCCAAGGATGGGGCTGTTTGGTCTGGCGCAACCGGCTCGCTCAGTCGTGGTTCTGGTTCCGGTGTCCTTTCGGCCTCGCGGGTCCTCTCTGTATTTACTGATTCTGCCTCTCCTGCTTGCCCCTGCTGCTCTATGGGCCTCACTGCCCCACTGTTCCCTTGGGACTCCTCTGACCTGTCCTCCTCCTCCTGGTTTTCTCCCGGGAATCGTCGCCGTATCTGGTCGCAGTGGCGGCGCCAGCATTGCCCCCCATCTGTTAGCACCTCGTACGACACGGGGCCCGTGACCCTGGTGACTGTGGCAGGTACCCATGCAGGGCCTGCCCCAAAATTCTTTGCGTACACTGGGTCCTGGGCCTCGAAGGTCCGGGGGTTCCTGCCTTCCCCCACCACTACCTCATCCTGAGCTCTATCGGGGTGAAGGCGGTCCAATCTGATTGCAAGGCGCCGACCCATTAGTAGTTCAGCGGGGCTCCAGCCAGTCGTTGAGCTGGGGGTGCTGTGCTGTGCTAGAAGGAATGTGGCAAGGCGGTACTCCCAATCCCCTTGCGTCATGCGGCGAAGGGTGTCCTTGGTGGTCCGCACCATGCGTTCTGCTTGGCCATTGGTGGCAGGGTGGAATGGCGCCGAACGGATGTGGCGGATGGCGTTCTGCACTGTGAAGGTTTGAAATTCTCCTGATGTAAATGCAGTCCCGTTGTCTGAGACGAGAGTGTCAGGGAGCCCGTGGGTTGCAAACAGCCTGCGTAGTACCCGGATGGCTGCGGACGTAGAATTGGACGGTACCAGTGCGACTTCCAGCCATTTGGTGTAGGAGTCCACCACTATGAAGAATGTTTTCCCCTGAAAGGGGCCAGCGAAGTCCACATGCAGGCGTGACCATGGTGCTCGGGCGGACTCCCAGGACTGGACTGGGGCCCTTGGGGGATCTGGGCGGGATTCCTGGCAGGCCTGGCAGTGTTTGACCCAGGCCTCTATCTCTCCGTCGATCCCCGGCCACCACACATAACTCCTGGCAAGGGCCTTCATTCTTACTACCCCTGGGTGTGTCTCGTGTAGGGCTGTGAGGACCCTTTTGCGGAGGGGCTGGGGAACAACGACCCTGCTTCCCCATAACAGGCACCCCTTGTGGGCTGACAGTTCATGTTTGCGGGTTGTGTAGCCGGCGAATTCTGGCCCGGGGCTGCGGCTGGGCCATCCCCTCCACACCCAGTCCAGGACCCGGGAGATGACCCTATCTTTCTTGGAATGGTGTGCAACTTCTTGTGCCTGAATGGGGCGGTCAGGAAGCAGCTCCAGGCTCATAACCTCTTGTGCAGGTGCTGGGTCGGGGCCTGTTTCCGGTAGTGGTAGCCTGCTGAGGGCGTCTGCATGGCCCATCGCCTTTCCAGGGCGGTGAATCAGTGCATACTGGTAGCTGGCAAGGAAAATTGACCACCTGAGGACGCGAGGAGACAGCACTTGGGGGGTCTGCTTTTCGGGGGCAAACAAGCCAAGCAACGGCTTGTGGTCAGTCACCACGGTGAAGGGCCGCCCGTACAAGAAATCATGGAATTTTTTTACTCCCTTCACGATTGCCAGACCCTCCTTGTCGATTTGCGAGTAGTTCCGCTCGGTTTCGTTGAGTGTCTGGGAAAAGTATGCTACCGGTACCTCTCTTCCATCCGGGAGTTGGTGTCCCAGGACAGCGCCGATGCCATAGGGCGAGGCGTCGCATGCTAGCACCACCGGCAGCCTCTCGTCGAAGTGTGCCAAGACCGAGTTTGAGACAAGCAAGTCCTTGACTGCCTGGAATGCGGCCTCCTGGCGCTGGCCCCACACCCAAGGGGCCCGCTTGTCCAGGAGTCTGTGTAGGGGCTCCGCTACCGCCGCCTTGTGGGGAAGGAAGGAATGGTAAAAGTTCAATAATCCCAAGAAGGCCTGAAGTTCAGTCTTGTTCTTGGGCGCTGGGGCATCACAAATGGCCCGTACCTTGTCCCCAGTCGGGTGAACCCCTTCTGCATCCACCATAAATCCCAGAAAGTCCACTTGAGGCACTCCTAGTAGACATTTTTCCCGCTTCACCTTGAGACCCGCCATCTGGAAACGGTGCAGAACAGTGCGGAGGCGGTCCTCAAACTCCTCTGGTGTGGGCCCGGCAATCAACACATCATCAAAGAAGGGGGTGACACCAGGAATCCCTTTAAGGAGAGAGTCCATTAGATTCTGGAATATGCCTGGTGCCACGCTGACCCCGAATTGCAGCCGCTTTACCCTGAACGCTCCTCTGTGCGTCACAATCGTCTGTGCCTCTGCTGTGGCCTCATCTACTGGCAGCTGTTGATATGCTTGGGCCAAGTCCAGCTTGCCAAAAATTTTCGACCCAGCCAGGGTGGCAAGGACATGGCTGACCACTGGCACTGGGTATGCATGGGCCATGAGGGCCTTGTTTATGGTACATTTGTAGTCTGCGCAGATGCGGACCGAACCATTAGGCTTGACGGGTGTGACGATTGGGATTTCCCAGGGGGCATTAGGCACCGGCTCCAGCACTCCTTGCTCCACGAGTCGGTCCAATTCCTCGTCTATACGGGGTTTCAGGGCGAATGGGACCCGGCGGGCCTTGAGCCTGACTGGTCGTACTGCGGGGTCAAGCTGTAGAGCAATGGGGGGGCCCGTATACTGTCCCAATTTCCCATCGAAAACCCCCGGAAACTCCTTGCATATGGCGTCCACGTCCACTTGTAAGCTCATGTGGTTCACCCCGGTGATGGCTAGTCCCAGTGGTCCAAACCATGCCAACCCCAGTAAGCTAATGTAGGGGCCCTTGACCACAAGCAAGTCCAGTTGCCGCGTCCGCCCTCGGTATTGCACCCTGAAGGTCCCCACCCCCATTGTGGGGACCTTACGTTTCTGGAAGTCCCGGAGGGTGAATGGGGCCGGCCTGAGTTTGGGACCCCCAGTAGGACACAGTTTCCTTAAGGTCCTTGCCGAGATTATGGATAGAGTTGAACCCGTGTCAAGCTCCATGCGGCATGGGGCCCCCTCTATCTGTACCTCTACATAAATTTTCTCTACGTTGGGGTGGGGCAACTGGTATACCTGGAAGTCTGTGAGCTCCGTCGAGTTGCCTTGGTGCGTTGGGCCCCGGGACCTGGGGCTCTTGGATTGGTCATCTGATGCCTGGCTTCGGGTGGGCCGAGCCCGACACACCCGGGCGATGTGTCCCAATTTTCTGCACTGCCTGCACTCTGCGTTGCGGAAACGGCAGGTCCTCCTCTCGTGACTTTCTCCACAGCTTGCGCAGTTCCCTCCTTCTCGTCGAGGCAGCTGTGGTATGTGGGCTGCTTGAGTGCGCTGCTGTACTCGGTGCACCTCCTCCCTGTCGGATCCCGAGTCGTTGGTGAGGTCTTCGTGGTGGACCCTCGGTTGGGACGGCTGGCTCAGCCGTGCCTCTTGCGTCGACCTCTCAGCAGCTTCCGTTGCCAGGGCCTCCTCCAGAGCGACCTGGAACGTTAGGTTCTTCTTAGCGTAGAGGCGTCGTTGCAGCTTCTCATCCTTCAGGCCACCGACGAGGCGGTCACGAAGCATGTTCTCCAGCTCTGAGAAGTTGCAGAACCGGGCAGCTTGGCGGAGAGAGGTCACAAACCCAGTTATGGTTTCCCCAGGGGCTTGCCGCTTTGCGTAGAAGGCATTTCGACGAGCCACCACTGAGGGCTGTGGCGAAAAGTGCCCCTTCAGCTGTTCCATTATTGTTTTGTATGGAACAGTAGCGACGTCTTCAGGCGCAAGGAGAGCCCGGGCGATTTCAAATGTCTCCTCTCCGCAGACGCTGAAGAATATTGCCCTCTTCTTGGCGTCTTCTTCATCGGTGACCCCTTTGGCTTCTAGGAGGAAGGTGAAACGGGAGGCGTACGCTTCCCAGTCTCCAGATGCTGGGTTGAATGGCGAGAAGCTGCTGTCAGTTGCCATTCTGAGTTCCTTGTGTCCCGGAGCTGAAGCCTGGATACACGGTGCGAGGCAGCGGTGCGGCAGGTGGCGGTGCTGCGGTGCTGTGTGTGGCAGTCAGCTCAGCGGGATCCCACCTTCGTCGCCAGTGAAATATACTCGGAGTCGCAAAGTGATTTCATGCTCTTTATTCAGCTCATAGTGGTGAGGAGGAATGAAAGAATGTCCCCTCAAAGTATCTGCTTTATATACATTATTTACACAATGGGCTGCACATGATTGGCTAATTCCAGGATTCTACTGTAGGCCAATCAGGTTGTGGATTCACTTCTATCTGGAGCATGATTGGGTGGTTCCTGCTAACCAATCATACTGCTGCATTGTTCTAGGACCAATCAGACTGCTGCATTCTGAATCCTATTGTTCTAGGACCAATCAGACTGCTGCCTTTTGGAGCCTATTGTTCTAGGACCAATCAGACTGCTGCAGTTTGGATCCTATTCAACTCAGTACATAACAATGGGCAATGGTCAGGGATGATGGGAGGTGCAGTCCATGTTCTTTGCCTTAGAACATTTGACTTCCTCTCTCCGCAACTAAGATTTTCTTACCTTTGGAGTAGCAACATGCAGATTCATCCCAAATCTAGCAGCACTAAGCATAATGGAGTTTAGGACATTATTTCCATCACCTATCCAACTTAGGGTCAATCCATTCAAAGATCCATAGTGCTCCTACCAAAAACAAAACAAAACAAAACAAAGCCACAGTTATTTACAGTGCTTGTCAGTTTTGAAGTGCAACTTATATCATACCATGTAGTCTGGGATCTGGCAACAAGAATGTTGCCTTTGAACAAATTGCCACTGCCCATATTCTTTCTTTGTCATAAACATTACAGGATATTAACATTATTCTGTCAATCAATACACTATTATTATCCCAGCCAAGGTTAAGGAAATTGCTTAAGGGCCTATACACTAATGGACAATATCCTGCCTTATTTTCTATGAGCTGGAGCCATTCATTATACTTGTTCCATACAAGAGCATATGCTTCTCTAGCACATAAGTATGCATATACTTCTCTAGCACACAGGGAAATATATAGCTATCTGTGTATTTCACATGCCTGTGATCACAGAACTCTAGCACTGCATTTATATTAGATGGAGAATTTGCCACAATGTGGGTAACTTTCATTCATCATTATTTTAGAATGCATGCATCCTGCTTTCTTCTTATAAACATGTAGATAATGTGAAAATAATACTTTGAAAGTGATACCTCAAAAAAAAAACAATGAAGCCTGAGCAGACTTCCAACAATCAAGGGTTGGTCTTCCATGCTGCTAATAATTCCTTGTCCCTGCTTATGAAGCAGGAAGCAGGAAAGACTATGCAAAATAAATAAATTCATGAATATTTGTTTTAATTTGCATAATATGACTTTTCTTGGCGCAGATTTGAATGTCACTGTTGCTTATGATGATGAAGCATGGGGTAGAATAGCCCTAACCAAAGCCAATAATAACTTGTTATCCAAACAATCAGATATTTATTCTTTATTAATATCTCTAATCTCTGTGGAGATAGCCAGCATAGTTCATCAGATGACAAGAGTCAAGTATTAGAACCGTCTGTCATGCTCGATGTCCTGAACCACAAAAGCCAAGACAGAGAGAGAGAAATGTGGATAATAGCACTGTTCTCTCTAAACAGGTAGCCTAGAAGGGAACTGGCAGGATGCTAACAGCTAGTACAGCTGGCAGGCAGTGAACTATTACATAAGAACCATGAGTCACTTGCAATTACTGAAAAGCTGTCAATTCTTGGTGATGAAATGCCTTCCAAAGGTTATCAGACAAAATGAACAGCTGGAAATGATTTATTCACCCTGCATTCTAATGCGGCCAGCATTTCTCTTTTTGTTAGGACCTGATTTGAGGTGTTGCATCTTTCTACAGCAGCTCACAAAGCCTGGCTGGACGCCACCTTCATGGAGTATCCAGAGACCCTGCTCTTCTATAATTGGGTAATTCTTCCCACCTTGAATGATACTTTTAATAGAAACAAGTCATCACCAAATGTGAATTTATGGAAAGAGCCATTTTTGCACCCAGCACGGTTCCCACAGCATTTTAAGCCTCCTGCATGAATACTTTTCAGATTCCTCCATGTGCAATCAAAGAACACCCACTCAGAGCTTAACTTGTGTGATTCATCTAGCCAAAAGAAGAGATGCCACACTTTGTACAGCTAATCTTTTTGCCATAAGTATGCTGGTGTTTCCCACAGCAAAGACAGGTTGTATCCTTAAACACCTGTGTCCTGGATACCCAGGTACATGTACATGAATTAAATGAATCTTTGGAACAAGAGTAGCCAACATACTACATCAAAATCCCATCAACCTCAGCCAGCATGGCCCTGCTCAGAGTTGATGGAACTGCAGTCCAATAACCATGTTGCCCACACCAGGCTTAATGGAAGGCTGCTTATGTGTTGTTTACACTTTACACAATTGTACACAAAACACCAAAGTGAGGGAGGTACCAATATCAAACACAAATTGCCACCTAAGATTCAGTGTTGTTCACAGTCAAAAAGGTTGAATTGGTGAGGTTAAAATGTCACTATTTATGTGAACATCATTGTGAAGGAAAGATGCCCTGGAAATCTGATCACATTTAGTTAGGTGCTTTACAGAATGACTGCAATTTAGAAGTTCAGGCCCATGTAAATCACGACTGGGGGAACCTGTGGCCTTCCAGATGTTGTCAGACTCCAACTCCCATCAGCCCTAGTCAGCATGGCCATTTGTCTGGGGTTGTGGGAGTTGTGGTCCAATAACCTCTAGGGGGTCAGAGCTTTCCCCCACCCCTGATGTATCACTTCAGAGAGAATTTTCAAAGACCATTGTCATAAAAGATTTAATAGCTAGCTCCCCCGAACTGGATCTGAACCATATCATGGACGACTGTGTTGCTCCCCTGGAGTTGCACCAGGAACACTGACGCAGGAATTTCATGAAGTGCAGAAACTGTGGGCCAAATGACAGATGGCTTGAAGATGTAATGCAAGTTGCTACTTGAACTGGTTTTACCACCAAAACCCTTGGCATTTCCTTAATCCTTGCCTTGACACACAGACAATATTAGAGGTAGAGGGGCATTGGATAGGGACCAGGATGCCTGATTTCTAAACAGCTGGATGAGTGGACAGACACTAACAAGGTCCTAAAGAAAATAATTTAATATACTTAGCATTTATGCAGTGCATTTAAAAGCAGGATAAATATTCCTTACCACAGTTGTGTAAGGTGGCTCAGTATTAATAACCCCATACTACAGTTGGGGGTGATTGAGCCTGGAAACAGCAGCCTGCCCAAGTCCATCCAATGAAGAAAGAATTGAACAGCTCACAACTCACACTCACAGTGACAGACTTTTATATTTTTGCAGCCTTCCACATCTCAACTATTTAGGATTTAGGTCTGAACTTTTAGAGAAGCTGAGTTGGCTAAAAGCTTTGCAGTTAAGCAGGGAACAGGAGAGTATTACCTGGAGTGTAAGGTAATCAGCTAAAATCTGGAGGGGATGGTCAGAATCAGACAGTCCATTTATCACTGGGATTGTGGCGTGTTGTGCCAGCACCTCCAGATCAACGTGTTTATACACTCGTGCCAGGATTGCGTCTGTCATGGTTGACAACACCCTTCAGAAAGCAAAATAAATGTAAAGCCCACTCAATTTTTCATAGAAAATTAGTACTTTAATAATGGTTAATCTGCCTGAATAATTTTAAGTGCTTGCGCAACATGGTTAAATACAGATGGTTTAAAATGTGGACTGCTAACCACTGAAAATGTTTTTTTAAAAAAATAAGGCAGTGAAAAGAGAGAGAATTAGAAGACAGCAATATCAAAGAACTGTTTAATGTAAATAAAGTTTGTGATTTTCTTGTTTCCAGCCAAGCAATACTTAGGCATGGACAGTTTATGCTATAAACTACAGAACTAGTTTTTCTCCTGATTTCATTCTGAGGAATCTTCTGAGAAGATTCTGTGTACAAACAAAACACGGTGAGTACTTTCACCATAGACTCACAACCCAAATTGTGTTTACCAGCATTGTCTGCTCTGAGGGTGAGAGGCCCCAATAAGCCTGCATGCCACAGTACAAATGACAAGAAAATGGTGAATTCCAGCTAGCCTGGAAGGCGAAGACCCCATCCTGCAACTTCAACAACTTTATACCTCTTTCTAGGAAGGCTGGACCACCAAGGCCTGTTTTTGAATTGCAAGGATTCTGTTTCCATCTGAAAAGGCCTTTATAAGAATACAACATCAATAATTTGGTGCCTGAGTTCGCCTTCTTCCTTCTGTGTCTTTATCTTTTTAGACCTAAACCTGAGGGCAAAGGTTGTGTTGCTTTTATTGATTTAAAAGCCACTCTGGGAACCTCTCTGGCTGAAGAGCAGGGTGTGAATACATAGGATGCATAGTAAAATCTTCATGCACCCTAAGTTTTGAAAGTTGCTGAATTCAAGCAATTTTAGTGCTTTTGTAAGGCTGCAATCCCGGACATTACCGGGATTTCAAAGGCAAAATTGACGCCCAGGGGGAATTTCCAAAAGGTGACACTTTGTCCTGTATCAAGCCAATCATGTTTTTTTGGCTAAACAACTTTGCCCCCCCCAAAAAAAGCGCAACAATTTTGGACATTCCTAAAAACAATAGAAATATGGCTTTCACCATCTAAATATAGAAAGGAAATAACAGTCACACAAGGTGTCGTACAAACCGTGCTGTGTCAGTGATACTTTCATTAATGCCCAGGTGAATATCTTGTGTTGTGAGGAAACAGGGATGGCCACCAAGGACAGCAAATCCTAAAATAAATACAATGATTAAGACTTTTACCTTTGTCATTTCAAAGTATTATGGCAAGTCATACTACCAGTACATGTCTTCTCCCTTAGAACTGCAGACATGGGGATGATTTGACTTGATGTCTTTTCCCACTATCATAAAGCTGCAAGAGCCCTCCCCTATCCCGATGGCAAATCTATGTGTGAACCAAATGCAGGAGAAAGTAGCATTCAGAATTTCATTAGTACCAAAGAATATTTCAAGTTTTTATTTTTAAAAGAGAAGTTTATATAATATTTATGAGTCTTTTAAAATGTTATATTTTCAAAGACCTGAATGCCATGTTCTTATCATGGATGCATTTGAATAAACTTAGCTCTGAACTATCAGCTTTTAGCAGGGCCTGCTCCACTAGCCTGGCTAAAAACTATCAGCTTTTAGCAGGGCCTGGCTAAAAACTATCAGCTTTTTAGCACTAAAAACTATCAGCTTTTAGGCTAAAAACTATCAGCTTTTTAGCACTAGCCTGGCTAAAAACTATCAGCTTTTAGCAGGGCCTGCTCCACTAGCCTGGCTACCATTTGCTTCCTCCACTGTTTCCAATCAAGGTGGTCGTAACAAAAGCAATTATGTAACTAAGAATTAGTACCCAAGTTGGTTTTCCTCCCTCTGCTCCCTCTGTTTTTCCTTTTGTGTCGGATCTTATAGAGACTGTAAACTTGTGGTCAAGGAATGCCTCTTTCTATAACCTCTGTATATGCCAGAACAATGTACAAGTTACATGTGTTGAAGATCTCACAGAGAGATACGCACAATCTTTTCTCTATTGATGCTGTTTGTAATACCCAAACCTGTTATTTTTTACTGATTGTTTTCTACACATGCATCTCAAGACAATGTACAATCAAAACATCAAAAACAGTTAAAAACACAAAAAGCAGATATATTTTGAAACCTAAAAAAACCAAAATTATATTTAGAAAATCTTACAACACCACACATCTGTCAACATATCTTCTGGGAACGTGCTCATAATATTTTCTGGGATGAAGCATTATTTTTAGTCATAAGAAAGGTATAAAAGTATAATCTTGCCAGCTTTTAAACCTGTCTTGGGGTCATATACTAGGAAAATTTGTATCCTTACCAGCAGATGGCACCACAACCATTGTCCTAAGCCAGTGGTGTCCAAACTTTTTTCAAAGAGGGCCAGATTTGATGAAGTGAACATTGCTCCCCACAGAAATTGTTGGGTTTAACTTACATTTACACTTAGGTGTTGAGGAGACAGAAGTTCAGCCTTCATGGCATTTAACCATGGCTCAGCATCCTCTGAGGTTAAACTTTGGATCTCTTGGAAGCTTGAAGGTTCCCAAACCTTCTCTGAGTTACTAACAACAGATGTATCTGCTATGACTGTTTTAGCAAAGACCTCAGCATACCTCTTGGGTGGTTTACCCTTTGTGGCTCTTTCAGATCCGCGTACTATACAGTGGTACCTCGGGTTAAGAACTTAATTCGTTCTGGAGGTCTGTTCTTAACCTGAAACTGTTCTTAACTGAGGTACCACTTTAGCTAATGGGACCTCCCACTGCCACCACGCAGCCGCCGCATGATTTCTGTTCTTAACCCTAGGTACTATTTCTGGGTTAGTGGAGTTTGTAACCTGAAGCATCTGTAACCCGAGGTACCACTGTACACAGGTCTTCCATACTAGGTTTCTCCTCTTTAGGAGACTGGTGGCCTGCGTGGGCAGGCCAGGTCTTCCTGTTATATACCTGCTGGGATTGACAAGGCATCTGACCCTCACCTGAATCTCATAGCTCTCCTGATGAGTGCTTTGGACTGTCCACCAGATACCAGGCTCTCTGCTATTCAAATTAGGCCCCAGTGTTTTAATTACAATCCCCTTCTCAATTAAGTACCGTATTTTTCGCTCTATAGGACGCAACTTTTCCCCTCTCACTGCTGCTTCTGGACCTGTTTTGGGTCTACCCAAGGAGTGATTCAGCCGGGGACTCCCTAATGGCATGGGGGCTTGCCATGCCCCCTGCACAGAGGGGAGAGCTCGTGATGAGCCGCAAAAAGGAAATGCCTTTGGTGGCCAGGTGTTCGGGGGCCACAAGAGATTGTTTTTTCAAAATTGCCTGGCGGGCTGTTTGAAAGCAGCCCGGGGGCTGCAAGTGGCCCCCTGGACTTTGGACATGTCTGAATGTTTTGCAGAATGAAATGTTTATTAAAGCCCCCAAAGAGATAACATTCTGTATACCCAGTGCTTTTTACTGGGGGTACACAGGGGTACGCATACCCCTAAACATTTTGTGAATCTTTGTACTTTTGTCCATTTACTATATTGATATTTCCCGATTTGAACTAGGGGGTTGGACTCGATGGCCCTTGTGGTCTCTTCCAACTCTATGATTCTATGATTCTATAAAATGGTGATTTTATGAGTCAAAATGAGAGTACCCCCTAAACATTTTTTTAGAAAGAAAAAAAGCACTGTGCATACCCAAACAGTTCCTGGCAATTATGCAATGTTAAGTCTTGTTGGCATAATGCTGGTTGTGTTGTGCCCATTACTTTCTGTTATAAATTCCATTATGACTTGATTTTAATGGTCAACTAGATGGCTCAACTACTAATGGCTAAGTAACAACTTTTAAGGAATTTCCAAACTTCAATTTCATTTTTCTTTTGTTTTTTCTTCTTACTTTGAATAATGTTATTTCATCATATGCAGGTAAATAATATACAGTTAATACAGGAGGCTATATTTACTGTCAAATTCTTGGCTTGTTTTCACCTGTCTCTGTAGATAATCTAGTCCTTGTACTTCTTTTCTCAAAAATCATAGCTAATGATTTCCTTTGCAGCAAAGGCAAATCCTGAAAAACAGGAAGGAAAAGAACTTGTGACACACTAGTAAGAACAATAAACATTTTTGAACTTTCTGCTTTACACCTGAAAGTAATTTCAAACACTATACCACATGTAGATGGGTGTGAGGTCCATTTAGTATATACAGGACAGAATTAGGCTCCATCTCAGTTGTTTGCTTTGTCTACAGTCCTAATCCTATTTGCCTGAGAGTACGGTAAGTCCAGTTTAATTCAGTAGGACTTCTGAATAGAATTACACTTTAGGTCCTGGGAATGGCTTCTTCCTAATGGTGAATGTTGCTTAAAGGTAAAGGGACCCCTGACCATTAGGTCCAGTCGTGACCGACTCTGGGGTTGCGGCACTCATCTCACTTTATTGGCTGAGGGAGCCAGCGTACAGCTTCCGAATCATGTGGCCAGCATGACTAAGCCGCTTCTGGTGAAACCAGAGCAGCACGTGGAAACGCTGTTTACCTTCCCGCCGGAGCGGTACCTATTTATCTACTTGCACTTTGACGTGCTTTCGAACTGCTAGGTTGGCAGGAGCAGGGACCGAGCAATGGGAGCTCACCCCGTCGTGGGGATTCAAACCGCCGACCTTCTGATCGGCAAGTCCTAGGCTTTGTGGTTTAACCCACAGCGCCACCCGTGTCCCTTAATGTTACTTAGAGTGGCTTAATTACAACACGGTTGGAGGAGCTGGCCAAATCCTAGAAGTTCTTGCCAAGCTGAAATAAAAACATGTTTAACTATTCAATATCTGATAAAACCTAAGAATGCAGGTTTGAATTTTGAAAGTATTTAATATTTCACTTTTGTATCTTACTTTAAGGGCTCCATTAGAAAAATGAAATCTTAATACTTGTTTCAGTCTAAGGCAATTATCCTGTCAATTTGTCACATTCAGGACTTCTGTGCCTTGGAAGTGACCTAGTTACTAGTTTCTTTACTCCCTCTAGTGCTGCTCTGCATGTAGAATTCCACTGAAGCTTTACACACCCTGTCCCCGCCAATATGCTGAGAGCTGAAATGACATGTAAACTGCAGATGTGCATTCACATTCACACACACACACGACACAGACTCAGTTGCCCCTCCCCCAACTGGGAATGCTGGTGTGTGTGTGTGTGTGTGTGTGAGAGAGAGAGAGAGAGAGAGAGAGAGAGAGAGGATATAAATGTGATTCCCCTACCCCAGATAATTGTGAGGTAGGAGAATATGCCAAATATTTTTTTTCGTCTTCATACATTTCAGTTCTGGTTAGATTTCTATTTCTAGAATATGGTAAGCTTTCTTTTTCTTTATTTTTAACATTGAAAGCCCAAACAATTTCTCAAACACAACCCTTCTAAACTTTGTGGGTGGAAGGTGGGAATCTTCATTTCACTTTGAAGATCACATGGTCTACTTTTCCCAAGGGTAGGCAAACTAAGGCCCAGGAGCCTGATCCTGCTCAATCGCCTTCTATATCCAGCCCACGGACGATCCGGGAATCAGCGTGTTTTTACATTAGTAGAATGTGTGCTTTTATTCAAAATGCATCTCCGGGTTATTTGTGGGGCATAGGAATTCGTTCAGTCCCCCCCCCCAAAAGTCCGGTCCCCCACAAGGTCTGAGGGACAGTGGAACAGCCCCCTGCTGAAAACGTTTGCTGACCCCTGACTTTTCCTGTTCCCTCCTACCCACCATCAAGGATTCAAATCCCAAACTAGGCAGCACCCAGCACCCAGAACACAGCTAGGTGGTTCTTTTTATAAATCCGGATTGAAGCTGAATTCAAGGGAAACACATAAAAGCACAGTATTTCTTAAGAAACCAGAAGGCAGATACATGATAGCTATGGATTGTGGCTAAGGTCATGTGTACAACTAAAAAGACATGGGGGTAAGAGAATTCATACTGCAAATGTTACATACCTCTCCTTTACATTTGATTCTTTCCTTCAGATCTGCTGCCACCCACAACAAATATTTGATGTCTTCAGCTGAATAATTTTGCAGTGTCAGAAGGTCCCGGCCTTTCAGCTGGGTGGGAGTTTTAGTAGGTTGTGGCCCATGCCTGTATCTCCAAGGGAAATGACAAAAGAAGTTCAACTACCTCATAATTCAGAATTTTGTATTCTGAAATAACCACTGTCAAGTTGTGGTCCCAGGTTATTGGCTCAAAGGCACAATGCTCTACAAATGCATGGCACCAGGATACAAGTGCACTGTAAATAATCAAGAAAAATAAAAGAATTTGTTGTTCTTCAGTATTATATATGCATATTGCTACTATGGAAACGTGTGAAGAATTACACTTGGGGAAACCATTGCTGATGTGTGCATGGGGTAGGGGGAGATTCTGCCTTTGTTTGCACTATGTGGCACTGTCACTACCTTTACCATGAGTGGCTGGGGAATCTCAGGCAGATGGGCGGGGAATAAATAATAAATGGTGTTGTGTTTATATATTAATAATGGGGCTGTAAGTCGCAGGCAAGGACCAGCGGCCTGGATTCACTGTACTGTACCAGCACACGGTCCGATGAAAGGAGAGCCTTGACCGCGTTGAAGGCCGCCGTCTCCCGATGACCCCAGGCCCAAGGCGTCTTTGTGCTAAGGAGTCGGTGAAGAGGCTCAGCCACTGTGGCTTTGTGGGGCAGGAACATGTTATAAAAGTTCAGCAGCCCCAGGAACGCCTGCAACTCCGTCTTGTTCTTTGGGATGGGGGCCTGCTGGATAGCGCGGATCTTGGATGTGGTCGGGTGGAGGCCGGAGGCGTCGATAAGATAGCCCAGGAACTCTACCTGTGGAACGGCGATCTGGCACTTCTCCCTCTTTACCTTGAGCCCGGCCTCTTGGAACCTGGTCAGCATGGCACGGAGGCGCTCAAACAGCTGCTGGTGTGAGTCTGCGGACACCAAGACGTCATCAAAATATGGTACCACGCCCGGAAGCCCTTGCAGGAGACGCTCCATAAGGCTTTGGAAGATGCCAGGAGCCACACTCACCCCGAACTGCAACCGGCGGCAACGGAATGCCCCTCGGTGGGTGACGATCGTCTGGGCTTCAGCAGTGGCATAATCGACGGGCAGTTGTTGATAGGCTTGGGCAAGGTCCAGCTTAGCGAAGACCTTACCCTCACCCAGGGAATGCAGCAGGTGTTGGACAACAGGAACCGGATAAGCGTGCTGCTGAAGTGCCTTGTTGATCGTGCACTTGTAGTCAGCACAGATTCTCACCGATCCGTCTGGCTTGACAGGCGTGACGATGGGGGTTTCCCACTTGGCGTGGTCAACCGGCTCCAAAACTCCTTGGGCGATCAGTTTGTCCAGTTGTTCGTCCACCTTAGCCTTGAGAGCAAAGGGAACCCGGCGTGGCTTTAGCTTGATGGGGGCGACTTGTGGATCAAGGCTAAAGGAGATGGGCGTACCTGTATATTGCCCCAAGGTGCGGTCAAAAACCTCGGCAAAGTCTTTGACCAGACCCTCAGTCTCTGTGTTAGAGATGCAGTTGATGCCGGTGACTTCCAGGCCGAGGGCATCAAACCAGTCTAGCCCTAGGAGGCTTGGCCGCTGACCTTCGACCACCACCAACCGGAGCAGGCCCGAAAAATCCTTGAAGGCGATCCGGAACCGGCCAACGCCTACCACGGGAATGTCGTTTCCCTGGTAGTCTCTCAGGTGTACGCGGTGAGAGTCGAGTTGCCTTTTGGACACTCTGGGTACCAGTCTTTTGATGGTGCTCCAAGACACGATGGACAGGGTAGACCCAGTGTCGATCTCCATGTCACATGGAGCTCCTTCAATGAGCACCGTGACGTTCAGCTTGCGTCGCGTAGGCGAGTCGGTTTGGCCAATCATGGTTCCAGACGGGCAGCGGCAGTTGGTGAGAGCGAAACAACTTTCCTTGGCAGACTGGAGTGAAGACTTGGACTTGCGAGTCGGTGAAGGGGGGGTGTCAGACGGAGCCGATCGGCAGACCTTAGCAATGTGGCCCCTTCTGGAACACTTCCTACAGATGGCGTCTCTGAATCGACACTTGGCACGGGAATGGTTGCACATTCTGGTTGGCCCTTGGACTTCTGTTGGAACTTCCTGCGCTCCCGCTTTGTCTGGTGCACGTCATCGTCTTCACTGGAGGATGCCTCATCACTGCTGGCCTCTTCATTATGCACCGGAACTGGCTTCCTATCAAGACACAGGCTGCTGGACTTGCGGATCTCCTGGGTGGAGCGTTCAGCAGCTTCTGAGGCCACAGCCTCCTCAATGGCTTTCTGTAGCGTGAGGTCTGGCTTGGCGAGGAGACGCCGTTGCAGATGGATGTCCCGGACCCCAGAGACGATTTGATCCATCAGGGCATCGTCTAAGTCTCGGAACTCGCAGTGCATTGCAGCCTGTCGCAGGGCGGTGGTGTAGTTGTTGATTGACTCCCCCTCTGCCTGGTTCCGGTGGTAGAACGCATGGCGGGCAGCAATCTTGGACGGCTTTGGTGCGTAGTGGTTGCGGAGCTTCTTTTGGATTGTGTCCCATGGTGTTGCCTGGACTGCTTCAGGCGCACCCAATGCTCGGGCTGTCTCAAACACCTCAGGCCCACAGAGGCTGAGGAATAGGCCCCGCTTCCGCTCCTTTGATACTTCTGTCAGCTCGTTGGCTTGGAGGTAGCAGTCGAACCGAGCGAGGTAGGAGTCCCATGATTCAGAGGCTGGCGCAAACGGCGGTAGAGGCACAAGTGAAGCCATGATTCCGATGCCGGCGTGAAGGGCGATGGATGGAACACAGTGCTCTAGCCAGAACAGTCAGCTCTGAATTGGTTCTGTCCAGTGATTTCGCTCAGTGATTTCGCTCTGTGATTCAGCTCAGTGATTCAGCTCAGTTCAGAGGCTGGCCGCATCTGGCTGTGCTCTGATGTCCATCCATCCCACCTTCGTCGCCAGTGTTAAGTTGTGGGTTGACATAGCAGACGACACAGCGATTTCTCCAAAGCAGCTCTTTATTTTGTAAGCTGGAATAGAACTGACTAGCAAACAGCTCAGCCGGCCTGCTTTTATAGGCAGCCGGCTGTCAACATTGTAGCAACAACAACCCAGAGTTTCCCGCCTAAAATAACTGACGTGGACCTGAGTGAAAACTATCTACAGATCTGAGTGAAAACTATCTACAGTATCCCCCTGCTGGCCCAGGGTGAAACTTCACTACATAACAGTCACTACCTTTACCATGAGTGGCTGGGGAATCTCAGGCAGATAGGCGGGGAATAAATAATAAATGGTGTTGTGTTTATATATTAATAATGGGACTGTAAGTCATTTGAAAATTATTGTTCCCTTCTTTTATATACTTCCATTAAAATTACGAAAATAATAATAATAATTTCCCAGTGTTCTACAATGCACATTCCAATAATAAACAAAAAAAGATCAGTATGCTCACAACATTTGCTTTCATACACCCACATCCACACACCCCAGTAGTCACACAATATCCATTGGTTTTTCCATATCTGCAATAGTTAGGGCTTTGAACAATGCCATTCAGATACTGTGTTCATATCAGGAGCCTTCCTAGTTAATATTTTTGCTGCCTCAAACAACTATTCTGTAAGTATTTAACAAAACAAGTGAAAACAACAAAAGACATTTAACAAAATAGTGAATGATTCCAGTTTATTCTTTATAAAGTTATGGTGCCATCAGGGCAGGACTTTGAAACAGAAGTCCAGAGCCCCACTCAGCAGGATGTGCAAAAAATATTTCTAAGGGTACTCACTCCCATCCTGCCAAAAAGAGGCCTTCACATGATCACAACTATTCCAGAGAGAGTTGGAGCTATTGATAAATAATAGAATACAATTCTATTGGGTTTGAAATAAGCATGCAAATTTATTTCAAGTATATGAAATTGTCAGACAACATCTGCAAACAAAAAACAGTGATGGTAATTGCTCTGACATATCAATTTTCCTATATAATTTCTTTGCTTTAGTTTCTTGGTTGAATGAATGCTGCTAAGCAACAGAGGGAGATATGATTTGCCCATCTCAGCAATCTTGTAGTTGCTAAAAACTGGAGTAGATAGCCCAGGATGTTCCACCAGCTCTGTTGTTGTGTGGCATTTAAACACTTACCGAATACATTGCACCAGATGCTTGCTGATCTTGCTTGCATTCCCAACATTGAACAGGGACCGAACATTAAACAGCATATTTACTGAATGCTAAGATATAGTTATAGTCACCTTATTAAACTTAGATGAAATAGTGAATGCATTCAGTGAAAGAGCAAAGGTAAAACTATCACGAGACAGTGCTATCTCTAGCAGTTGTGAGATCTGCTCAGGGATTCACGGTATGTAATCTTATGCAAATACTATGGGTAAGTGTCATTAGTTAGGAGAGTTGCAAAACCCATGGGTTTTGTCCTTAAACACACAGCAAAATCTACAGCCCAGTTGAGACATTTACTAGGCTGCCAAAGGTCTTCTCATTGTGTAGCAAGGCCACTCCCCCCTCTCAATACCAGGGGTCAGCAACCTCTTTCAGCCATGGCCCAGCCCACCATCCCTCAGACCTTGTGGTGGGCCGGACTATATTTTTTTGGGGAAAATGAATGAATTCCTATGCCCCACAAATAACTCAGAGATGCATTTTAAATAAAAGGACACATTCTACTCATGTAAAAAAAAGCTGATTCCCGGACTGTCTGTGGGCTGGATTGAGAAGGTGATTGGGCCACATCTGGCCCACGGGCCTTAGGTTGCCTACCCCTGCTCAATACAGACACCAAGTCTTACAGGTGTGATGGACTTGCTCCACACAGACCCAGAGCCTTACAGAAACCCAATTCCTGCAGTCTTCTTTCCTCTCTCCTATTTATGGGGCATTTATTATAAATTTATTTATAAATTAGGCATTTGTTTACTTTTTAGATTTTTATTTATATGGAAAAACTGTACATCAAAAAGAAAGCAAATTGAGGAACTATTCCATGTTTTTAAAAGGCTGACATTCAATAGGTGCAGCTTCTTTCATAGCTAAAGATAGATATATTTAGCCTGGGGGTAGGACTAGAGGACCCTCGGGATCCCTTCCAACTCTATGAATCTGTGAGTCTTCGATTTCCAACAGTTGGCCAAAGAAAGCCAATGTTACACATTGCTTCGGACTAAGGAGTGTAGCAGGAACCCCCCCACCCCAATCATTCTGTTTGTATAAACTTCACACTCACACACTACATACGCCACATTTCTGTTACAACGCCACATTTCTGTTATAAATTCATAGAAAATCAACCATACATTGGATTTGCACTGTTCCATTCTTATTTTACTCCATATGACAAGAACTAACAAAGGGGGGTGGCTTAGTCTTGGTCTCAGCACATACACAGGAGCCCTGCCCATACCAACCCTGATGATCCCAGACAGAAGACAATCAAGATCACAGAGAACCTGCATATGGGAGTGGATTCAAACAAAGGACACTGATCAGATCTTCCCTCAGGGGGCAGGAAACTGCAAACTGCCCTTTGTCCTCTGGAAAGCACTCATGGGGAGGGGGAAAGGAGGAACCAGCCAGGTGACAAGACACTCATGTTACCACCACAACTCCTCCCTCAGCCCCTCCTTTCTGTAATGTATGCCTCCCTCAACCCCTCCTTTCTGTAATGTATGCATGATGTTTCTGGGGGTGGGCTAGACCTAGAGGAGGGGAATTTCAAAAGTTTTTATAAGACCTTGCACACTATTCTTCTGGGTCTTTCCTCTCTCCTGCACGTGAGGGGAATACCCTGTTGCAACAGTTCAATAAAGGCCAAGCCTACAGGCTGCTGTTTTGCTCCAAGTTATCCTGGTTGGTGTCTTTGTTTTGTCCAAGGGAGCCCTCGGATTTTTCCTGCAACAGGAGACTTTGCCCAATTCCTGCTAACCCTTGAAACTCGCCGGGTGACCCTGGGCCATTCACTCCTGGGAGTTCCTGCACCTCTTCTTCTAGGGGGAAAAAGCGCTGGTTTTGAGAATAACATTGGCACAGCGAACAATGATCTAACGGGAGGTATAAATGTGTAATAAATGAAATGCCCTTGGAAAGTTTCCAAGTGGGAATGTCCCCTGTTCTCGGTGCCCACCATTTTGCAATGCTCATGGAGGAGTCTTGCTAATTGCCAATTGAACTATTCAACCGCTAACTTTCGTAAAAGCAATATTTTGAGGAGGGTTTTTTGTTTCTTTGTTTTTTTAAGAAAGAAAACCTCTATGGTAATTAACTGGCTCTATGGTACTTGGAGATGACGCTCTACCCCGGCTTGCAGGCGACTCTATGGTCGCTGCTCTAGCGGTCTCCGTTGCTAGTGGCAGGCGGTTTGTTTACTTCCGGGATCCAGGCTGCTGGCGCTTCCTTCTGTCTCCCAGGCGCCTCCCCCTCGAGCCTGTCATGGGGGAGGCCGATGAGCAGGTGCCCGGTGAGTCCCAGTCCTGTCCCCCCCTCGTCTCGGGAAGCTAGTTGGTTGGTGCCGGCGCCCCTCGCCTGCTTCTGTCGTCATCTGCGGGCCCCGCGAGGCGAGCGCGCGGCAAGTTCCCCGCCGGCTCCATGTTGTTTTTCTCTCCTCTCCCCCCACTTTGCTCTTTATTACCTCCGCATTGCACGGTAGAAGCAGGGAGAAGGCGGGCAATTTGCTTCAGACTCAGGAGAGTTTGAACCCATTTCTAGCCCGTGCTTGCTCAGGAGTAAGTCCCATTTACTTCTTGGGGGGGACTTATTTCCAAGTAAGTAAAACGCCCTCAGTGTTTTCAGCCCCATTATGCAGAGTCGCACATTGTATTTTAGGGCGTTATTTTTAGGCCACATGTTTCATTCCAGAAGAGTGAGGGAAATGATTAAAAGGTCAGATATAGGGCCTGTCACACACCTCTTCATGTAGTGTACAGTGGTAACTTGGGTTACATATGCTTCAGGCAGGTTACATACGCTTCAGGTTACAGACTCTACTAACCCAGAAATAGTGCTTCAGGATAAGAACAGAAATCGTGCTCTGGCGGCAGCAGGAGGCCCCATTAGCTACAGTGGTGCTTCAGGTTAAGAACAGTTTCAGGTTAAGTACGGACCTCCGGAAAGAATTAAGTACTTAACCCGAGGTACCATTGTATACTCAAACTGGGAATTCGCTCCCACAGCAGGCAGTGTGACTTGGAAGGCTTTTTTAAAAAGAAAGAATTGGACACATTCAAGGAGGATATGTCTATTCATGGCTACTAGCCAGAACGACTAGGCTCTGTTTCCATGGTTGGAGGCAATATGCTTCTGAATACCAGTTACTGGAAACTGCAGAAGGGGAGAATGCTCTTCTGCCTGGGTCCTGCCTGCCAGCTTCCCACAGGTTGGCCACTGTGAGAACAGGACACTGGACTAGATGGGCCATTGGCCTGATCCATCAAGCTCTTAAAATGTTCTTATTCGCAAAGACTCATTGAATTAAAGTGTTAAAAGTAACTGGTACCCACTTTTTTATTTTGGCCTCACCTGCTCCCAGGAAAACTTTTTAATAGAGCTATACTATTAATGTGCACCCAGAAGCAACTCTCATAAAAGTTCAGTAGGGTTTGTTCTGAGGTTGCTGTTGAGGATTGCAGCCTTTGTTTTCTTGCTACTTCTGTTTCCAACTTGAAATAAGGAATCTCGCCTGTACCTAACAGCACTGCTTGTCATATCTGATAAAGTATTTGGACAATTTAATAAAATATTTGTCTCTATATTAGCAGAACTTCGGACACCAAGGGCAGAAAAGTACACCACAGATTTTGGAAAATTAAAATACCTGAAGGGCTGTTACATAGTTGTGTGTTTTCCCCTGTTCCAGCTTGTAGGTTGCAACCAATTGGTTCAAATTACAAGAACATTTTAGATTAAACATAAGAACTTCCTAACAGCATGAGCTGTTCAGCAGTGGAACAGACTGCTTCTAAAGGTGATACACTCTCCTTTTTTAGAGATTTCTAAGCAGAAGGTGAGTGTACCATAGCAGTGAATTTCCTGCGTCAGGACCAAGCTGAACTAGATTACTTTTGAGGTTTCTTCCAGATGCCATTTTCTCTGAAAGAATGCTGTTAGGAGTAAAGTATGAAATAGAATTCAATATTTACGCTATTTTTTTTCTTTTTTAGAATCAGGTGCTGTATTCACATTTGGAAAAAGCAAATTTGCCGATAATGTGCCTAGCAAGTTTTGGTTTAAAAATGATAAGCCTTTTCACATATCATGCGGAGATGAACATACTTCTGTTGTAACAGGTTAGTGTTTAAGGTTTTCTTTTAATTACTTTAGCAGCATTTCAGGAAAAAAGTTAGCATTGTACTAGTATTTTCACAAATTCAAAATATTTTATTGTGAAGTTTCCTGTCCTGATCACACTGTGTTAGCAGTCTGAACCCACTTACTTGAGACTAAGACCTATTGTATCTAGTGGGATATACTTCGAAGAAAGCATGCATTGCATTGCATTATGAAGGCCCAGTCCTGAGGCAGACTTGGATGTTATTCAGAAGTAATGATGTTTGCAAGATGGTAACATGACCTTCCTGTGTTTGTGAAATGGAAGTCTTTATTTATTTATATTTTATTGAAGTAATTCCAATTAAAAGAAATTAATACAGAAAAAAGAAGGAAAAGTGAGGGGGAGAAAAAGAACAAAGATATATATAAAATACACACACACACAAAACAAACACAATATAAGATACTCCCATACATTCTTATTTAAATTGATATAGTGCTATTATCCTAATACTTATGTAAATGTGAAATGGAAATTTAGGTGTCTTTTCATGTTGAGATACATGCCATGAGCTTTGTTTGCATCTCCCTGGTCTAAAAACTTTAAAATGTATCATAAAAAAGCTGTTTCTTGATTAATTCAAAATTCAGTCTCTCGGTGATTTACTTTATATATATTTATCCAATATTTTCTATCATCAAGAGAAGGGAGGCTTCTCAGAGCAGCTTGCAATCTCAAGAAACAATAAGCAATAAAGCAATAATTGTTACTCCTAAAGTAAATTTCACAAGTTCCTTGAAATTGTATACTTGGTGATAATACCAAAATTCAGCAGCAACTGAAGCACTGCAGTTTACAAGTCAACATTAACCCAGGACTAGAACTGGCTGAAATATGATGATCAAAGACTTAAAAACAAGCGCTGATGTTCAAAGATCATCTGAACAATCTCTTTGGGAGACCAGTCCACTGGTATCAATTTTGAAAAATACTTACAGTACAATCCTATTCCTAATGTTAGAGTAAGGTTACCAAATTTTTTTCACTGAATCCGAGGACACTTTTCAACTTCCTACTAAACAGATGGATTTTGTCTAAGGACTGATTTGTAAATCCGGGGACTGTCCCTGGGAAATGGGAACATCTGGTAACCTTATTTAGAGTGGGGTGACTTTACAATTATTGTCAGCCTGGATAGCTCAGTTAGAGCATGGTGCTGATAATGTCAAGGTTGAAAGTTCGATCTCCGTATGGGACAGTTTCATATTCCTGCATTGCAGGGGGTTGGCCCAGATGATCTTGAGGGTCCCTTCCAACTATTGGAGCCAGCTCCATGGGGCCGTGGGTGCTTTGACACCCACAATAATACAATTGTGGGGGCTGGGCACCCAAAAAGGCAATGAGAAAAGCCGGCAGGCGGCAGTGGCCCTGCCTCCGGGAGAAAAGCAGTTCAACTCCACCTTCTGCAGCTAGCAAGTGAGGCACCATTTGGGGGGGCTATGCCTCTGAATCTGAGACCCTCCCTATGGAAAAGGGTGCCTAACTGGCTGTGGAGAGGAGGAGCCACCAGCTCCCCCCACCGCAATGCAGACGTGCAACGTCACACACACATGCCTGCACATAGTGTGTGTGACTTTGCACGTCTGCTTTGCTCAGCGGAGACCCACAATCCTGAGGGTGAGATGGCACCCCTGCTTCCAGCTCTACAATATGATTCTGTGTGTTTGTGTAATATTTTGCAGTATATGAAGCGTACATGATTATTATTTGAGCAGGGGAGGATCAATGGCAAAAGGCCAGCCAAAGTAATTTCGCATTTTTAGAGAACCTTAAAGTAAACTCATTGGTGATCACCCTTTTTTTCCCTGTAGAAAATGGTAAACTTTACATGTTTGGAAGCAACAACTGGGGACAACTAGGATTTGGAACAAGGAATACTGTCAACAAGCCAACTTGTGTGAAAGGTTAGTCTCACATGTGTGGTTTTATGACATATGCCGTAATTGAAAATGAGCGGAAGAATGAACTCAGTCGCTAATACTTATGGTGCTTCCTAACACCACTATTATAATAGCTCTCACTACATTTGGGACATAGGCACAACTTTCAAATGAGAACTTTTAACAGCTATTGCTCCACTTTATTTAAAATGAGAGAGAGAGAGAGAGAGAGAGAGAGAGAAAGGAAAACAAAAGGCTTTTGAGAATTGAAATAACCACAGTTAGAATATAACCACAGACAAAGCCTTTCAACTACGATTTATGAAATAGTAGAAAAAGCTAAAAAAGAAGAAAATACATGCAAGTTTTTTTAACAACTTTACAAAGCAAGGGGGGTTTCTTTTGTAGAAGGGTAATGACACTGATAAATTATTTTCATATACATTTTTTATTTAAGGCAAAGAAAAAACTAATATAGCTCTAACTCTTGACAAAATGCATAGTATTTTTATTTCTCCCATCATTTTAAGATTTAAGGTATTTGACAATCCAACGTTTTCTCCTGAAATAAATCTATTTGAAAATATGCCTTCTTTTATGTTACAAGCCCATCCTAAATAACAGGACATGTGCTGTTTCCTGTGGTTTAAACTAAGAGGATGAGGAGTGAAAAATCAATGTTTTGGTTCGTTTCTGGCCAGGAACACTTAAGCAAAGAGTATCAGCCTTGATTTACTCCCAGGTTAAGTGTGTATAGGACTGCAGCCTTAATGATCCATTATTATTACTCAAATTGTCATTGAATTAAAACAGGTTCTATGGGCAAATTTGCAAAATGGAATACCCGCAGCCAATAATACATTGCAAACTATTGTGTTGGTTGCTCTAGAATGAGTTCAAACCTAATTTCAGTGGCTAATGCGCACCTGTGGGTTCCATGCTGGTAACTTCTAGACTGGAGTATAGAAGGTCTAGCTTTTTGCCATTTTTCCACTTACCACTGATTTATGGTTAGTAGACAGTATGTAAAGTTGGAGCTTAATACAGTCAACAATATTTTTTTAAAAAATGGTAACCACTGTCTATTTAACCCTCAGCTTTAAAACCAGAAAAAGTAAAACTAGCTGCTTGCGGGAGAAACCACACCTTGATTTATACAGGTACGTCATCTATATTTGCACATCAAATATCTTATGGCCGCTTTCTGTGCACATTCTAAGAAATAGTCAGAACCGTAAAAAAAACAACAAAAAAACATTATGTGCACCTTTTATATTGAACAAGACACTTGGTCCATCTGCTGTAAAATGGCCAGATTTGACTGGCTGCACCTTTCCTGAGGCCCGAGACAGCCTTGTCATCTGAAATTCATTAACTAGAACATCCTGCGACTAAGTGTCATCTGTATGCATGCATAGTATGTGATCTACATCTAAGTTGTGACCCTCCCTAATCCTCACTGAATAATTTTCAACTATCCTTAATAGAGCTGATTTTTAAAAAAGTATCTTGGATAAGATTTTGCTTAGAAGTAGCTAACCTGTTCAGTGTGAAAACAAAATAAAAAAATTCCTTCCAGTAGCACCTTAAAGACCAACTGAGTTAGTTCTAGGTATGAGCTTTCGTGTGCATGCACACTTCTTCAGATACCTTCTTCAGATGAGCACACGAAAGCTCATACCTAGAACTAACTCAGTTGGTCTTTAAGGTGCTACTGGAAGGAATTTTTTTATTTTGTTTTGACCATGGCAGACCAACATGGCTACCTATCTGTAACTGTTCAGTGTGGTTAACCCAAATAAACCTCTGGTTACATAGATCTTTCTGTGGAGATGGTAATAGCAAGGAAGTCAGCTGTTTTCTTATTGTGAATTCAGGTAGTAAATCTGATGCTGCCATCCTACTGAGATGGAAACATGCAAGGTAGCTCCTGTTGATAAATTCCTGCAAGGCATTTATCATTTACAGGAAATTCTCCTTTCCTTATCACGGTAGAATTTAAAGTCTTCAGTAATATTGTGAAATGAATAATTTTGAAAATATTTAGATCAGATTGCCATTCTTATGTCTGTTTTCCCTTGTAAATGAAGTACATTTTTCATTAAACATGAATTCATTTCAATCAGGACCAAAAGGTGTCAGGTTAAACATGAGAAAGGCACAAGTTGTGGTTAATTAATTTAATGCCCGTCATTAACATTTGTAGTTTGTATGTTCGAGCAAGATTGCATTTAATTAACTTTGGCCTGAGTACACATGCTAATTGATTCTCATTGCTAGCTGAGCCTTTACCTGTAGCGCAGGGGGGCTAACTTGTGAATCTTCTGGTGTTGCTGAGCTACAGCTTCCTCAGCCCCATTTCAAATTGTCTATCTCCGAGGTTCTTTTCCTTCTGTTTAGAAGGGAAGGAATAAAACAAGTCATTCCCAATTGTAAATATTGATTTCCTGCCATGAGCAGAAACTACTTTTACTACGTTATGCATATTCCAGTAGTATATTTTTGTAATGTAGAATCTTGCTGCAGAGCGATGATTCTTAAGAACTGAAATAGGAATTTCTACAGGCAGTCTTTGAGCATTTGAGGGCACCAGGGATTGACCTTTTGTACATGGGTGAAAATAAACTTGAGCTGGTCTGATTTTTTTAGGTTTTGCTGTTGCTTCAGATGAGAGTGTGCTTATTCTACATGTGCTTTTCTGTGTGCAGAACAAGGAAATGTTTATGCTGCTGGCGGTAACAGTGAAGGGCAGTTGGGACTAGGTGACACAGAGGAAAGAAGCACATTTCATCTAATTAGTTTTTTTAGTAACCAGCACAAGATCAAACAGCTGGCAGCTGGATCCTACACGTCAGCAGCACTAACTGGTGAGCCCAACAGCTAATACAAATGTTGTGTGTGTGTGTGTGTGTGTGTGTGTGTGTGTGTGTCTGTCTGTCTGTCTGTCTGTCTGTCTGTCTGTCTGTTATTTGAGGCCTTCTATATTTTCCAGTTGACATTTGTGGAAGCCTGATAAAAAAATCACTTTGCATATATCCAAGGACAAATGTATTGTTGCAAATACTAGATGAAAATGTTGGCGATTTTGACAACTTGATAAGAGTTTCCAGAAACATCTTTACTTGGTTCCTAGTTCTTGACTGAGGTACATCACTGAACAGCAAATGCTTTGCTTAACTCTTTGAAAAGTATCCTGCCCTACAGTTATTTATTGGGTTTTCCTATAATTTTAGGGAAACTTTTTGTGAGTATCCAAATATTATGAACCTATTTAGGTGTATAATAGCATATATTTATATTCAAGGGTGTCTTCGTAGGCCCTTTGTAGCTTGACAGTTTGATTACTGCAGTCTCCTAGCTTTCAGATTGAACTGCTCCTAAATGTAGCCATTTTCTGTGTAATTTAATTTCATTGCTGTCTTGATTTAAGAGAGAAATAAGTTTAGATAGGAGGGCATAGCATTTAGCAATCTGTTTCCAGATACAGATAGGTAGCCGTGTTGGTCTGCCATAGTCAAAACAAAACAAATTCCTTCCAGTAGCACCTTAAAGACCAACTAAGTCAGTTCTTGGTATGAGCTTTCGTGTGCATGGAAGTGTGCATGCACACGAAAGCTCATACCAAGAACTGACTTAGTTGATCTTTAAGGTGCTACTGGAAGGAATTTGTTTTGTTTCCAGATACAACATGCTGTTTCTTATGCATGGGGGTGGGGCGGGGATCATGGATCCAGTGAAGTTTTTACTGTGATTTTTGAAATGCAGCTCTCTATCATTTCATATACGAGAGCCAGTGTGGTGTAGTGGTTAAGAGCGGTAGTCTCGTAATCTGGGGAACCGGGTTCGCGTCTCCGCTCCTCCACATGCAGCTGCTGGGTGACCTTGGGCCAGTCACACTTCTTTGAAGTCTCTCAGCCCCACTCACCTCACAGAGTGTTTGTTGTGGGGGAGGAAGGGAAAGGAGATTGTTAGCCGCTTTGAGACTCCTTAAAGGGAGTGAAAGGCGGGATATCAAATCCAAACTCTTCTTCTTCTTCTTCTTCTTCTATATTACAAGATGCTTTTAAAATCCCCCTCCATCAAATTCCTAGGGTTTAAAACACCCTATGTTGTATTGCAAGGACTGCATTTCAGGAATCACAATATAGGACTTACGTGGCCACTAGATAATGGATCCTGGGTTTTGTAAAGCCAACTTATTTAAATAAGTAAATAATACACTTACACAACTCTCTTTTCTTTTAAGAGGATGGACAGCTTTTTATGTGGGGGGACAATTCCGAAGGACAAATTGGTTTGGCTGATGAAGCTAATGCATATGTTCCTCATCAAGTGGATGTTGGTAAACCCGTTTCCTGGATCTCTTGTGGATACTACCACTCCGCCTTAATAACACGTAAGTGTGGAAATCAGGAGAGATGCAGAGGTGTGGTGTACTTTCAATCATTAAATCCGATTATGCCCCTTATAGTAGTTTGGGATTAGCAGCGGCGTAGCGTGGGGGGTGCAGGGGGGGCCGGCCGCACCGGGCGCAACATCTGGGGTTAGGGCAAATCCACAGGTTAGGGGGCGCAAATTACTTGCCTTGCCCCGGGTGCTGACAACCCACGCTACGCCACTGGGGATTAGATCACCTGTCATTACTTGGTTAAGAGTTTGGATTCTGTTTTTGCTTGGATATATGCTACTAATTTGGTGGTGGTCAGACTCTTATAAAGTATTGATCATGAACCTCTTAATCTCTGCAAAAATGGTTTGGACTTACTATTTGGGGAAAACATAATCCTTAACATACAGATAGCTGAGATAAATAAACTGACAGATTCTGTACATAGAAGGTATGGATTTTGAGCATTAACTACTGTAGTGGGAAAATGGTAATGGAATTTATTGACTGTTGGAATAAGATCAGTAGTCATATAAAGCTGGTAATGAATTTATTTCTGTAATCTGATCTTTTTGCAATTTGTGCAGAGTTGTTGCAATATAGTTTGATGAATAATAATAATAATAATAATAATAAGTTAATCTAGTGATGGACCTGTAATCTAAAAATAAAGTGGCGGTGTGTTTAAGTTTAAATACAGTCTTGTCTTATAAGATACATTTGTCATAAAGGAGACACACAAAAATGCCTCTTTTGTCCTAGCCTTTGTCTCAGTCTTGCTGCTTTGTTGTTTTCTTACAGGAGATGGAGAACTTTATACTTTTGGGGAGCCTGAGAATGGAAAACTAGGTCTTTCAAAAGAGCAACTGAAAAACTACAAGGTTCCACAACTTGTTTCTGGAATTTCTGGTAGGGCCAATAAGGTTGCCTGTGGAGGAGGACACACGGTAGCGCTTGCAGGTATACTAGCTTCTTGCTCCTCAAATTGTGGGCTCATGTTTCAATCCCCACAATCCTAAACTGTTGAATCCACACATTTAAATGGGTCCACCTACATACGACTTAGCATATTGGATGCTGTATGTCAAAGATGGTGGAGACGATTATAAAATAGCTGCTTAGTTTCTGTGGAAATAAATTAGCAAAATTAATTCTCAAGGTGTCAGTGGCAAATGGATGTAGGGATGGAAATTGTAGAGCAAAACTAAATAAAGAAAAGCTATTTAAAAGTGATGGAAGAAGGGGCAGAATTGGCTAAGACAAGGGACAGTGTGAAGCATCTGTCTAGAGGCATGTCCACACCATACATTTAATGCACTTTCAACACATATTTAAAGCACATGAGTTTTCCCCAAAGGTTCTTGGAAACTGTGGTTTTCCCCACACAGAAGTTCCCAGCATCCTTAACAAAGTATAGTTCCCAGGATTCTTTGGGGGAAGTCATGGGCATTAAATGTACATATTATGTGATTTAAATGTATGGTGTGGATCTGCGCATGATCAGTGGTCCTCTTATATGATGTAGAGTTTTAGTGCTGGGTTTACACCATTTGCACATAGGCACAGTACTAGAACTAGTAGCTAAATTAGTTGTCAGTCTGGTGGTGATTTTACATAACCAAAGCAGAGGCAGTGAAAAGCCAACAACACTCAGGTCTTTGGCATGCTACTACTCAGGCTGAATCCTATGTGTTCTGGTTGATTCCTATTACTGACAACTAGGCTAAGATGTTAGTGGGACTAGACCCTGCGTAAGGGAATAGGGGTAAAGGTGTTTACTATTCTAAATAACATCTAACCCTCTTACTGAGGCTTTTAAAGAGGTGTGGTTTTGTTTTGTTTCCTTGTTTTTTCACTTCTGTATCTTCCAGCAGAGGGAGCTTTAATACTTTATTTAGTATAATATTTTGGGTTATGTAATATGATATTCTTACAATGATATTATGGGTTTAATTATATTGGTTATTCTCATTTTAAAAAATATATCTCTCGTTACTTTTATTTTTAAGTACAAGGCCTGGTGTACGCATCACATTGAACCACAGGCTAAAACAAAATGTGGTTTAGTGTGAACACATTGCATGTGGCGCTGTGGGTAAAAGCCTCAGCGCCTAGGACTTGCCGATCGAAAGGTCGGCGGTTCGAATCCCCGCGGCGGGGTGCGCTCCCATCGTTCGCTCCCAGCGCCTGCCAACCTAGCAGTTCGAAAGCACCTCCGGGTGCAAGTAGATAAATAGGGACCGCTTACTAGCGGGAAGGTAAACGGCGTTCCGTGTGCTGCGCTGGCTCGCCAGATGCAGCTTGTCACGCTGGCCACGTGACCTGGAAGTGTCTGCGGACAGCGCTGGCTCCCGGCCTATAGAGTGAGATGAGCGCACAACCCTAGAGTCTGTCAAGACTGGCCCGTACGGACAGGGGTACCTTTACTTTTACCTTTATTGCATGTTGGTTCATGCTGCTCAGTTCCAGTGGTGCTCCTCCTTCACCCCTGCTGATGTTCAGTAGACATATGAAATGTTGTTTCCTCCAAACCACAAGCAGAAAATCAAGAGCAATTCTTGGTTACTACTCAACTACTCATTGATGGTTGGAAGAGACATACCTGTGTTCAGATGACATGACAAGTCACATTCTGCGGCATGCCAGGAATTGGGGAGGAACAGCATGGGAGCTTTTGAGCATTGTGCACTAGGAAACTTGGAGGATGGAAAACTATGGATAGAATATTAATCTCATGTATGTATTTCAGAGGGGAAGGTCTACACATTTGGCCTTGGCCAATATGGGCAGCTTGGACATGGTACATTTATTTTTGAAATTTCTGAACCAAAGATAGTGGATTGTTTGAGAAAGCATAAAATCTGTAACATTGCCAGTGGGGAAAATCATACAGCTTTAGTAACAGGTATGTATGCGGTTAGCTGTGAAATGTATTTGCAATGCTATTGGTGTATTTTTGTGCATAATACAATTTTTTCCTGTTTTTAAATCTGCCAGGTCACAAAGAGATATGTAAAACTTTTCCTATGAAACATTTAAAATAAAAATTTCTCAAATTAATACTCAGAACAGCTGAACGGGACCCTCTGGGGCAAAGGGCAAGTTATATAAACAGAAGCTCCAGGGAGTATCATTGAAGAAAGCAATTCTTCTATTGTTTGAATCAGTTGTTCCTGCTGAAGGGGCGTTACTGAGTTTGATGGAGCCTTAAGCAACAGGGGGACTCGGAAGAATATGTGTTTGTATTTGTTTGCAGTTCAGGGAAGCAGGGTAAGAGTGTCCTTTTGGTGGAATGGGGGAAGGAGATGACTCTCTGAGATTTTATAAGTTACCAAATATTAAATATGTATAAATGGAGGTGACAAGACCCTGGTGGTCTTAAACATATTTCATAGTAATTCTTATCTATATGTGGTTTATTAAACAAAACAAAAAGCCATGCAACATGTACAGCACAGTCCTATACTTGCCTCCTCAAAATGGATCTCAATAAATTCAATGGGGTATACGCTCTGGTGTGAGTATTGCAGTGACATTTGTTTAGTTCATATTCAGTGGCCAAACCATGGGCTGAGCATTGGGTCGTGCTTGAGGTTCGTGTGCTCTTTCCTCCACAATGTCTCCTTCACATGCTCTGACATACTCCCTGGTGCAGGCAAGCCATAATCGGTAATTAAGTCTGAACTGGACAAACTGTGCTATGCCTACAAATTAGAATGGGAATCCATGGGTTCATGATGCATATATGTGATTTAACCCATTCTTATGATTTTAATGGAAATTGTGAACCAGGCAAGAATATCAGTAGCAGCTGCTGAAGTGCTTAGACAGGCTTAATGGGAAGCACTCTTTTCAGAAGAGTGCAAAACCTGGCTTGTAGTACTCAGTTACCAATCGTGAATATACATCTTAATTTAATGAAGTCATCAAGATCACTGAAAAA
This sequence comes from Podarcis erhardii, assembly GCF_964252035.2. NCBI lineage: Eukaryota > Metazoa > Chordata > Lepidosauria > Squamata > Lacertidae > Podarcis > Podarcis erhardii. The sequence continues at coordinate 60,923,247 of NC_138508.1, forward strand.
ATCTCCACACTGTGCATTAAATATATTCACCAGATGTGTTTTCCTTTTCGTATGCTAATTTTATTTTAGCATAATTAATGTAATTCAGAAGATACATGACCCTTCTGCTAATGATGCTAGCGGTTTTTCTGCTGCGAATCTGTTTTCTGATCAGCTTGTCTTCTCTAGCTTAATCAGCTTGTATGTACTTCCTATAGATTTGGCTCAGTAGCTGTCCATTTTTCATGGCCTTAATGGTCCTAGTGGTTTATGAAGATTTAGTATTGAAGGGTTAATACCTGCACTGTAAATAGATGTTAGGGTTTTTAAGGTAAACTTGAGGAAGCGGGGTAATCCTGAAGGCTAGAATATATCTACTCTTGATACTTGGAGCACTAACTCCTTATTTTTACTGGTTCAATGGTTCCATTAGGAAGCAATTGACATGGAAAACTTGAGAATGTCAACATTCCAAAACATTCAAATGTAATAATAGTATGAACATCATTTTCATAGCTGTATGTTTTACATTAGCCAGATTAACTTTTTTGTTGTCGTTTTCCTTCCTCTAATGGAAAGACCTATGGTACAGGTAGAAATACTTATTTCAGAATTTTTGCTCTTGGAAATAAAGTGATTCTCCTTTCTAATTAGTTGTTGTGGCTTCACCCACTGCTTTTTACACACTGCTGCATTACATGTTAGTAAACATGCTTCTTTCTCCACATTTAGAGAACGGCCTTATGTACACCTTTGGAGATGGACGGCATGGCAAATTAGGGCTTGGGGAAGAAAATTACACTAATCAGTTTTTTCCTACGCTATGTTCCAATTTTTTGGGGTTTGCTATACAGTCGGTAAGGCTTCATTTTTTCTTCATGCTCTGAAATACTAATTCAGTATATCTCATGTTGTACTTGTATTTAGAGGTCATCTATATGTTTATACCATGCTATATTTTTTAATTGTAGATAATCACTGGAGACATTTGTATTTCTTGGTATGTTTTTTTAAAAATAATTGGTTTACTTTTTCTGTTTAGATAGAAAAATAGATTTGTATGAGGTGTTTCTTTGTGCTCAAAGCCAGTGCTGCGCTGTGTGCACTGTAAACTTTTTGAAGGAATGAACATCTTTAAGCAAATTTCTTAGATTCTACAGCAGATTCTTAGATTTCCGTACAGCAGTTGGGATATAAACCTCTGCTACTTAATGGCTTTTTTTACTTCAAGGCTACACCCAGCCTGTCACTATTTTGCCAAAATAATCATATTAGGGTGAGGTATCAAAACAAGTTTGCCAAAAGGCACACTGTTTCCAGCCCTTCCGCAATTGCTTCACGGACAGAGTGAGGGCAAGTGAGTTAAGTCTCCCTGAGACAATCACTTAGAAAAAGAGCACCACCAAATGTTAATCTCACTCCAATATCTCATTTCTTTCCATTTAGCGTCTCATATTTGTCACGTTGACCTTGCTCAAAATACTATGATTTGGAAATGATGCATAACGTGTTGAGGGACCGTAATGGTGAAAGTTCTGAAGATTGTATCAAATCATTAGGAGTGTACTTTCTGCTTAGGTTTCCCCTTCCTATGTACCTACAAAGTTTACAGCCTCCATTAATCCCTGCATTGACTTTGTACTGTAGGTTTCCTGTGGTGGTTGTCACATGCTAGTTTTTGCCACACCGAGGCTGGGTGAAACTCATGTGTCAGACCAGAAGGAACACCACTTGTCTGCTGTGGTCTCTGAAGTGGGTGGAGATGCATTAGTAATAGATACCTTCCATCGGACGTTATCGGCACGCTTGCGGCGAAGAGCGAAGGTATATTTTAAACTGTTTCTACTGAGCTTCAAAAACATCAAAAGACAACATGATCACACCTAGTTGCTATGCAACAAATCACCATCGGGGGCAGTGCAGGCTGTATATGCCAAAGGCCAAGAGATTCGCTACGAAACACTTGGAGGAGAACTGCTTGACTTTCAATATTAAAATCTCCAGGCAGCTGTACAATAAAGTACTGAGATCCAAGATGGTAAACCCTCCCTAAGTTTTTTTTTAATTGAAGAGTGCTATGAAAATATCTGCATTATAAGTAAATAAGTAAATAGCACATCAAACTTCCATGCTATAATTGACTGGTAATTTATTGTGGTAATAATTCCTTTATTATGTCTTTCTTTAACTGAACAGTAGGTGCAGCCTCTAACTTGCATGATTGTAGTTTTACTCATACATGCAGTTTGAACTTACTATAGCCTTGGTATTTTCATCTCTCCTGAATCTGGCCAGGGAAGACCCAGCACATATTGTAGATGATTTCCTGACTTCAAGCATTACTGCACTGTAGGCAGATTCATAGCGCTCATTCTAGGAAAATGAAAAGCAAACACTGCCCTCAATCTACCCCTCATTGTATCACTGTCCTTTATTGGTTACCTTGAAGTGACTCAAAAGCTGCTATTCTTTCTTTTCACCCTTTCACAAGGACAAATCACCGGAACAGGTTAACAGGCTGGTACGAACACTTCCTCCACTAGGAGAAGGTCCTTCAAAGCTTGCATCCTGTGCCATCAGCAACACTATTCCCCTTGGTGTACTCAGATCAAACCACCTTGACTCAGAGGCAGCTAATGGAAGTCAAGGCACCCAATCTGCTTTGGATGGTGAAACAGGTAAACTAATCACCAGTTTCTGTTATGCTCCCATCAATCATTTGTGGGGGTTTTTGAGCATCAGAGGTCCTTAAAACTGCAGTGCAATTATCACTTAGAGTCTCACTTGCTGATTAAATAATCAGTTGTGATACTGAGCAACATAAAGACAGGAAAAGTGCAGTACATCTACATAACCTGGGCAGGGTTATGTGATTGATTTTTTTTTCTTTGCACCATGGCCTCATTTGCCTGCCACTGAAAACTTAGCTTATAGTTTACTGTGAGCATGCCAATCTGAGTGTTCAGAAGAAACTACAATCCCAGGCTTAGCATTATGTCTGGACCAGAGACTGTAGTTTGCTTTGCTCCATACAAACCAAGATCTGTACTTAAGTTTTGCTTTTGACTTACCGATTGTGGTTTGTTTGAGCAAAACAATCTGCTATATCTGGTTCAGACATAACATAAAGTCATGGTCTGTGGTTTTTTCCTCCCATGTGCTGGTAGGAAGGAGAAAATTGGCCCAGACTGCATGCTCATGGTAAACCATTAACTATTGTTTAACCAGACACGTGAACTGGGCCATGAGAGATCTGGGAATGGGGTCTCTGTGCTTTCTTTCTTGCTTTTCTCAATTAAATAAGCCTCCCCACCTCCATATTTGCTGCCATTTGACCCATAGGGCAAGCAAAATATGCAGGCATCATTATGGACAGAAAACACATTCTTCCTTTTATTGTATTTACTGAAACAAGATTACTCCTCCTGCCAGTTGGGACTGCCAGGAACCCTTCTGTTTCAGTTCTTTCTCGGTAATTAGAGGAGCATCCAGACTTCCTTTTCCGCAAATAAGTGCATACATGAATAACTGTATATCCTGTATTTTGTTTTAAAGGAGATAAGAAAGAGGAGAAAAATGATGCAGAAGAGAGCTCAACAGAAGATGATTCAGATGAAAATGAGGGTAGAACCCTTGGGAGCACCACAGATGTCTTGAATATGGTAATATTTATTTATTTATTTTGTCTCCACAGATCACAGGGGGCTCACAACATAAAAATACAATATAAAAGCACAAAATACATGATAAAAACACGAACAAAACATCCCACAAACCAACAGCCCCCTCCCACAAGCACATCTACTACTAGTGATTGTATTTATACTTTGGTTTGTGGCTGAGGTATAACCGTTTTCCTGTGGAGTGTCCGGTGGCAGTAGCAACAGCAGAAAGAGCACAGGAATCTTTCCTAGGCCACTTCCACACTCCACAGTTACAACATAGAGAGAAAATGGTTTAATATTGACATAATGCTCAACTATGGTTTAGTTTTTCAGGAATGGGCCATGGGCTTGTGCAACACATTTCTCCTCTCCTTCAGTATGACCACGAGGCGATCAAAAACGTTCACATCTGTTTTCAGTTAATCACAGTTTAACACTATGATCAGCCTATATATAAACTGATTAATTTTCACTATGGTTTATTGAAACGACTCAACTTAATGAAAACTGTTACAAAGTAGACCTGTTTTAGTAAACAGAAGTTAAGTCTAGCCACAGTTTAGCTTGGCAACTTAATACTAAACTGTGGTTTCTTAAAAACTGAAATAAGAACTTCCAGTCTCCTTGCAGCTGCTGGAGAAGGAGGGTATGGTGCACAAGCCCAAGTCCACTTTGGTTTTACTGGGGACCTCTGTAGTGTAGTATTTAGGTTGCAAGAAAATTTGCATAGTTCTGGGTATACGTTTTGCATTAGTGTTAGTTAAAAGGATCAGGTAGGAGGGGATGGGAAAGACCTCTGCCTGAGATCTTGGAGAGCTGCTACCCCTCACAGTAGACAGTAATGCGCTAGATAGGCAACATGTTTTACCAGGCAGAAGACAGATTCTTACATTGCTATAATTCTGGTACTTTGGGCATCAGGCAATTAGTCTGGAAGGTATGTTGAGATCTTCCAGTTAAAAAGCAGAGTTCATGAATGTGTATCTAATGTTATTTTGTTAGCTAGTTACTGTTATTTACTACTCATATTAAAATACTTTCCAGACCCATGTGATGAGAGTGAATCCTGATGACCATTCCTTAGAGTTAGCACCAGTACAGAAACAGAAGGTACTCGTAATTTATATATGTATTTTATCTTTTTATTTATTTGTTTATTTTTTTTAAAAAAATATTTTATCTAAAATGTGGTTATCTTTCCTGTTGCTATAAAACATTAACTACAGTAACTCTACTGATTCTAGTTTAAAAAACCCCCTAAAACAGGTAAATTTTAAATATGCCTTAAATAAGAGTTGAAAGAATTAAAACAATTTAATGCAGCTTTTGTTTCCGGGAACGTATTTAGGATAAGGGCAAATCTTTCCCCACACCAGGTTGCTTTTCTGCTTATTACTAGCAAAAGGTTTATATACATTGTAGTTATTTTCAAAATACAACCTATTTTGACCAGTATACTTTTTCATCAGAGGGCTGCAATGGGAAAGCAGGCAGGAGAATCCTGCTGTGCAAGTGGAATTGTGCTTATGCTTCTCTGAATCTTGCCCATTTTCTTCTTCATCTTTTATATTACCTTCATTTATGATCCTCTTCCATCCTGTCAAGCTGCTTATATTCCTTTTTCATGTTCTGATTTATTTGCCTTTTGTCTTCCTCTCATTTTATTTGTAACACTCTCCTTTCTTTTGTCCCCCCTTTTCTTTCTTGCTTCCCATGCGGAGTAGAAGAAAAATAAAAATGGGAAACTGGATATTCATGGTAAGGGTGGGATGAAAGAGTCTGTTCCTCCCCAAGTTCAGAAGGGTTTGGAATTGGGTGGCACATCTTCTCAGGTGGAAACTATACATTCAGAGTGTGTAGGAAAGGATCCCAATTTAGAAAAAAGTTTTTACGATGCTTTTGTGAGGAAAATTAAGGCTGGTAAAAAGTACTCGAAAAGTAAGTCTGCACAGGCCATTACTGATAGGGCACTGAAGCCTGACACTGACCAGACTATTAAAAAAGAATTTAAAGTAGCAAAAAAGGGAAATTTGGAACAAGTAAATTCTAGTTCAACCCCTCAGGAGCTGCCATTCGGCCATGCTAGTGATGGTTTGATAGAAAAACACTATGTGGATTGCCAGGAAAATAAAGCAGAAACTAAAGTAGTGAAATCTGATAAATATGGCAAAATATATGTGCAAGGTAAAGAAAACAATGAAAAACAGAGAGAGTTTAAACACAAGGAGATATTTATGAAGCAAACAGCAGTAACTGTGTCATCATCTTCAAGTGAGGAAACTAGTAATGAGTCAGCAAAATATGTTCTTCAGATAAACCAGTATAATTATGGCAAAATAACAAAGAGAGAAATGGATGTAGAAAACAGAAATATAAACTGGGAGAAGGAGCAAAATAAAGAAAAGGAGTGTTTTGAAGATACCAGTATGCAAGCTCAGAGTGAAGAGAATGAAAATATAGATAGTTCAGATAAGGCTGCCAAGTTAGAAGAGAATCTTGAAAGTGTGCAAGACAATGAAGAATGTGGAGTTGTTGCAGAAGAAGCTGAAAACGAAGAGGAGAAGCAAGATGGAAAAAATGAAAGTGAAGTAGAAACTGAAGGAGAAGAAGGTGAAAATGAATCAAATAAAGAAGATGACCCTGTAGCCATCGATAGAGATGAAGAAGTTAAAATGCAGTCTAAAGCAGAAAATGTGGATAGGCTGGAGAATGAGGCGGAAGAAGGGCAAGTTGACACAGATTTTGAACTGCAAGAGGAAGAAGCAGAGGAAGATATAGATGAGGCTGTAATGGAAGAAAAATATGAAAACATAGAGGAGGGTGAATTTGTAAAGGAAATTGAGGTGGTAGAGGAGGAGCAAGAGAAGAATGAATGGGTGGAAGAGGAGAAAGAAAAAGAGTGCAAGAGTGAAGAGAAGGAAGAAGAGACAAGGGAGGAAGAAGTGGGAGTAGGGGAAGAAGATGACAGGAAGGAAGAAGAAGGAGGAAAAGGGGGGGAGGAGGAAGAAGAGGGGGAAGAGGGAGAAGGAGGAAAAGAGGGGGAGGAGGAAGAAGGAAAAGAGGGGGAGGAGGAAGGAAAAGAGGAGGAGGAAGAAGGAAAAGAGGAGGAGGAAGAAGGAAAAGAGGAGGAAGAAGGAAAAGAGGAGAAAGAAGAAGAGGCAGAAGCAGAGGAGGAAGGGGAAGAGGAAGAAGTTGAGGCAGAGGAAGGAAAAGAAGGGATGGAGATGGAGGAGGGAGAGGAGGAGGAGGAGGAAGAAGAAACTGGAGGAGAGGGAGAAGGAGAGGAGGAGGAGGAAGCAGAGGAGGAAGAAGAAGAAGCGGAGGAGGAGGAAGAAGTGGAGGAAGAGGAAGAAGAAACGGAGGAGGAGGAGGAAGGGGAAGAAGAAGAAGAGGAAGAAGAGGAAGAAGAGGAAGAAGAAGAAATGGTGAAGGGAGAGGAGGAGGAAGGAGAAAATGAAGAGGAAGATGTGGATGTGGAAGAAGAAGCTGAAGAGAGTCAGGAAGAAGCTGAGGAAGGGGAAGAAGGCAGGGAGGAGGAAGACAAAAGAGAAGAGGAAGAAGATGAGCATGTAGAGGAAGAAAAAGCAGTCCAGAAAACCAAAGGTCATAAACATCAAGAAAATAATAAGAGGAAACAGGAGACATATGATAAAATAAAAAGCTCTAAACAAAGGGTGACATCAAAACATGTTGTGAATGGACTACAAAATTCACAATTTTGGAACAATGTGCTACCGCATTATTTGACACTAAAGTAGCCCTGAAGCTCGATTTTACATGGAAATTTTGTATTGGGAATTGTAATACAGTACTATGCTACTATGCCAAAATGTATATTTATTTTTTAATGATTTTTATTCCTAAACAATTTTACTTGCCATTTCATATAAATTCCTCAAATTTCAACTTTATAAAACACACTAAAAGCAGTCTTGTGCTGTGACAAATCTGCCAGTGAGAACCAGGTGCCATGTTCAAATTATGAGATCTCCGCTGTTTCAGATTAGTGCTGTTTCACTGTTGAGTTTTTTGGACATTGCATCCAAAGAGCCCTTTAGGCATGCTCAAAGGGCTCTTTGAATTTTCTCTCCCAACAGCAGGTGCTTACTGCATTGCGCTTTTATTAGAGATTACTCTGGGGGGTCCACCAAAGGGAGTGACTATTTAGGGATGAGGAGTGCTGGCGTGAGAAGTCATATCTTGCATGCGCCATGCACACTGAATGATGCAGACCTTTGGTCTGATCCAGCAAAGACAATACTTTTGCTCTTGCAGCCCTGTCCTTAAGCTGCCAGCAGTGCAGCCATGCCATAAGAGAGTGATGGGGAAATGGTGACCCTGCCGATGTTGTTGGATCCTAGTTCCCATTGTCCCTGGTGGTTGGCCATTCTGGCAAGGACTGATGGGAGTTGGGGTTCACCACGTTCTGAAGGTCTGCAGGCTCCCTACCCCTGCCCTAAGAATTTGGTTTGTCATCTAATGATAAAAAAAACCCTTGTTTTGTTTTCAGTCTCTGTCCAACAGCAGACATATAATTTATGTTACCCAATTATGCGGAAGAATGTGGCTTCCTTTTTCATTTGTTCAAAGCATATTAAGTGCTTCTGTTGTTTTAATACATTTACTGTGCCTTGTAATAAGTTTTCCAATAAAAATAATAAAATTACGATGCACTTCTTTTAAAAAAAACATGTTAATGTTTATTCTGATTTATTGTTGCTATGCAAGCATATTTATTTGGGACATTTCATTTGGATGTATACTTAGTTGCATATATGAAAAATGGGAGGAAGGATTGGAGACCCCCAAACCTTGCTGCTGTCGTGGGCAGTTTCAACATCTATACTGGGTCTCCTTGCAGCTCAGGATTTCATCCAAATAATAATTTGATAATAATTTTTTATTTATATGCTGCCCACCTGACTGGGTTGCCCAGCCACTCTGGCAGGCGTCCAGCAAATTATAAAACCACAGTAAAACATCATGCCCTCTGTAACAACTATCATCCTAGCTCAAATAACTAGTACCACACATCTAACGAGAGATGACATTGACTTGTGTGAATCAGCACTTACTATATTTTCCCGCCTATAAGACGCCCCCATGTGTAAGACCCCCCCCCTTTTTGAGGACTCAATTTTAAGAAAATGAGGGGAGATGGCCCAAAGTTGTTGAGCTTCTCCCTCCCCCCCACGCAGCTGTGGGCAGCTGTTTCCTGCTCACAGTGGCATCGGGGGAAGTTGTGCTCCCACCAGCCAGCTGGCTGGCGGCGCACAGCTTCCCCCCCCCCCACAGCTGTGGGCAGGAAACACTCCCTAGATCATTTCCCACTCACTGCGGCATCGGGGGAAGTTGCGCTCCCGCCAACCAGCTGGCTGGCAGGTGTGCTGCTTCTCCCCCCCCCCCAATGTATCCATGTATTGGATGACCCCAGTTTTTTGACACAATTTTTGAGTCAAAAAAGCCTCGTCTAATACACGGAAAAATACGGTACAAGCATACTGTGCTTATTACAGAGAGGAGGCAGGACTAAGACCTGGATCGTTTGTGTTTAGTTAGTAGGAGGAGATTTAGAATTAAGTCCATTCAGTTTCAGTGTTAGATACATTAGTAGACATTTTCTTGAGGTTTCTTTTGTATAACTTTATTTGTACATCTTTATCCCCCCCCCCAAAAAAAGTTTTGTTCCTCATTTTGTTTAACTGTATTGGATAAATACACAAATAAAATCTGTGTCAAAATTTAATCATGTTCTTGCAGTAGTAAACTAGTGCCTATGATTCTGTTCTCAACCGCCTTGTCCTTCCATAGTCATAATCCCATGTACCTCAGGAGTCGAACGAAATCTGTTCCGGAAGTCTGTTCAACTTCCAAAACATTTGACTTCCAAAGCGTGGCTTCTGATTGGCTGCGGGAAGGCTCCTGCAGCCAATCAGAAGCTACGGAAGCCCCGTCAGACGTTCAGCTTCCAAAAGAATGCTAGAAAACTGGAACACTTACTTCCGGTTTTCGATCTTTTGGAAGCTGAAATGAACGAGTATTCGAGAGTGAACGGGCATTCGAGAACCAAGGTACAACTGTACTAATAGTGCATAATGATTTAGTGACATCATCACAAACTTCTGCAGTTTTTACAAAGGCTGCAGCCTCTGTGCAACTCACATAATCATAGAATTGTGGAGTTGGAAGGGATGCCATGGATCATCTAGTCTAACCTCCTGCATTGCAGGAATCCTGCCCACAGCCATCCACGGGTGGGCTTCAACCACCAGCCTTCTAGTTGAGAGCAAGATGCACTGATCCATTGTGCCATTCACAGTACTTCGGCTTGAAACACCTTTGAACTGTGGGTTAAATTACCGAATTACTTGGAGGTTTCCAGCCTGGTTCTATCCTGTAAAATCTGCTGGAAAAGTCAAGAGGGATTGACTTGCCCCATGTTTAAAAAGGGGGACATATGAATGGCCTTTAGCCCTCATTTTGACACTCAACAGTTAAATGAAAGTTAATGCTAGTACTGATTTTGTTGATCTAGGACTCCATAGTCTACAAAGAGAGATATTGAGCAAAAGACTGAGTTGTCGTCATCGCCAACCATATTTTTCTAACTCAGTATCAGGCTCCAGAAACCTTCTTTTCTCTCTCAAACACTCTATGTCTCCTTTGATTGAATTCTTATTTCTGAATTCATTGGCAAAGGGTCAAAATAAAGCAACATGAAAAGAATGGAAGGTAAAGTATATTATTAATTAAAATGTTTAGTAAACAAGCCTGAAGGAAAAAGTAGACATTTTCCATTCCACTTGGCAACATCCTGACTGTGGAGGAGAACCAAATGTGTTACTGGTATTCTGAAGAATAGGCTGTGATTTGTTTATTTAAGTCTTAAGTGTTTGTATAAGTAAGCACAGTGGAGTTCAGTATCGTAATATATCTGACTAACTGATGTTGATTGGGCTCATATTCAGAATTAAACTGATTGTAACTGCCCTCTTCAATGTTTCAGTCGTTGCGGGGGGGTGTGTGTGTGAAAACAACATGGTTTTATCCGGAAAAGATGCTATATTGGAAGATGCTAAAGTAGAATTAATTCTTCTTCCCTTGTATATTAGAAATGGAAAGAGAAGGTAAAATGTACAGGAGCTCATAAACCAACTGCACGAGCTTGTAAACAATCTGAAAATAGTTGCAAGATCAATATCTAGCTCTCTTGGCTTTCATTCTGTTTTTACTGTAGAAAAGAAGTCAGTTCCTATAGACATGTTTCATATTCCAGAATTGGGACTTAGCAGTAGGACCACTGTGATCAAGCATGGGAGTGTGCATGTAGGAGAAAGAGGGATTGCCTATGATGCAATGGGTCAGTGCGTCTGGCTGTTAACCAGAAGGTTGGTGACTCATGCACAAACATCTGTGGACAGGATTCCTGCATTGAAGGGGGTTGCACTAGATGACCCTCAGACTCCCTTCCAGTGCTATGATTCTGATCATTTCTTTTTGAGAGAAATTAAATTAAACATCACGAGCTGAAAAAGCAGCTTGGGTTTCTATAGAGACAACTTCTGAAAATACAACTTTCAGAAAACACATGGGGTCATGTAGATGGTTTTTAATCTGTTATTTATCACAAGTCTACAGTGCCTCTTAACACAAATGTTTCCACGGTGGCTTACATACAGTAAAACAATATGGAGCAATTCAAAAGTAAAAGCATAACTTTAGTTGAATGGTTCACATGTGCACCTTTGGATCTTGAAAGAATAAGGGGCAAGAATAAGGAGATAAAACTTCTGTTGAAGGATGAACATACTGAATTCCTTGACGCATATCTGCTGAATCTGGTTTAAGCGGCTACTCTGGCAAAATACAGAGAGACCGTGATCTTAATCTGAATTGCATAAAAGGGTCAGAGATCCTATTCCATGATTTTAAACAGGATAAATAGGCAAAAACTTACTTTTCTCAAAGAATAGCAACTGGGACAAAATGTGTCCATAATTCCTTTTAACAGCTGCGTTTATATTTATAGCAGGCCCTTTAGGGAACAAACATGTCTAGTTTGCTTTCTGGTCTTACTTACCGCTGAGTATAAATCTTAAGTATAAATCTTCCTGGATTGAAAACTTGAGCTACTTTCTATTTTCATCAGGAATGTTAAACTGCTATGGATTCTAGGCAGCATTCCTCTGCCTCTGCTTCCAAAATTCAGACAGTTAAAGTAAATGGATCTTCTGGTTTGTTTTTTAACACAGCAGATTGTAATTCTTTGGCAAATATGTCTTTCATAGAATCATAGAATTGTAGAGTTGGAAGGGACCCCAAGGGTCATCTAGTCTAGCCCCCTGCAAGTCAGGAATTTCGTCTGCATGATCGTTTACATCATGAACAGATGTAGAGCATCTCATTCACTTGCTCCTAATTGCCTTGAGCACCATTTGGTGAAAAGGTAGGATATAAATTTATTTTTTTTTTTTTTTATAAATATTTATTAAGGTTTTTTTTAAAATATAAATGCACACATAAAACAATCTTACTTTTATAACAACAAATTCTTCACTTCTTTGGACTCCCTCACGTCCCCCTCTCCCATTTACATCATTAAAAAAAATTTTTCCAAACAAATTATCAACTTGTTTACAATCTCATGTCCACACATTCCAATATGATTTAACACTTTTTCCAATAAAATTTTTATATTTTCTTTAGTCTCACTTATCATCAAATTTAAATCTAGTTTAGTGGTGGCCAGTTTTTTATAATCTAGCATCCTTCTTAACATTCAAACAAATTACAATGTTTTTGTAGATACATCTTGAATTTCTCCCAGTCTTCCTCCATCTTTTCTTCTCCCAGATCTCGGATTCTGCCAGTCATCTCGGCCAGTTGCATATAGTCCATCAGCTGCATCTGCCACTCTTCCAGTGTGGGTAAATCTTGAGTTTTCCAATTTTTTGCGATGAGAATCCTTGCTGCCGTTGTTGCATACATGAAAAATGTTCGATCCTTCTTTAACACCTTCTGGCCGACAATACCCAGAAGGAAGGCCTCTGGTTTCTTAGTGAAGGTATACTTAAATACCTTTTTCAGCTCATTGTATATCATTTCCCAGAAGGCCTTCACCTTAGGGCATGTCCACCAGAGGTGGAAGAATGTTCCTTCATTTTCTTTACATTTCCAACATTTATTGTCAGACGAATGGTATATTTTGGCAAGTTTAACTGGGGTCATGTACCATCTATATATCATTTTCATAACATTTTCCTTCAGAGCATTACATGCAGTGAAGTTCAACCCAGTGGTCCACAACCTTTCCCAGTCCTCAAACATAATGTTATGCCCAATATCCTGTGCCCATTTTATCATAGCCGATTTAACCATTTCGTCTTGTGTGTTCCATTTTAGCAGCAAGTTATACATTCTAGATAGTACCTTGGTTTTGGGTTCTAACAATTCTGTTTCTAACTTCGATTTCTCCACCTGGAACCCTAACTTTTTGTCATTTTTAAAAACTTCTTTAATCTGAGCATAATGTAACCAGTCTCGCACCTTATCCTTCATTTTCTCCAAACTCTGCAATTTCCAATTGTCTCCATCTTTTTCTAATAATTCCCAATATTTTGGCCATTTGGCCTCCATATTGGGTCTTTTTCGGGCCTTAGCCTCCAGAGGTGAGAGCCACCTTGGAGTTTTGTTTTCCAATAAGTCTTTATATTTCGTCCAGACATTGAACAGTGCTTTCCTGACAATATGGTTCTTAAAGGCCTTATTGATCTTAACTTTGTCATACCATAAGTATGCATGCCAACCAAAAGCATTGTTAAAACCTTCCAAATCCAGCACGTCAGTGTCTTCGAGAAGTAGCCAATCTTTTAGCCAGCAGAAAGCTGCGGCTTCATAGTACAACTTTAAGTCTGGCAGGGCAAAGCCACCTCTTTCTTTCGCATCTGTTAATATCTTAAACTTAATTCTGGGCTTTTTGCCCTGCCAGACAAATTTAGATATATCTTTCTGCCACTTCCGGAAGCACTCCGTTTTGTCCACAATCTGTAATGTTTGAAACAAAAACAACATTTTTGGCAATACATTCATCTTAATAGCAGCAATTCGGCCTAACAAAGAAAGCTTCAATTTTGTCCAACTATCCAAGTCTCTCTTAATTTCAGACCAACATTTTTCATAATTATCCTTAAATAGGCTCAGGTTTTTTACTGTTATGTTTACCCCTAGGTATTTTACTTTTTTAACCATAGTTAGTTCTGTTTCTCTCTGAAACCGTTCCGACTCTATATCTGTCAAATTTTTCCCCAACACTTTAGTTTTCTGTTTGTTTAATTTAAATCCCGCCACCCGACCAAAATCCTGTATCAATTGTAATACTCTTTTCGTACTAGACTCTGGCTCCTGCAGGGTCAAAACTAGGTCATCTGCAAAAGCTTTCAATTTATATTGTTTCGCTCCGACCTGAATCCCTTCCACCAACCGGTCCCCTCTGATCAAGTTCAAGAGCACCTCCAGAACCGAAATAAATAACAAAGGGGAAATCGGGCAGCCTTGTCGTGTTCCTTTTTCAATTTTGAACTCTTCTGTAACCACATTGTTAACTATCAGTTTGGCCTTTTGTTCTGAATATATTGCGTCAATCCCATTCTCAAACCCCCGTCCCACTCCCATTTCATTCAAATTTCCCTTCATAAATTTCCAAGAAATATTGTCAAAGGCCTTCTCCGCATCTATGAAAATTAACACTGCTTTTGTATTTATGTCTGTTTGCAAAAGTTCCAAAACGTCAATAATGTTCCTAGTATTTGCAAACATATGTCTACCTGGGAGAAAGCCTGCCTGGTCTTTATGAATTACTTCATTAAGCACTCTTTTGAATCTACTTGCCAAAATGTCTGCAAATATTTTGTAATCCACATTCAAAAGGGAGATGGGACGATAGTTTTTGAGTTGTGTCTTTTCAGCTTCAGATTTTGGTATCAATGTGATAAAGGCTTCCTTCCACGATTCCGGCGCCTTCTTCCCTTCCATAATTTCATTACAGACCTCCATCATTGGTTGGGTCAGATAGTCTTTTAATGTCTTGTAATACTTGGAGGTCAAACCGTCTGGCCCTGGAGATTTGCCCAGTTGCATGTTCTGAATAGCTTGTTCAATCTCTTGTTGTGTTATTTTGTTGTTCAGGATTAATCTGTTTTTTTGTGACAACTTTGTTAATCCATTTCTTTCCAGAAATTGTTTAATCTCAACCTCATCTTGCGGCCCTTGAGTGTATAATTTTTTAAAGTATCTCTGGAAGCACTTTCTAATTTCCATGGGGTTCTGGATATTTCTTCCTTCAATTTCTAGGTTTGTAACTGTATTTAATTTCTGTCTCTTCTTCAACTGCCAAGCTAGCAGTTTTCCACATTTATTTGCCGATTCAAAAGTTTTTTGTTTCATTAATTTAATCTTCCATTCTATTTCTTGGTTTATCAATTTAGAATATTGGGCTTGATATAGTTTAATTTCTCTCAGAATCGGCTGTGACTTCGGGTTTGATCTTAATTTCTTCTCCAATTCTTTAATTTTCTGCAAAATCTTATCTTTCCTTTCATTTTGTGTTCTTTTCTTTACAGTGTTCTGTTGTATCAAGAACCCCCTCATCACAGCTTTGCTTGCGTCCCAGATAGTTCTTTTTTCCACCGTAGTGTTCATATTTATTTCAAAATAATCCTTCAAAGTTTTTTGGGCCTTCTTGACAATCTCCTGATCTCTAAACAAGCTATCATTCATCTTCCATCTAAAGGAGCCGGTTGGCAATAGTGTCATATCCATCTTCAGCGCATTATGGTCGGAGCAGGTCTTTGGGCAGATTTCCACTTTTCTGACCTTGGGTGCCAGACCTCTAGATATCCATATTTGGTCGATTCTTGTCCAAGTCAGTTGGGCTTCAGAGAAGAATGTTCCCTCTCTTCCCAGGGGGTTCTTAGTTCTCCAAATATCAATCCAGTCCATATTGTCAGCCATTTCAAAAAAGGTCTTTGGTAGTCTGCCGTCTTTTGTAACGTTTTGATTTTGTGACTTATCCATGTTTGTCGATACGACCCCATTCATATCTCCCATCATAATGATGTTGTTGTAGTCCAGATAGTCCAGCATAGTCTCATGCAACTTCTTGTAAAATTCCGATTTCCCGTCATTTGGTGCGTAGATTCCTAATATCAGAATCTTTTCTCCTTGATGTTGTATCTCAATTCCTAATATTCTTCCATATTCATCTTTGAATAAGAATTTAGGTGACAGGCTCTCTTTTGCATATATCACCACTCCTCGCTTCTTTACTCTGTCCGAAGATATAAATTCTTGGCCAAGTCTTTTGTTTATTAACACCTTTCTATGGAGCCTAGTCACGTGTGTTTCTTGTAAGCAGATAATATCCAATTGTTCTTTTTTTAGTATATGAAAAATTTTTCTCCTTTTTTCCGGGATATTGCAGCCATTAATGTTCCAACTCAAAAGTTGCAGAGACATCCTGAATAAATCTGGTTATTTTTCAAGGGGTGGTATCTTGTTCAGAGAATCTTCAGAGTCCAAGGGTGCAGATACCTCTGGTGTTTCAGGCCCTGGAAGTTGGTCAATTCCTTTGTGAAGGTCCTCTCCGTATACGTTCAGAAATTTATCTCTGTCTTCCGATGTTCTGATTTTGATCTTCTTCCCTCTAAAGGTAAAAGATAGTCCTTGAGGAAATTCCCACCTAAAGATGATTGAATTCTTCCTTAGTAGTCTTGTCAACTCCAAATAGTCAGATCTAAGATCTAGCAGTTGTTTAGGAATATCCTTGTAGATCTCAATTCTTTTGTCCAAAATGTCCAGTGACTTTCCGTAGTGTAGGCCCAAAATCTTATCCCTTTCCTCCTTTGACCTCAATATTATCAAACAGTCTCTGGGCTTCTCTTTCTTTAGAAGTCTTCCGAGCCTAAAAGCTGAAACAATTTTAAAGTCCTTTTCCTCTAAACTCCAAAATTTGGAGAATTCTTTAGTCAGAAACTCAGCTAGGTTGCCTTCTTCCACTTCTGGTATTGCTCTTATCCTTAAATTGCTCTCCCTGTTCCGCAGTTCAAGCATGGACAAATAGGTCTGATGTTCGCCTACTTGCTTGCAGAGTGGTCTTACCTCTTGTTCTAAATTTTCAAGTTTTTGGCTGGTATCTTCAGCCAATTTCCGATTTTCCCCTGCAGCCTCCTTCAATTCTCCGATTGCTTGAGTATTCTGTGCGACTTGTCCAGATAGTTTATTTAAACATTCTATGTTCTGCTCAATTTTATATGTTTGCTCATCAGCTTTCTTGTCCAAAGATTCTACTTTCTTATCCAAAGATTCTAATTTTTCAAAAATTTTCTCTAAAATAGTAGTGCTTGCCCCTGAGGCCATATCTTCCAGTTGTAATTCCTCAGTTTCTCCCTCCCCTGCCCGTGGCAGAGAAACAGTTTCGACCTCAGAGGGCAAAGTAGGCACAGATGATCTACGTGCCTGTGAGGCTGCGGTTAAAGTTGTCAAAGTTGTTTGTTTAGTTCTTCCTCTCCTTCTTGTACCACTCATTCCAAAGTTATCTAAAATTCAAGGTCAAGCTGAGTTGTTCCCATGAGAAAGCCCCGGCACAGATGGTCACAGTCAATAAGGGGCCGGGAAAAAGAAAGTAAAATAAAAGTCACTGTTATAAGTCCCAAATCCTCTAGGGGGAGTTTAAAATATTTCAGGGAAGAAATCAATTTCAATTAAAATAAAGTCAAATTTCTAAGTCCAAGAACCTTCAATAAAAAGATTTTTCAGCAGAGTTAAGGTTTAGTACAACAACAGTATTTCTGATGGTGTAAGCTGGTAATCCAAATGCTTCAAAGTAACAAGTTCTGACTCTCTCAGATTGTTTCAAAGTTCAGATTCAAAGTATCCAAGCTGCAAACTGCAAGCTGACAGCTCAGTTTCTCAGGCAGTTCCAGCGCCTGGGGTTTTTAGTTAAAATGTAGCTCCAAAGGGAGAAAGATTAAAATATAACTAAAATTCATAAGAGTCCAGCACATGAGGTTATTTATTCCACTTAAAATAAAGTTCAATGGGTGCTCAGATCAAATAGTTTAAAAGGTCTCTCTTTGCCTCCACTCCTCCACGCTCTTTGCGTTCAAGTTCAATGGGAGCGGAAGACGGACTTCCTGTTTTTCGTCAATCCGCTTTCAGCCAAATTTAATGTTTTAAAGTCCCGAATTACATACAGTCAGTTGTTTACTCACGGGTTGTTGTTTTTAAAGCATAAATTTCAGGAAGAAAGGTCAGCGCTCACTGGCAACAGCTACGCGGCTTCACTCCGCCGATTGCGGAACGACCCACAGCGCCGCAGCCTCCTCCGCGATCCGGAGCCCCTTACGAGGCTCCCTCAACGTTTCGGTGGCCGCTTCTGGCGCCCGCCGGGTCCCGGGACCGCAGGCTTCTGCTGCCTGCGGTTTTCCGTTTTTGGGTCTCCGCTGCGCCGTAGCGGACGACCCTTTCTCGTGCGGAGCTTCCCTTCCCGTTAGGAAAGGGCAGCCATTACCCTTCGCGCCGCCTCCGGAAGTCCATAAATTTAACCAATAAACAAAAACACCAAAATTGTTGAGCTCCGTCTGGCTGCGCTCATTCTGTTGCGGGAGGGAGACCCTCAAAGGCACCAGCTGCCTTTGGCGGCAGCAGAAGCATCTCTGGCCCCTCCCTGTCAGCTGTGGATTTCAAGGAAGAAGACAGAAAATGCAGGGGGGGTTTTCTGCCCCGAACTGCAGACGAGGCACACTTGGCAGGGTTTTATGAATAACTGGGGAGGAGACCCACCAGCTTTCCCATTGCAGGACTGTGACACCGCAGGGCGATCGCTGTCTAGCACATCGGGATGGCCACTCCGCCCAGCTCCGACAAGAAACAAACAGTTACAGATAGGTAGCCGTGTTGGTCTGCCATGGTCAAAACAAAATCTGAAGAAGTGTGCATGCACACGAAAGCTCATACCTAGAACTAACTCAGTTGGTCTTTAAGGTGCTACTGTAAGAAACAAACAAACAAACAAAACCCCTCCCCTGGAAAAATGAAAACGGCGAAGCTTGCAGCGGCTGTGTCACCTCTCTCCCCCGCCTCCTCCTCCCCCTCCCCCCAGCCAAGGGAAGTGACCTCTTGTCACTTCCACTTCCACCAGGGCTCAGCCTCCTCCAGAAAAATTAAAAGCAAAAATCAAACCCTGAAAAAATGGGGGGGACGGACAGAAAACTGAAGGGGAGGAATGGGTTGCCATACATCCCAGAAATTTCTGGCATCTCTTAAAATTCAACACACACACACACACCCCAATGCCATTTTAGGCATTGGATTTCCATACATGTCTGGAATTTTCCAGACTAATGGCAAGCCTATGGTTGGCCAAAGGGAACTGCTGTGAATAGAACAGCAAGCAAAGATCTGGCCTCATTGGAATGTGGGAAGTTGCTTATATCGAGTCAGACCATTAGTCCATATAGCTCAGTATTGTCTGTGCAGTGTTAGCAGTTGCTCTCCAAGGTTTTGGACTTCTCAGTGAACTGAACCTGGGACCTTCTGCATGCAAAGCAGCAGGTGCTCTGCGACTGAGATCCTGCCCTTCATCTGTGATTTCTCTCTTGCACATGGGTGTCCTCTTATCTCCACCCTGACCATAGTTTCTTTGGCATCAAGGAAATTTTGATATCTCAAGAACACCACTGAAGAGCTAATAAATTCTTTCTCTAGCTGGTTTGTATGGCTGTCTTTATTCTTTCAGCCCCACATTAGCATGTTGCCTCCTGCCACTGCTTGTTTATGCCCTTTAATCTCTCAGAACATAAAAGGGAGGCAGAACTTTGCCAAATTCAGGATTTCCTTGTTACACTTGACCCCAGTTGTAACCAATTCCATATTCTTCCTGTGTCACAACTTTGCTACTCCTCCCATGCAGCATGACGAAGGGGAGCAGAGCTGGCTTTGTTTTCTCCTGGCTAAATGGAACCTGAGCAAACTAGTTTAGTAATATTTCAGGGGGGAGGGTCCATGGAGAGATCCCATAAAACAGTGGAAATAGGGGAGGGAAATGTTTGGAAGAAGTTCTGGGGGGTTTTTTTTAGCAACGTCAGGTGTATGAGGTGGACATAAAGAGGAGATCTCTACTTTTCAGGAACTGGCACACCAGAAGGTAATTTAGCATCTTTAGACTAAGGGCTTGTTCACATTTGAGCTTTATTTAATTGTTAATCTACTTTTTCCACATTCGAATTAGACTGGAGTAGTCCAACCCCACACATATGGGGAGCAAATTTCCATTCATACCAATAGGCATTCCCTTTTGTATTTGTCTATGCCTTCAAATTTGTTGGTTCTGTTGCACCAATTGAGTGCGGATAAGGCATGCACACAGATCGTTGCAAGCACACCTTGTGCTTTCTTTTAAAATCCCTGCTTGGTAAGTGTGCAAAAGCACATAACCAGTTCTAAATTTGCTTCTGCAGTTTTCTGGTTTTGTGCAGATATGAGGGATAACAAAATAATAATTCCTTGGGGAGTGCATGGGAAATACAGTGGTGCCTCGCAAGACGAAATTAATCCGTTCTGCGAGTCTCTTCGTCTTGCGGTTTTTTCGTCTTGCGAAGCATGGCTATTAGCGGCTTAGCGGCTATTAACGGCTTAGCGGCTTAGTGGCTATTAACGGCTTAGCGGCTTAGCAGGAAAAAGGAAACAAACTCACAAGAACTCGCAAGACGTTTCATCTTGCGAAGCAAGCCCATAGGGAAATTCGTCTTGCGGAACGACTCAAAAAACGGAAAACTCTTTTGTCTAGCGAGTTTTTCGTCTTGCGAGGCATTCGTCTTGCGGGGCACCACTGTAGTTATGAGCACAGCTGGAAAAGTAATGAAAGCATTGAGGAAGTAATTGGCATGGAAAGGCGAATAGCAGAAAATGACAATGGATCCACCCCCAAAAGAACATCAAAACAAATAATCTGTGTCCCCAAGTGGAGCCTGATTTCCCCACTCTATCAGATTATCCCCAGTAAACTCAAATTTATAGAGGAGAAGCTTCTAGATTGGGGTTTGATGTCATTGTCATGTTGACTACACATACTAAATGGGAATGGAAATGCTCTAGTGTGGACATGCCCACAGTGTACCGTGTGTGCTAGAAATCTCTGTATGTATTTCCTGTTTTGTGCATTTTTTCCACATCCTTTCCCTATCTTGTATAAAACATGATATGGTTGCTTAGCATTGGGTGTGACTGTATTTTAAAATACATTGACTTCTGACTCCTGATTGATAAGCACAGCATCCCTTTGGAACAGGTTTTCTTTATACATCAGGTATCTCAAACAAACTGTGTCTATTCCGTAGGTAACTATGATTGACAATGAAAAATATTCATATCAATTTTAGTGTATTAGCTAAATACTGGAACGTTCAAAAATTGCAGTTGGAGGTAGTTATCTAAAATACCCAACATAAAAGCATTGCCCATGTTCCTTGAAAATAATTACCATGGCAACATACAATTGCTTGGATAAAAATTAACTCTGCACATGCAAACTGAGCCATCTCATTAGCTTTTTCATATAGTACTACTTTATTAATATACAGAATAGTAAAAACCTCAGTTTTATCAAATACAATTCTAGATTTAAATATCAACACATATTTTAGATGAGATATGTATTTTAAAGAATATACGTTTAATTAAACTTCAGCATGATAACGCCAAGCATACAAACAAGTGTTATAAAGAATGAGTGTCCTTATTTCATAAAGGGTTACACAGTTCTTATGTGCAAAAATATAAAGCAAAAAACAAACGAAACAAAAAACCTTTAACAGGAGAATCCCACCTAATTGATAAATGTGGGGCTGGTGGTCCATTTCCATGGTTTAACATATATGAGATTTTCGAAACATGCTGTAGCATCTGTATTATAGTGTGAGGAAGAAGGCATATGAAAATGTTATAGTCTCTATTTTTAATATCATAGGAACATTTATTTCCACTGAAATTCATGGACATTGTGATGTTGCCTCTGCTTTGGACTTCGTTTCATTCAACTTGTTACACCTACAAAATAGATTATTAATGCAAAGCCTGTTGAGTGGTTTCTTTGCAAGTTTTCATATATCGTTTATATGGGGTTATCAAGCCTTTATTTATTCTGCCAAACCTAAGCTTAAAAAAATACCTGTCTTCAATGACACCATAGGATCAAAAATTATCCGATGAGGAAGAGAGTGATGGTGGTGAGAATCATGACAATGAAGAAGAAAAAGAGGAAGAGGAGGAAAAAGAAGAAGAAGAAGAAGAGGAGGAGGAGGAGGAGGAGGAGGTGGTTGAGGAAATAGTGAAGGAAGAGGTTGGAGAACAAGATACAGTGAAAGACGATAATGATCAAGCACCTGAAAATGAGCAACAGAACAGCAAATTATTTGAGAGTGAGAAAAAGAACCAGACATCTACAGAAACGATAAAGGTAAATCATTTATTCATGTTCAGGGTTAAACTTACTGGGGATATCATGGTTCATCTCCTGTTATCTATCTAAATTGCAGTAGAAACCTTCTGGTCAGCAGCAGTGGGGCTTAATGGAGCATCGTAGCTTCTGTTGCATTCTCAGCACTGCAGCTCACACCAGTCAGGGCAGGGAGGAAAATAGCTATACAGTACCAGCTCCTAGCTGGTGCAGTGAAGGCAACCTAGATTAGGATCATTGACATCAGGTGACAACAGCAGGGATGACTTAGGATACAGTAGATTCTGTGGTGGCCCAGCTCTGCCCTCCTCCACCTGCAGGTGCCCCATTTCAGGGTTTGTTGCTGGGAGCTTCTTCTGGTGCTGTCATTTGAGCAGGCCCTCATCGGCAGAACCAGGCAGGCCTGAGCACAGGGACATCTCCACCTCATTCAAACTCACTCCCACATGATGGACTGGGGAGTTGGACTTGTGTACACATCATACTTTTAAATCACATTCAAAACATACTGTCCCTAGTCTAAAGAATAACGGGAACAGCAATTTACTCCTCCCAGCACTCTTAATAATCCCAGGATACTTTTTTCGGCAGGGGGTGGAGATATGCTTTCAGTGTGCTTTGAAGGTATAGTGTATATGAAGCTTTGGATTGCTTTAATATTATATAATATTAACCAGAAAATTGTTTTGCAATGTGTATCTCCTACATGTGTTCAGAGCCATAAAATGTATTCATTTATTTCACAGGTTCAAAAATCATCCGACGAGGAAGAGACTAATGATAACGGAGAAGAAGAAGAAGAAGAAGAAGAAGAAGAAGAAGAAGAAGAAGAAGAAGAAGAAGAAGAAGAAGAAGAAATGGACAAGAAAAAGGGGCAGGAACCAGTTGCAGTGGAACATAATGATGATCCATCACCTGAAAATGCGGGACAGAGCAGTAAATCATGTGAGATTGAGGAAACAAATCAGATGACTACAGAAACTATAAAGGTGAAACAATTTTGTTCACTTTCAGTTTTGTACCTTTCTCAAGATCCCATTATCCCCTGTACTGTTAGTCATGTCAAAATTCAGCCATAGATTGGTTCTAATGTGTATTCAAGGAAAGAAGCTGACTTAAACAACAAAGAAACAAATTGAAGAGCTCTATTGTGGATTCTGTTCATTTTTCTGTGTTTGAAGTGCTTGCAGTCTAAAATTCAACATGGAAAAACAAGGAAGAATGGGAGGCAGGGACATAGTATGTTTCAGTTAAGTGGGCTTAGGCTGGGTTACAAACTAAAATACAATAGGGCATGGGAACCTTGGAAGTTTTGAGGAGGGATTTGAAGGAAGGCAGAGAGATGGTATTAAATCAGTGTTCATGGCAGGCAGGTCTAAGCATACAGGAAAGCAAAAGAGAAAGGCAAAGTCTTCTGAGAGAGCCAGGAGACCTTTGGACAATGGAAGATGAGGGCACTGGAGGAGTAAAGCTCACAAGCAGGGTTGTATTGGAAATATAATAGGAGAGAAGTAAGCTGGGGCAAGACTATAAAGCACAGGTGGGGATCAAAGTCAGTGGGCAGGCCTGATACTGCCCTCCCTCACCACCTACCAACCATTTTGATGGAACCTTCCAGCCTTCAATCACCTGACGTCTCAGTGGTATCAGGTGACCCAAAGTAATTTTTTTCTTTGTGGGCACAGTTCAGTCCTTCCCTGCAGAGGACCATCTTTGGATTGCCATATTGAATTCAAGCCAGTGTTGCAAAGGAATCTTGCAGCAAGTCCCGATACCACTGGATCACTCCATAGCACAGCCAGTCCCACCAGGGCTTGCTGTCACCACCTATCAGCTGATTGGCACTAACAGCAAGCCTCATTTACAAAGGAAAGGCACTTTAAAGCTGTCAGTTGTAACTTGACATGACATCAGGTGTGGGGTGGATGAGCATGGTTTGGGAAAACAGGCTCACAGACCAAACTGGGACCCATGCAGGGCTTTGATGTAGAGAGGACTTTGTAGGTAAGGCAAGGAAACTGTGTTTGCATTCCTTTCAGCTTTTTTAAAAAAAATTCATCATATGCTGCAATATCGGTACTTTTTCAGACACGTTTTTGCTGTAGCAATGAACCCATCTTTCTTTCTTTCTTTCTTTCTTTCTTTCTTTCTTTCTTTCTTTCTTTCTCCCTCCCTCCCTCCCTCCCTCCCTCCCTCCCTCCCTCCAACTAAATGATGGTTGTTATTTGAAAATAAGGGAGATAGTTTGATTTTCTTTTAAATAATGTATTGACTTAGGAGATTTTCATCCTCCCCTTCGTCATTTTGACCCCAGAGTGGGTGTATTCCTTTGGGGCTTCTCCTTTTTTAAAAAGTACTCTCAATTAAGTATTCTTTTTTTAACCACTTTTTAAAACAATATTATATATATGTATTTTTAGAAAGAAGAGACATGTACAGAAGAAGACCCAGCTAAGCAAGGTAGGAACAAATGTGCCAATCAGCTTTCAACATTTAACTTTTACCTGTTTGCTTCTAGAAACATTGCATAATGTTGACTTCAAACAAGAGCTGTGTTTTGTTTCCTAAGGAAGTCATAGCTCTTCAAGCATCAGTAATTGTTTGCATCAACCTTTTCTATCAAGGAGAAAGTGGTTGCAGTCTTAAGCCCACTTAATAAGGATTAAGTTCCATTGGACTTGGTGGTATTTGCTTCTGAATAAACATGCATAGGGTTGCACTGGGTGTCCATTCTGATAAAGAGTCAGCAGTTAGCTAAATTATCAGTTTTGTTGGCCTTCTGAAAATCTTTGTCATAATCTAGTTTAGTTCAGTTTTTTAAAAAGTAATAATCTAGGCATCTAAATAGAATCTAAAAATGTGCTTTTTGCTTAGCAGCATTGCTATTTGTATATAAATCAATCCATGGGATTGCTCGTTAAATACAACCCAGTTTTTGTTACAAGTTAGCACACTAATTTAACTACCAACATCATGTCGTAATTGACACCAAGTATTTCCAACACGTTTTGGGACACAAGAAGATAAGAATCCTGGCCACTGAAGATACTATCTGTCCTCCTGATTCTAATGTAGACATGATACAGGTTGGCAGATTAACATGCAAGAACAGTCAACGGGGTTAAACCATTATGGGAACCCTCACCCTGCTTTGTACTTCAAGTGTATTTGCCTGGCTGGAGTGTGCCCTTGAACTCTCATAATGCCTCATTCTTGGAGGGTAGAGGGGGCGTGTGAGTTTGTGAGTGTAGAAACTAGCGTATGGTAGATTCTTACACAAGAACACCTTCTTTCATTCATCTGGTGCAATATTTTATCCTTTCTAGAATTCACTGCATAGACAGTTGCTAGGAGGGAGTGGTGCTGATTGCTTCCAGACTATTTTACATGTGTGTCTTCCCTGCTTTGTATTAATTGATGTAATTCTCTCTGTGTTGACTGACAGTTCTGTGGGTCAATAAATAAGATCCTTGGTTTTAATGAGCCATTTGCTTTAGCTCGTCTTCCTTTCACGTACCTGCCCAAATGATAAATTGATATCATGGATGAATTAAGGATAGCCCTTGCTGGGTGGAATTGTCAGATTTGCTTTCTCCTAGGTGGTCACTAATATAGTCTTAATTTTACAGTTTACTCCAGAAGAGTTATGTGCCCCTTTGTCCTTGCCACGCTGTCATTGTGGTTTGTGTCAGCTAGAAAAGAACTGAACCCTGCCAGTTTTAAAAGGAGAGACAAAACATTGTTAATGCCAATTTGTATTAACTGCATAGAGTTCTAAGCCTTTTTCAGGAAACTTTCAGCAAATATAGCAAGCTGTGTTAGATCTTGTTTCAGCCTGCATTGTTGTAATATTTCAAATGGAAAAGAGCAGGATACTAGAAGTTTCCTTGTGATTGTTTTACCTATTTCTAAGTATGAAAAAATGTACTGCTATCTGCTTTTCATCGTGCAAGTAAAAACAAAGATTCAAATAAACTTATAATTCCTGAAGGTGGGGAGACAAAAGAGAATCCTTGAGTTTATATTCCAGTTAACTTTCAGGAACTTCTTGTCAAATATTTTTAGTGCATTTGTCCCTGGTTGAATACCAAATAAGCACCAAACACCAAATAATACATTAAAGTCCTGATCCTGCATGAATTGCTGAGTTTTATAGTTCCCATACAGGCTGAAACTTTAAGATCTGAGCTGCATAACAATAGGGCTTGTTTTTTAGAGATCCTTTAAGTGTCAGTTTGCAGAGCCAACTTAACTACAATTGTCTCTTAAGTGGTACACAAGAAATAAAATATGGGAAAGATAAACAATTGGTTAAACCTATAAAACCAGATGTCAACTAAATGCTTGTTATAATAATAATAAAAAAGGTCTTCTGTAGTCCCTGGAAGTTCAACAAGTGATCTGATCACAAGTGGAAGGGAATTCTACAGAATTGAGCCCACTACTCATCATCCTGGAAAAAAGTGACTAGTGAGGTACTGCAGGGTTCTATCCTGGTCCCATTGTTGTTCAACGACTGTATAAATGACTTGCCTGAAGGTACTGAGCGGATGCTTACCAAATTTGCAGATGACACAAGACTGGGAGGGTTGGCCAATGCCGCAGAAGATTCAAGATGACCTTAACAGATTGGAGAAGTGGGCCCAAACTAACAAAATGAATTCAAATAAGGAGAAATGTATGGGTCTACACTTAGTCAGGAAGAACCAGCTGCACCAATATAAGATGGGGGACATCTGGCTTGCAAATAGTACAGTACATGTGAAAAAGGATCCATGGGTCTTGGTAGACAATAAGCAGCAGCAAAAAAATCTAATGCTGTTCTAGGCTGCATCTACCAAAATATAGTGCCCAGATCAAGGGAAGTCATAGTACCACTCTATTCTGCCTTGGTCAGACCACACCTGGAGTACTGTGTCCAGTTCTGGGTGCCGCAATTTAAGAAGACTATTGACAAGCTGGAATATATGCAGAGCAGAGTGATCAAAATGTTCAAGTATCTGGAAACCAAGCCTTATGAAGCACGAATGAGGGAGTCTGGTATGTTTAGCGTGGTAAAGAGGAGACTGATAGGAGGTATGATAGCCATCTTCAATGATCTAAAGGGCTGTCACATGGAAGATGGAGCAAGCTTGTTTCTCATTTGTTTGTTTGTTTTGTATACCACTCTTCATTTGTAGATCTCAGGGCGGTTCACAACATAGAAATACAATATAAGAACAGAAAATACATAATAAAAACAAGAACAAAAAACCCCACAAGCCAATAAACTCCCCTTCTACAAGAAAGGAGATTCTGACTAAACGTCCGGAAAACCTTTCTGACAGCAAGAGCTGTTCTACAGTGGACAGACTCCCACAAGAGGCTGTGGACTCCCCTTCTTTTGAGGTTTTTAAGCAAAGGTTTTATGGCCACCATTCATGTATGCTTTAGTTGAGATTCCTGCTGGGGGTTGGACTAGTTGACCCTCAAGGTTCCTTCCAATTCTACAATTCTATGTTTCGTATGGGAAAAAAATAATCTACTGCAATCAGGGCTAAAATTGTCTTGGGGGGGGGGGGCAAAACCTCCTCAGTCTCTGGTGATATGAATGTCTGTTTTCTGTCCATGTTCACAGTCTTCCCAATATCAACCTGTCTACCTTGTCACGAATAGGTCAGGCCCACCCTGTGATATACATGAAAGGAAGTAAATAGCTTCAGACCTAACAATCCCACCTCAATAAACTACAGCTTAATAAACTGCAGCTGAGTGTTATGTCCACCCACTCCCAGTTTTCTCTCCCCTCTCACACCAGTTTTGGCGTGTTTTATTTTTGGTTATAAGATCTATGATATGGAACTGGGATGAGCTGCAGTATATTGAATTAGACGATTCATCTGTCACACTCACTGTTGTCTACATTGATTGGCAGTGGCTATCTGGGGTTTCCAACAGGATTTCCCCAGCTCTTTCGGGAGATGCCATGGAATGAACCTGGGATCTGTTGTGTCTTTATTCTATTTATAGACTGCCCTTTGTCTAAAACCACAGGGTGGTTTTATAGCACACCAAAACAAAACAATATACTTAAACTAATTAAACCACAATACATCAAAGCAGGCCATAGAGCAGCCATTACAACAAACTCAGCCCCCAGGAACACAGCAATGGAAGATCCAAAGGCCTGGGTGAATAATGAAGTGTGTGTTCTGCCACTCTGCTATGGTAACTCAGTTGTGCATCAAAAGAGAGAGGGAGGATTATTCTGCTATGTGGAGATACTCTTAGTAGCACAGAACATTCCTCTGTTCCAATGCAGCTCAGATATCTTAGGGAACCTTATGGGATGGGTCATGTTTGTTGTTTTCTTGCTTTGATAGAGAATACCCTGCCTTCTGTTGCCTGTAAGATTTTTAGACAAAACAATTTACATGCCCACCAACATTATACTCATTCTTCTGTTATAAGTGTCTGGATCCCAATGAGAACAACAACTAAGAATAGATATGAGTCAAATAAAACTAAAATTCTTGAGGTTTGGCTGTCTAGTTTTAGCTTTACTGAATATCCCATTAAATGCCTCCATGTTTAAGATGAATGGCTCATGACTTTAAGGTTGTGTTAGCTGAATTAGTCAGAAGTGGGACTTTGAAAGTGGCGGCTAATTTGTTGGGTTATTTTCAGACCGTGAAACTGCAGTGGCTTGCGTCACAAACAATTCTTCAGGAGCAATTGCAGACGGTGGCGAGGACAAGACAAAACTACCGCAGAAGGCAAAAAGGGTAAAAAAAAAAGATATTTTTTTTACATGTCATCCTGGATACCTTGCCCCCAACAGAAGGAAAAGTGTTAAACCTGACAAGCACCTGAAACCATGTTTAGAACTTTCCTTCCTATTCATTGGGCCTTAAGAGTACCCCTGACCGTTAGGTAGTCCCGGACGACTCTGGGGTTGCGCGCTCATCTCACTCTATAGGCCAAGGGAGCCGGCGTTTGTCCGCAGACAGCTTCTGGGTCATGTGGCCAGGATGACTAAGCTGCTTCTGGTGAACCAGAGCAGCGCACGGAAACGCCGTTTACCTTCCTGCCGGAGCGGTACCTATTTATCTACTTGCACGTACTTTCGAATTGCTAGGTGGGCAGGAGCTAGGACCAAGCAACAGGAGCCCACCCCACCACGGGGATTCAAACCGCTGACCTTCTGATTGGCAAGCCCTAGGCTCTATGGTTTAGACTACAGTGCCACCATTCATTGGGCCTTATTCCCAAGTAAATGACTATAGGTTTGCAACCTTGATGAATACTTTACTAATCGTTGTACACAGTGCAGTAGGGCATACAATCTGCAGGATACTTGGTGAGCAAATAGTGAAGATAGGGAAGGATCAGTAATGGCTCTGGATAGATGCATTTGGGGTGCAGATATTAAAATAGGGTTTTAATGGAAACAAATTAGCATCTTCCCAAGAAATAACAAAGTACTTTTTATCAAGGTTATCATGGTTTTTTACCCTCTTGAATGTACCTGGGCATTCCGAAACCTAGCAAAATGTAAAACAAGACAGTTTTCTTCAAAACTGATATTTTCTGAAGGATGGGAGAGGCAGCCTTATTTTGACTACAGTGACAAATAAACATATAAAATCATTTATGTCCATTAAACTCTTGTTTTTAAACAAGGCAGAATGGATTTTTTGTGTGTCTATGTACTTTATCAATTTCTGATACATGACAATTATGGATAATCGTAATGGCAGTCAAGCTTCCAGTTGGTTTACTTATGCATAACTCAGTGCTATTTCCAAGTATGTATGTTTAGAATAGGGATACTGGTTTGTAGTCTTTCTGGGAAGGAAAACTGGCTTCTGTGTTCAGTGCCTAGCACTACATTGCTACTAAATATCAAACCACAGTACTGTAGTCTAATTTGGAGTGTTTCTATACATTGAGCTAATTGTTCATTTTTTGAGCTAATCTGAATTTCTAACCTGTTGATTATATAAAGTTGCTAGCCTTTTTTTTTTACTACATTCTCTTAACGAAGAGCCAATTCAAACATGCAGAAATAGCATATGGCAGAACACTCTAAAGTTTAGACTATGTAACGTCAGACTGCAGGTGGAAGGTTTTTGAATGCTCTTTCTTTAAAAAAAAAGATGGCACATTGAAAAATCAGGTCAAGAACCAAGGTTTGAGCATAGTCTCAGATGTGCTAATTTGTTATGTGTGGAACAAGGGAGGTTAATGAAGGAACATCGAAAAGATGTATTCATCATCCTGTAGTCAAAATTAGTACTTATGGTAAAGTCTGCACCATATTTGCATACCTTAAGAAGTTGAAAGTATTGTGTAGCTTGGTTGTATGATCTGTGAATTGTCAAGATGCTTTGCCCTTGTATGAAACTTTAGATGGCTCAAATCCAAGTTTCTTGCAAGTATGTGTTCTCAGGATGGGAGTTAATCACTGTTTCTCCCTTGGAAAATGATGGGCACAGCTTATTTAGATAAGATAAATTTGCAACCAAGAGTACTACATACTGAACTAGTTGTTAAGTCTGAAAGCAGCAAATGTTTCTGTTGACATATCCCCATTTATTTTTGAGCATAATCTTTTGCAGTCTACTTGGATGTTGTAAACAAACATCTGTTATCAATTATCATAGTTGCATAATGCTTTGTTGTTTGTGTTACAATAATTCATTAGGAATGTTTCTTCTTCATCCTGCTTCTATTGGCAATAGTCCTAGCACAGTTAACTGGTTTAAGATTGCAGTACTGTATTATGCTTTTTGCAAGACTTACTTGGAAGTAAGCCCTGCTTAACTCAGTGGAACTTAAATTCTGAAAAAAACATTGATCAAGATGCAGATATGAGAGTCAAACTTGCAATCATCTCTCTAGATATAAACATTTTGTTTCATATTATGTCCAGATAAGTAAAAAGTTGTGCATGCAGACTCCTTTTTCTGCCTTAAAAGAATTGTCAAACATAATAGTTTTCAAAATAGTTAATAATTGTATGTGTGTTTTGTTTTTCTATGTGTGTTTTAGTTTTCTTTTTTTAAACGAAAGACTTCAAAGCAGAAGAATGCACACAGCTGTGATGAAAACAAACTTGAAAATCTTCCTCACAGTGAGCAGGAAACTGGCAATCAAGAAGACTTACCTAAAGAGAAGAGTAAAGATGAAAATCAGAACCATGCTGAAGAAAATCAAAAGGAGGCACCACATCAGGCCAAAAAGACGTCCTCTACCTGTGTAATACTTTGATGCTTAAATTTATAAAGCTTGCATAAATGTGGTGTCATAAATGGCAGCTTGCAAGCAGATACTGCAATTTATACTTGAAAATGATAATGGCAGATATATAATGATCATATTGATGGATTTTTTTTGTAAAATTAGCATGTTTCAACTGATTTGCATTGATTTTGGACCAACTTCCTAGTATTTATTTGTATTAATATTTTTAGTTACTGCAACAAAGATGAGTATCACAGTCTTACTGAAATGTTGTGGCCTTAACTCTGTGTTTTAATAAAAAATATATATTTTTGTACTTCAAAGGTTGGGTTGAGGTATTTTACTGGGTTTTTTAATAAACAAATTTATCATTTGAATCTACAAGTATAAATTCACATTGCAGTTGATTCAGGAAGATAGCCAGAAGAATACTTGTTAAGCTACTTATTCTTTGAGATGAAGATGTTAAAAACTGTAAATAGTTTAGGACCAGGATACTTGAAGAACTACTGCCTGTTCCTAGAAGTTATCAGGAGATGCCCTGTTTTGTGTTAATCAGGTAAAAGCACTGTGTGGTGCCCTGTCCTGGAAGATTTCTTTGGTCTCTTACCCAATGAAAATCAGTGTCAAGCTGATTTTTTTGTTTGTTGTAGTTGGATGTTTGCTGAATCAGCAGGAGGTTTGAATGTCAAATTCTTGGGTCTCCTTTTTCTCCTGGTGATCTGAATATGCATTGTAATATCTGCCAACTTGGTGTTATTTTTATTCATACTTTTGTTTTATATCTGTTTTATCATTGTTTATGGTTTGTGAGCAGCCTTTAGTGCCTCATACAGAGGGAGAAAAGTGTTGTTTTAAAACCAAGTGTTTCCAATAAGTAAGAAACAGGCAATTTAGAGAACACTCCGCTCTCAAGAGGCTTACAATCTAAAAGCCAACTGGGGAAATGGAGAGAGGGAGAGATGAAGGTCTGCAGATTTCATTACATGAACTTAAAGATCGGTTAATTGGGAATTAGGATCAAGTGGACAAGGCATGCTGAAAAAATGAGTTTTGAGGAATGATTTTAAGGAAGATAGGTGTCACCGTTGACGCAATTGTCAATGCATGTACAATGCATTTTCTTTCCCGAAAACCCAGCATTTTGCTCCTACAGTGGCTGACCAGATATGTCTGGGAAGCCCACGCGGAGGTCACTTTGCCTCTCTTACTCCCCACTGACTGGAACTGAGGCAACTTCTATGTCCTTGTTGAGAAAACCAAACTGGCCTAAATCCTAGGCAGTGTTCTCCGTCCCTGCATCGGAGTAGTAAGAGTTGCTAAAGGCTCCGCTCCCCGTGAGTGGCGGCAGGATACCGCTTTACTTGTGTCGGCCTAGGGGTAACGCTGGAAGAAGTCCCGCCACACACCAAAAGCTCCTTGGCGGCGGGCATGTCTGGGAAGGCCTCAAGCGTTTCAGAGGCAGGAGGGGAGCCCGCAGTCTGGCGCGCGAGACCATCGTGGCCTGGATTACAAGTAGGGCTGACGCAGGGAGGGGGAAACCCAAGGCGGGCTCGCCGAAAAGGCGGCCTTGAGCAAAGCAGCAGGCGGCTGGGCGTGCTTGACCCTTTCCAAGCTCCTGCTTCTCCCCCATCATAAATGAACTGATTCTGCAAACGGCCCGTGGAGGGAAAATACATTTCGAAACCGCAATGGGTGAAATTAATTTTTTTTTAAACTGGCGGAATCCCAGTTAAAAAAATTCCAGCGTTGATTCGGGAGCGTTGCAGCTAGGAAGGCGCCCCTCGGGGCCACCTCAGCCTCCCTCGGCGCGGCTTTGCAGCTGAGCTCGGCGTCCTGTGGGGAGAGGAGGAGGAGGAGGCGGGAGGCTGCGGTGAAGTTTCAGCGGGAAGAGGCTGCGGAGGGAGGAGCTTGCGAGGGGAGCCCCTCTGCCTGCTCGCCGCCCCTCCCCGAGCCGCCCGCTTGCTCCCGGCTCTCGCGTCGGCCGGCAGCCTCGCAGGGGGAGCCGAAGGGGCGCCAGGGCGAGGGCAACATGCGCAGCCCCTCCGTCTGCTGGGCTGCTCTCCTGCTGGCGGTGGGCGCGCGCTTCAGCCTCGCGTACCAAGGTAAGGGGGCTCAGGAGAGGGGGCGGAAACCGAGGAGGGGGGCGGCGGCGGCGGGGATGCCTTCGGGACCGCGCGGGGAAGGCGGCGCCCGCCTCCGAGTCGGCGCAAGGCGCCTTCGAGGAAAGAGACGCCGCTGCTTAGTCTTCGGCTGCAGCAACCTGGCCGAAAGTTACGCCCAAGGTGGGAAAGCGGCGGCCCACCCTTGTGAGGGACGCCCCGAAATAAGAATATAGTGTGCTCGTCGTGTAGGTTTGCAATTCTTTTGCATGAGAATTTCCTTTCAGAAACAAAGCTTCTAGTAGTCTTGGGGCGTCAGTTGTTGAAGGCTGCTTGGGAGGGGGGGGGAGACTTTAAAAGCACCCCAGCCGGTGCTAATCTTTCGGGCCAAAGCAGAGGCAACGGCGGTCTCATCCACGTAAGTGTTCCACACAAACCTGATAACTTGTGAACGCACCTAACACCTGTGTGTAATTAAGAGTTGGCTGCAGTCTTATTCTGCGCGTGAATGGACCGAGTTATGGGGTTCGTACGTGTATAGGAATAATGAGTGACTGGCAAACGCTTCAGTTAGCCTTGTCTCCACCACTACAAACAAAGTACTGGCACACAGTTTAAATGTGATGCCTGGCATGGAAATAGTACCAGAGCCCCTTACAGGTGGCATCACATCAAAGTC
This sequence comes from Podarcis erhardii, assembly GCF_964252035.2. NCBI lineage: Eukaryota > Metazoa > Chordata > Lepidosauria > Squamata > Lacertidae > Podarcis > Podarcis erhardii. The sequence continues at coordinate 60,957,408 of NC_138508.1, forward strand.
AAGTTGCTGTGCCTGCCTGAGAAGTGTTCTCACACTGGCATGGCATACTCCCCCATGGACCTGAAGACCCAGTTTAGACTTTTCCTGCTCACATGGATCATCTGCAGTACATATTTTTAAAAGATTGTCTGATGTCATGTACAGTTGGTTATAGTGTGGTACTGATAACACCAAGGTTGCCGGTTCAATCCTGGTAAGGGACAGCTGCATATTCCTGCAATGCATGGGGTTGGGATACATTGAGCCTCGGGGTCCCTTGCAACTGTGATTCTATGATATTAGCCAGGTCATACCAAAAACTGAATCCTGTGTGTGGTAGTGAATGCACGCAACAAGCTCACCATGGTTTGAGTGCCAAAATTTAGCTGTTTTCTGTGGCTCTGTGAATAAAACCTGATCATTAGCCTTTAGTCAGGATAGTTTCAGCTTGCTGATCCTGCCTGCTAAAGGCAGGGTCCTTTAGGCTAGATGTTCTTGTCTGGTTTGTTAACTGGATTATAGGCTATGTTCAAATCCCTGTCAAGTGACCGCCTCCCTGTGTGGCCCAGGGAAAGTCTTCAGCCTCAGTTCTGTAAAATGGGAATTCTACTGATTTACCTCACAGGGCAAAACTAAACTATATATTTTTAAAAGCAAAACATCAAAGAAAACCATAAGCATTGATGCAAGAAGGAGCAAGATAAAACTATAAAATGCTTTTCTTGTTAAAAGTGCTAATTAGAGTCTATTAGGTCCTTTGATCATGATGGGTTTTGGGTACGCAATGTACTATATTTGGCTTTCTACTACCCAAGGGGGCTTCTGCTTGTGTTTAAATGTATGTTGGTTGTTGACATAGGACTATGCTGAATAAATCTGGTACAGAGTTGCACACTTGCCATTTCATAGCTCCTTAATCTGAATCTCATGAACAAGTTAGTTTGCTGTCATCTCTCTTTCTGGAATAGTTTATAAGAGCAGATGATGCATATGTACTGTATGAGGAGGACCCTAGCATTTTTCACTAGTGTTGGACACTGTTGAGAATTGGCTGTTTTTAATGGCAATACAGTGCTGGGAGAAGCTGGCAAGATGACACAGGGTCTTCTAATTTCCAGGAGCATAGTATTATGTGTTTTACACATGAATGCAAAATAATAGTTTTACACCCTCCTTTTAATTATGTTGTATTTGTAGATAGGCATTTTTATTGTATGTTCATTAGCCGCTGGGAAAAATGCATTTGTTTTATTTATTTTACGATATAATCTCCATATCAGTGCAGTTTATGAAAAATGTAAAACAGTGGCCAATAAAACAGCATCATATATACACAATAATACAATAGCCCAAAACACCTATGCACAGCAGTTAAGATGCAGTCATGTTTTATCATCCAATTGCTTCCTGCAATAAAAAAGTCTTTATAAGAGCATAACTGGGAAGGAGAGTTCCGCAGCATGGTCACAAAAGACCATATTGTGACCATATTGTGTTCCTTCTTTTCATCAATCAAAAGTTAGATAAAGATGGGATTTGGAGTAATGCTCCCTATGATGTAGGGAAGATTCCATGGGAGAAGATGCTTCTTGAGGTAGTCTGGCCCAGGTTATTTTATGGCTTTCAAGGCTAGAACCAGCACCTTGAATTGCTCCAACAAGCTGAAAGCTAATAAAGTTCTTTAGATACCAGTGCTCTGTGCTTCCATTTGCTTATTCTTGGTGACAAGTGAACTTATGAGTTCTGAACTAAGCTAACTGAAGTTTGCAAACAAGTCTTCAAGGGCAGCATCAAACAGAGCACCTTCCATAGGGTGGCAATCTCCATGTATAGCTCACCATTCTGTAGCACTGGCCTCGGCTGGCATATCAAACTGAGGGAGTGAAAAGCACTGTTGCCTTTGGTTCCAGGAGGAAAAGCCAGGTTGAGGAGTACGTTCAACCTGCTCATCTTACAATTCAGAGAAAGTGCAAGTCCATTTAACCATAAAGGGAGCCACAAACTTGCAAACTAATCAGACTCAACTTGATAGCGCTATCTCATCTAGATTGAACTTTGGTTTGCTCACCCTCATCAATTGATGATTGCTAATCCCAGGCAGCCATTTATGACAGGGCTAGGGAACCTGTGGCCCTCCAGATGTTGTTGGGCTCCCAATTCTCATCATCTCTGTTCACTGGCCGTGCTGGCTGAGGTAATGACCAGGTTCCCCATACTTATTCTGTGACTTTTACCACCTCATCTGGTTTTGTCAAAACAGGATAAATAAAGCACAGTGTCATTCACATACTGATGACACTTCCCTCCAAACCTCTTAATGACTTCTTTGAGCAGTTTGATGTGCTTTCCCATTTGGCAAACACATTTACTCTAATTTATTAGCATGGAAATCTGCACACTTCCCCTTTCCGTTTTCAAGACAGAAAGGATATTTGTTCAAGGTAAAGCCATGGGTTTGGGGTTTTTTTTAATTCTGAGACTGGTTTGAAATATCTGCTTCTGAGGATGATTTTAAATGAATAAGAGCATTATTTGTCATTTTCCAAAAAGTTGCTAATTTTTCCTGCCACCACTTAGGTTTTGCCTTAAGTTCATTTGTGGGATTTTGTCAATTACTGTTTTTATGCATAAAGGTAAAGGTACCCCTGACCGTTAGGTCCAGTTGCAGACGACTCTGGGGTTACGGCACTTATCTCACTCTATAAGCCGAGGGAGCCGGCGTTTGTCCTCAAGCAGTTTCCGGGTCATGTGGCCAGCATAACTAAGCCGCTTCTGGTGAAACCAGAGCAGCACACAGAAACTCCGTTTACCTTCGCACCAGAGCGGTACCTATTTATCTACTTGCACTTGATTTGATTTTGAACTGCTAGGTGGGCAGGAGCTGGGACCGAGCAACGAGAGCTCACCCCGTTGCGGGGATTCGAACCGCCGACCTTCTGATCAGCAAGCCCTAGGCTCTGTGGTTTAAACCATAGTGTCTGCTAAATTGCCTTGTGTAGGGGCACTTGAGCACGCATTGGGTGATTAGAACAAAATCTTCTTGTGGTGGGAAAAGAGTGACAATGTGACTCCATTCTCCAGGGACCACTGTCATTTTACTGATATTTACTTTACTTCCAAATCCAAGAGTTCCAAATGCTTTAAAAAGCAACCCAATGCCAAATGTGTGTGAGATTGTGCAATTTTGAAGTTAAGTGCATGCAACCCCCCCCCCCTTTAAAAAGTTGTTGAGCATGCTTAACGGATGAGCATTGCATCATTTGGGCCTTCAAGCATTGCATGAGCATTGCATCATTTGGGCCTTTGCATAAATAACAGTTGTCCACTGGGGGTCATAAAGTTAGTGAATTGTGTTTGTAATCAAGGTTTGAATTTATTTTTGTTGGTGCAATTCAGCTAACATTGCCAATGCAAAAATGCTGGAAGACAGATTTGCACTGTTTCATAACTGAACCTATTTATTTATTTAAATTTATGTTCCATCCCTTCCAGAGATCTAAACACAATAGTATTTGATACAATGATTGTTAACCTAACATTCAATAAAGTTCTGTCTGACTAAATTGTATTTACTTATAACTGACAGATCACTGTACTGTATACAAATGGATACTTTTTTGCTACATTAAGTTGCTGTCTTCAGAGTTTGGCTTTCTGGATAAGGTTATTGAAAAAAATCCAGAAGAAACACTAGAACTCTGTTGCCGTTGGCTGTTCCCTAGTATCATTAAGGTCCACTTTTTGCAGTCTAAAAAGCTGTTATTCTGGTGTTCAAACTACCTTCTCCAAACTTCAAAATGTTGGGACCAGCAATGGAATAGAAACAATTGCCTTCTCTGGCCAAGGGCAGTTCACCTTGGCAATATTGCAGCTGCCCTGTTCCATATATTAAAAGTGCACTCCTTTTCTGTTCTCCAAAAAGCAGCTCAGGCATTCTTTCCATATTGCTGTGCTATCATTCATCTACTCACTTAGGAGTAATTGCTAATTGTCTTGAACAAACAGATGTGACAAGTCGTATCTCTGAGAAACAGTGAAGCATACATAGTGTTTTGTGCGATTATTGAGCTAATTTGGTCAATCAAGAAAACCACTGTTTCTGAGAATTGGTATAGCTCCTGCATAGTGTCAACTAGCTTGTGATTTGTGGGAGTTGGACTTGTGTGTGTGCGTGTGTGTCCACTAACCTAAATCTGAGGTCGGCTTCAGCTGAGCCTTCAACTCTTTCCCCTATCCCATGCCTCATCTGAAGGCTTTGTTTTCTACAGGGGTAGGGGGCTTGACTTTTTAGTGTGTCATTGCTCATTTAGAAGTAACTTATCGTATACACGCTTATTGAACTTAGGGGAAGTTTTGAATAGGCACTCTGTTAACTCGATGTACATTGCCAATGCAACTGTTGTTGCTGCATGTCTTTCTTAAGCTAAAGTGGAAAAAGCTTGTTGGGGATCACTACAGAAATAGGTCCAGGCCCCAAAGAGCATATGGTGGGAAAAAGGAGTTCCCTTTCTTGTGTCATGTAAGATTAGTGCTGTTGATGGTGAGATTGCTGTACAATTTATGCCATGAGGCGGAATGTGATGCTAAATTTGCTTCAGTTCCTCGATTTGAATTGCATCAGCTGAAGTTCACTTCAAATGGCAAAGGACCAAGTTTGCAGAACTCCAACATGTGTTGAACAGCACATGTGTAACTGCCATTGCCAGTCAGCTAGCTCTGTTTTGATCTTGCTGAGTTTTGAAGTTTTTTTGTTCCTTTTATAGTGAAAATCACACACATGGTTCACATAACTGGAATTCTCAAATTACTGTGTGCTCAATCTTTTGTACCATCAGTGAGCTTGGGTTTTTGTTGGATATGCCTTTTTAAAGTTGGAAGTGGTCCTATGTCAGAAAATACTACATCTGAGCCCAATTCCTATAAATTCTACTGGTCCCATATTAACCTTCAAATTATCCTCAAATACTCTACAAGGATACTTGTTGCTACTTAGGCAAACATTAGTAATACATTTGTTGCTCTTTGGGTGATCTTTTGTTGTTTTTGTTTACTAGAAAATTTCTAAAACTTGAAATGTTGGTACTTTCAGTAGTCCGTTTATGTAGTTTAAATAAATAATGACTCATAGTGACGGTCTATGCATTTTGGGGATGAAAGCTCCATACCCATTTACCTGTGAGCAATCTCAATTGAACTGAGTGAGATTTGCTTCTGAGTAAACATGTATATAGCACTGTCAGGCCTGTTAAATATCAGCATATTCAAAACCTTCCAGTTGCCCAAATAGCTGCTTAGAAAATGACACTGCTGCCAAATTAGGTCAAATTTATGGTGACCTTATATTCTGTTTTGATAACCATGACCAACTCTGGGATTTCATGTTTCTCATGTGTGAACACACCTTTTCCCACCTTAACAGCTTGGTTACTAAGACCAATACCTTATAAGTGGAATGGTTTACAAAGATTCACTATGAAATTTAGTATGAAATTTAGTATTCAAAGCTTGCTTTGCAATAGAAATGGTTTATGTGAATTTGTTAGCCATCGTTTAGAAGTTTGAGGGTTTTTTTGTTTTTAAGGGATGATGAAATTATTTTATTCAACCAGAATGCATAACTGCGTTCTAGTTTAGGAAGAAGGTATGTCTTCTTTATAGGAAAGTACGTTAGGGAGGAAGAACAATGCTTATTTAACTCCTCTCTCGGGCTCATTTTGGGGGTTAATTACTGGAAAGAACCACTGAAACACACAACTTCAGAACAACATTGCAGTTCTATATACTGTTTTATGTATTTTTCCACACTTCATCAGTTGTACTGAGGGATTTACTGAAAAGCCTGGCAAAACTTTGGCCAGTGTGGTATGGCAGAGCATGAGTTACTGTTAGTCAGCCTGTCTCTTCTCTCACTTACCACAAAGGTTTACCCTCCTGGGAACTGTGGTTCAGGCTGGCAGTTCTGAGATGCAATTTGTCCATCTTTTTGCCACTGACTTTCCAATTCTGATGAGAAATTGTCTTCTGTGTCAGAACTAGGTTCAAAATATAAGACTTCTTTGGAAATAAGACACTAGGCTCTGAGCTCCAAATTATGTTGCAGAGAGAGAGAGAGAGTTGACTTTTCAAAATGTATTTTAGGAGTGCTTTACACTTTTCCTTCACAGATATCTGAAGTAGTGTGGTGGTTAAGACTGTGAGGGGACCAAGGACATCCTCTTTTTAAGGCTCACGTAAGCTATGATGCAAACAAGAAAATGTTCACACAGCTTAGTCAAACTATGGAACTGATTACTCCAGGAGGCAGTGATGGCCACCAACTAGGATGGCTTCAAAAGAAGATGAGACAAATTCATGGAGGAGAGGGCAATCAATGGCTACAAGCCATGTTGGCTGTGCTCTGCCTCTACAGTTGGAGGCGGTAGTACTTCCAAATAACAATTGCTACAAACCACAGGAGGGGTGATTCTTCTTGTGCTCATGTTCTGCCCCCTAGTTTCCCGCAGGCATCTTGCTAGCCACTGTGAGAACAGTATGATGAGTCCTTTGGCCCGATCCTGCAGGCTGTTTTTATATTCCTAAGTCCCGTGCCACTTTAAAGCTAACCGTTTTATTATGGTGTGAGCTATGGACTAGAATCCATCAGATGGTATGAAGCGGTCTTCTAAATAGCAGGTATCTATGTAGATGAGTATAAAGGGGGAAATACACAGAATAAGATGAGAGGGGAAATGAAATACAAAAAAGGACAGACTGACAATTATAGTAAAGGTTAAATAATTGTGCTGTTATGCATGCCCACTGCTGAGCAATTATATATAGACCTTGGGCCAAGCTATTAGCTTATTCTTAGGTAGCACCAGGTTGGGTGTTTAGTTGTTTAGTCGTGTCCGACTCTTCGTGACCCCATGGACCAGAGCACGCCAGGCACTTCTGTCTTCTACTGCCTCCTGCAGTTTGGTCAAACTCATGCTGGTAGCTTCAAGAACACTATCCAACCATCTAGACCTCTGTCGTCCCCTTCTCCTTGTGCCCTCCATCTTCCCCAGCATCAGGGTCTTTTCCAGGGAGTCTTCTCTTCTCATGAGGTGGCCAAAGTATTGGAGGCTCAGCTTCAGGATCTGTCCTTCCAGTGAGCAATCAGGGCTGATTTCCTTAAGAATGGATAGGTTTGATCTTCTTGCAGTCCATGGGACTCTCAAGAGTCTCCTCCAGCACCATAATTCAAAAGCATCAATTCTTCGGTGATCAGCCTTCTTTATGGTCCAGCTTTCACTTCCATACATCACTACTGGGAAAACCATAGCTTTTACTATATGGACCTTTGTTGGTAAGTTGATGTCTCTACTTTTTAAGATGCTGTCTAGGATTGTCATTGCTTTTCTCCCAAAAAGCAGGTGTCTTTTAATTTTGTGGCTGCTGTCACCATCTGCAGTGATCATGGAGCCCAAGAAAGTAAAATCTCTCACTGCCACCATTTCTTCCCCTTCTATTTGCCAGGAGGTGATGGGGCCAGTGGCCATAATCTTCGTTTTTTTGATGTTGAGTTTCAGACCATATTTTCCGCTCTCCACTTTCACCCTCAATAAAAGGTTAGGTTAGAGTACCAGGTTAGGTAGTACTAGGTTAATGGTTTAAAATGCTTATAGCTAGAAGTTATTTCCACTACAGCTCCCGCCATATATACTTTTGCCACCTCTCTTGCATCTTATTGGGCTTTTTCTTTCTACTCTGCGCCTTTCCCAAAGCCCTTGACTGAGTTCTTGAAGATCTCCTCCTTGTAGCCTTCCTGACTTGGGACATTTGGCAGCATTTGCTTTCTCCAAGCCTCTTGTGTTCCACTGCATAATATATGCAGTTAGATTACAACCCGCATTTTCCACATATGCAGGCTTTTGTGCTCAGTACAGGACTGGGTGGTGTCCAAAATGTAGTATTTTCTTGTTGGTTGTGTTTCAGTTGAAGCATTTGGCACCATAGTCACGACTTTGGAATTCTTTTAGAAAAATGGAAAAGAAGCATAAAAGCTTCGTAAACAAAATAAAAATGAATTATTATCAGATAACTTTTGCCATCTTGCTTGCTGTATGTAATGGCTGTGTTTACATGCCATGTTAAACCATAATGCTTAACAAATGAATGTCACGGCCCCAGACCAGATCTCAGAGGCAGAGTTCTATGGCAGCTGCACCTCTAAAATAAAGGTAGTGCACCCCATGTGGGTCTGGGCACCAAATCTTCCTCTGAAGAGACACCTCTGCCACCAGAGTCTCATGGCTGGTCTACAGAGTCCTCACAGGTCAAGAGAGCCCTGAGAAGATATCCCCACAGTTGGAAGCCCCTTTGTGGCAAAGGAGCCAATGGCTACATCAGAAGGCACCAGCTCTTTCACTAGCCAGGAGGCAGCACTCAGTGATTACTCAGACAGTATCTCCAGGACCTAGCTGAGATAACTTAGATGGCTAAAGGGGCAAATGTGTCTTTGCCTTTGCATCCCATTAACTTTTGACCTCTCCTTGCTTGGGCCACTGCTGCTCCTTGGTGATCATGTTGCTGAACAGTCCCTGCTTTGCTCCTTCTGCTCTCCTGGCCACGCTGTGCTATAAGGGCAGCAAACTACAAGCACTGGCTTGTTATGTTCTGAACTGCTTGTTTGTTGCTCCCAAGCTAAACATAAGTGTTCTAATAATAGAATAATAGAGTTCAAAGGGACCCTGAGAGTCATTTAGTTCAACCCCCTGCAAAGCAAAAATCTCAACTATAAAGCTTCCATGACAGATGGCCAGACAACCTCTGCTTAAAAACCTCCATGGAAGGATATCAAGGGCTTCCATTCCACTATTGAACAGCTCTTATTATCATAAAGTTCTTCCTGGTGTTTAGTCAGAATCTCCTTTATTGTAACTTGAATCCATTGGGTTCTAGTCTCAGGCACAGGAGAAAAGAAGCTTGCTCCATCTTCCATGTGACAGGTCTTCAGAAGTACCGTTACAAATTGCCTCAAAGCAGGTACATTTTTAATACCATTTTTTCATTTGAAAGTATATAAAAAACCAGCAATGTATTGTTGCATGATGCATTATAGTACATCAAGGCTTTGAATGGGGGATGGTGAAAAATAATGAAAAGCAGATATCCATGAAAACAGCTGAATATGAATTGCCACTCTTTGGTAAAGCAGAAATATCAGTGAAGGGGACATGGAATGTTTTGTACATCTAATATTAATTGTTTCTTCTGTTCCTAATCTTCTAAAGATGTATTTTGAAATAGCCTGACTTCAAATGCTGCATAAATGGATTGCTGTTCCAAATGTTTCATTGAATAAATGGCTAATTCTGAACAATGCACATTTTCCATTTGCATTCTCAAAAACAGATTTTCAGCCTACTGTGTGCCAGATTGTTAAAAATAGATTTGGAATAATTTCTCATGGAGAAATAATGACAAAGTCTAGCATATGATTTGGGAGATTTCTTTGAGAGCCATAATAAATACTATTGGCTTAATTTCACCCTTTTGTTGGCAGTAGCACACCTGTAGCTGGGTCGTATTCCTTCTAGCCCCATGGTCCGTCCATAAACTGCTATATTTTTACAACACTGAAACATAAAATAAGGAAGGCTCTTTCCAAAGTTTTGTATCTTTGCTTCATAGTTCTTCACAAAGTTCATTGTACAGCATGGCAGGTAGTGCTCAAAACATTAGAGTCTTGTGCTTCTTCAGTGGGACTCATGGCTATCTAGGAGTTGGCAAAGCTGATGACTTCCTAGGGACTCTTTTCCTAGTCACAGAGGAGGAATATATTCTGCAGGTGGTCAGTACAATCTGCACAGGGGCAGGAATAAGCTAGTGTTTAGTTCTCTGGAGCTCCCTAAGAATGAACAAATTGTCTTGGCCCAAGGTCTATGTATAATTGCCCCATAGTGGGCATGCACAATAGTAGCAGACACTCTGTGTTGCATAGCTCTAGCATCTTATTACAGTCATACCTCGGGATAAAGACGCTTCAGGTTGTGCGCTTTCGGGTTGCGCTCCACAGTGACCCGGAAGTAACGGAGCGCGTTACTTCTGGGTTTCGCCGCTTGTGCATGTGCTGACGGTCAAAATGATGTCACGTGCATGCATGGAAGCGGCAAAATGCGACCTGCGCATGTGCAAACGTGCTGTTGCGTCTTACGTTCTGTTTGGGATGTGAACGGGGCTCCAGAACGAATCCCGTTCGCATTCCAAGGTGCCACTGTATTGGCGTGTGCATGTTTCTGAACAGTGAAGTTCCATCTACAACTTGTGTGGCTAAAATGGAGCTTGCCTCCATTATTCCTGTTCCTAAAGTAACAGCTTCTCATATTCGTACATGCTACATGCCAAGATTTTGTACATAGTTCAAGCAGATTTGTAGACCCTTATCCCAATGATGCAATTTTATTAACTTGCAGTGACCTGGACACAATGATGGGCTGAATGAATCCATTAAGTCCATTGATTTCAGTGGGTCTACTCTGAATGACTGACACTGGATATATCCCATTGTCTATTTGTAATCAACATTTCCCATGAAACCTGATAAGAATGGTGGTTTCCTGTAACTGAAAATGATATCCTCCTGGGATATTGATCACTCATTCCTCCCACCCCAAACTATTTTGAGGTAATTAATTGCCTGTTATTCTGTTCTGCACTACAATTGCAGCTTAATTTTGTCAGCTTGAGAGGTGTATTCCATCTGTAGGATTTCTCTTGAAAACAGGTTGAAGCATGTAATTTCAAAAACAGTGGGATCTTTCTGAAAAACACCCTGACAGAGCAAACTAAATTATTTGCAGCCCCCAAGAATTTGCATCACATAGAACTAACACTCTTCTGTGCTTTTAATAACTGCACCTGCATGGACTGGAGCGTGGTGAAATTTATGGTGCATGCATGGCTTAGGGGCTGACAGTTTAGGGGTGGGAATCTTGTTGCCCTCCAGATGTCGTTAGACTCCTGTTCCCTGCCACCATAGCTGTTTTTCCAGGGATGATGGGAGTTGTAGTCTAACAACATCTGAAGGGGCCACAAATTAATCTCTGGCTTAATCCTGTGCATGGCTACTCAAAAGTAAGCCCACTTTGAGTTCAGTGGAGTTTACTTTCTGGTAAGCAAGTATAGAATTGCAGCCTTAGTGCTCCATAGAAGTTAGCAAAAAGTTCCATTAAAAATTAATATGGGGTTTTAAATGTTCTTGGCATTTTCTGAAAATAACCACTGAAAGAGCTAACTCTTCAAATATTGCCCACCAGTCTGCTGCTTTTACATGAGGCATCTTTGGGGAGCACTCAGTCTAATTCTCTGAAAAATTGTTTGAAAGAATACATTTTGTTGACACTTTTCTTGAGCTGAACATTGAGACCAGAACCCCAGAATTCTGCCAAATCGCGCACAACAAAGCATGAAAAGCATTCCTTTAGTAACATCTTCAAAGCCGTTAGAGACTGCTATTTAAATCTTACATAGCTCAGCAGTGCTTTAAAATTCTACTAATTTTAGTGTTTTCTACCGTGGAGCTGTTGACATGCCAACATGTCTGCCGACATCAGCAGTTTTAAAGAAAGTAACAAGAGTAGAATACTAGGAAAACTGTACTAGCAAAAGTGGGGGTGGGGTGGTAAAGGAAATTGATTATGTTCATGAGGAAGATCAAGCCCACTATAATAGTCTGTCTTTGGCACAATGATGCGGGTTATGACCCCTTAAAAAAATAAAGGAATATTGTATTCTGAAGTGTCAGAATTTTCTGCACAATTATACAGTTGTTAACTCATGTGTTGCATATGATAACAGAATCCTTCTTTAAGCTACAATTTGCTTGTAACATAAATGCTATTTTGCGGCATTCAAACTATATTGTGGCTATTATTTTGAAAACGTGATTCCTCATCCCTTCAAACACACAGAGGTGTCAATTGCAGTTATGAGTGCTCTTCGAAATGTGATTACTTGAGTACTGTGAGCCTGTGATTTCACTGGTGGTGAGTGATATTTCCCATCTTTGCGTGCTTGTACCAGTCTGTGAACTTTTTCATAATCACTTTTAATAGTAGTAGTAGTAGTAGTAGTAGTAGTAGTAGTAGTAATAAGAAGAAGAAGTAGTATGTCCTAGGGCCATAGATGTTAAAAAACCCACATAACCACAATGCTCTAGTGAATGATGTGTGGATGATAAAAAGAAGGGCTGCACAGCCAATCACAGACTTAATTATAATAATCCCAGTTTGTTTGAATTTTACTCTTCTGCAGGGGACCCGTTATATCTATTCTATTAAAATACAAAATAAAAGAGGAGACGAATGTTTAATGAGACTTATAAATCTTTGAGGTGCTATATGGTCATCTGTTTATTTTATTCATACCTCATTCAGCATTTCCTTAGATAGGATTATTGTACCTTACTGTGTATTGCATATTCTGCTTGTGATTAATAAAGTATCTGTGCAGTTCCTCATTTTCTCTCTAGGATTAGCTTATATATTTTGGGTGGATGGATTCCTTTGTGTAAAGTAGCTGGTTCTAAACACACTGCTGCATACAATAATCCCCACAAGCTGACTTGCCAAAGGGATGAGTTGGTGTTATTAGCCCATCCACTCCTGTCAAACAGGTGCCTGGCTCTGTTGAAGGTGATTGTGCCAGTCATCTGTTCCATGAGTTGTATGGAGTGACCCAGTTCCATCAAGGGTCTCCATTATTGTCTCGCCTGGTGCATATGGAAGGATTTCATTTTATTTTTACCCCAGTGCATCACTCTGCTTGGACATACAGGGACGAATCCTAAAAGGATTGCACGCAGTTGCCGAATAAAAGTGAAATATATGCCTCTGTACTCTTGTGTTGAAAGTTTATTTTATTTCAATTAACAAAAATATAACAATGTCTGGTAGAATGTCATGATGCTCCAGATCCACTCAGGTAAGCCTTTTTTTTTTTTCTTTTTTTAAATAGTCTTTATGTTCAGTAGTTAAATAAAATGCTATTTTGACTGGCCAGAATAGCATTAAGGTAAAATGGATGTAATGGCATTTTAGCTGCATTGGCTGTGCTGAATAGCTCAGTCACACATGTATCTGGAATGGTAGTTACATCTGTATTCTGCCTCTGCAGCTGTTTGCTAGGATGGCTGATGCATCCACTTGCATCTTTTGAACCATCTTATAGTGAAATATCTCTTGAGACTTGCGTAAGATCTTAATTTGTGATGGAAGTTCCCTGCAAGATGAATTGTAGCCTTCCTTGACCCAATATATATTGGGAAACAATTAGACTCCATTCGGTTTTAAAATGTATATCTTTATCCATTTCACTATAAACTGATTTTGCTGCAAGTCTAATAAACATGAAAGCTTACACAGTTTAACTTGCTCTAGGATGTTTGTTACATCCTAATTCTGCCTTCGCTCATCTCTGCAAGAGCTTTCCTTACGCTTTTCAATGTTGTTTCCTTGCTTGCTGCAGTTTTTCTTTTTTATTGTAGGATCGGGATACTCACCGCTAGAAGATGATGAAGACGTGTATGCACACAATAGATATAAAGGTGAATGCTTTGCTTATATACTAATGAGGATCACCCATTGCCAAGAAAGCTTTTTTATCCTTTTTCTGCTTGGAGCATGAAGCCTTAGGGTATGTCTGTGCCAGCCAGATTTTTTTGCACGATTTATTTATTCTGTGAATAGCTGTGAATGCCCTATCATAATTTGAACTCCAGTGCTACATTGCTGTGGTTTTGTTTGTTTCAAATCCATGAAAATATGTGTATTTACATCATTAATAACCTTATGTAAAATATTCAAACTGGTTTGAATATTTTGCACCCCCAAAATAATGATTGTGCACAAGTCATGTATGATGTTCCTCACTTTCAGATAATCTTTACTCTCCCATCTTACTCATGCCTGCTTATTTAGCAATCTTACAGATTATTCTCAAGTTCATTGTCCCTGGTTCTGATTTTGTAGAGCAATGCATAAGATGAGTCTGACATGTAGGTGCAAAAATCTGGCAACCCTTCTTCCAAAGGAAAGAAATGGAGGTTTGGGGGGGGGGAGACCCACAGTTACTGTCAATGCAGTATAAACCACATGGCTTACAAGTTGGATATATGGAGAGAGGTAGGAATGTTAAGCTGCCATGGAGATGTGCTGACATAGTCACAGCCTTGGAATTGCCAGACTTGATGTGTGTTTGAATTTTCTGTACTTGTTGCTGTTGAACTGCAGAGGATGGTAGAAGCACTACTCTTTTTTGCCCCCCAAGGAAAAGTTTTTAATTATCTGACATCAGGTTTTGGAGATCAAGCAGATAGTTCATGTTAATTAAAAATAAGCTGCTTTCTTTCATGCACCGTATCATCAAAATTAAGTTGTCTGTGATCTCTACCTGTTTGATGATACTTTACTGAGTTTTTTCCATAGCTTTTCTATAGTATCAGTTCCTCTCCCCTCCTCCCCGCAAAAGTATGCTAATTATGAACCAGGCAATCCTACGAATTCACAGCTAATCTCATAACCTTTATTAAGAGGATAGGGTTTGCAACCTTTCTAAACAAATCAATTGCTGGTGACACCTGAAAGTAAAATGGGTTGTTTTCATTTAGCAAGCTTGCAAAAGCCCTACCTACCATTCTGCTCCAATGCATATTTTTGGATAGAGCAATAACTTTTTTTATATACAATGGCATACTTAGATATTATTTGGAATGAAGCAGCCTTCTTATGGCTGAGTGCTTCTCCGACATTGATTATGTTTCATACATTTGTAATTACCCATGTTGAAGGGAAGTAATTGGAGAGCTAGTGAGTTTCTGTGTGTTTACTTTTGTGTAAAGGGTAAAGGTAAAGGGACCCCTGACCATTAGGTCCGGTCGCGGACAACTCTGGGGTTGCGGCGCTCATCTTGCTTTACTGGCCGAGGGAGCCGGCATACAGCTTCCAGGTCATGTGGCCAGCATGACTAAGCCACTTCTGGCGAACCAGAGCAGCACACAGAAATGCCGTTTACCTTCCCGCCAGAGCGGTATCTATTTATCTACTTGCACTTTGACATGCTTTCGAACTGCTAGGTTGGCAGGAGAAGGGACCGAGCAACGGGAGCTCACCCCGTCACAGGGATTCGAACTGCCGACCTTCTGATCGGCAGGCCGTAGGCTCTGTGGTTTAACCCACAGCACCTCCCGCGTACCTTTGTGTACTGCAGCATAAACAGGATTATTCAATCCACACCACTATCTGTCTCAGCACGCCTAACCTTATTTATCCTTAAATCTATTGAATTGCACCTGCGTTTTACTGTCTGAGCTTTGGCTAATAGGGTTACCCATTCTGTGCAATACAGACTCAAAATCTGATGGTGTAATAAAGCTATAGGAGTGCTCAGGGTAGAATGTGAAATCCAAAAGAACAGAAGCTGGTATCATAAAAAGTAGACCTCAGAGCTTAATATTTTGAAAGAATGGCAATTGGAACCTTCGTATAGGTGGTGCGTGTAACTCTGTTCATGACAAAAAACCATCCTAGTAATTGCCACTTGCTTCATAAACAAAACCCACCACATATCCTGTGAGCGGAGCTCACAACTTAATAACACAGTGGACTAGGAGGCAAGCATATTGTTGCATGACATCTCCACAACTAGGGTAAGAAGAATCTTATTTGCAAGATGGGTAGTCTTGTGTAGTAATCCCCAATCCTTGCTGTGTTGTGGGTGGAGGCACTATGGCAGTGGCACCAGAGCAATGGTGTTTGTCATCATGTAGTTCAAAGCTACCAGTTGTACCATAGTAGGAGTGGGAGGCATCTTGCTGTGGCCCAATGATCATAGACTATGTGGAGCTGCCTTTGCAGGTGGCTGAGAGATTTAATTCCAGTATTCAGCTGCTAGGCTGCAGACTGGAATTAGGTGCTGCTCCTGTATTATACCAGAGCTTTGTAGATTGCACTGGCTCAAAGTGTTTCTGAGCTCAGTTTCGAAGTATTAGTTGTTGTTTTTTAAAAAACCCACATATGATGTTGGGACCAAGGTATCTTAAAGGTTCCTTCTGCCTTCTACATTCTGCAGTGGCTTTGAGATTTGTATCTTGGCATAACTCCAAAGTTAGTAAGAATTTCATATGCCTGCATTATGTATTCCTGTAATGCTTTACTCCTTGCCTCCAGTCAGTTGAATATGTCATTTCTGTTTCAATATGCAGTAGAACCTCTATACAAGAGCATATCCAGTGCATTTCAGTTCTCAGAAGTTTCGAAAAAAAGGAGTCTCTGTGCTTGTGTCTATATATGTCAGGAATATATATTCTTTATTGAATAGGCTGCAAATGTCCCTTAATCTGGTACACCCATGCTTGTGTCTATAGTATCCTACCATTGGTATAAACAATGTGGTAAGTATTCTATCATTCCTCTGCAAGTGCAGAAATTTTACAGAGCAAATTCCACTAACCCAAAACTAGAGGCCTGCAGCCCATATTTTGGCTGGTGGGTTTCAATACATAGAATTCAGCACCACTACCCTGCTGCCCTTCTACCACCATGCAGCTGCCCAATCAGCAGACCACGGGATAATTTCCCTCATCCTTTGCCCCCATCCCTAGCACATATTTCCTCCATCACCCATCTCTCTCTTGCATGTGTGCCTTTTCCTGTGACTCATTTTTAAAGGTGACATTGAGCCTTGAAGAAAAAGGCTCATGAGATTCCTTTGCCAGGAGTAGTGTTTAAACTGAATTGCCTAGGCTGAATGTGCGTTGTGAAGCACGTTAATTCATCAGTTTGGATGCTATGTGTAAGTTTTTGTCGCACACCCAGTATTACATTGTAGACCAGCCCCCTCTCTCCAGCGCTGCCCCCCAGCCTTGATCTCCCTTCCTGAGGCATACGCCATAGGCAGGGCCCCACTGCCTCAAGGATAGTGCAATATCTATTCACCACACATCAAACAAGACTTGGCTTAAGAAGCAAGATTCCACTGTTTGGGATAATCATTACTTCTAACTCTTGGACACAGAACTTAAAATCCAGCATTATATTAAAAAAATCATTTTAAGTAAATATACGAGCTATAACGAAACGGAATATAGTTTGGTTTCCTTTTGAGGAGAAAAATTTAACAAAATATCTAATAATTCTAACTGACCACATGGTGGCAGGCTTAATCCGCAAGCAGAAAACTAAGTGGTCAGAGCTCATCCCCCCACTGCACCCGTGCTAGTCATTCCTTTGATTTTTAGTGGCTCAAGATTTGAACAGAAGATATAATTCACATGCCACACATAGAAAGCAACTGCCTTTGGTGCTGTTACTTTGGAGGGAGTCTATAAACACCTTGCAGTCTACCTCTCTGTGTGTAATTTTATGTTCTCTTTTTCTTCCCAGTAAACTCTAGTCCAACACCACCTTTAAACGTGTGGGTTTTATCCAACAATGTGTATGCAGAACTCCATTTAAGCAAGGCAATTTCCTCTCCCCTTCACCACCAGCCCCCCCCCCCCAAATCTGCTCTGAAGGGTTCCCCAACTCTCTGGCACAGATTTTGAAGGTTGCAGGGAGAGGAGAGGAAAGATCCATTGCAGCCTTAGATACAGTCCTTTATTATTGTGCATTTTCTTTTTCCTCTTATAAATGCACGTATGTCTTTCACCAGATACACCATGGTGCTCTCCTATCAAGGTGAAATACGGCTATGCCAGCTGCAGAAGCCCTCGCGGAGGGTATTATAAAAACGTCTTGGGAACGAAATGCGACATTCGTTGTCAGAAAGGCTATGAGCTGCACGGTCCCCAGGAGCTTATGTGTCAGTCAAACAAACGCTGGTCTGGCAAAGTTTTGTGCAAACGTGAGTGGATCATTACTTTGGCTCTCAGTTCAGTTGTTTCTGGCTAATCAACCTATACTAGAGAGGCACATTTTTTTTACACAGCAAAAATATTAACTCTGTTTCTCTATGCACTCTTCTCTCTTATCAATGCTTTTTTTTTTAAGTTGCACATACAGAAGTTGCACAAGGAGGTCACAAAGGACAATCTCCTACGCCAGTGTTAGGGAACCTGTGAGGTCCCAGTGGCGGAGTTTCATGCTCCGGCACTGGGGGGGGGGGCGGAGAGGGGGCGGGGGCGGGGGCAGGGCTCCCAGCGCACGGGGGGGGGGGAGCAGCTGTGATGGCACTCTGGGGATCGCGCTGCTGAGGGCGGTATGCTCCCCCCCCCGCACTCCTCTTTCTCCACCAGTGGGGGGTCCTCCAAATGTTGTAGGACTCCCACTCTCACCAGCCCCACCCACTATAGGGTTGTATAAATGCTAATATGTGAGCTCCTAACAGCCTCACCATCTAGTGTCTTAAAGCAGAATATTTTAAATACTGTTTTTGTAACAATTTCCTTGCCGGGATGGCTAAATAAGACCCAGTTTTACGATATGGAAATACACTTTGCTGCCTTCAACCTCACCATTCCCAGGTTAATCCAAAGCACAATTTGCTCCAAGTGTAAGATAGCAGCAAACAAGGCACACCTTGCTAATGTCCCTTTTGTTGGGATCACTGTCCAATGTAAGGCTATCCACTTGAGTTTTGGCAATTCCCTCTTCCACAGCAGACCCCGGTTGGGGGGGGGGGGAGGAAGAAGCAGGACTGCTCGCTTACTTTACCTTGCCTCATTCTGTGTGTGCTCATGTTTTAAAGGCAATGCAGCCATTTCAAAGAGTAGTAAAGTACCCGCTGCATTCATTACTTTGGCAGAGGCAGAAGGTGTGTTTGCCAGGGGATTATTCCAGTGGTTATTTTCTCTCTCTCATTGGCCCTAATGATGGGGGGTAGAGAGAATAAGCCCACCAGTTCCAGGATTTTTTTGACCTTTCCTGGGATCAACAGCTGTGCTTTGGATCATGCAGATTTAAGGCCTCCACTGACATACCATCAGCTTTGGACTGGAAGATTGTTTCATGTTACATATACATTAACCATGATGAACACATGAGAGATGCTGGGTGAAGTATTGGAAAGTGGCTCCACTAGTAGTGCATTGCTTTGAAAGCTCTCATATTTTATCAGTTAATCAACACTGACATGCATTTGCTGTACTGCTTTTCGGTGAATAGGCATATCTTTGCATATAGTGCAAAGTTTTTTTAAAAAATATTCTCAGTCATTTGGTTTTTGCTGGGTTTTTCCCCCCTCTGTAGAAAAACGTTGCCCAACCCTTTCGATGCCAGGTAACGGAGGATTCAAGTGTTTAGATGGTGCCTATTATAACTCCAGGTGTGAGTATTATTGTTCGCCAGGATACCAATTAAAAGGAGACCGAATAGTACAATGTATGGATAACAAACTTTGGAGTGGACGACCAGCTTCTTGTGTTGGTAAGTGTAGCCTGGGAGGATATGCAGAGATTGCCTACTGTAGCAGCACAACTGCTGCTTCGCATTTATATTGCTGCAGCTAAAACAAGGTTCAGAGCTCAGCCGTGGTCAGGGATGATGGGAGTTGTAGTCCAGCAGCATCTGAAGTGCACAGGTTCCCCAGCCCTGGGTTACAGAGTGTGTGTATAATGAGAGAGGGGTAGTGCATTGTTAGGGCTTGTGGGACCTGGGTTCAAATTCCCAATGAGCCATGAAGCTCACTCCACTGGGTTACTTTTGACCAGCTACTATTTTTTAATCCAGTCTACCTCAAAAGGTTGTTGCAAGGGTAAACAAAGGTGCATAAGAACCACGGGTTGCTACCCCTGAGCTCCTTGGAGGGTGGGATAAAAGTAAACGAATTCTCTTTAAATGGCTTGACAGTGGGTTTGATAGATTATTTTCTCACAAACTTATCAGCCTTGTAGAACTGCAGTGCACACTTTTGCACTCTGAAAGTAAAGATGACACTACCAGATAGGAACCATTGGAGGGACACTCCAATGTCTGTTATCTCCTGCTGATGCTCTTCTGACCTTTGTGAAAATGTTTGTGAAACAGCATTGGAGGCTTTCTAGGATGACTTTGCTGAAATGGTGTCTCACTGTCTTTCATTTATTTTGTTTAATAGTTTCTCCTTATGTGGCTCAAATTAAATTTGTGGGGGTTTTGTTTTGTTTTGTTACATTGCTGCAGATAAGAAATCCCTGTTGAGGAAGTTCCAATTAGTCATGACTTCTCACAGTTCTGCCCTCTCCACTACAAATTAATGGGAAGAGAGGGGCGTGTGTGTGTGCACTTGTCTAGTGATTATCTCTAAGCAGTTAAAATGGCTTAAAACCCTGTGGTCCAGCAAGAAGAGTTCACTGATCCATGAGTGCTTGGAGATGCAGTTCCTATAGTAACCAAAGTCTGGTGTCTTAAGTAGCTGAAATTAATAGTAATACAGGAAAACTATGGTCCTTTGCTATAGGAGACTCATAAACAAATATCAGAAACACTGCATTTTCCAGGAACATTTCCATTCCTTTCATTTAATTTTGAGTATGCACATATTTAGGTAATGGCTTAAGCACCGAGAATTTGGGTCCTTTCACACACAACTGCTTTACCTGCAGAACTGCTTGTTCTCATGTGCATTGCAAGCAGCTTGCACTGACAATTTTGCACCAGCAGCTACTTGTCATTTTGCGTGTCCTTTCTCAGACTTCATTGAGAAGGGCTGCAGTTGTACAATGAACCACCACCTTCTGCTAATAGGAAGTGTACCAGAAGACTCCTTTGTAATGAACAGGGAGCAGCTGCCCTGCGGTGGGAGAGCAATCAAGTGCACTGACTCTTCAATACTGCTTCATGCATTACATTTCTTCTCCTGCCTCTCCCCCCGGCATGTATCATGCTCAAAAACACTATTTTTCTAGAAACAGAGGTGCTGGAACTCACCATGAACGCCTCCCTTTTCTGTTATAATGGCAATGGCACCCACCTGAGATGTGCCGGAACTGAGTTCTGGTGAGTTCCCCAGAAAAGAAACCCTGCTCAAAACATAACGCATCGGGACTCCTGTGTCGTTGGGCCCATATAGTAGGACCCAGCCCTTTGATAAAGAACACCGTCAATAGCCTTACATTGCATTTAGGTGGCAAAATTCATACAAAATGTTTTTAGAGGTGTCTAGGTGAAGTTGCCTCTAAACATGCAAGTAGACCTTTTGCGTTCAGAACTGCTCTCTAGAATAAAGTAGATATTCAATCAATAGAATGCATCAATACACTGAAAAGTAATTTTTTATATGAAGTGTTTTTTTAAAAAAAATATCAGAAAGTTCTGGAGATTAGAGGAATTTTCAGGTGCATAAAAATGGAAGAAAATAACAAGAGGGGGGGAGTGTGAAACCATTTCAGTGCTTTCCTGAGCTTTTAATCTCAAGAAGATATCTTCTTTTTTCCAATAATCTCCATTTGGTGTTATTAATGTTGTGCCAGAGTCAATTTTAAGTGTCCTGATAGCAGTTTGATGATTAACTTGTTGAAAATTATTTCAGCACTGTTTCCATTGCCTGCAGGATATAGCTTAAACCAAGTGCGGCTGTGCTATTACAGTGCGGGATGCACGTTCGCAACCCGCAGCGGCGTGTCTGCGCATGCGCAAAGAGCGATTTAGCGCTTCTGCACATGTGCAACCGCCAAAACCCGGAAGTAACCCATTCCAGTACTTCCAGGTTTTGGCGGTCTGCAACCCAAAAAAACACAACCTGAAGCATCTGTAACCCGAGGTATGACTGTATATCCGTGTGTATATTTTCAGATATGGAGCCGCCTAGAATCCAGTGCCCAAGTGTAAAGGAAAAAACGGCAGAGCCCAATAAACTGACAGCCAGAGTGTTCTGGGAAACCCCAGAGGGAAGGGACACTGCAGATGGCATTTTGACAGAGTGAGTGAAAATGTGTGAACTCACTAATGCATATAAAGGCATGGGTTGGATTTAATACACAGTCACTCCTGGAAATCTGCATGTGCCCACAGAACTTGTATTTCAAGTGTTCCTGGTCTGTTTGCTACAGGCAGAGCAAATCCGGCTGCACAGGTGTTTTCTGATTTAGGGGTTGTGCTTCAAGCAGTAAATCTACAGATAAACCTCCACAGGGACAGTGTTTATTCTTGGTTATATATGTAGCATTCTGTTATATTTGCTGCCAGTGGGGAATTTTGGAAAAGGATATATTGCACTGCTATAATCAGAGCTGCAAACTGAACATTAATCTTCTAAATTGTATTCCCTAAAAGGTCTTGTCTCTGCAACAATAATAATTATTGTTTGTAACATTTTCTTTCTTTTTAGTGTTATTTTGAAAGGACTACCACCAGGATCACATTTTTCAGAGGGAGATCACAAGATCCACTACACTGTGTTTGACAGAGCCGGGAATAAGGGAACATGCAGATTTTATGTTAAAGTTAAAGGTAAGAACATTTGCTGTTGGGTTGGGGGAAGCACGGGCATCAAAGTTAGGTCCTATTTATTTATATCTTACCTGGAGCATGGCTGCTGCTGCTGCTGCTTTTGCAGTTTCTCTGATGGTATTCGGTACATGTGATCTTCCTTAACTAGGTGGGTACAAGATGTAGACAACACCAGAAGGTTGTGGCATCAGTCCATTATACTTCCTGATGTGGGAATATATGTAAAATCATATGCCTCTATTCAATTTTCCTAAGCTACGGATCTGCAAACTTGCCCCCACTTTGTATTTATTTATTTTTAGATGCCAGGTGAAAACTGCTCCCTTTTTGGGGGACAGGCTTTTGGAGGCTGATAGGTGAAATAATTTCTGAGTTTTGATTGTTTTAATCTTTATTATGTGTTATATTTTGTGTTGCCTTAATTAGGTGTAAATCACCCTGTGACAATTTTCGTGAAGGGCATAATGGAAATATCTTAATAAGTACAGTGGTACCTCGGGTTAAGAACTTAATTCGTTCTGGAGGTCTGTTCTTAACTGAGGTACCACTTTAGCTAATGGGGCCTCCTGCTGCTGCCATGCTGCCGGAGCATAATTTCTGTTCTCATCCTGAAGCAAAGTTCTTAACCCAAGGTACTATTTCTGGGTTAGCGGAGTCAGTAACCTGAAGCGTCTGTAACCCGAGGTACCACTGTAATTAAAACTATGTTCCACAGTTTTTGAAGATAGCTAGGTGAGAGGTGCCAAAAAGAGCCCTTGTGAATGGTTCCATCTTCACCAGTTTGAGTTCTACCAGGGGATATCGCTGATAAGAGCGGCTACGAATAATTAGTGGAATGCCCATGGTTTTAGTGTTGGAGGAAGCATTGCTTAAGAAATGGCTTATACATAAAGAATAGCCTGTCTGAAAGTTAGATGTTCAAGCTTAGTGATTGATGCGCAACTGGAATTGTTCACACTTTGTTACTGCTGCTTCTGCTGCCATCACCCTTCACCAAATAGGGCATTTTGCAAAAATAAATAAATTGAAATACTGTTGTTAAAATCATAACATTAAAATCACAGAACCAACCAATAAGAAAATTAGCACCACAAAAGTACTGGGCTGTTTGGCACATAGCAATGCCTTCTGCAGAGTCTGTTTATGCAACAGCCCCCACTTGGGCAGTGGAACAGAGCAGCCCCCTTTCTGTGTATACTTTGCTCCGCTTGCTATGTATCCTTTGGAAAAACAGGCAGAGAGCCGGACCCACAGTTCTAGCTGTTGTGCCACTAAATGGCTCTTGGGGGAAGTCTTGTGCCACTGGATGAGCAAGAGGAAATTGGTAATATAGAGGTTGTATTAGAAGCTATGGTGCCTGCATATTGCAGCAATTAAATTAGCATTATTCCGTGCATTAGCAATAGACTGTGCTAGGTCTAAACTCTGCCATGCTGATGTAGCATAAGCTCAGGGCTATTAACAATATAAGGAATATCTGGCTATACTATGTGTCAGTTAATATATGTGAATGACACACCTGTGTGTGTTAATGAATCTGTATGTCAAACTGATTATAAAATCAAAAGATGCTGATGTCTCTTGAAGGCTAAAAAAAACAAAGCCCATGCAATTGCATTTTCATTTCATAGAAGTGATGTATTAGGAGAGAAAATGAATCACTGAGTGCTCCTCATTTTGTGTTTACAGTCAGACGTTGCGGGAAACTGAATGCTCCAGAAAACGGCTACATAAAATGTTCTGGTGACGGGGATAATTATGGCGCAACCTGTGAATTTTCCTGCATCGGTGGATATGAATTGCAGGGAAGTCCAGCACGAGTTTGTCAGTACAATTTAGGCTGGTCAGGAACAGAGCCAACCTGTACACGTATGTAATGAATCATTCCAGTAAAAGAGCAGCACATGGGGTGGCAGGATTGTGTGTATTGTGGGAAGACTTGCTTAGCACAAACATTGTAATTATTCCACATGCTTCAACACTTGCAATTGTTCACTGGGTTTTGGCTAGCAGGCTGTTTATGCAGGGTTAAGCAAATGAGATGTTGCTAATGAATAATGAGCTCTGTGTTATAAAACTTCTGTGTCTATTGAAGATGACATGAGATACAAATCTGTGGCTAAGCCTAAATGCGGTATTTTATTGTGTTAATGCCAATACATTTCTCACTTTTTCCAGAGGTGTTCAGTCACCCTCATCCACAGAAGCTTGTGGGAAGTTGCATAATTGCAGTGAGGCTTTTATGTTATTTCCTAATCACCAGTTTTATATTCCCCATTACAAGCTGTTTTAAAAAGTCATATTCATGTTTAGAAACAACTTGCAATGTAGCATTAGCAGGCAAGGGTGCTGGGGAGCTCTGCCTGGATGTGTAAAAGAAGCAGCTTTACTTAACACACACATTAAAGAGCTGTCTGTGCTACATCCATTATATACGGATTTCCTTTCTCTGGCTTGAGATTTCTTTGCATCTCTCTCCTGTTCTCATTCTATTGATCTCTTTCTCTTTCTTGATAGGAATTGATTACCAAACATCCGCCCACATTCTCCTGCCAACTCAAAACATGTGCAGATTTTGCAAAGTAGATACCACTTAGCATCTGGAAGAAGCAGTAATTTGTTGCAGGTTGTGAGTGAAAAGATTTAAGTGTGATTCTTTTCCTGTATTCTGGCTGCTAGATCCAAGATACTTGGCAAGATATGCATGCAGAGCACTTAAGTATTATGAACATCTGTATCATTAATGGCTAGCAGACTTCCTAAGAGCTGTGTGTACCAAGGAGGAGCCCAGGCCAGGCATGGCTAGCTAAAATATCTTAAAGGATAGTGTCAGAGCTGCCCGAGGTCCCAGCTCACAAAGGACCAACGCCAGTTCGTTGTTATATACAAAAGTCTTTATTGAAGTTCAGTTTCGATTTCAAAGCTGCGGCACGCAGCTCTATGTCTCAAACTCTAGACCGCTGTTGCTTTGGGAGTCCCCGCTGGCCCCTTGCTTCTGGTGCGTCCCCCCTGGGACCCCCCTTGCCCTGGCCATCGGCGCCCCCCTCTGGGAATCTTCTGATTCGCTGGAGAAGCTCATGGAATCTCTCGGGCCACTGTCATACTCCCCTACGCTGCCCTCAGATTCTTCCCCTTCGCTCTCCATTTCCTCTCTCCCCTGTGCCTCTGCTCCTGAGCCCCTGACAGATAGGAAAAATCTTGCCTCAGATTCTGGAGAGGTGGTACCAGTAAGAGTAGAGAAACCTTTGATGAGCCAATGGTCTAACTCAGTAAAGGTATTCTCATAAGTTTAGAATGCGATGCACCAATATGCCAGTATAATGTTATAATATTTGGCATTACTTAATGTTGCATTCAGAGGTAGCATTCCGTCCAATCCCTAAAATTAGGACTGCCCAAATGTGTCCCAGTAATCACAGGCATTGCATGAAACAGGCTTCAAGGACCCCACACTCTGTGAGCCTGTGTGGTGTCAGGTCAAGACTTCTCTTGATTGAATCCTTGCCTTATTTGAATCTCTTGCGTAGAGAAGAAGAGTACTTTTAACCAATCCGTTAAAGCAGAGATAGCAACATGTGGCCTTCTAGCTTCTGTTGGATCATAATTCCCATCATCCCTGATTTCATGGCTAGGTCTGATAGAAACTGGAGTCCTACAACATATGGAAGTTCACAGTTTGCCTGCCCATGTCAAACTTTGCCTCATGAACTAATGACACAAATAGGTGGGGGGTTAGTTATTCAAAGTGAGTGCTTGTAATGTACATGCCACCACAAGCCCATTTTCAATAATCACCATGACATGTTTACATGCTAGTTTGAATGCTGGAAAAAATAACATCTCTGCAACACAATTATCTGCAGCAGAATTTGTCCAGATCGTCTACCAGAAATGAACAACAATGGTGCATTTCCTGAATTTATGCAAATTTCTGATAATCCAGAAAAGATCTAAGGCTGTAACCCTTCAAAGCTTTATTTGGGAGTGAATTCAGTTGAAACCAGAGGGATTTGCTTATGTTTAAAATGCATAGGCTCAGGCTGCACATCTTGCTTTTGAGTTTTCTGTTGCTGTTAAGAATTGAGCTACCATTTAAAACCTTGGTGTTGAGTTGAGAACATTCTTGATTCTTTGAAACTGCTCTGTCCCCTTTTGACTTCCATGACCAAATCAGTTGCCATTATCTCCAGCTGCTCAAGGTTGAAAACAGGTCTGTTATGATGATCATCATTGTCTTCTTGCTTGTAATTTCAGCCATGAACATTAATGTTGGTGTGAGGACCGCAGCAGCCCTCCTGGACCAGTTTTATGAGAAACGGAGACTGCTCATTATATCCACTCCGACTGCAGCCAATTACTTCTATAGATTGCAACTGGGAATGCTGCAGGTGAGGCACAGCTCCACTTTAGCTCCCAAAATAGTGTAGATGAACCATGTCTTTAACAGTGCATTAACTTTTATGTCTCGAGAGTCCTTTGCTTTACAGGACCATAATAATAAGCACACATTGCAGAAACTCCCATTACAATTAATCCACTTGATGTTTATCTCCAATTCATATCTTGATTACTTTAGCCAGCGCTGTGTGGTTTAGATCTCCGGCACGTGACCGTGATTGAGTTGGTTGGAGTCTATCCAGCACAGCTGGGAAGAATAGGCTTGAGACTGATGCCTCCTGCGCTGGCTTTGCAACTCAGGTAAATTAAAAACTCTCTGTTGATAATAATCCAGAATTGTTCCCCCATCCCAATATTGCCCTTTAATGTCTTGATTGCATTTTTAGGGAAGCACAATATTTGTTAAAAGCAATACTGAATGTGAGATTCCCTTGAGCAAACAGCATCCCTCAACAGAAATTCTGCATGAGTTGGAGAATATTTCTCAAGGAGACGTGGTGCAAATTTTATACTCTCCAAGCAGTGTATAGAAAGAATATGCATGTTCTGATGTTTAATCTTGCAATCCATTTTTCTGAAGCAGAGCTCTGTCTTATACCAATTACTATGTCCAGCCCACATAAAAGCCTGCCTTTGTAGACTCAAAAGTTATATGATAAACAGGTACATTACCGTACATGCTTCTTCCATGGCAGCTGGGGGTGGAAATGCTGCTCTACTTATTACAGGTCTGGAGTCTACGGAAGATGCGCTTTTCCTATGCTTAGAGCTGTACAAATGGGATGTTCAAATTGCCACTATATCAGGGTGGCAAACCTCTGGCCCTCCGATGTTGCTGGAGTCTAACTCCAACATCAGGAGCGCCCCAGGTTAGCCACCTCTCCATTGCACAGTAAGGGGATCAGCTGCTTCATTCCACAATTGAGTGTCATAGCTCATATTGATAAACCAGGACATAATTGGCAGGATCATGCTATTGTTGAGTCCAAACCCTATTTCCACCTTTGCAAGGGGAACCAGTTGTTCTTCTACTTTTCCTCAGCACAGATGTGTTGCGCAAGGTCAGTTTGCACTGTGCTTCAGAGTTAGGGTCTTTTCTGCTCATAGGAATGTAGTGGTACCACTAAGCTGTACCAGTCATTTGAAAGAGTAGGGAAATGATGGAGTTTTTAGCACTGCATCAGTGGCTGGTGCTGCTTACTGTCAAGGTTGTAAAGAGGAAGTAGGGATGGTCAGCCTGCCCATCCCTAGTGATAAAAACAGAAGGCAATAGTCCTCCTGGAAAAAAAAACAGTGCACAATATCTTGAGCAGCTTTCATAGATGTAACATGATAACTTGTGCAAGATTGACTATAGCAGCTTTCATTCCAAGATTGGACAATTGTCTTTTTAATGCATGCTTTAAAATTCACTGTCTAAATTGTATATTGACTGGCTGACTGTGGCTGAGAGTTCAGTTGTGCATAATCTTTCTTTGACTTTAAAAAAATATCTGAAAAAAGGGGATTTTTCTTTCACATACTTCATTGCAATGGATAGTTATGGCCATACAGCAGCAGAGCATTTCTTCATGGTGCCCGGGGTGCAGGGAACACAACACGGCAGGTATATGTCCTTCCAATCAGGATTGGACTGATTAGAAGGGTACCTGCTTGTTACAACCTGCTAGGCCCACGCTGCTTTGCGAAGCTGGTATGTGGGTTCGGACTTTCAAAGCAGCATGGGGCTGGCAGGGACAGTATGAGGAGCAAAAGGTGCTCAGGGCAACGGCCTTTGCTATGCCTCTGTGACCATACATGTAATGTAGCTGCTTATTTTGAAAGCAAACCAACTGCTTCTCTCTTCATATTCTCTCAGGTTGTTGCTCCGCATTCCCCACTATAACTTCAATATGGTGGTGGTTGATAAACATGGTGTGGACAAAGAACGATATCCTTTCCCAGCGACTCCTGCTGAGCTCTTTGCTCTCATTGATACTTTCCCTTTGAGAAAAGAAGAAATGAAACTGCAAGCAGAAGCTGGCCAGTCCTGTCCCTGAGTCTGGATTGCAGCCATTCGCGTGGCGGTATGTTGCTGCCCTCCCTGCCCCTCCGGTGCTACTACACAAAGCATGGTATTATGGAAGTCACTGATGTACAGATTCTTTTTTTTTATGTATGTTTGTGTTTAGCTTTGTGTGTGTGTTGTGGAGCTTCCTTTATTTAGCGTTTTACATAATGCCTCTTCACTATTTCCAGAGATTTCTAAGAAAATCTATAGAAGAGAATGAAAATATCAAATTGCCTTGGTTAGGTTTCCAGGAATGCCTTTGAACGTTGCTCCCTGTGTAAATGTTTTCTTTTCTTTTTACAGATCTTTAATAAAGATGTTGTTTTGCAGTTTATGGTTTTAATCTTAAGCATTTGGGTATGGAGTAACTACAGAAAGTGCTAAGGCGTTATATCTAAGATACTCCCAAGGAATGGAGGCAAAGAAATAAACAGAGAATTATGTCTTATCAAACTTCATTTGGCAAAGTTTATAATTAGTACCTGCAGCTTCTCTTTTCTGGCTATACTCCTTTATTCTGGGGCAGGACATAAAGCAGGAATTGCAGCCTGTGGCTTAGTTTGTTTTTAAATTTACCAAAGTAACGTCATTAACCATTTTTAAATGTTGTTCCCACAACTTTTTGTCTTGCAAATGTTTGGGGACTACAGCTCCCATCAGCCATGCATGACAATGCTCTGGGATGATGGCAGTAGGCCTTGGCGATGTAGTGATACATCACCCAGGACTAGAAATGGTGGCTGCTTCACCCAAGTGGTATATTGTGGGTGAAACTGCCTCTGCTGAGTCCATCTGCCACCAGCACCCAGCACATGAAGGAGAGACAAGCTGCGGCAGAGGGACTCTGGAGCAGTCGTGGTTTCACGCAAAATATACCACCGCCTCTGGTCCTCATACCACTGAGGGAGGAACAAGCTACATTGGCCAGGGCTGATGTAGCTTGTTTCTCCCTCAGCTGCCCGCAGGGGCAGGTGGCTCCTTTAAACTTATCCGTTCAGGGGCATGCAGCTCCTGCTCCTCAACGGAGCCCCACATGGCCTCTGGATTGCACCAGCTGGAGGCAGGGTCCGTTGCACTTGAGGGAGCCCTGCAGATGGAGCCTGTCAGTTTCCATCAGTAGGGCTTCCTCTGTCTCTCTCCCAGGAGAAAGAGATAGCTTGTCTGCCCCTGACGCCGGCAAAGGTGGAGGGAACCCTGCCCACAGCTGGTGCGAGTTGGAGGCAGGGTGGGGCTCCTTTAAACATCTCCATTCAAGGGCGTGTGGCTGCCTGCTCTTCAACAGAGACATCAGCTGGGGGGCAGGAGCCCCTTCGCCCCTGGGGTGAAACTGCCTCAGCTCCCATGGTGAGAGCTGAAGCAGTTTCAGCCCGCGCCTCACGGGCTGGGGCCAATGCAGCTTGTTTCAACATTGCAGTGTTTTGCCAGAGTGTGATGTTCGGTCTGGTGATACATAGCAATGTTGAAAATCTAACATCACCCATCTTAACAACCACCTGGAGACCACCAACTTGCAGAAGGTTGGCATGAAAAACCAACTTAATATTCTAAAGCTAGGCTACTAAGTAATCAATGTTAGAGTAATTTCATAGTATTTAACAGGGGAGGGTGAATTCCCTTAAACTTTGCTACTCTCACTAGACTTTTCTCCCGCAAGGATAATTATATTCTAAAATTTAAAGAATAATCATCAATAAGTAGAGTTGGCTCCAGACATGTTCTTCCACAAATGGGGGAAAAAACCCTTCTGATCATAAAAGAGCCTTTGAGCCAATGGCAGGAGGGACACAATTTGCATCAGTTCCATTTCACACCCTTAGCGTCCTGTGAGCAGAAAATCACCCACAGGGAGTCTTAAACAATATCCTCTTGGGTTGAATCTAATATATTTTATGA
Source organism: Podarcis erhardii (assembly GCF_964252035.2). Classification (NCBI taxonomy): domain Eukaryota; kingdom Metazoa; phylum Chordata; class Lepidosauria; order Squamata; family Lacertidae; genus Podarcis; species Podarcis erhardii. The sequence continues at coordinate 60,988,113 of NC_138508.1, forward strand.
AAACAAATGTAGCTCATCAGCAAAGATTACCGTATTTTTTGCTCTATAAGACTCACTTTTTCCCTCCTAAAAAGTAAGGGGAAATGTGTGTGCGTCTTATGGAGTGAATGCAGGCTGCGCAGCTGTCCCAGAAGCCAGAACAGCAAGAGGGATTGCTGCTTTCACTGCGCAGCGATCCCTCTTACTGTTCTGGCTTCTGAGTTTCAGAATATCTTTTTTCTTGTTTTCCTCCTCCAAAAACTAGGTGCGTCTTGTGGTCTGGTGCGTTTTATAGAGCGAAAAATACGGTATTTTCTTATCCCATGAGGACCCGTGCAATAACAAGAACCCATCTCTGTTCTATTTTGCAGCATTTTGCAATTTTACTATAGCTGAGGGTTAGAATGATTTTTTATAGAGGAGAGAAAACCTGCTGCAAAATTGGGGAGCAAAGGCCTACACTGGGAAACAGTGACCTAGAATTGAGGTGAGGAACCTCTGGCCCTCCAGCTGTTGCTGGACTAGCTCCTTTCATCCCCAGCCAACATGGCTAATGATCAAAGCCCTGCGGAGGCTTCGAGGTCCTTCCACCAAGAGGACTACAGGATCCACATGCTTGAACTAGAGGAGTCCCTGTTTAAAAATTCAGCTTGTGCACAGATCAAAATTTTAACATGGTGAAATATTTTAATTGCACACAAAAATAAGACCTTTTACACTAACTGCAAATGAAGCCAGTCTCTCCCCCGCCCAATCCGTAAGTCTGTATAAATACATAGGAATGTACACTAAAGCAAGCCTGCATGGGGGTGGGGGGGGGGGAGTTCTGGCTGACTTTTGATAGGATTTAACATAATGCAGTTCCCTTTGTAATTTGCTACAGTTCATGCGCAGCATAATTGCTACAAATGAGACAACAGGAAAAATACATTAGAAAGACATTGCACACAACAAAGCATTTTTGCTGATAAAATAATAATAATCTAACTTACATGGATGTTTTTAACATGTTGCCAAAGCCATCTGAAGACTAGCAGGATAAAATTCTGCAGGACAGTAGTTAAAGCAAGCAGTTAGCATAATTTATTGCCACAGTTGAGTTGTGCTAGTCAACCTCTTAAGATTCAAGCAGGGGAATGAATCAACCCCACTGTCTTCTTAAAAGTTGGAGCCTGGTGCTATGAGGTGGTTATTCCATGGTGTGCTAGAGACAACATTACTTGTGCCAGTCAGAAGGCAGTATCCCCATGGACTTTTGGTGCAGACCGAACAGCATCGTCTGGTAAAGTTTCAGAAGAAAACATCTTCACTTAGAACAAGGGGTGACCACCATTTGGCACTTCAGAGTCTGTTGGACTCCCATGAGCTGCAGCCAGAATGGGTGATAGAGATGGGGAGGAGCTGGTATCCAGCAGCATCTGGAAGACCACAGATTATCTACCCCCGATCCTGATTTTTTAAGAGGATCTACTATTTTTATATGCAAGTATCCACACCATTGCCAGAAAACCCAGTAGGCGCATGTGAAACACGGCAGAGTGTGAGACCTGTGTTTAGTAAACAAACTGTGTGTCTCAACTAAAGAGACCTTTTTTAGGGTGGTGTTAAGACAGATGAAATTTGTGAATTTTGGGAGGTTTTCAGATTTGAAAAGTGGAAGTCTGGTCTTTTTTTGTACTTTCTGACTTTGGGTCTTTAAAATGCAATTCACATCTATCTATAAGCTGGAAAATTACAAAACTGGTGTAGTTAAATGCAAAAAAGAGAGAGAAAGAAATTGTAACAATACTGTTATGAGATTCTATGATCTGGTTGCATGGCAATATGAAGAGACAGGAAAAGTTTGAAAGCTGCCACCATACCTGCTCTACTGAATTCATCTCTACCCTGTGGGATACAAAATGGAAAACAGATTGCCACTCTTCATTTTGTCCATTCATGCACCAGCCACAAACCTAGCCTTTTGGGTTGCTGTTGGTATTTACAGTATCCAGTTTCACCTAGTATCGATACCATTTTATGGCAATGGCTGCAGTTTTCAAATGGAAAAAGTGATTTTTGAACACAGAAATGGACCTGTTGTGCTTCTTCTGAATCACTGCTGTGCCTCATCTGTTCACCCACTAAGACTTAAATGAGGTCTGATTCACATGCTGCGTTTCAGCCATTTTTAATATATTTTTAAAAATCTTCCTCTATGTATGTATACCATGCCACAAAGCCAAAGTGCAAAATAGTCTATGCACATCTAGTTGGAATACAGTACTGCTTTTAGTGCAAAAGCCAGTGTTGGTTTTTTTAAAAAACAACAACAAATAAGTGGGAGCTTGATTTCATTAAGAATGTGTAATTGAAAGTCTGGGTAAACAGAAATTTACCGTGTGTGTCCCCGTAACTCAGTATTTGAGTATATTGCTCTACATGCAAAAGGTCTCTCACATTTCTAAACATAATTATTATTGTTTTACTGTGGGAAAGATGGTCCTTCTAAGACCCTGGAGAACTGCTGCTGGGTAAAGTTATCAGCAGAGAGCTAGGTGGACCAGTGGCCTGACTCTTAATAGCGCTTCCTATGTTCATAAATTCCACCAAAGTGAATGACATCCTAACTCTCAGATGACAGGACTTGGACTTCAGGGCTCAGCTTTCGCTTTAGTGGTATAAATAATGACTTGGGCAGTGCATCTGGCAAGAGCCACAGAGACATATGGCCCTCACCCAAGAGCCTATGTTTATTTGAAATGGTTGTGCTGCCATGGACACCATTTGAGAGCCACCCTCCCTGCCAGAAGTATGGTTCACAACTACATTGGTTGCTTCTGCACCACCAATAACTAATCCAGCAGTTGGGGCCTCCCGACAGTGTGAAGATCCTATTTCTCACTGCTCTGCTCTTTGCTTTAGTGGCACAGCATTCACAGTATCTTCAAAAGAAAGCAAACCAAAGTAGACTACAAGTCAAAGTGCACTTCCAATGCAGTTCTTCAAATTGAATGCTCCTATTCTCTTTCAGCCAAATTAAAATGGAAAAGGCACAGCATTGGACCCTTTGAATTCTTCAGCGCAATGTACTGCCTGAAGCTACTCAGCAGGAGCAGTGACTATGTGCCATTTGAGTTCCAGTGACTGAGGAGTTGGGTGGTAAACGGTTCACAGCAGGATTAATGCACCACAAGTGCCTCATCTTTGGACTGAACCAGAGCTTTATGAAAGAAGAAGAAAGATACCATCAAGGCTGTACTTCAAAACTGGTTCACATCCTACTCTGACTAATGTACTTTAAGGCCTGGATCAGGCGTGGCTAACATATGACCTTCCAGATATTTGGACTTCAATTCCCATCAGCCCCAGCCAGCACGGCCAGTAGTCAGGAATGGCATGAGTTGGGTTACAGCTGACTGGAGGATCTCAGGTTAGCCTAGCCACCCTTGACTTAGATAGAAAACAAATACAATACAATAACAAAAAGCTGAAAGTAGTAGGTATGCACAACTTAAGGAAAGGGATGAGGGTGGTGATGGATATTAGTATTACAGTTTTCAAGTGCTTAAAGGGGGTTTGGGGTAAAGGGGAATAATTGATCATTCAATTCCTTACAACAGGGAAGGAGGTTTAAGTTAAATATATTAGCAGCAAACAGCTTAAATCTTAGTGCAGTTCAGTTACTTGGTAGAGGCTATTTTAAAAAAGTTTAGTAGGCACTAACAACCCTGTTTTAGGGCACCGATTTGATTATCTGCTTGAAAGCTTTCAACTAACTTAGGAATGTTTATTAATTATTCTGCTCTGAAGGTGTCAAAGTCTTGGGAAGAATTAAGTTGGTTATACGTAGAAACGTAGGGTGGTATCCAGTTTCGCCAGCACAATGAGACTTCCTCTCCTCTCCCCACACCCCCTCAAAATCTACTCTGTAGAATCCTCCAACTCTCAGGAGCAGATTTTTAGACTGTAGGGAGAGGCAAAGTTACGTTGTGTACGTGGAGGCCTGCTGCGCTAGCAGAATAGCAGCACTGGATGCAACCCTTAATGGCAATTGCTTCTTCTGTCCAATTGTTATGAGTGTCCTGGTTGGAACATGCCAAACAAATGTCTAAAGGGGGGGGCACAACCACTGAGATTTGTGGGTACTCTTGAAATGTTTATGTCAGCAAATTCTCCTGGTCTCTAAACCACCCCCACCCCCAAATAGCCATTCTGCTTCTGTGAGGAAGTAGGGATTCCTTAACTGCTTATTACCAAAGCCACTTCTGGGAACCATTCAAGAATATGAACATGCAGAACTTGGAAGGGAAAGTAAATGGAACTAATTATTGTTGCAGCTTGTCTGCAATCTGACACCCATCCCCTTTGCATCTTCCAACCATTAGACTTACTTGAAATGGGCTTGGAGTGAATTGACCTAAACAGTATCACAAAGCACTTTTGGGCCTATTTACTAATCACATTTCTCCTGTGAAAACACAACCATGTCTTGAAATAATAACAATCTACAGAAACTGCTTGAACTAGGGTTTTGTAGAAAATTTTAAAAGAACTTAATCCATCCACTCAGTCACAGTAGGAAACACAATGATAAGAATCACAGGAAAGTGCTGAATGCATTTATAATCTGTTTCAAGAGAGTTGAAAGTCCAAGTTGACGAAAAGTCCTTGTTTTCCCTATTTGACATGTGCAAATTACACCAGGAGCTGCTCCATGGCAGGTCGGCTTTCATCATACCACCCTGTAATTGTACAAGCAAAATACCTGGAGTTTTTTCTGTGCCTATGCATAGCCCCTCTCAGAGTCTGCGCTTTCCCATGCTAGATCTCAGCATTAATACACCTTCCACAGAATCCCCAGGACAATCAATCATTCTTTGCCAGAGAAGTTGCTCCTCTCCTTGAGAATCCATCCAGTCAACTTCTTTGCCGTTACTGAAACCTGGAAATTGCAAAACATGGCAAAGGTCAGCACATTTGCCACCATCGGAGAAATATATTGATTTTTTAACTAAATAAATAAATGCCCAATGTATTCTGTCCTATAGCCTCTGAAATCTATTTTCCTTTTCATGTAGGGAAAAAAACTAAACCCTAAACTATTAAAGAATGTGGTTAGATTAAGTCTAAAGGAAGAGAAGAGTAAAAAAAAACCAAAAGACCCAAAACTAAGTTACTTTTAAAATAAATTTAATGGATATGAAAATGGAGCAGGTGCATTTTAAGGATGAAGTGCTTCATGTCTTGAATTCCCACTTTTTAAATTAATGGTAAAAACAACAAATGAGCTTTAAACAGTGAATGAAATGTGTGCTTCACCTATACATATGCAACATCTAAAGAATCAGACGAAGTGCTCTATTTAAATTTAGGGCTGTAGTTCAAATAGCTAAAATGTAAAGCACTGGACAACTAGGGGGGGATTGGTTGACCTCCATTTTGGGGGTGCCCCAAAGCACTGCAACATTTTAAAAAAATATATTAAATTATACTTGGGGGCTGTAATAGAATCAGTAAGCCTGGTGGGATAAAGTCTTTAAGTCCACTTAAAGGTTGGAAGAGAAGGCCAGGCAGAGCTCTTGGGGAGGGGGAAGCTGACACACACTAGAAATGAAAACGTGAGAAAAACCTGTTGATTCCTCCATGCCCTTTTGACGTGCAAATAGTTCCCCACCCACCAAAAGGAGGCAAGATACATCTAATCAAATCACTGCTCTTACCTCCTCCACAACTCAGGCGAACGCCTCCCAGGAAGATATTACTGGCAAGGGACTCTTTGTCCCAGACAGTGAGTTCTACGCAGACATTCTGTATATCTCTAGGATTCAAGCCACTAAAAGTGAAAGTATGGTTCCAGTGGGGATTCACGGTCTTTTTTATTACTTGGGTTTTGTGCTTAGATGCCTTGTTGTTGTCAGGAAGCAGGTACCTAAGGGAGAGAAAAGAGTTAGACAGCAGTAAGACGTTATGGGTTTGGTTTTCGTGACACAAGCAATCTAAATGACGAGAGAATCACTACAGTGGTACAGTGGTGCCTCGCAAGACGAAAAGAATCCGTTCCGCGATTCTCTTCATCTAGTGGTTTTTTCGTCTTGCAAAGCAAGCCCATTGACAGCTTAGCGGATTAGCGCTATTAGCGGTCTAGCGGCTTTTAGCGATCAGCTGAGAAGCGGCTTATCAGCGGGTCAGCTGTTAAGCGGCTTAGTGGCTTAGGAAAAGGGCGAAAAAAGCGGGGGGAAACTGCGGGAACTCGCAAGATATTTTCATCTTGCGAAGCAACCCCATAGGGAAATTCGTTTTGCGAAGCGCCTCCAAAACGGAAAACCCTTTCGTCTAGCGGGTTTTCTGTCTTGCGAGGCGTTTGTCTTGTGGGGCACCACTGTACCTCTGGTTACAAACTTAATTTGTTCTGGAGGTCGAACCCGCTCATAACATGAGGCACGCTTTCGCTAATGGCGCTTCTCACTGCCACGTTGCCAGTGCGCAACTTCCACTTGCATCCCGGGGCAAAGTTTGCAACCGGGAGCATCTACTTCCGGGTTAGCGGCGCTCGTAACGTGAAGCGTTCACAAGGAGGGCGGTAGATAACACGAGGTTCCACTGTAATTTAAATGACCAGGTTTTAATGAGTGTAGCTTTAGGAGCTGGTTCCCAAGCATTCTTTTTTCCTCCTCCACCCCCATCCTCTTTTCCTTGTGTAGACATGAAGTCAGTACTTACCTGTTTGTCTTTTGTAAGTTTAGGCGATTTTAAATTTGGAGGTTTAAGTATAATATGTTGGTATGGGAAACTGTCGTGTAACGGGCCAATGGCCGTAATAAAGATCAATCCAATCCAATCAGTACTTACTTTTGGGTAGTAGTCAACTAAGTTCTACTCAGAGTACAGTGGTACCTTGGTTTGCAACCGCTTTGGATTACAACCATTTTGGATTACAACCACATCAAACCCGGAAGTGTGTGTCGCTTTTTTTGGATTACAACCAATTGGGGGGGGGGGCGAAAGCGTGCCTTGGGTTACAACCTGTTTTGGTTTACAACCGGACCTCCAGAACGGATTATGGTTGTAAACCAAGGTACCACTGTAGATGCAATGAAACCAATGAATATGATTCAAGTTAGATCCATTAGCTTCAATGGGTCTGCTCAGAATAAAAGTTAGTTAAATTCTACCCAGGGTATCCAGCCCAAGAGACAATAAAAAGGAAATTGTTAAATTGCTGAGCTTTTACCAAAAATATGCAACATTAATAAAACCATACTCATTACTAGAGGTTTGGAAAGAAGTCAGTGTAACACCAGGGGATAAAACAGTGGGACATCTGCATCAGTAATTGGTAACTGTACAGAAAGCAAGGGTAAGAGCAAATGCAGAGTTCTCATATGAAGTAAGCAGAGGGTTCCTCCAAATATCCATTTTGTACCCCATGTCATCCACTGCAAATGGAAGTATGACATCAGCCCCACCCCAAATTATTCAAAGAGTTAGTTACAATGGTGTTTCCCCAATGTATGATGCGACCACTCAATGATTGCTCTACGCAAAATATCGAAAAGCAGCAGGAAGAACGTCAAGGAGCAAGACTTGTGTTTATTCCACACACAGACACACACAGAGAAATTAAAAGTATATTGTTGAATAAAAATGTCAGATTCTGTGCAGAAACATTCAACATCCACAGGCATGCTAAGGAGGGGGGCGGGGAAATACCCTTTCACAAATGTGTCAGAAGTGCCTCCTGACTTCACAGCTGTCAAGTTCTTGGCTTCCTTGATGACAACTTCTAATATGCCTCCTGGCGGCAGTTGTGGGTTTGCCTTCTTTTCCTTCTTAGAGTTCTTCTTTCCTATATTAAAAATAAACCAATGGGGTAAAACCTCTTTACCCAGCTTAAAGAGTGTGTGTATAAAAACACACTTCAGTATTTTAGATAACCCACTGCCATCCCAGATTAGAAACTTCACACTTATCCCTATGGCTCACCCAAACAACCATATTAGCCTTCCTAAGCAGAAAATAACTTGCACACCATGCATTCATATTTCTCATCTAAAAGTCTTGCTTAACTCAATAACTCAACATTACATACATCAAGACAAATCTTTGTTCATCCTTCCATCTCCTGCATTAGGTCATAAATCTGAATAAAAAAACCTACGGACCCAAACATGCCTAGATAAATATGATGCAGTTTATCAAATAAACCAAGTAGCCATATTTAGCTTCTATTAAAGTAAAATAGAAGATGTCATTGACAAGGTAAATGTGTCTACAAGTGTGATATCTCACATTTAAAGGATTGATAATAAAGGGATGGACAAAGATAATCAAGGGCACTAGATCTCTGCCCTGACCAAACTGCATGACAGATTATTCTTCAATTAATAGGCCACAAACATTTATGGGGTGGTGGTGAACTGGAGCAAAACCAGGATATAATAATGTGGGTTGCACCTCTTGACTGCATGAATATAGAAGCAGATCATGTAAAAAAAAAGAAGAAATGCATATTTTGCCCCTTTATAGAAAAGGTGCTACCTGTCTCCTACAGATATATTTAGCATGTGTCTGTAGTATTCTGTGTACTGTACAATGAAAATACTAAGCCTCCTTAGCCAAGAAGAGCCAAAAATCAAATTGTAGCATAAGGCTGAGGAATTTACAGCTAGCAATCAGTTACACTCGTTTAGGAAAGCTGACACATCCTACTTGTTCCCAAAGGTTTATTGTTGGGGCTCAGTACTTCAGCAAATAAAAACCTGTAACTAGAAATTCCTTCAGAGATTGGTAAGTAATTGAACAGTAGGTAATTCCATATTCTACAGCCTAACAGTTTTATGTCTGCACAAGATGACAAATTTCAAATCCTCCAGAGAACGCTGGATGCTCCCATCTATATTTACCTTGAATTTCTCCTAGGGGAAGTGTTAAATTCCTCTCAGGGGGGATGTACCGTAAGACAACTATCAACTCTCCTTTGTACTGAAGACCTGTATCAGCTACAACTTCCATCTGAAAAGGTGAAGCAAAACAGAAGTAATTGGAATGTTCTTTCCCTATTTGTGTTACATGCGGGTGGTAAGCAGAAGAAAGTACATGCAAATGGAGGAAAGTAATACTTCCTGAACCTAATACAGAGCTGGTCAGATCTAAATAACCAGGGACCCATTAAGCTGCTGAGACAAGGACAAATTGTTCTGGAAGAGCTGCAGAAAAGGTAGCTCATGAAATCTTCTGTGCTCAAACTTGCAGCGATAGCATGGTTCACATAGCTCCTTGCAACAACTCAAACCTTACTAGATAGGCCTAAAGTTCATCTACGTTGTCTCTGATTATGGCTAGTTCCATGCATGTGTGTAAAACTGCATGCTGCAGAGAAAGTTGAGAGGGGGGTGGACTTCCCCACAATCTTTCATAACAACAGGGCCTGAGGTCATTCAGTGAAGTTGAAGATTCAGGACAGACAAAAATGGAGTACTTCTCTACACAGCACATAATTAAACTATACCCTTTACTACTGCAGAGTGCAATGGTGGCCTCCAATTTAGCTATCTCAAGAGTTAGCCTTATCTTCCATGTCTATCAATCACTTAGCCATGAAGGCTACATTCGACTTCTAGGATCAGAGTGCTATTGCACTTATGTCCTGCTTGTGGGCTTTTTGAGCACATCTGGTTGGCCACTGTAGGCAACAAGGTGCTGATCTAGAGAGTCCTTTCATCTCACCCAGCAATACTTTTCTTATCTTCTTACAAAGCAGTAAATAAAGAGAATGAGCTTATATTGCAGAGATTTCAGGTCCTTCATTTCCATGGCCTGCTGTTTGCAAGAAATTGGTTTCCACTGAGGAGGTAAGCCCGAACTGTGATTCATAAAGCACCTTTTGTTGCTGCAAACTCACCTACGTGAAATCTAGAAACCACCCTCAGTTTAAGCCAATTGGCATTCCTCACCTTGGGCTGAAGCATGAACCATTCATCAGCTTGATGTTCAAAGTTCCAGGAGTCCAAGGGTATCTCCACTTCTCCTAGAAAGCTGTTATGCCCAAATCTGTCATAATGCCAGACAGAAAGCTGCAAGGTCCGAGTCTCAAGCTGTGTATGGCTGATGACATACTAAAGAGTGACAAGAGGCCAAAAGAAGATTACAGGAGTGTAACAGAAGCCTTAGGAGTTTTAAATTCAGGAAGGTGCCAGCAGTTTATTTCAGCAAAGTGAAAAAAGCCCCTCTGCTAGGGCAGACCAAATCAATCAGAGGAGGTTCTTAACAGGAAGAGATCTATAAAATGCTATTGTTCCCTTACAAGCTTTTTCTTTCTTGCTGCTGCCAATTTGTATTATTTCTCGTATTATTTCATTATCAAACAGTAACCACTGATGGAGCTTCTTAAAATACCCCTTTCAACTCCCCCCCCCCATATAGCAATGAATGTAGATGCTGGAAACAATTAACCTTTCCCCTTTGTCCACTATTTTAAAAAGGAAGGAGAACTGACAGATACTACTGAACTCTCTAAAAATCTAGTTACTTTAACTTCTGCACTGGCTTCGCATTTTCATGGTTTCTTCAGATCATGAAACCAGATTCTCCCCCCCCCCCTTTTAAACAAAAATCTGAAGATATCAGAGGACACCAGGAGACTCTAGGGAGTTATATGATTAGAAAGCAACCAAGAGCAGGCCTGATCTAGCAGAAAACAATAAACCAGGAAGAGAAATACAGTGGTGCCCCGCAAGACTAATGCCTCGCAAGACAGAAAACCCGCTAGACGAAAGGGTTTTCCGTTTTGGAGGTGCTTCGCAAAACGAATTTCCTATGGGCTTGCTTCGCAAGACGAAAATGTCTTGCGAGTTCCTGCGGGGTTTTTTCCTCCCCCCCTTTTTCTAAGCCGCTAAGCTGCTTATCAGCTGATCCGCTAAGCCGCTTATCAGCTGATCCGCTAAGCCGCTTAACAGCTGATCCGCTAAGCCGCTTATCAGCTGATCCGCTAAGCTGCTAATAGCGCTAATCCGCTAAGCCGCTAATGGTCTTGCTTCGCAAGACGAAAAAACCACAAGACGAAGAGACTCGCGGAACGGATTCTTTTTGTCTTGCGAGGCACCACTGTATACTTATTCATGAAAGTGTCACAAAGAAATATGCTAGGAAATTGAACTTCTGGCTCTTAACTTCCATGCTAGGTTTATCTTGCAGGGAAAGAATCACTAAACTTGTCCACATTTGACAGTGCACTGTCAGACATGTAAAAATACGACAATATCATATTATTATAAGGTGGTATATAAATAATTTTACAAATAAATACATAAATAAGAAGAGAAATTCACTTTCTAAAAGTTCCACTACTCTTCTCACAAAACCCCTAAGGGAACTGTTTTAACTCAAAACAAAAACAATTTTCATTGCTACTCAAAGTATCCAATCCATCACATGATCATAAAGGGAACATGGAGATTTTCAGTGGCTCTCAGTTCTCACCTTCAGTGTTTCATTGAACTCAGGGTTAGTACTATTGCTTTTAATTTTTGTCTTCCGTTTGCTTTGACGAGACTTGTCCGGCAATAAGTATGCTTTGACATAGCTGTAGATTGGGAAGTAAATCATTAACAGAATCCAGTAAATGCTATAATGCTACACACACAGACAAGAAACTCTTACAGCATGACTGTAATTCCAAACCACAAACCAAGTTGCTTGTGATGCATGAGAAAGGTCTGTATGTTTATTCATCCAGTCATGCATAACAATTTAGGCCTAGCTCTCACTGAGATAGTAAGTCTGTGTTCAGGCAGGAGTACTTCTGACTGAAAGTGATGGCTCACATGACTGAATATTCCTCCCTACTGAAAACAAAATAAATCCTGCATGCATAAAATGAGCATCTCAAGAAGCGTTTTAGACTACTCTGCTCATTGACATGCCAATTTTACATACGCATGGATATGTGGAATAACAAGCAGCCTCAAGAGTCCACACCTGCAGTCTGAACAGTACAGCTCAAATACAGTTATATCCCACCGTACTCAGTTAGTACCAGTGATTTTTTTTCCTTAAAAAACATGTTTAGGGGTACTCTCATTTTGACTGAAGAAAATCACCAGGAGAAGAAATGAAGCCACCATCAGATTCACAAAATGTTTAGGGGTATGCGTACCCCTGGGTACCCCAGAAAAGAGCACTGGTTAGTACTATGCCCTAAACTCCCAACTGATCTCAAATGCCATGAAAATTGCAAACTTCATCCTTTCTTCATATCCTGGCTAACCATAATTTAAACGAACCACAGCTCCCAAAAGTTGATTATTGTAGACAACTGCTAGCTGAAAAGCAGAAACACATTGGGGGGGGGGGGAGGGAGTGAATGTACAACATTCACCACAGTTCATTCAGGTAGTGGGAAATTATGGCTTCCCAGTTCATATGAACTCAGCCAGAGCCTTGTCTCACTTTGACTGCAGATTTGAGAATGTTAGACTAGGAAAGACCACTGCTTCTTATCTTCTCCAGTTTGCAGCTCACCTCTCCACCTCTTTCATCAGTCTCCCAGTATTAGTATATCAGATGCACTGAGGTTTGGATATGATAAAAGTGAGACTTCTGCTTTTCGCACCTTATGCAAAACACTGAGAACCTGTGCAAGACTACTGGGTGCCCTCCTTGCCAGGTGGCAATCCTGAGCAACTGGGTATTATGTTTTCTTACATGCTGTCTCACAAGTAAATATGACTGAATCACAAGACTAATGTAAAAGGTTCTTCTTTGCTTACGGATCTGTTTTCTGCTTCTTTTCATCTGCTATGGCCAAGTTCCTGCATTTTTTTACCAAGATGTTGAGGGCTCCTGTTTTATAGCTGTAGTTAATTTGGAGACAAATTTCACCACTGATCTTCACGTTGCCATAGTCCCCCGTTTCACTATACACACTTGTCATACTATTGATGCTGGTCTGAAAAAAGAGGCGAGAGAGAAATAATCCATCAGGCTGAGTCACATCTTTAAAAGCCGTATCTTGAATGGTACTCATTCTGCAAAAATTGCTTCTCTCCTGTATTCATGGAAGATCTGCCTAAGAAGAACTAGAATAATCAAATTTGGCATTTTACTACAGAGTGACTTACATGATAAACTGCGTTGTGCTCTACGTTCATAATGCATTTCAATATAGGAAATGCTTTTTCCCCCCAATATAACTGAGATTGTTGGGAAAACAGCTATTCAAGTGTTATTTGATACATATATATCCTGTTCTTCCTTCAAGAACCTCATAGTGGCTTACACAGTTATTCTAACTGCTCCCTTTTATCCTCACAACCATGAGGTGAGGTAGGTTAGGCTGAGGTTGTGGCCCAAGGTCACCCTGTGAACTCATGGATGAGTGGAGAGCTCCTTAGTCCTCATTTTACTACACAAGAAGTTCAAAACTGAATAAAACCAGTGGCCTCAGGGCCAGTTCAGATTTTTATTCCATGCAAATACATCTGACCTGGCGCATGGGATCCTTCTGTGTTGATGCAAATTACTTGGCAGTGCCAGCGCTCACTGAAAAGTGCTGATTCAGCTGTTACCTCACCCATTTTGCTGCAAGTCTTAAGACTACTCTATAAGGCAAAACCAGCAAGCATATGGATTGACAGTCATGGAGTACTCAGTTCCAGGTCTTCAAGAACTTAGTTTATGTTTGTGATTTGAGCGTAACAGGAGACAACAGCCAACTTCTTTCCACTCATATATTAATGCAATATGAAAGGTAAAAGGTAAAGTACTCCTGGAAGGTTAAGTCCAGTCAAAGGCGACTATGGGGTTGCGCACTCAACTTACTTTCAGGCCAAGGGAGCCGGCGTTTGTTCGCAGACAGCTTTCTAGGTCATGTGACCAGCATGACTAAACCTCTTCTGGCACAACGGAACACCGTGACGGAAACCAGAGCGCATGGAAACGCCATTTACCTTCCCGCCACAGCGATACCTATTTATCTACTTGCACCAGTATGCTTTCGAACTGCTAGGTTGGTAGTTATATTAATGCAATATGAAAAACTGAGTGCTAACTCTAGTTATGAGTAGCAGTTGAAACCTATTGAAAGATTCCCCATTTTAAAGGTGTTTTCTCCCCCAAAGTCTATTATTATTTCCGTCCCCCTCCCCCAATATGCCCCCTGCCCCCTGTCTTAAAATCCACTGAATATAGAAAACAAATATAAATTTTCTTTTTAATGTTATGATGTTATGTGACCACGCACATCATATGTAAGGGTAAGGGGATTTGTTTCTTTGAATTAATGAGGTACTTAGTATCAATTATCAAAAATATTTTTAGTTATTTAAGCTAACTGTCTATGAAAATGGAAAGAGCAGCACAAAAAGGAGACTTTTGAGTTTCTCAGAAAAATGAGGGGAAAATGAGGGAACTTACAGTGTCACCATCTGCTTCTGGAACATTTAAATAGGTCCATTTCCTGTCAGAACTTGAAGGAGAATTCTTTAAGAGAAAGAAAAAGGGGGAAAGGAGGCAGGGAAAGGGAGAGGAAAGAAAGAAAGAAAGAAAGAAAGAAAGAAAGAAAGAAAGAAAGAAAGAAAGAAAGAAAGAAAGGGAAATGTAGAAAGGGTGAAGAGCAAAGTGTTCAGTAGCTGCCAGAAGAATTCAGAAATGCAAGGATCAGCTTTAGAAAATGAAGACAGAGAAGTCCTATTCCAATATACCACAAATATGTAATGAAGCGCTATGTACAGAAAGAAAACTGCTGGTACTTAAGTGAGCAAGTTATTTTTCTCCCGTAACAATAAACCTTAGGTATACTCTCATTACCTCTTACTCTGCATCCAGTGCAGTCCCACTACTAGTTTTTGAGGCCACATTCACATGACATATTGATCCTGTAGTTCCTTGACAAATACTGGCTGTTCAAGGAGCTTTTTCTTAAAAAAGCTTCCATCTTACAAGAAAACTGGGTGCAAAGTAAGCAGTAATGAGAACATACCCTGACAGCTGTCACACAGAAGAGCACGGCAGACTCAGGAATAGGAGTTTGGGGTGAGGGGGAAAGCTGCAGGAGGGGAGAAACCAAAAACATCACACATGTCAGAGGAAGAGATCCCTGTTCTCTCTCTGATGTGAACAGCACTGTGCAAAGACAGCTTGAAACACAGCAGGGGGTGATGACCTCTCTGTGCTTCAAGCTGCTAATAGGAACTACTCTTAAACTATGTTCAGAAAATGTAATTTTATTTCTCTCTTGCAGCACAAGACGAACACTTGGATAAAAGGGTTTACTTATCATACGGGAGATGTCTATGGCAACCTATTTACAAATGAACAGCAATCAGCATATTTTAGTCTTTTCTTAAAGCTGCTTAAAAAGGTAGAAGTTACCTTAAGTGCAGTTAACATTGCTGCTGTTAAATCTAGGGGTGGTAAGCAACTTTTGCTTATTCTTCCCTCTCACCGCAGCCCCCTCCCCCCCAGTGTCACAGCCCACACCACTGGAAAGGTGGGGGACATCTTCTAGAACAGTGTGGGAGGTGGTGCTAGGGAATGGAGGCTGAGTTGGGAATCAGCAAACACAGCCAATGGGATCCCACCGCTGGGGCTGTGTACATTATTTTCCTACAAAGAATTCTGGGACATGTGGACAGACCTACGTTTTTAAGCACCCCTAAATAGAATACGATTCCCAGGATTATTTGGGGGAAATAATGTGCATGTACACAGCCCAGGTCAAAACATTCCCCGGATGAGTTGAGCACCACCATACGCAAAAGGCAAGTCTAGATCAAACCCATGTTATTTGCTGGATTTAAACAATAAATAAAGGATCAAGTGACATGGTCAGCCTTCTATTTAAGTCAACACTTTTGACATTTTAATCCTAAATACAGCTTGCCTGATACCCAGAATCATTTCTTGTAAGAGCGGCATAATTAGCAAAATACCCATGGGGCTTGGCTTCACCATCGCAAAGAACTAGCCGCAGATTGCTAGTCATATTACAGCTGTAGATGACTGGCAACAGTCATCCGTTATGACACTAAGAGAAATCTATGTTGGGCTCAAGGATGTCTCAGGATGTCAAAACTATTTATCTTCTGGGCTTCATTCAGACAACAGGCAGAAACTGGAGCACTGGCTTAAAGGGTGGCATACACTAAACTGGAGATGTGCTGGAGGTCAATAACCAGGATCTCCCATGATTGAAATGAAAAATACTATCCGCCACACCCTGCGACTGGATAGAGCCTACCTGCAGAACCAGGGGAAGGGCTTAAATATTTCCCCTCACAACATTTTTTGATAACTGTTCCCCTCAACCACAGGCAACTGCTGTTATTTTTCCTATAGGGAAAATACTAGTGCCTGTACGTTTGCCTGGGTAAAGAGCTTCTGTTTGTGGGAGGGAATTTTAAATCAGAAAAACAGTGCTGGGGGAAGGGTTAACACCTCCCTCTCCCAGCACCATGGTCTTCATCAGATCCACCCCCCCCAAAAAAAAAACTACTAAAGAAAAAGAAAAAAGCAACTCCTGATCCCTTACATCACATTTTGTTTGGCCTTTACTGTGAGCCAGATGAAGAAAAAAGGTCAAAATGGGCCCATGTATGATACCATTGCCCAGCCTTGAGGTTAGACATATGAAGTGATCTCATCTGACGTGCACACAGGTCGCAAATCTCCTCACTCAATGAAAGTTGCTGAAAAGTGTTTTTTGTCGCTGCCACAACCTGGAGTACCTGGTGCAGCTAAGAATCCAAAAGTAGCCTAAAGCACTGAGGAACACAAGCTGAATCTCAATTGATTGTGGGAATCTTTCTCTCTCCGAATAAACCAGAATGATACAGTTGTCAATATTTTTACAACTAATAATAACATAAAATGTATAACAGCAACAACACACTGAGCAGCATGCAGCAACAACACATTCCAGCTTTGAATAAACAGTACCCATCCTACTGTAATGTTGACTAAAAACTCCCTTTTTAAAATGTTGCTTTCAGTAGGCACCCTTAGTTCTTGCGCTTCTCTATTCTTTAACTCAAAGTGAGAAAGTGGGGTGTTGATGCTTTTCCCAACTCCCTCTGCCGTGTGTGTATAGCCCCATTACTCAAGAACTCCTACTGTGTCTGTCTTGTCTTTCTGTGCCACGGCATACCAAATTGTACAAAGTCATTAGCAGAGGCATTTAATAACCAGAAACTCAAATTAGTGGAGCATAACACTATGGAAATAAAACCAAATGCACTAAGGATGCCATATATTTACAGGCAATAGAGCTCTAGTGCAAAACTTGATACCCCCATCAGGAATGCCATTCCACACCTTCTGCCAATAGGTTTCCACTGAGGTCTGTCTACCTTCTGTGACCCTCATCCACAGTTGATATGCAGGCCCCACATGACACAGAATTGTGACTGAATGCAATAAGAACTCTCTTCCCTGTAATCCACATCTCCAATTACCCCAATTTGTCTTATACCTGCTATGTCAATATAAACAGTTTATTCAGCAGTTTTATTTTTCCAGATATTCTGGATGTCTCCCAGGCCATTTACATCACTGGAATTGTATTGTTTTCCATTTTTTGTTGAAAGGTGTGCCAAACATGTTACACTTTGTATTAAAATGTATTAGCAATCTGAGCTCAGGAAATTAAATTATGTGCAAAGAAAAACAAAAGAACTATGCAACACATATAAATTATGGAAATTATATAGATTTTCGTAATTTCGCTTATACATAGCATATTCCAATTTTGTTAATCAGGATGGGCAAAGATATCGAAGTTTCTTCCCTCCTGCAAGAAATAATATTCAGTCACCTGCCTGGCTTCTGATCTTCGTCAAAGAACGCCCACAAATTTTTAAACTTATCCATGTTGTTTTCAAAACAATAACACAATAGCAGAAATTCTAAGGAAGCTGAATTCACCACCAAATTTTGTTCTTCCATGGAATTGTGATACACACACACCCTTGGCCTTATTATGCAAATCAATCTAGAAACCCACTTTTGTGTTATCTTGATTATATATTGTCACAAGGCTTGCAGAAATAAACATCACCACTTTTTGCAATAGTGGCTTTTTCTTCTTCAGGATGAATATATTATATACAGAGCTGAATCTCTTTCTACAAAAATATATGTGAGACTATAGTAATTCAACAAGTATATATCTATTAAAACACATTTATCTTTGTAATTGGCTTCCCTGGCAACAGCTACTGGCTACATCCCTGCATACATCAACAGAGATATAATAAGTCATCTTTAAATAACTGCATTCTTCTCTCTCCAGCTGGGCTAGCTGCCTTGGTTCTGTCCATTGATAGAATTCCAAGATTCATTTTACATGTTGGAGCCTTAAATCATTCATGCTTTCGATGCACAATCTAAACAACAGTTTAAACGCCTCTCCAGTGAGCTGCTTTCCCCTCAAATTCTAGTCCAATCACCATTTAGGGACATTTGGATTTGACACAACAGAGAAAGCTGAGCAGATTTTGGATTTAGGCCACAAATCATTATTGATTCGGACATAGTGTTGAGTTGTGGTTCCCACACACACTCCGAAGAATGGTCGGCAGAGGAATAAAGGAAAGGAGAGTAAAACGAATGTACTGAATAGAGAAGAATGAATAGTTTATAACATATATCAACCAAGTATATATGTCACAGTAAACCATAGTTTTAAACAAACCATGATTTAATGTGAATGAGTAAACACGGTGGTATGTGCTGCTCTAAAGTTCCTACAGCTCTTCCTCTGCTCCTTCTGTGCTGCAGATCAAACAAGTAAAAAATCTGGCTTGTTGGGTTATCCAAAGCTGGGCTCATGGTTTGTTTTCTGCCACACAAACCCAAGTTTGTTCTTGCTCATAGTTTGTTTGATGGAGACTAGGTTCAGACAACACAACAAGCCAGATTCTGGTTAGTTTTGGCCGTGGTGCAGGAACAGAGGAAGAGCACGGGGGAAACTTTTGAGCAGCATGCACTCGCTTTCTACTTGTTCATATTAAACCATAGTTGGTTTTAAGCTATGGTTTAAAGTGACACATGAACTAGGCCATCAACACTACACTACAGGAAGAAATTGTACAAGGAAAATACATAGTAATGGAAAACTTACTGTTGATAATCCACTGATCATATTGGTATGTCTCTTTGAGTAGCCAGAGGCCACAATGTCATCAATATCTTCCTCTGTCTCATCCAGGTAACTCTAATGGACAAAGAAAAAAAGTATAAGCATGTCCACCTGGCTCTGAAATGTGCTGTTCATCACATACAATGTCTCTAGAACTCATCTCTTGCTGATTCTCAATCGAATGGATATCACTGCAAGAGTAGCATTTGTCTTCTCTCTTATCGCTACCACCCTGTCCCTTCCAGAGAACAGTTGAGCCACAGGGACAGCTGAAACTTGTTCATGAGAAAGTTACAGAATTTCTAGCCTATTTGAGGTAAGATTCCTGTAGTGGGTGGCAGATTTAAACTATGTTTTGCAAATTGTTTAAAAAGTTCCACTAGCATACATTTATTCTGGTAATTACATGTCACAGAATGCCATTAGGCAATTACTGCTCTCATTAGCTTCACACTTCCTGATTCTGGATGCCATATCAGTCCAAATTCTCTATATATCATGTCAATCTACCTTCAATTAATATTCCTGCCCTTCCTGTAACTTAGGCTTTCCTGTTCAACAAGTTTATTACTTCTAATGACTACTATAACCACACTTCAGGTATCCAGCTGTTATCCAAAATGCTGAATTGGGGTCCAAACTGAATCTTGTGGTTAGTGCACACCCCCAACTTCTATCCTACCTTTCCAAGGTTGCTTACACCAGTCGTGATTAGAGTATTACCTATGCCTCTGAATACCAGTTGTTGAGGATCATGAACACAAAAGTGCTGTTGTGCTCATGACCTGCTTATGGGCTTCCCATGAGCACCTGGGATGGCCACTGTGAGAACAGGGGGCTACATTAGGTAGGCTTTGGCCTGATCTAGCAGAGCTCTTATATTCTTATTTCTGCTGCTATACATTTAGTCACAGCATGGAGTGTGATACAAGTGAACCATCGGATTCAGTTGAAACCTTTTTTTTTTAAGCCCTTGTAACATAAAATGCCTGGCGTGCTCTGGTCCATGGGGTCACGAAGAGTTGGACACGACTAAACGACTAAACAACAAAACATAAAATGGCATAGTTCTAAACTGTGGCATAATTTTAACTCACCAGCTCCTGGTCCAACGCTTCAGGTACAGATTTACTTCTTAAGCTTAAAGTATCCTCATTGCCTTCTGAGAAGGATACACTGAGATCTCTCTCTGATCTGCTGCGATCTGAAAAACAGAAGGGGAAGGAAAAAGCAGATTCTTTGAAAATTATACAGTAAATTCTATTCCAATACCACCCTTGATTCCCCCCTCCCCCCCCCCCCCGTTCATGGTATACAAACTTCTCTGCAGCTCCCCACAAATGTCAATTTCCTCTCCTCACTCTATTCCAAAGCAAAAGAGAGAGAGTAAAAGGTAAGAACCAGAGCAGTGGGCTAGGACAAGAATCCCTCTGGTACATTACAGAAGCTTCATTTCTCCTGTCTTCTGCAGAAGCCAAGCAAAGGAGAGAGAAAAATCAAGCTGCACACAACTGAATACCCAGAATTCTGGCAACTTAGCCATTAAAAAAATATATATATTTAAAAACGGCCATAAACCAAAGAAGAAATATGGTGAACTATAAGAGGCATAAATAAAAGTATAAAGTAAAATGCAGAGGCAGATGGATCGATCATTCTTCAAATGGAAGCAGTGGAATCCTGGCAAGGATTACAATTTGCAGGTGCTAATGAGAAATAAAACAATGGAAGTACCATTGTACATCTTTTGCCTGCAGATTCAGTCCTTGGGATCTCCAGTTAAAAGGAACAGGCAGCAGGTGACCTCTGCCGGAAGTGCCTCTGCCAGTCAGAAGAGACAATAGTGGGCTAGATGGATAAAATAGTCTAACCTGGAAATGGTTGCCTCTTAGGTTTTAAGCAAAAGTGTGTAGGGGTGGGTGGGGCTTATTCCAAATGAGAATAAATGGAAAGAAAAACGGAAGGAGAAAACGGTAGCAATGAAGAATGCATTAAAAAAAAAGAAAAAGCTTACCAGATGACATAGATGTCCTAGAAACAGCTATAGAGGGTGTTCCAGATGCTTTCCTGCGATGCTTTTTTGCTAGATCTGCTGGTATACTTTCACTTGCAGGCATAGCAGTGCCTTTTTCTAATCCAGGATCCTTCCCAAAGAGAAGAAACAGAGATATTCCATATACAATGCTATTTAAAAAGAAAAACCAAAAAACAAACCTCTTTATGAAAAAGGCAAGTTCTTTAACCCACTACAACAGTTCTGTTTGTTGGCAGTGCCAAAAACTTTATGCTAAACTATATGCTAAAAATGCAAACTTCTCCTACTTTCCATCTGTTTGTTTGCTCTGTATCTGTGAAGTACAGTTAGGCATGACACTGCCTAACCATACTAAGAATCCTGATGAAATAATCTGATTTATCTGAGTGAGCTAATAAATACAAATAAATCTATGTGCCCCAGAAACAGAACATATTGCAAACTATAAAAGTGGCAAAATATATTAAATATAAAAGTGAACACATTAAAGCAAAAACAAGACATTCTGTCAGCAACTGCCATATTTACCATTTTGCTATATGTAATGTAAGCAGAGTTAAATATCAGCCTCTATGGAGAGTCTGCAGGATTTGAGCAGCCAAGAGAAAAAATGCCATCTGCAAAATATTTTTTGCAAATGTGCCCAGTTTCTCCTAAGCTTTTATTATGTCTGCTACAAACATAATGTTTATGCAAACTGATGTCTTCACAACAGCCAGTGTTCCCATCCTGAAAAGCTGAACCAAATTAGTTTTGACCATTCATGGTTAGTAAATGACCAAAAGTTTAATCTTTAGATTTAGTGTCGGTTGTTGTCAAAACCTCCCCACAAATACAGATTCATTCAGTGAACTCAAGTGATTTTCCAAAAAAATTCCAGTGGGTCAAACTCGTCACAGCACTGCCCAGTCACATTGAAATGGGGGACACAGGATCCAATTTTCAAGGCAGGAATGTGTGAGTAAAAGGATCTGAACCCTCACAACAGGCAATTTTCTTCCTACTAGAATTTGAATAAGATAAGTGACCTGGCTGAGAGAAAATTGGGGAAGAGGGTCTGCAGGGAGGTAAGCTGTGGGACAAAAGCCACCAAGTCTCTCCCTGATTTATGTATTTTTAAAAAAACCTGAATGCTACCTTGCACCCCGGCATGATTGGATCAGTACTCTGTTTCAAAAGTCACTGAACTATCCTCACTGTACTGCATTTGGTTCTGGATAACCTTAGGCAGGACACCTTTGCTTTCTTTTGCTGTGAATGGACTAATGTCCTAATTCACACTGGTCTTAAAAAGCAACTATGAAAAGAGAGGCTTCAGACATTACTAAAGCGGGGGCATGGCAGAAAGTGCTAATTGCTTGCATTACTTTCTATGTGTTTTTCTGTATTGCCTGAACTTAAATTGGCACATCATCCTCCCAGGGGACTCCAGCCAGCAAAGGTGAATGAATTAATACCTGCTGCCCAAATGAACTCGGTAGTAGTCTGATCCCCAAGTCTAATGTAAAATTTAAGAGATTTGGGTTATTATCCTGTCCTATTAAAGTCAATGTGGGTTTTGCCACCGAGTTTGATAGAAGCCAACATAATGGTTAAATCAATGAAGCGTAGGAGGCAGGTGGTTAAATTTTAACCAGGGAGACCCAAGTTCAAATCCTTGCTCATCCATACAACTTACTGGGTGGCCTTAGGCAGGTCACAAGTCTCTCAACAATCAAGCAAGGTGGTTGTGAAAACAACACGGGATAACTCCATGTTCTCTCATTAAGATTAGAGACTTGTTCTCATCACTTCAATTACTAGTTCAATTACTAAAAGCATTTTCCCATGAAAGGCTCAATGTTCCCTTTAGCACATGTGGGTTGTGACTGTTTCTCACTTGAGGGAGTTGACCTGTGCCAGTGCTGACTACGATGGAGAGCTCACATGCTTGAATGCTCCTCCGTATGTAAGACACCGGCACACAGAAACTTAGCATGTCAGGGAGAAAGCTAGTTTAGATTCCTTCTCCCAAATATCTGGTTTTCTCCTGGCAGGGAATTTCTGTATACAAAAAGGGCCCTGACTAGCAAACATTCAGAAGGAGCATAGATTTGAGTTTTGCCTGAATGAAAATTTGACTCATGTTTCAAGGGTCTCCTTTCTAAACCTCTTTGGAGGCAGTAAAGTCTAAAGAGAACAATTTGGGAATTAGTCAACTTACTCTGCCATAATCTACAGTCATGCTGCGTGTGCTCAGTGCTGGCGACCTTGGGTGGACTGGAGTAGAAGAATTGCTTCGGTTAGCGGCACAAACTGCTCCTTTCAGCCCAGCAGGCAGTTCCTCCATATTGAGAGAATAGGTGCTCACCCTAAGGAAAGAGTGCCAAAAATCTATCTCTTAGGACAGCTAATACTGCATCAGAAAGGTACACTACTTCATAACATAAAGGGTGAGCTTCAGATCGTCCACAAAGAACTCAACTCTGAAATCAGAAGTGCACTCCAAGGCAATAATATAAGTAGCATTCAGGAACTGAGTTTGCACAAGGTAATTTCAGTTTACCATCTCTTGATCTTCATCCCACATGCCTCTTAGCAGATCCAGTTAGGCCTTTCAGACATTATAAAGAACAAACCCACTGAAATTGCTACCCAGCCATGTAATGTTACCTGTCCCACCCCCATAAACTGAATTCGTCATTCATCACCTTTCTTAAACCGTCGTTCTTTGGCTTCTAGTCAGTGTTTTTTTTTCCCCAGAGAAGAATCACTCCAGGGCCAATTAAGCATCTAATCTTTAGTTTATAAAGGCGATAGTAGTTTCAGGCTTCACAAAATTGGCTCAGAACATCTCTGTGTTTAACAGAGTCACACAATGACATTCCAATCATTTAGTTAAATATTGGAACGCATATATGCTCTGCCTTCCTGGAGGAAGATGTTTCTGTTTCCTTGCTGCTTTGCTGTTGTTTCTCTTCTGTTTTTCCCCCACCAGCATTTTATTCCCATTTTTTGCAGGAAAATCTCAGGGTGAGACTGGTGGCTCTCACCCATAGAAAGAAATGTATTGTGCATGGGTGGGAAACTAAGGCCCAGGGGCTGGATCTGGCCCAACTGCCTTCTAAATCCGGCCCGCGGACAGTCCAGGAATCAGTGTGTTTTTACACAAGTAGAATGTGTGCTTTTATTTAAAATGCATATCTGGGTTATTTGTGGGGCATAGGAATTCGTTCACACCCCCCCCACAAACAAAATATATAGTCCAGCACCCCACAAGGTCTGAGAGACAGTGGACTGGCCCCCTGCTGAAAAAGTTTGCTGACCCTTGGTATTGTGTATGTCACAAGTAGGGGAAAGTAAGTGGCCTCCTGCTATCTGTTCCCTTCTGTTTGGAACAGAAGACCCCAGGCGAAAGAGGCACTTGAACTTTTGCCCCCATCAGCTGTTTTTACAACCAACGATTAGCTCTGTGCGTGTGGATCTGGAGTGGAGAAGAGGCCCGCCGAAGAAGTGATAAGCACCCTTGTCCTTCCTCTTTCATAGCTTCTCTGCTCCAAAAGCCTGCTCCATAATTGCTTTTCCTAGGGGTAAAGCAGCTATTGCATTTTCGCTACACACACACACACACACAATCTATCTGCAACATGCAGTTCTACTCTTTTGGACACTTGGAATTAGTTACGGCTGATAAACAGGCCTTCAGTGGAACATGCCCATCGTGCAGCAGTCTGGCATGTTGGCCACATGATGTGGCATGATGGTTCTGACATTGTTCACAGAATGCTCCAGGGACACTTGCCATTCCACAGACATTTGAGATTTCACCACACTGTTCAGCTGCTCGAAATACCTCCATCTGTCTGCCCTGTCTGCTCAAGAGCAGCAATGCTCCAATTTGCTTTATTTGTCTCAAGCTGTTGATTCCTGACCTGAACTGCATTCCAATGCTTCCCCAATTTGATTTTTGTGACATTTCAAAACACGCACATTTCAGAACACTACTATCCTTCCGTTCAATAATACTAAGGTTTGAGAAAGCCAGTATCTTTTCAAAATTCAGCAATGGGAATTTTATATTTGGTATTCATGAAGGAATCCATCCTCATTTGCCAGGAAATTGAATAAAAAGCTGTATAATAGAATAACTTTACTTTTAAATGCAACTGACATTTTAACTTAAAAACACATCACTTCACTGTCTAAAAAACCTTTCTGCTTTTTTTTGTAATTCCATTCATATACTAGAAATGACACCCAAATTACATTTTTGCTTGGCTGATTATGCCATATCACATTCTAATTTACTGCTGTGAACAACCATCAACCCCCCTCCCCCGCCTACCCCATAAAGACTTCTTAGGGAAGTAGTGAGATGGCAAACAGGATCACTTACAATGACAGCTTGTATTCTTTAGTGCCATGTTCTTCAAACTTGGATCCACAGATGTTCTACTACAATTCCCATCATCCTTGGCTGCTGGCTGAGCTGGCTGGGGATGATGAGTGCAGCTGACTGACTACTAGGGCTCAGTACCACCTCCCCCTCTAACCACCAGCAAACAAAATTGACACAAGACCACACCTTGCTTTACAACTTGCCAGAAAAATGTGTGCATGTAGAAAATGAGCATCAGAGAACCTTAAGTCAGAGTGGCTTTAGCAAAAAGAAGAAGAAATAAGGACTACAGTAATTTCAATATCTGTATCAGTTTCTGAAGCCAGTGGAGAAATTAAGTTCAACCGTACAAAGGTCATACCATTTCTCTTACCTATCAGCACTATTTATACTCTGGACATCAACATCTGAGCTGATGCTTCTTCCATCTTCTGCCTTCACAACTGCGATTTCTCCTTTAGCCTTGAATAAAGCTCTGTTCAATAGAAAGGTCAAGGCAACCAGGGAGACATCAATCAAAATACAGGATCCATATAGCGATTATACATAAGTTTTCCTTTTTTCTGTTTAAGATGCTCATGAGAACTGTACACCATGGTATATTTTCATGTAAGCTTGTTGCATTTTGTTTCACATCAAGTTTCAAAAACAAGTTTAGATATTGTGACAAAGGTGAAAGTTAATGAAAGAATGTATCTAAACTGTAGCACTGTGCAATTTTCTGCTATAATAGAGATAACATGAAAGACAAGTAATTTTTCTAAAGTATTGCAATTTTTCAAAAGTAAAGCATCATTTAATATTTACACTCTACTGGGTTTGGCCTTTATCCCCAAAAGCAGAATCTCAGGGATTTGTGTGCTTCAACTGTACAAAACAAAGAAGGAACAGCAGTAATTATCCTGTGTCTTCCGTTATGTTTTGGCTTTGAGAAGGGGCTGTAAGGGTTCCCATTCACTCATAAAAATATTTATTAACTACCAGATCTGTTAAATATTTTCTAAGGCCTTACCATTTTTATTTTTATTTTTAAATAAACACTACATGGTGCAATGAGACACTCACACACAACCTAAATTTGCACCGTCTGTTCCTTGTGCCAGTGCCCCATTTGCTGTTGCACACATTTCATAGCAGTAGCAGAAAAGAAGGCAAGTGGATTCAGTGTTGTCATTAGGACATTACTGGATCTTCAATATTTTAAGGACATAAGAAGAACCCTGCTGCATCAGGCTAAGGGCCTATCTAGTTCAGCATCCTGTCTCCCACAGTGACCGACCAAATGCCCCCGGGAAGCCAAGAAGCAGGACACAGTTCCCTAGCAACCAGCATTCAGAGTTATGCTACCTTTGAACAAGGATCTGGTATACAGCCATCTTGAATTTGTCTAATTTCCTTTAAGCTAGAGGCCACCACTGTAGCTCATGGCAGTGTACCCCTCAAATTTACCATACACTGTGTGAAGAAGTACTTCCTTTGGGTGGTTATCAATTTCCTGTCAATTAGTTTCACGGACTAATCCCAAGTTCTGTTATTTTGAGGGAGAGGGGGAAGCCCCTTTTACGATGCATAGCAAATACCACCTTGTGGTTCTAGTCAGGAAGATGGAAGAAACGTTTTGTTTGAATGCCAAGAAAGTTATCTGAGGAAGCCACAAACACCACACAAAAGGGAGCCCCTCCATAGGCTGCTTCAGAATCTCTTATCAAAGGAAAATCCAGTTAGGAACTACACATCCTTTAAATGTTTCAAATATAAATGAAGCAAACAACAAATCCTTGCTGAAAGAAAAAGGTCTCAGTCATCGGGTCCAAATGATGGAATGCTCTGGAGTGAATCTAAACAGAAATCCACTTCAGCATTCAGATTATAAACTGTTGCCTTACCCAATATTTCTGTGCCCACTGAAGACTGACTTTGCCCCACTTGAAAAGGAAGCAAGCACATCTTGCTTTGAAGTCTCCTCTGAACTCTCTGGAGACTGATCTTTGAGTTTTCCTCCTGTAGCTTCAGAGGAAGGATCTTAAAAAGAAAAAAAGGCACTTTTAAAATAATAAAGGGGATCAAAGGCAAGTTTCCCACTGATTTAACAAGAAGTTTAAACCAGCTGTCCAAAGTGAAACACCAACACACCATTCATTTGAACATGGTCTCCAAGTACAGAAGCATCCACAACTGAAGAACGTAAGAGCATATGGATAAGGCCAATGGCCCATAAGTCCAGAGTTTTGTTCTCACTCACTGACTACATCCCTATCATCTAATCTTTTTTAATCTCACCGCTGTGTTTCAAACAAAGTGCCCAATGCAGCTAACATGAGCAAATAACGAGAGGGGTGGTAGAAATGACACAACAAGAAGAAAAACACAAACAGGAATAGCAGATTTATTTTTTTAAAAAGTGACATGAACAAGAGAACCAGGCACTTAAAAGAAGAAGCAGACACTGGTCACAGAATCATAAGGTTGGAAGGTACTTCAGAGGTTATCCAGTTCAATCACCTGCTAATGTAGATGCTACCACATCTCTGATAGGTAGTAAGTATGCCTTAAAGGTTTTCTTAGTATCAAGCAGTATATACAGTTTGTTAAATAAATAACTCCTACTAGGGGAATTCAATATACCCTAGTAGACACGTTACCAAGATTTTAGACATTCAAAAGATAAAAAGCATTACTCTCATTACAAAGCTGAACACCCACACACCCACACACCCCTTGCAACAACTGTGTTTTTTATAGAACAGAACTACGAGAATTGCAACTGTTCAGACTAGAGTGTATTACACACCTAGCAGGGCCACCAGCATGCATTATGACAATCCCATCTTGCATCATTCATAATGTATGCATGCAGAATTAGCTGCATTATGCCAGCTTTCACCAAACTAGTGCCCTCCAGCTGTCTAGTTGTAGTTCAAAAAAGCTGGGAAATAACAGGCAGGTGAAAGCTGCCCAATGGCAGGATAATCCCCCTTACAGTATTATACATAGTTCAGTGTATAAAGGAAAGCTTTTGAGAACTCTGAGTCTGAATACTATAATGAGCTGGAGGCAATATTCTCTGCTACAAGAGGAAATCCTGTGCTTGCACATGGAACCCATGTGCACAGGCATGTACAGGAAAAACCCCTCCAAGTGTGGCATATGATGAGAGGGTCTATACTTTGCTGTAAGCCATGGCAGCAATCCTGAGCCCAGATGCACACAACTCACTGGTTTCAGTAGGACAGGATTGTGGCATATAAATATTTTTGACTAAGTAGTGTGGGAGTCTTTTATGTTCTGGTGCTGCTAAAACAAAGTAGGTGTGGGCCAGAGTAGTCTCTTGGATAGGGGACCAAGGGGTTTCCATTGTATTAAAAAAAAGTTTCAATACTAAAAAGGCGTCAGCAAGCGCCAGCTCATTATGCAGCACTAAGACTTTAACCATCAATTAGGGGAACAAGGCTTTAGCTATACATAGGAAGAACAAACACATTTTCCTCCTGTTATTTTTACCTGGGGCTTTGCGTTGGATAGACCTTCTAACGACATCACTTCCAAGGAGGGTGGATTGTTTGAAGCGCTTTGCTCTCTCTTCAAAAAACCATTCACCTGTAACTATCCTAAGCTGCCTGAATGAGAAGAGAAAGGAAAATGGCACAATCTGATCCAATCAATGTAAACAAGTACTCCGATTAACTCCATCCACCCAAGAAATATATATTGCTTTATTAAACATTAGCAGAAAATTAAATAAGGAACTGGGCCTACATGATAAGGTCAGACAAGGGTAACATCTCAAAGTATATTTAGCCGAACATTTATGTTTAGCCCTTAGAAATCTATTGGCTACGAAACAGGCAGAGGAACCAGAATTAGAGCTCATATTTAATCTCCTTTTAATAATGTATACACATTTCCACAACATGTGATCCCTTATAGATAAATTATGAACTAAAAAAGAAGGAGGAAAAGGACAAAAAGAGCCAAGTTAACAAAACACAAACCTAAGAGAACAGTTCAGTTTTATATAGGCTAGGCATCTAGGTATTAAGTTCCAGCCAAGCAAAATTTTAAAGGCTCATTCTCTGGTTGTTGCCAATAAGGAATTTTATGGCATTTTTGTTCACAGTCTGTTCCATGCCTCTTCTTCAGTTTCTAAGTCCCAATTCAGTTCCCACCACCTTCTCAAATTTCGTTGAGGACAGAATTAAACCTCTATGAAGATTTATACAAATATGACATTAGACCTTGCCACAGCCACCACTGTGCTTGCCTTCTCCCTCTAGGCCCAATCCACACAACCTCCCAGAAGGCATGGGCAAAGCAATTTGGAGGATGCTGCAATCTTCTGACTCTAGTCATTATTTGCATGCTCAGAGAGGACAGGTGAACAAGATTCATCAGCAAGGAGAAGTTGCAGTGGCAGGGCTGGAAGTGGAGTCCCTACATGTGTGGGGGCCTCAGCAGTTGCCCAATGATACAATCTCTAACACCAGTTCTGTCTGGCAGGGAGCGTGGTTGCTCAGTTCCAGGATTGAATGATATTAGTCACAGATACTGCATTAATTTAAAACAAAAGATATACACAAATAGGTTCAAAAGTCAAGGGTATTGCCCTGCCTAGGGAAGGTTAAGCTAACAGAGAATACAAACAAGGCCTTTGATATCAAGATAGACACAGGTAGAATACAAGAAGCTACGGTATTTTGGAAACCGTTCTTACTACCCTTTGAACGTTTCCATTTCCTTCTGCTCACTTTTATTCTGCAAAGAAATAATCACAGAGCAGTGTTCCGAAACTTCAATTCCCTTTGATAACCAATGTTTAGACACCTGAGTAAAGTTGCTAACAAACGACCTTATCAAAACTATTAATCTCCAGGATGTTGATTGTCCTGGGAATGTAGCAGCCTTTGTAGTCCAACCATAACAGACTAGCAGCCAGGCGATCAGGTGTGCTCAGGTTTCATTTTGGATACGAGGCATTTTCAGGTATAACTGCTGCCCATTCTGCACAAGCAAATGCCAAGCAAACTGTTCTATTAGGCAGCTTCCATGACACCTTGGCAAATGTTGTCAGGATGGAGCTTTTGCTTCACGGTACAGTCAGTGCCTTATTCTGAACTATGTCAGGAACAGAAACGCAAACCTTTTAAAAAGAAGTCCTCGTTTCACAACTCCTACACAGCTTTTCAAGGCACCTCTTCAACTGAAAACCTGCTTTTCTTTTGTTTTTCCTCCATGAGAGCACAATCCCACCCAGAATGGGTTCAACATACACAAGAAACTAGAAGAGGTTTGTAGTTTCAAGGTATGCTCAGCTCCATCACTTTTAGTAAGGGCCCAAGCTATAATTCATTCACCAGCTGTAGACATTACTGAACAAAGATAGTTCCATTCCACAGTGCTGCCCCGGGGAGCAAAAATAAAGCCTCTTTATGCTTTGAAAAGGGACCCCTTCCCCACTCAGTGCCCTTACTAGAGAGTCTTATATAGGAAGAATAAAGGAGCACTTCATCTCATTTCCCGAAACTTCTATGAGATCTAATAATGGTACTGCACCAGAGGGAGAAGGAGACCTTTGGCAAAGGTGTCATCACTCCTTCCCTCTGCTTATGATATCAACAGAAACCTCTTTGCTTTCATGGATTGACCAAGAGGCTGAAACCTCTGCTCTCATGTGGTGCTCAACTGTGCTACCTATACAATTCTTTGATTAATAACTCGCAGAATCCAGGATGTCCATGAACATCATAACAACTTAACACTGCAGAGAAAGAGAAATGTTTGAGCTGTGAAAACTAGAAATACACAATCTATATAGCTGCATTCTGAATCATCATTGCTCCATTCCAATCTACTGCCTAAAACCATATTTATGTCTTGCAGTCTTATTGAATGTGGCAACTGTCTGGTATAATTAGCACTCTCTACCAAATAGAGAGAGCCATTCGACTAGAATAGAACCCAAATTTTAATTTGTTTGCAAGCACACAAACCTCCACCCACATCTTAGGCTGCTCCTTTATAATGATGGCAACTTAGGCTGACTGTTCCACTCACTGTCTTCTGTTGGTCTAGAAAATTTACTCAACTTGCTAAAACTGTAGAATAAATGCAAATGTTGAGGTACTCTAACTTCAGTAATAATGTGAATGTATTAGATATGAAACACTTAGCGGTCACCTGCCCTATCCACTTACAATTGCTTTGTGCCAAGCTAAATGGCAGCAGGCCTCTGTGTGTTTTAATACTGGAGCTGCCCAATCATGCACACTCAGAAGGTTTATACTAAGTGCCAAAGGGCTCTCAAAGATAGACCTTTGCAAGGTTACCTCCCTACAGTCTCTCCCTCAAATGAACTGTAAAAAATACTGTGGCATTTTAACTGGATGCTTTTTAACTGGATCCTCTAATTTCTATGTAATTGTGATAAATCTGGACTTAGAATTCACCAATCTACCACCACCGTTCCTATGGCATCCTAACTAGATGTGTGTTCATCACTCCTGTGTGCTGAGGAACTTACAACTTTCTCAATGACAAGAACAGTGATGACAGACACCTATACCTGAGATATGATTGTCTTATAAATTGGGAAAAGGCCATAGCCTGCAGTGCATTGCAGAGGAGAGTGTTACCTATACTTTAGAACCCACTCAGTTCATACAGAGGACTGGTAAAGGTCCAATTTGGTCCCTAAAATATGCTGCAGATCTTTGGCAAAGTGCTGAGATTCTGATAGTTAGGAGTTCCTCAGCAATACAGAAAATGTTCTTCTAAAGGTAGAAACTTACATTTGAAAACTACTGTCACTGAATGTAGGACACTTCATGAATAGAGTTTTAAGAGCATATACCTATACAACTCCCACATAAGCTGTTTAATTGCAACTGTGTTTAAATCTTTATGCTACATTTCACAATCGCCATGCAACAAAGTTAACTTAAAAACAGAACCCTGCGCTTTGCCCTTCACCAGCTAAAATGAAATTATGTGCTGGAAGTGGGAAAGCATTCTAGAAAGACAAGTGCTTATTTTAAAATTTTCATGCATGCAAAGTACAATGGAGACCTGTTCCTTAATAAAAACTCAGTATTTTCTCTTTCATCTTTCCCTCTTCTGTTAAAAGATGCTTGGGATTCTCCCCACCCCAAACCCATTATTTTGCATTTAATTCCCAGCCTACATTGCTTAGTAAAGTGCTTTGTGATATAATTTTACTGCTGCATGCTCTGAAATTCAGGGAGCTCTTTATTCTCAAGAGCTCCCTAACAAGCAGCTGAATTTGCTCATCACACTCATGTAATTTGTGCTGAATTTGCTTTGACCTTTTTTCGTGGTCCTGGGCAGCCATTATGCTCTTCTACAAGAGCTACCTCCCTGATTGCTACCATGGCCTACAGCAGAGCCACAATGTCCTTAAAAATGCTAGTTTCCTCAAGCCAATATTTACCAACAATCCTCTCTTCATCTTTCCATGGTGACATTAGGCACAAAAAGGCACTTCCACATGCAAACTATTAAGGAAGCATGAGCTAACCTTTAAAGCAATAATAAGGACCCGGGAGACAAAGACTCACTGCTCCCCTTGGAGCAACTGCAATCTCTCAGTCTAACCTACCCTTACTATGTAAGTATGGTGTTCCCCTTAGCAGAGTGGCAGAATAAGAACAAACATACTACACTTTAGTGCAGGGGTGGGGAACTCGCATCAGCCCCAGTCAACATGGTCAATGACAATGGGAATTAAAATCCAGAAACATCTGAAACAACAACAATAGCTGCAGAGGGTGGGTTCAAGTGAAGATACTAGCAGGAGACAACCCTCATACTAGCAGGAGACACTTTAAGAGTCTCTCTAGCTCAAATTAGGATCAAACATGCCTTTATCAGCCCAGTCCCTCCATCACCTAGATGTTCATACTGCTTGTCAAAGGCATTGTAACTGGAGATCAGAAAATGTGAGTTGACATCCAAGTGTGTCCAAGAACAAAACTTACGCAATCTTATCGCACACTGTGCATTTCCAGTTGCCACCAATTCCCACAATACGACATTTGTTGCAAACTCTGAGTCCGCATGCTTGGCAGAGATCCCCTCTATCAAAGATTAAGCCCAAATTCTTTCGACACCGAATGCAGACCCTGCCGTCGTCTTCCTGGTAACGCCGTCCACCTTTCTTTTTGGCTTCCAGTAACTCATTCTTCAGTTTTCTGGAAAGAAACACAACAAACTTAAGTTAAGAAAAGTGACTTGAAGTATTCACTGCTTTATAAAAACCTAAATTCTAGTGGCTTGTATGTGTGACAGAGCCATCAAAATAATTTCTGATTACAACTTTATTTAGGGCACTGCTTTCCAAACTTTTCATGTTGGTGATACAATTTTTAGATATGCATCATTTCGCAACACAGTAATTCAGTTTTACTAGCAAACCAGAGATTAAACTAATCCCTTTCCAGTCCTGGGAGGAGTGCGGGGAACTTTTGCATGACACATCTACACACTGCAGCCAACACAGTAACATGTCACAACACACAGTTTGGAAAGCTCTGGTTTAGGAGTTTTGTTGACGGAGGAATTATTGCTGTTATTGATTTTATATTTTTGTATCTTTATTTTAGATCTTCTTATGATTTATGTGGAAATTGTTTAATTTTGTTGTATACTTTTTGATGTTTTATTTATTGTTTATGACTACTTTTGTTACATTTGCAATTATGTAATTTTTTCACGTTGTACGCTGCCTTGAGCATGATGTATGTATGTATGTATGTATGTACTTTGGTCAGGACTAGATCCAAACATTGTGCGGCTTGAGGTGAAATACAAAACAGCACCCTCCATTCTACGTACATAAGTAGAACAGACTGGCAATTGAATCTTACTTCAGCACTAGCATTGTGAACAGCATCCAGGCGAACTTAGAGGGTTCATTGCTGCAGCATAGCCTTGCCACCACTCGCCAGCCCTACAACATAAGTCACCTGAGGCAGAAGCCTCACTCTGCCTAATGCTCTTAATCTACTTTTAAAAATATCACATCTACTAAAACCATTTCTGGCTGAAGCAGAAGCAAATTATCCAGAGCACATATATAAAAGGACTCTGAAACACAAGCAGCTTTCACACTTAGTTATGCAGAGATAAATGTCCTACCTTCTCCATCCTTTGGGTGCAATGATACATTGGGAGAAAATATTAACCTTACTCTCTAGTATGGATACCAGGCTGGGATATTAATTCACTTTTATCAGTGTCTGCAAGATTCAGTACCTAACCTCGGGCAGTTTCTTATCTCTTGAACTCTGTTCCTAAGATGTAATGATCACAGGATTTTTGTGAGATAAAGATGACTGTTCAATCAATCAATCAATCAATCTCCTTTATTGGCATGAAAAGTACATCATATACATGGATCAGAACACAACACAGTTAATGACCCATAGTAGGAGATACTTTAGGATAAAACATCATGAGGTACAAAGAGGGCTCTTAGGACCTATGGTGACGTAATTTCATAGCGACATTCAAAAATATTGACATTCTCCACAACTTCCAAGTTGGTGGCCAACTTGGCCTCCTGTGGGAGAGAGTTCTGTAGTTTAACTATCCACTTCTTCTAGCCTGTGGGGAATAAAAGCTCTGAAAAGTGATTTGATGGGACTGCAATATGCAGGAAGGGAAGGTTTAACCTTCCATCCCTTGTGCTGCAGTCCGAGTTATGTTTCTCCCTTGTCTCTGGCTGCAGACTTAACGACACACACTTTAACAATCTGGTGAAAAGGAAAAGAAGAAAATTAAAGGACAAAGGCTAAAGATAATCCCAAAATGATAACAATCTATCTGGCACTAGGGGAGAAAAGGCATGTTATGAACTATTAAATTAAGTCAGGGTATAAAACAAAAGCTCTAGGTGATGAAATATCAATGCTCATTAAGAACATGCTGGCCTCATTTTAATCCAAGCCTTTTGTCATATTTCTGAAATTAAATGCAATACATTATATTAAGCTCTTCATTACTAAAGCAACAGATTATTAATGAAAATTTTTGTGTGTGTACTTAAGAAAATGAAATGAACAGTCAGCCCTTACAGAGCTGCTCAGCATATGACTGTAGGGCACAATTTATGCTACTATGGTCCCAGTCCTTGCAGTGTAGAGACTGAAATTCCAGTCCTCAAAAGACATTCATAACATAATGAATGTTCTACTGCATCCCTTTCTTCAGCAATCACCATAATCCTCTGGAGCTAAGGGAAGCATCCACTGCTGAATATGAAGGGCATTTAAATATGCACTATATTATCCTGTGATCTAGAACTTCACCAAAATTTGCGCTTACTTTACATTTTTATTTATGTTGCTCATTATTTGCCAAAACATGTTGCACAGATAACAATAAGGCCTTTCTGAACATCATGCGCCTCTTGTAAGGGGGTTAAGCCCACATGTGAAGGCAGGACATGACTGATGGGAAGCTCAGTCAAAGGCAATTTCTTCTCTGGCAGAATAGCAGTGGTCCCACCAACACATGCTAAGCATGATGCAAATACATCCTGTATATACAACATGGCTGGAAAATGTGCCATAAATTGATTGCCCTAAAGTGAAAGAAAGAGCTCTGTTCAGTTTGGCTCAATGTCTCAATGCATGTCACATTAATGCATGTTTGGTATGGGTCTTCAGCCTGCTTATTATTATTATTATTATTATTAGGCTTTAGCTTTGCCAATTTTCCTCAACACAATTATTCAAAGCTTGCAAAGCCGCAGTAAATCAAAGAGCAAAGTAATTTCTGACTCACAAAACACTTGAAATGAGAAATACTGTATTACATGCATTTTTCTCTTCTAGAGATTGGATAGCCCCAAATGATCAAAATTATTATCTGCTATAAAAATTCATGACACTTGCTTCAGAAGGATAAGAGTGCAACTCTGCTAGGATAATAATAGAATAATTCTTATTCTGATGTTCTCCACACTCATTTGTTCAAGTTTCTGTCTGGATCAATCCTTTGCCATTATTTTGATTCTACCAAATCTGGCAGACCAGCATTACGAAAGAAAGGAGATTTTGACTAAACATCAAGAAGAATTTTCTAATGGTAGGAGCTGTTTGACACTAGAACAGACTCCCTCAGAAGGTTGTGGACTCTCCTTTATTGGAGGTTTTTAAGTAGAGGTTGGACGGCTATCTGTCATGGATGTCCAGAATCCAGATACCTTTGAGCACCATGTGCTGGAAACTAACAGGAAACCTTCACTGACTGCTCAGGAACAAGGTCCTCTGAATTTTAGGAGAGGTTTGATGGGTGCCATGGGCAGAGAGACTTCATGTGATCACAAGTAAGACTTAATATGTCCCACAGCATGTAGCTTTGCAAACGGCACTTTGGATACAAACTTAAGAAATAAAGGTTGGAAATCAGTTAGGTTTTAATGACAAAAGGTTAACAATTTGGGAACTGTCTGTCTGTCTGCAAAGAGTTATGACAGAAAAGAACCTTCCTGGGTGGCATATAAATGCCAAAATAAATAAGCTGCATGCCAACTTTTTCCCTTTCTGCTTTCCAGTTCTGTGTTCCTATAAAAACTTCCATACCACACCTCCCCCCCAAAAACCTGGAAAAAACCCAGTGCAAAGCTTTATGAATTACCAGATAATGGTCTGAAGGTACTTGTTCTAGGCTCCTCTCTAAGGCTAAGCAGATCTTAGCTAACCGCTTTGAAGTTTTTAAAACAACCAAGCGGTATGATTGTTTTAATTAAATAAATAAATCTGGACCTAGCCAAGAACTAGAAGGAATTATGCAGGAGCCCCAGGAATGCAACTGAAAGGCCCTTGGAGAAAGGTAAGGACACAAATGTAGACAAACAAATAAGATGCCCCACTTCACAATTTCCGTCGTTTATGATAAAGCAAACTCAGACAGCTGCGTTTTATATAAACTTCCTTCCATATTTCCTTGCGGTGTATTCAAGAGTGAATCACTGAACAACTGTGACAATGTGCTCTGATTTCAAAATTGGAGGAATTAAGTGTTCCAAGAGTACAAGAGATGGAGGAGGAGAATGAGTCATCCTATCTCAATCTACCATGAGCACATTTTCTAAACAGCCACTATCTAGCTGTGTCAAACACTACGGAAAAAGGAACACTGTGCGTCAGTAGAATAAGCAGTTATGTGCTGTAGAAAAACATCTTTTGCCCAAAACCAGAACTGACTAATTTTTAAGACTAAAATAAATTAAAAGGAATTAAATGCATAAAAGTCTAAGAATACCTGTAAAGAACAATGTTCTGAAGTCCCGTTACAATGGGTCTTGCATCTTTCCTCCTGCCGTTTGAAGAAAACCTGGGATCTCAATGTTCAAAGGAGACCCTGCATTATCCCAGGTTTTCCTTAGTATACTTGGAAATGAGTGCAGTAAGTTGAGGTGGTGCTTGAATGTGAAGTGCAGAATTGTGTCCTGAACATACAAATCTTATGCTC
The DNA here is from genome assembly GCF_964252035.2 of Podarcis erhardii. Taxonomy (NCBI): domain Eukaryota; kingdom Metazoa; phylum Chordata; class Lepidosauria; order Squamata; family Lacertidae; genus Podarcis; species Podarcis erhardii. The sequence goes on from NC_138508.1 coordinate 61,026,114, forward strand.
AAGGTACATATCACATTATAGCATATTTTGCATCTTTCCTTATCCTCAGAGGTAGAACAGAAGTTTGAACATGAAACACATGTGCACCAGATCTCCATAATAAATGAAAAGCAGCAGGAGGACCAAAGGGAAAAAAAAGTTCTATTTTTTTTTAAGGGCTGGGAGACAAAACCAGTATTAGCCTGGCACCACAACCAATGATGCCCATGTCACAGTTGACCTTACCAATAGCGGCAGAAGCACTCAGAGGAGAGTATCAGCAGATGACCGCAGCACATGAAAAGACCTGACATTTTAGACACCTGAATAGAACGCACTGGGTCCTAATGCAAATTTAAATACTAGAGAGTTGAAATGAGAGCTCAGTTAACATAGCGTTCACCAGCTACACTGCTGGAATTTTCAGTCCAGATTCAGCCATGTGGAACATTTGGATATTCAGAAGGTCAGGTAAGCACATATTTACACGGAAGTGGAGCTAAGAAATGGGTTATGACTAAGTAGCAATTCCAGGAAAAGCATAGATGGGTTCTACTGTACTCTTAATGGTCATGGATTCTTAGCCTTTAGGGACCTTTCCTGCTTTTACTTTTTCTAGCCATGTAGTTCTATTGACATTCAACGGTGAATAGTCACTAAGTGCATTCTGCTCTGTTTATTGAACCCTTGCTTCATCTTGCTTACAGCTGATCCTAGAAGAGTTAATGATTGAAGTTGGTGGGGTTAGGAGTGACTAAGTCTATATAAGAGCAAATTGTTAGCCACCCACTTCCCTGCATTTTGAATTTGAGCTGGACATTTCTCTCTGTGTGCAATCTAATTTGTTGCCTATTATCCTAATCTTCACATGAAATTTGTTTGATTTGGAGATGTGTGTGTGTGTAGGTAGATAGATATACCTGGGTGGACAATAAAACTAAATTCAAGCTTACTGTGAAACTTGAAAGCTAGCTCATTGTTTTTTGCCATTTTCACTTGGTCATAATAAAGATATTGGCAGTGTTCATGCATCATGCTAACAGCCAACATGGTGCCCTCCTGATATTGCTAGCTAACATCATCCTTGACCACTAGCTATGCTGGCCAGGGGCGCCGACTTATAAAAAATATTAGGGGGGCGGGGGCCCATACCGACTTATAAAAAATATTGGGGGGGGCCCAAGACCTCCAAACCGCTGCTGCTGGGGGAACGAAAGGGGCGAGCCCCGGGCTGCCCCGACCTTAAGTGAACCTGTGAGGGCCCGCCCTTTGCGGCAGCCGATTGGCTGCCGCCGTGGGCGGTGAATATTAATGAGCTAGGGGGAATCCCCGCGAGATTGTTGATGGGTCGAGAGCCCGCAACCCCACCCCCTCTCTAGATCGGGAGTGGCTTTGTTTTAACTCATTACTGAATGTATTTTAAAAGGTAACTATTGTCAAACAAGGAAAATAAAAAATACCAACATAATTTTGTGATTTTACAAAGCATAATATAACTAATAATTTTCTTAAATTATTGGGGGGGCGGAGCCCCCCAAATGAATTTTTGAGGGGGCTCGGGCCCCCTCAGGCCCCATGGAGTCGGCGCCTATGATGCTGGCTGAGACTTATCGGAGTTGAAGAGCACATCGGATTCCCATCTGCTAAGTCATAGTTGAGCATGGTGTGAATCAGCTGCACTGAGCCTCTAGCTCCCGCCCTTCCTCCCCTCTCCTCTGCTATAGCTGTGAAGGGTTCAGAAGCTTTTGCTCCTGTTCTTCCTTAACCACAACCTGTCATGTCACTGGAACTTTGAAATCATTGGTTGAAACTTGGCTTGTTTCAAAGAAACATTAACCATATATCAGAAGTTCAGTCTACATGACAAGCTGAAGCCAAGCAAAAATGGAGCTGAAAGCTTCCAAACTCCTTCTCAGAGCTTAAGCGGGAGAGTGGGGCACACCCAAGCTCAAGGCTCACCAAGTCACATTCTTGTCATGCTACATGTGCAGAGGAGGGCAATCAACATGATCAAGTGTCTGGAAACCAAGCCTTATGAGGAATGGTTTAGGAACCTAGATATGCTTAGCCTGGTATAGAGGAGACTGAGAAGAGATATGATAGCCATCTTCAAATATCTAAATGGCTGTCACATGGCTGTCACATGGAAGATGGAGCAAGCTTGTTTTCTCCTTCTCTGGAGACTAGGACCCGAACTAATGGCTTCAAGTTACAAGAAAGGAGATTCTGACTAAGCATCAGGAAGAACTTTCTGACAGTAGGAGCTGTTCAACAGTGGAATGATCTTCCTCAGAAGGTGGTGGACTCTCCCCTTCATTGGAGGTTTATAAGCAGAGGTTGGATGGCCATCTGTCCTGGATGCTTTAGTTGAGATTCCTGCATTGCAGGAGCTTGGACTAAATGATCCTCAGGATCCCTTCTAACTATGGTTCTATGGCATTCCATTATGCTACATTCTCTGTTTGAACAGCTGTCACCTTGCTATATTGCCGGCATGACAGAAATTACATTGGTTTCATTTAGACCTTTTTAATTTTTATCACACAATGGCAGTTTCATGCTAGCCATTCTTAAATTTAAAAAGATTTTAGGTTAAGGGTCAGAGAGTGAGGATGTTAACATGGATAGCATGCTACATAGACTAAAGAAACTGCACATAAAACTGCAGTGTGATGGTTAATAAGCTAAACCTTTCCAAGTGGAGGATAAAGATTAGTCAACATGGCCTCATAAAACATTACAGAGCAAGGCAATCATCTTAGCCTATAGTCAATTTAACCTATAGGTCAACAACAGATGCATGCTATTTATGAACAAAACTAGAGATGGACATATCAGAATCTACTGAAAGATCTCTAGATGCTACCGTAGTAGATCAGAAACGGTTTCTTTATTATTATTATTATGGGGGGGGGGTCTTGCAAGATGAATAATACCACCTGTTATATTTTATAGACAGCAATAACAAACCACAATATACTAACTTACAAATGCGGAAAGTAAATACAGGCAGCAATCATTTTGCGCAGGGGTTCCATTCCTGGCCCCCTACACATTGGTGAAGTGTACATAAGCCCACCCCATTACGCCATGCCATATCCCTGTTCTGCCCTCTTCCAGGTCCTAAAGGATCCGTGCATCAACAGTCATGCATTAATTGGACATGTGCAAAATGGTCACCGCCTGTACTGACCAGCTTTAAGATCAGCAAGGGTTTCTGATGTTCAGCTGTCTTAACAATAGCAACAAAAAACTTTCCTTTCTAAATCAGGTTGCTGAAAAGGAATTATTGAGGAAGAAACCAAGAGTGGATTTTTGTGTGAAAGAGAACTCGTGAGGACAGTTCTGCTACTGATCACAGATTCTGAGCATGTGCTCAGAGGTACCCTGGGTTGTACACATATGAATGAAAATTCCGTCAGGGCAAGGGTTTCTGCTTGTGTAACAAAATGTTCTCCTGCTCTCCTTCCCATGCTAACCCTAACTCTGCTCTAGGGGCTCAACCCTCTGGAAAAGATTTCAGAAGGGCACTGAGTGCATGCAAGTGGAGAAGTCCCATTGCTCAACCAAAATTCCTTCTTAGCTTTAGTCTGCTCACCTGAGCCACTATTTTGAACCTGGCTGTGGTTGGTGGACCTCAGGGTTATAATAAAAAACAAAGTAGATTCCACAAGTCTGGTGTCTTCCCAACCCTGAACTACACTGTAACCATGAGCTAACTGGACAACAACAACAACAACAACAACAACATATAGATAGATAGATAGATAGATAGATAGATAGATAGATAGATTCTTTATTGTCATTACACAAGTGCAACATTGCACAAGTGCAACGAAATTGGATGCCATCCCTTAAAAACAACAAAAGCAAAACAACAACAACAACCAAACAAACCACATTCCAGCCACACCCACACCCACACCCATCAAACTCCCAGGTCACACTATCGAGTTACAGCATTTAAGAAGGCCACAGCTCTTGGGTAGAAACTATTTTTCAGTCTGTCCTTGACTTGATGTTTCTGTATCTCCTGCCAGAAGGCAGTAGTACAAACAGACTGTATCCCGGGTGAGATACATCCTGCAGGATATTGTTTGCTTTCCTAAGACAACGGGAACCGTACAGTTCTTCCAAAGATGGGAGGGGATGACCAATAATCCTTTGGGCTGTGGTTATGACCTTCTGGAGCACCTTCCTCTTCCTAGCTGTACAACTGGAGAACCAGGCACAAATACAGTATGTAAGAACGCTCTCTATGAAACCTCGGTAGAAGGACACCAGCAGTCTCTCACTCAGATTGTTCTTCTTTAAAAGTCTGAGGAAATAAATTCTCTGCTGGGCCTTCTTCACCAGAGCAGTGGTATTTGCGCTCCAAGTCATGCCCTGATCGATAGTCACTCCCAAATATCTAAACTGCACAAATATCTAAACTGAACTCCAGTATTCAGAAGTTTAAATACCTCAGAAGAAAGTTTCACAATTACCTGATTCTTTTATCTTCAATTTTTTTCAAATACTCGTCTCTCTTCAGCACTCCCAGTATCATTTCCCTCTCATGTTCCAGTAAAAATGACAGATTGATAATCTCCAAGTTTTTTGACATGTTGCTTCGATTGTATTATTTTATAATTTATGTAGTATGAAGGGCATGAATTGTGATATAAAGTTTAAAGGCACATCATTGCAAACAACCAAAAGTTACAAAGTCCAGCTTAGTGACTTGAGTGTCCATTGCAGCTTTGCTGGAACTTCTGAACATGCTGTGGGTCTTCATTCATAAATTATCCTCAGGTTAATCGTTTCCCACCAAAGCTGGTTATTTCGATTCTTTGTACCTGGAAACGAAAGTGAAAATAAGACACTTGACATAATCAGTGTGTTGCATGAGCAGCTGAAATCAAACAGTGGTTTGCTGTCTTCAAGACAATACCAAATACCTAAGTGCTGATACATTCACAACATTCATTGTAGACATCTGTGACTCTGACTGTCCCACTGGTATTAAAGTACATCCATGGAAGCAGCAAGAACAAGCCCTGATTTTACCAACTGAATAAACTGGAGACGGCCCACACTGCTTGTGTCTAACAGTCAGTTCCCAGACCCAAAATCAGCCAGACTATGTGGCGAGTTCAATTTGCCTAACAACTGGAAGAATGGAAAACAGTTATCTGATTGCTCCACCACATGGCCAAAATAATTTTCTGAGGATATATTCATACTAGTTGCTAGTTTGCACTAAACGTAGATTTAGCCACATAACGGAGAATCATGACTAATCTGTCATTTGGCAGGCAACTACTAATATGTACTTCTAAGATTCAAAACAGTATTTACAATTTTCTTTCACTAAAAATATAATCTTACTCAGTTGTTTTAAACTGTTTTTAATATTGTGTTTTAATGTTGCAACCTGCCCTGGGACCTTAAGAGTGAAGAGCAGGTAACAAATAAACTCTCCATCCCATTTTCCTTTCTTGTTTCTCAGTTGGTACCATTAATTCTGAGGTAAATACAAGAGAGAAGGCAAGGGAGATCAATACTATCAAACAGAAAATACTTCTTTTAGATCTGTATTCACTTTTTCCTTCTTAATCAATATACAACAGATCTCCTGGAGCAAGGGTGCTATTTTTAGGGTACATGTGAAGTGTTAAGTGGGTGATTCTTTAACAGATTTGTAGACTAGGTAAAGTAAATGATCAATTATTACTTGTCGTACTCATTTTTGTCATGTGTGAGCATGATCCATGATAAATGGTTCATTATTGCGTAAACCATTCTTGGCTTGTCAGTTTGCACACTAAATTGATGGTGTACTGAACAGAGATATTTCCATATGTGAAACGACCATGTTGTGCTGTTTATTAATACACTGAATAATTCTTAGTTTTTGCTTCCTTAGATATAAGCAGGGATTCTCCAAGAGTAGAACAGGCAAGGAAGAACAGTCTGATTTCTGGTCAACAAAAGCATTAATAAACTGCCTCAGTATGCACTGCATACATAATCAATCATATTTATAAAAACTGCCCGCTTGTTGAAGTCTCTGTCTAAACTATGATTCCAGTTTATTGCTAGAGGAAAAGCCAACATATCAGTTTAAGTGTCACAGGTAAAACAGAAGTAATTTTACTGTGCTCTGTTCAAATTAGTGATAAAATCCCAAAAATAGTCTTGCTGTGAAAGGACAACAAATTAGGATCATTCCTGATCTACATTTATATCATTTAATCGGGAATAACATTTAATCGGAAAGTATTCTAATTTTTTTTCACCAAACCTTTATTAGGTATTACGAATATAGGCCATCATAAAACATCCGTACATAAAATTTTAAAATATATATAAATAAACAGCCATGTAAAAATATGTAATAATGAGGATTTTCATTGGCATTTCTTCTCACTAAATAGTGCCATTCACCACTCTGAGAGATACTACTGATAAAAACTCATCCACCCTTGCAGTTACTTCCAGGATAATGTCAGTCAGGCAGAATCTGGTATTTTCATTGTGCCGTGATGTATTCTAATCAGCCAACTATGCTATAACAATGCGATACTTTAAGATGGTATAAGAGAAACTATAACCTTAAAATAGCCCAGCTTCATTCACCGAGACATCAGGAAATAAAACAAAACAGGCAGCAAACTTCCTGTTCAGTTAAAGAAGTCTACTGTTATGAGAAGAATTCTTATAAAACATTTTTCATAAGTCTTATTTTGCTGGACAGTATGACAAGAGCTACTGTGTGTTTAAAATGAGAATAAATCTTCAAATGGCGTTGTAAATACATAGGTCTTACCGTATCCAGAGTGCTAACAGCTGAAGTACTTCTGGTCAACTTACAGAGGACTACTGCAGTGGACTCTTTACAAAACTAGAAAAACCAGCTGTTCTTCCACCAGCAATCTGTTTGCACAAAGCACACACCCAGCAGTGTGATGCAATATTTGCCACCAGCGCCTGGTTATCAAAAGTACAAGGAACTACCTGCAGCCCCAACCTAATGAATTTTCAAAGGAAGGAAGGAAAGTCTTCCATCTTTTTAGAACCATCTTCATCAAACAACAAAGTGAAAAGCTGTCATGTCAGTCATTCAAGGAGAATTACAAACTACCATTTATAATGCCCAATCATACAGATGTAACTGATTTCTTTGAAAATGTAAAAAGTGGTTAGGTCTAGGAAGCTGCTCTATACCAAGTCAGGCCATTCCATCCATCTAGCTTACTGTTTCCTTCAGTGACAGGCAGACAGGAGTGTTTCCCAGTCCTACCAACAGACTGAACTTGGGACCTTCTGCATGCAAAGCATATGCTCTGCTCCTGAGCTATGGCTCTAAGGTCTGAACTAGCCAGATCACCAGATGGAATGCCACTGCATTAGTACTGCCCAGTGGGTATTTCAGTTTATATGAAGCATTTACAACAGAATACCACAGGTGTTGTTCCACTAATGGAAGGCATCCATCAACAAAATGAGGAAGTGTGTGTGTGTGTGTGTGTGTGTGTGTGTGAGAGAGAGAGAGAGAGAGAGAGAGAGAGAGAGAGAGATTATCTCCTCTGCAAAATCTACTGAATTTGAGGAGGCTCAATGAAGTTGAAAGGGAGAGGATACATTGGCAAGAACTGCCTCACTCCCCATTCCACTGATGGATGTCGTCTATAAGCAGAGTGACACTTGCTAAATGCCACTATTCTATTTTATTTTTTTAAAAACCAACAGATCACTTTTATGAGGGGGGGGAGCACATACATAAAGACAGTGAAACAAACAAAAAAGTGAACCCCCTAATTTAATAACACCCTGTGAGGCAAGAGAGGCACTTTACTATGTTAGGACAAAACATCAAAAACTGGAGTTCAAACTAGCAATGTTTCCTGTTTTGTAATGCATATATGACTATTTTCATTCACACCAGATAGTATTTTTTTTACAAGTGGGGCATATAATGAACATTTTAAAAATCTGATAGATTCCTCAGCGCTCTGGGAAATTTCCCAGTGGTTAGAAATGGCAAACCTCCTGAGGCTCCTAGTCTCATTGTGCAATGGCGACACAATGGACCATCCATAGGATCGATTCAGAGCACCCTCTCTTGACACTGTACAGCCTGCAACATGCCCTGGTAGTCAACAAAACAGAGGAATATGCAACAAGCTGGATTATGGCTGCAGCGTGAATAGCATTAAGAGTTATTGGAATGCCAAACACACACTCCTTAGCTCTGCAAGTGGAGCCTTCATTATACTAAAATGGCCAACAGCATGGCTTTTAAATATATCAAAACATGTTGCGGGACTGTGGTATTATGCACACTTACTTCAGAGTATACCCTTTTGAACCTAATAGGACTTCCTTCCAAATAAATGAGCTTATGATCAACTGAACAATGTTCAATGTAACTAAATGGAATAACCTTACATAAATCAATAAACAGTTCATGTCACTGCTGGATCACAACAAATAAAAAGTAACCTTTTTGTATGAACATATTGATGTTCAGGCTGTCAGGTGGAGACAGTGTCTTGATACCCTGACAATGTTTAATTATCAAATACTGCAAAACATTTTTTAATGGCTAGACGTAATGGCATGGTAAAGACTTGAAGTAAGAAAGTAACATTACCTTTACCTTACCATACTACAAAAAAAAGCCCATCATTAAACAAACACCACAATCTTGCTAGCATTCGTATTATTTCATCTCCTGAAGTTACGTATCCGCAGTAAATACACAGCACCAAAAGGACACTTGTTGGCACATTCATTGCTCAAGTAAAAACAGAAGCTAGAAGCCACTCTTTCAATTTTTTTGGAATTATGCCAGCTTCCCTGGCACGCTGTCTTGGATTCTGTTAGATCAAAGCCTGTGCTTCCAAGCTGTACCAAATTTATAAAACAGAAGTGTGAAGCAGTAGCACATATGTATTAAAATACTAATACTCAGGCTAAAACACTTAATGCCTGAAGATTTTTTAAAAAGCCAATTGAGCCGATAAATACCAGTTAGCTTTAGAAATACAGTATTAGCCCCAGTTCCAGAAATGGCAGAAAAAACTATACTCATTTATTTTCTCTCACAAAAAGCCAAGAATAAGCCCCAAATACCTGTGCCTCCCCTCCTGAGGAGGAGGATGGGGAATCCCCAAAATAGAATCATATTACATTGCTAACCAAGTGTGCCATATAATCCCATACATTCTAGATGACGAGACGAAACAATGGCTCCACTTGGAGAGAACAATCAAAAACTTCCCCAAAACAGCATACAGTGGAACCTCTATTTGCGACCATAATCCGTTCCGGAGGTCTGTCCGGAGGTCGAAATGGGTTGCTGGGAGAGGCGCCATTGTGTGCAGGCACGGGTGGCAATTGCCGCTCCTGCACATGCATAAATGGCGATCGCCGCTCCTGCACATGTGCGAATGGCAGCAAACCTGCCAGTTACTTCTGGGTTTGCAGCAGTTGCGACCTGGAACAACCGTAAGAAGAGGCGGAGGTTCAACTGTACCCATTTCTCCAAAACAAACTAAAGAAAATCCCCACAATACTAAACAGGTTCACACAGTCCACGCCTAAAGCATGGAAGGAAAAAGTAGGCAAACTGTTCCCAGCCTCACTAATTCCCCTGGCTCATCACCCACTATTCCAACATGCAGCACAAAGCCTCCAGATAAAAACCTGGCAAGCCAAAGGCCTACATCATTTAAAGACTTCTACCCATACTGACATAAACCTATAACGACACAAGAAATACAAGACAAACTAGGGGACACCCAAATATCTTGGCTAATGCACCACCAACTACACGCCTTCTTGAACAATCCAGCAGTAAAATCAGCAGCCACTAAGCTCTTGGCTACCTTCAAAAACCTTCTCCTGACAGCAACAGGACACAGCAAGGAGATGGTAATCACAGTATACAAAATACTGCTCCCACAAACCCCCACGATGCTATCAAAAACAATGGGAGCACAACATAGGCTATGAAATTTAACCCCACCCAATGGACTGGAATGTGGTCTAAACCTCCCTTTAAATCCATCTCAGGCGAAAGAAGGAAACTCACTCTGAAACTTACCTATAGATGGTACCTAACACCACGAAACTGGCATTGATAAGCCCAGGAGCCAAAATGTTGGAGAGGCTGCACCTCCACAGGCACATACCTTCACATGTGGTGGGAATCCCCCAAAATCCAACCCTCCTGGACAGCAGTCCTACAAGAGATATGCAAAATAACTAACAGGTATTAGAATTCACCCCAGAAGTGGCGCTACTGAATATTTTCCAAGATAATAATGTCCATTCACATTATAAAGAGCTTATAACCCACCTACTTTCAGCAGACAAAAGCATCATAGCCAGACACTGCAGAGATCTGTCAGGAGTGAACATGGGCCACTGGTACCAAATAACATGGGAAACAGCCTTCCTAGAAAAGCTAACCAACAGACCGAAACTGACATGGGAAAATAGATGACTTACATGACGCAATCATCCCTCCCCCACTCACAAATGCAAACAAACCTCACTGTAGCCAACAAAACCCCATACATACACTATATAAAAGAATGTAAGTTTCACCACCCCATCTCTCCTCTCTCTTCTTCTTTGATCTTATACCGTATATAACACTAATGTCTCATATCAAATGTAACTGATCTGTAGAAAAGACTTAACAACCTGAAAAAGAGACAATGCACGTACTTTTATAAACCAAGAAAATATTTAATAAACATTACTTTTTATATAAAAAATACAGTATTATGTGTTCCTCACTTCTCCCAAGTGGTGAGAGGTTTCAGGAGGAGTATTAGCTTGGTTTAGCTTCATTTGGACAAGAGAAGACTGGACACATATGATGCTTTTGTAATATTTGGCTTATTTACAAGTGGAGCACAGGTGGAGGCAAGCAGCATGTAAACTCCTATCAGGCAGCAGATCCTCTGCCCCACATCAGGTCTCCAGAGAAGCACCTACAATCCTAAGATGCTTCCAGCCTCTAGCTCGCTCATATTCTGCTCCTGCCTCTGTGGATTTCAAAATTTCTCATCTCGTCCCTAAGCTGCTCTCTGAAAGGGAGGATTTGACAACAACACAGAGATGCACTGCATCGTAAGCAGACTTTCCCCACATTAACAAATGGAAGATCTCCACAGGAGAACCATGTACATCAAGGGAAGGGCATGAACATGCAGCCCTGACCCTGCTCCACAGTTTTGACCTTGCATGTTGAGGTCAATGCCTGAACACGCCAACAATGTGCGGAGAAAATATTATGTGCAACTTAAATTGTGATGAGTGTGACACAATCTAACAAACTGACAGAATGCTATCCCAAACCTCTGCACTGCTTTAAGTTTTTAATATTTATCTCATTTCCCATTGAAATGTAGTAGTTAAAATGGAAATGCAATGACAGTGATGAAGCACAAGGTATATAGTTTATCTCAAAAAATACAGGTTTTAGTTCAGTACAAATGCTGCAGGCAAAACAATAAGATTGAGGTGAGTTATGCCCAAGCCTTCCCCCCCCCCCCTTCTCCACAGGTGATTTAACACCACAGATGTGTTTTTGTTTCGGAGCAGAAAATGAGTAACATTTGTTACATGGTTCTGATCAATTTAGCTTTGAGTAATAGGTTTTATCTGGCCAGAATTATCCATATGTCATTCTGTATTTCTTTACAAATCCATACAAAGCATGTCCCCAAATGGTACGTGACAGCAAAAGGTTTGTCTTCAATTTAATTTAGCATTGTTTAGCAAACTGCTTTGATGGTGCAACTCTGCAGTGAACTATACCAGTTTGTAGGTCAAACACAGCTTGAATCAAAACAATGGCAGAGGACCCCAGGACACAGGGCTGTTTGCATATCACAGCGTCTCTAGAGTACCAAGTTCTTCCTGGTAGAAGGGAAGCAGGTACTGCTCAAGCAGTGAAAGTTGCTACCTGAAAGAACTTGGACACATGACTTTGTTTCCTAAGGACACCTTCCTCCTCCTTTATTATAAGGGGCAACGTATGTTTTAGAGAAAGGATCGACATATGGGCGGGGTATAAATAATAAATTATTATTATTATTATTATTATTATTATTATTATTATTATTATTATTGCAATCAACTCTATCCACAAGAACAACTGCACCATCAACACAGCAACCCTGCCATTGGCCTCATTAACAAGAGCAACCCTGCCCTTGGTCACCCCAGTCACTGAGAATCATGCCTGTCCATTTACACAGTTCCATCCTCTGGGTTCGATTTCTCAGCAATGCTAGGGAACACAGGGAGCTTCCTTACACCAAACCAAACTATTTTGCCAATCTGGCCCAGTAGTACCTACTGTTTTATTCTGTTTTTAGTCCTCTATTGGGAGCTGCCAAGAGTGGCTGGGGAAACCCAGCCAGATGGGCGGGGTATAAATAATAAAAATTATTATTATTATTACTCTGACAGCTCCTCTACACAATCTCAGGCAAATGTCATCCCCTTCACCTGCTATCTGACCGGAACACTACAGAGTGAACCCAGGACCTTCTGCATGAAAATCAGGTGCTACACCATTGAACTGTGGTCTTTCCCGCACCTACTAGAACTTGACAGAACCTTGGCAAAAGAACAGAGCCCAAAAATACAGCTGCTGGCCATTGTTAACCACCAGCGTCTAATTGTAGGCAGTGCCAGGACAAGATGTAGGCTACAGAACAAGAGAGAGAAATACTGTCTCCTGACACGCAAGGCCCATCCTTGTGTTAAGAGAATCTCTTTTCACAGAGCCAGTCTTGAATATGCTTCACAGCATTTAAAAAACACACACACACAAAACGTTCTGACAGTGTTAAATTCCACAGTGGTTAGAAGAAGATTCTTTCCAGACTGCAGACTACAGCAGGTTGTTAGGTCTTGCTGACCTCCTTTCATTTGCTCAACAGGACATCAAGTTGTCTAATTCTACTGCTACATTTGCTATTTGATATCTTTAAGCCAAGAGGATAAAAGAAACAGAAAGAAGTAATGATCACACACACACACACAATCTCACATGAGTGTCTTAGCATAAGAATCTTGTTTGTAAGCCAACAAAAATTGTGACTTTACTACACTACACTCTGAACACACAGAGGGCAAGTAGTAAACACAACAGTAGCAGATCTGTGTATTTAAAAACAAAGCTCTGCCACAATCTTGGGTTTGCTGGCACTAAACCATTTACTGCAGATGGCAAACTTAGAGTCCTCTGTATGGGAGACATTTTTATAACCTACAGAGTAACAGTTGTTAGCACAGTGAACATAAACAGCTTTCCCTCATGCAAAGGGTGGAGGTGGAAAACATATTATGTCCTTGGTTGCTGAAGAAACCTCCCATATCGCCCACGCTTTTCTGAGAAAGCTTCAGCAAGAGGGATGAAGTTATTGGTGGCATCATGCTTTGAAGCATAGTGTCTCATCCCCTGATGACAGAATGAACCCATTAGGGTTCTGAGAAGCCAAGTGTTATACATCTTCTCTTCCTTTCTTTTTGTCCTCTCTGGCTGTTAGTTATCTGCCATTAGTGCAAAGTGTTCCCTCTTTTCCCAATGACACATCACTAACGTCTCCACTTGAGGGCTTCCAGCTCTATAAGCATTGAGGCAGAGTTATGCAGTCCTATGCCATGTACTTGCAGTCAATGTTCTCTGAAAAAGGCTTATGTACTCCACAATTAGCTGAATCCTTTCCTCTACTGTGGCTGGTTGGATGGGGGGAGGGGGAGGGAAACACTCATTTAAAAATCTCTTTTAACTTAAATTTGAGAGTTTTAACTTACACATTTTCATATACTACTATTAAAGGGAGGGACTAACCAAGGAACACAGAATTCCAACTAGCTTCTGATCTTCCCTTGCACTGACAGGGTTTTACCAGCAGTAGTTCCCACTGGTGCAACAATGAAGCTACAGAATTGTAGAATCGCTATGCTAGTGTATCTTTAGCCTCCATCAGTACAAGTGGACTTAGGAGTGATCCTGTCTCCTTCCAATGGATTTAGTTGGGATCACTGTGTTAGCAACTTTATTTGTATTCTGTTTTCCCACAGTGTACCCTGCCCAGTTTACAACAACATCAAAAACCATCACCAATACTTTTTTAAAAAAACTATCATTTCAAAACTCTTATTTTAAAATATGTCTACGCAATTTAAACAAAACATAAAATCTTCAATAAACCAAATCAGAACATCCTGAAACATAAATTTATTATGAAAACAGTCAACAGCATACTAAACAATCTGTAATGAGACTTCCCTCTCTTAACAGCTATGGAAGCAATACTGTTTTCTAAATTTAAACATATTTTACTTCACATAAAAAGACCACTGCATGCATATATATGCATGCCACTTTACCTTATTTTTGATGAGCAATGAAATAAAGGATATGGGAAAAGGTCATTATCGTCAACGAGAAATCTACTATCAAAATACTAAATGACAGTATTTAAAACATTTCAATCTGGCAATCCAGAAATGCTAATCCTTATCACCACAGGTGGCTATCAAAAACATTAATGACATCTGATAGGCACCTGCAGAACAGAGTATTTTAAAAGGTTAGAGAAAAAGAATCCCAGGTTTACACAATTCTCATAAATATATGTTCCCTTGTTCCAATTCCCCGTGAAAACAAGTGTTTCCAAAGGCTCTTCTGTGGTCTCTGGAATATTTAAATAGTTTTGTTTCTCTTCCCTAGAGCTCTATGAAGCTGGAACTTCCCTTTCAACAACCTGCTCTTGGTAAGCTGACAGCATTTTCTTTGAGGAATTAAAAAGAAGAAGTGCAGCTCTCTTAAAATGCCAGAAACAAATCTTGGGATGAAAACGAACGTACACTTGCTGCCTGTTCCCGTGTCCACTTATTAATGTCTGGGTGATTAATACCAGGCAAGGAAGAGCAACAAGTTATCTTTCTAGAATTATTGGCCTTTAAGCATGTCAGGCTAATGTTAATGAATCAAGTCCTTGCACAGTATTTATAAGATTTAAATTATTCAGTAGCACAGTCTACATGCTCAATGCGGCCTTTAGAAAAAGCTTTTTATACAAATTGTTTCAATTTTTGAGATTAGGCTATTAATTAGAAGAAATTAAGCTACACATCTGTTCAATTTCCTTTTTAACACCAAATGGCGGAAATCGGGTTTAGGTAACATGACAAAAATCAGCTGCACTCCTTTAGATGAGAAACCTGAACTTCAAAGGGGGAAGTACAAGGGCTACATTTGGGCTATGCTTTGCAATTTCAGACATGTTATAGCTCTGAAATAACCTACTCAAAAGATGCAAACAGGTCCTTAGCAGTGAACCACACTGTGATGCAAATAATTTTGTTGCACTAATTTTCTATGACAAAGAAATGTTAAAGAAATGGTGGTAGAAAGGATAATTCCATTTACAGATACCATCTGGTTTCATGACAATCTACAGAACTTTATCAACACATCCTACTATACACCATTACTGTACATTGCCTGGAAAATGTTATTCTCTAGTGTTAGGCAAAGTATAGAAACTGCATCAGGCAACAGGTGTTGGAGGGCAGGAGCTGCAGCTCTCCCTCCCTCCCTCTCCTAAGGTGTATCTGTTCTTGCTAGATGACAGGCCCACGTATGCTCTGCTGTCTGTCCTAGACCCCCTAAATTCAGGTGTGGTACAGGGCACTATCCTGTCACCAGTGTTGAAGAAGGGGTGTAGGGGTGTGTGCGTGCGTGCGTGCGTGCGTGCGCAGGTAGACACAAAACATAGAGTTGGGGGGAATGTGTGTGTGTGTGTGTGTGTGTGTGTGTGGAATGTTCTCTGTTTTCATGCTTAAAATAAAATGGCTGGAACCTCCTCTTCTTCACCTTCACATTCACCTTCAGATGGTTAATGCTTTGTCTCATCTTTGTAAGTACCCTTATAGTACCCTTGGGGTTTTTTGTGCCTGTTGTTACTGAACTAAAGAAGATTCATAAATGAATTGTCACTGTACAGTAGATAAGAAGCGGCCACTAAAACAGGGTGCAAGGAGTAAATATGTCTTTGTGCTCAGTCCACTTTTTTATTTTAGTGTGGAGCATCTGATGGGAATTTGTGCAGTTGGAAGATCTGTTTAAAAACAGCAAGAACCTAGTATTGAGTAAGATGCAATGCCAGTTCAGTCAGTTGCTTTATATGGAATGGGAGATGCTGTCTTGTCCTTCATGTTAGGCAGCAAAATGTATTGAGTCGGCCCTGCTGTTAGTTAGTTAGTTAGTTAGTTAGTTAGTTAGTTATACTTGTCTAACGGCTTTACAAGATTCCAATTCTGTGCCAACCAAGAGGAACTTGCAAGAACAGTGAGGCAAAGCTGAACAGTTCTGCACTGTTTGCCTCACGTAGAGGTCATATTTACGGAGGCATCTTGAGTTCAAATTAGGAGGAAATTTCATATAACAAAGTAAACATTTGGCACCAGAACTAAGTCCCTACAGGGACTGCAGAGAACATCTTGCCCACTGTGGGAAAGGGCTGAGCAACAAACCTACCCTACCCTACCAAGAAATTATCACAAATTTTCAGAAGATTGAGGTTTATAATAAGCCAGGGACCCTGTGACCATTTGTTAATATAAATAAGAGTCTCCGAATCTCTTTTTACTTAGAAAGGAACAGTAGTTTTAGGATCAAGAATCTAATATTGCATCTAATTTCAGTATGGAGTTTTCAAGAGATAATAACCTGGACTTTGGACTTCACATGCCAATTTGTGGCTCTCCAGTCCTTTTGCTGCTATACTTTGCCAAGCCAGGCCAGGTTTTGACTTAGCACATTGGCCCAACCCAGGCTCATGGCTAAGTTCTCCAGACTAGCCAACGAGCTGTAGCAAAGTCAAGCTCTCTTCCCTCAGTAATGCTTTTTTGGAACCCCTGCTCCTCACTGGCGAATTGTCAGGTCTCAGTAAGTTTATTATTTTTAAAGAGTAATAATGAGGCTTGTCTCCAGCTTACTGAATTGTGTCAGAATGAAGAGTTCTGTCACACTGCAAGTGCTAGTGGTAAAAGTGCACAAAAATCTGGATGACAGATGGACAACTTTTCAAATAGAACGATCTTCCAGCTGACGTTTCTGGGTATTTGATCTGTACTTTAACAAGTCTTCTAATATCCATCAAAATCAGAGTCCTCAAACATGCTATTGTTGGTAGTTTATTCCCTTTTGAACATGGGCTAGTAATAGATATATGTACAAAACCCAATTCTTTAAAACGTTATACCCAGCAGGCCTATATAAGCTCTCCCTTTTCTAACAGAGCCTCTGTGCTTTTCACACACAGTATAATAATTTGACCATAAAACGTTTGCTGAAATCAGTCCTCTGGCATAGTACTTTAGGGCATGACTAGATGCAATGGTCAATCTATTCTAATCTGCCTCCTCCCAAAAATAATATTTGCTGCATTTGTCACCATTCTGGTCAGTTGCCATATTAGAGGCATTCACTGAACTGGCAATGTTAAAACTATCCATGTATAGAAAAGGCCCCGCTCTGATCACTAACCATGAGACTATGCCCAGGATTCTCCTAGGAAATGGGTATTTTCCAATAAAAAAAATACCAAATGTCTGGCAATTTGTCTGAATACTTTGTTACAAATGAATATTTATGAGTAAATTAGTTTCTTAGCAACACCAGAATGCTATTCCAAAGAAATAGCAGAAACCAATTATGAACTAGAAACCAATGCTTGAAATAAACTTCAGAGGACATACTATCTGTGAAGCTTTGAACTTCCCACATAAATTTCCTCCATGAGAATGATGTCCCAGATCCTGAAATGCCAATCCCATATTGGTTAAAAACTGCAATCTTCTAAAGGTAAAGGGACCCCTGACCATTAGGTCCAGTCGTGACCGACTCTGGGGATGCGGCGCTCATCTCGCTTTACTGGCCGAGGGAGCAGGTGTACAGCTTCCGGGTCATGTGGCCAGTGTGACTAAGCCGCTTCTGGCGAAACCAGAGCAGTGCACGGAGATGCCGTTTACCTTCCTGCTGGAGCGGTACCTATTTATCTACTTGCACTTTGACATGCTTTTGAACTGCTAGGCTGGCAGGAGCAGGGACCGAGCAACGGGAGCTCACCCCGTCACAGGGATTTGAACCGCCGACCTTCTGATCGGCAAGTCCTAGGCTCTGTGGTTTAACCCACAGCGCCATCCGCATCCCGCAGATCTTCTACAGAGCTGTAATTTTGGACTTGGTCACAAATTCTGTCTGAGGAAAGAACTGTGTGGCAGGAGCAGCCCTGTCCTTCTGGCTTGGACACTGTTGCCAGCTCTCCTGCCATATCTGATTGGGGTGGGGTGAAAAAATGCTTCTGGAGAGGAACTGCTCTCTATCAAGGGCAAGGCAGTCAGAACCGCTAGTGACATCAGTGGGAAGTTGATGCCCTCCAAGACATCCAGAATCTGCATAGACAGAACTATATAACTGTATAATAATAATAACAACAACAACTGTAATTTAAGAACCTGCACCTGAATTTGCTTTTCCCTCCTCCTTCCCATTCATATTTTTCTCATGCGTCATGCCCTATTAGATCGTAAACCTAAGGACAGGAACCATCTTAGCACTGATTTCAGTAACTGATATTATGTTGAACACTACTGAGTGCAAGAGTTCCACAGCAGCTTGAGGTGAGTTGAAGCAGAGAAATGTCAGGTGGTAAGAAGGTTAAACACATCCATTCCCTTAGAGCGCATTACCAAAGGTCCAGATGATCCTGGCTGCACCCGTTATTTGCACTTTCACTTTGCAAACTGTAATGTGCAATGTGAAAAAGAAAACTACTAGAAGAGCCACAATCATGTCAAGTCTACCGTCATCAAGTGAAACTCAGTACTGTGATAACGGCACCTTGCTTGCATCAGCTTTCAGTTTCTCCAGAAACCAACAATAAGAAGCTCAATAGGAGAGCATCTGCTTTGCATGCAGAAAGTCCCAGGTTCAATCCTCAGCAACTCCAGGTAGGGCTGAAAATACCCGCTTCCTAAAAGGACAGTGATATACACCAGCGGAACCACCATACCGTAGGTGATTTCCTCTTTTTTCTATTACTGAGGCGCTTGACTTCTTTTTCTTTTGCTTTACTGGACTGGAACATGAAAACCGGAATTTTCAAATATTGATTTACGTGAAAGATTAAAAACAGAATTAAGATAAAGGGACATTTTAGAAAGAAACTGGGACTGCTATCTGTTTATGAAAGACTGAACTGATATCTTAGAATTATAGGGGAGAGCAACGTTGGGAGAGGAGACGCCGAAAAGCTAATGTTAAATTAAGGATCTGGTGACATCTAGTGGCGAAATGAAGACTGTTTAATTCTTTGACCGGTTCCCCTTCCCCTTCTCTCTCTCCCCTTCTCTCTCTCCATCTCTTGTACTCCCCCTAATTGTTTTCTATCTTTCCCTTGCTTTTCGGTTTTGCGATCTCTTTGTTAGTTGTTTTTGAGCGACCACCCAGCCTGATTGGAGGAAAGAAGACCAGCTGATAGAAGAATAACTGGACTGGGCGGAAGAGGAATTTGAAGGACTTAAGGGCAAAATTCCTATAGTGCCTACGGTGATTATAAGGAAAATATAAATAAGGGTTGGACAACTCAGGAGGGTCAAGGACAGAAAGTCAATATAATAAAGACTGAGAAGACTGATAGATATAACAAAAGGGTTAGAAAGAAAAACGGAGGGAAGGCACCACAAGGGAGGGGTGGGAACGCAAAAACAACAGGATGTCGCATACAGGAAAGAAGGGAACAAACGGGGGAAATCCTAGCGATAGAAGGGGATCGAAACAAGAGGTAGATTTTAAGACCGATATTTTGAAGGTGCTTGCTGAAATCAGACAGAGTCAAACTAATGTAGAACATAAGTTAGAACAAGTAGATAATAGGATTGGGAGATTGGATAAAAAGATGGATGAGACAGTAAATGAACTAAAAGGCCAAATAAAAGAGATATTTAGGAGAACGCAGCTCAATGAAGAAGGATTAAAAAGGACTAGATCGGAGTTAAAAGATATTAAAAGAGAAAAGGAAAAGATGAAAGCGGAAGTGATGGATTTAAATAAGGCACAGGAGGAGATGAAGGATATTATCGCAATGAATGAATTGAGGCAGAGGGAGGTGAACTTAAGATTGAGGGCGGTGCCAGAGACACAAAATGAAAATGTCAAGGAGAAATTAACAAAGGAGTTAGCGGAATGGATGGGGATGACAGTCGAGGAAATGGCCAAAAATGTGCAGAGTGCATTTAGAATGCGGGTCAGTTCAACAAGAGTAAAGAAATATACAGGCGATTGCCTGATAACATTTAAGGATAAAGAAATGAGGAATAAGATACTCTTAAGGAATAGGGAAAAGAGATTGAATATAGAGGGAAATTATATTATTATCTTTAAAGACGTCCCAATCAGACTACTTAAACGTAGAGATTCTTATAAATTGTTGGTGCAGGCACTGAAGAAAAATAAAATAGAATTTAGATGGGAATTCCCGGAAGGGTTATCCTTTATATATAGAGGCAAAAAGCATAAGCTATCAAACCAGGAGGAAACCGGGAAATTCTTGAGGAAATATAAAGAATTAAGGGTGGAGATGAATGGAGGGGGGGGAGCGGAAGGAGGAGTTTCAGGAGAATCTGAATCAAAAGAAGAGGAGGGAGGGGGAGGGAGTGGACCGGACGAAGAGACAGAAGGAGAGCCAGAAGAGGAAGATCCAGGAAATTGATAAAGATAAGGAAAATTTAAGGGAGTAATAGAAACAATGGGGTTAAAAATCTGGAGTTGGAATATTAATGGGATGAACGACAAAAAAAGAGGAATAAAATTGAACAATATCTGAAAAAGAAAAATCTAGATATTATTTGTCTCCAAGAAACGCACGTAGCAAGAAGGCACAGGAAAATACTAATCAATAGGAGGTTAGGAAATGAATTTGAGTCTTTGGATAAAGAGAAGAAAAGAGGGGTGGTCTTTTATATTAAAAATAAGATTGAGGCTAAACCAATATTTAAAGACGAAGAGGGCAGAATAATAGGGGTCCGTATCAATTGGCAAGGAGAAAATTTGGTGGTAATTGGGGTATATGCCCCAAATGATAACAAGTCGGAATTTTTTAAAAAATTGGAAGAGAAAATTTGTGAATTTGTTGATCAGAAAATTATTCTAATGGGTGATTTGAATGGGGTGGTCTCTCTAGAAGCTGATAGGTGTAGGGAAGGAGGAAGTAAGAATGGGAAGCTACCAAAATCTTTCTTCTCAATGGTAGATAATGGTAATTTGATAGATATTTGGCGTCTTAAACACCCACTGGATAAACAATTCACCTTCCACTCCGAACCAAATCAGTCGCTGTCACGTATCGATCAGATATGGATCTCAAGCGAGTTATGCCCAAGAATTAAAACAATAGAAATAAGACCGAGTGTATTCTCAGATCATAATCCGATGGAGTTGGAATTAGAAAGCCTGGAGCTAAGAACTTTTAGATGGAGATTAAAGGATTATCTGCTGGAGGATCAAAAAATTGTTGAGAAAGCGCAGGAAAAACTAAAACAATATTTTATGGAAAACAGCGGTAAAGGAACAAAAGCTAACGTAGTATGGGAAGCAAGTAAGGCAGTAATAAGAGGTTACTTTATCCAGCAGAATGCAATCAAAAACAAGAAGAGAGAAAAAGGGAAAGATGAGATTTTGAAGCAGATAATGGTAAATGAGCAGAAATTATCCCAAAAACCTAATTGCCAGAAAGCAAAAGAAAATATAAAAATTCTACAAGCTCAATTTGCTACAATAATAAATAGAGAGGTTGAATGGAATATAAAAAAATTAAGACAAAAAAACTTCGAGTTTGCAAATAAGTCAGGCAAGTGGTTAGCATGGCAAATTAAAAAGAGGAAGGAAAGGAGCACAATA
Organism: Podarcis erhardii; assembly: GCF_964252035.2. Classification (NCBI taxonomy): domain Eukaryota; kingdom Metazoa; phylum Chordata; class Lepidosauria; order Squamata; family Lacertidae; genus Podarcis; species Podarcis erhardii. The sequence continues at coordinate 61,048,081 of NC_138508.1, forward strand.
AATAAAATAAAGGTGGGAGAGGAAGAGAAATCAGATCCTAAAGAAATTAGGGGAGAGTTTCTCAATTATTATAGAAGATTATATTCCAACAAAGAGAAAATTAGTTTAAGGAGAATTGAGAGATTTCTGAAGGATAAAGGGGTGAAAAAAATCTCAATGGAGGAAAGACAACAGCTGAACACCCCAATAGGAAGTGATGAAATAGAAGACGCAATTAAAGAGTTAAAGAGGGGGAAAGCTCCAGGCCCTGATGGATTCACCGCGGGTTATTACAAAGAGATGAAACCCATTTTGGTGGGACCTTTGAAAGAAACTATGGATAACATTTTAAGGAAAGGGGAATTCCCAGAGACCTGGAAAGAGGCATATATTACGTTTATCCCCAAGCAAGACGCAGATTTAACCCAGGTTAAAAATTATAGACCGATCTCACTGCTAAATGTAGATTATAAAATATTTGCGGGGATCCTTGCAAAAAGACTGAAGAGGCTATTATCAGAGACTATTCATGGGGACCAAGCGGGATTCCTGCCAGGACGGCAGATGAGAGACAATACAAGAAATATAATTAACATGTTAGAGTATTTATCTGTCAAGATTAACAAACAGGCCATAATGATGTTTGTCGATGCCGAGAAGGCATTCGATAATGTTATTTGGGACTTTATGTTGAAAAATTTAGAGCATATAGAAGTGGGGGAGGATTTCTTTAATGGAGTAAAAGCCATATATACAGATCAGAAAGCCAAGCTGATTATCAATAATATAGTGACAGAAGAGATAAAGATACGAAGAGGAACAAGACAGGGCTGCCCGCTCTCCCCGCTTCTGTTTATAATGACCTTAGAAGTATTACTAAACTCTATAAGGCAGAATCAAAAAATAAAAGGAGTGTTAGTTGGGCAGAATGCATATAAGATTAGAGCCTATGCGGATGATGTAGTTATAATGACAGAAGAACCAACAACTGCAACAGGAGAGATATTAAAAGAATTAGACCAGTTTGGAGAGGTAGCAGGGTTCAAATTAAATAAGAGTAAAACAAAAATAATAGGTAAAAATTTGGATCAGAAACTAACAGAAACAATTCAACAGCAAACGCAAATAGAAGTGGTTAAAAAAGTGAAATATCTTGGCATTTGGATAACACCTAGGAATATAGATCTGTTTAAGAATAATTATGAATCGACGTGGAGGGAAATAAGAAAAGATTTGGAAATTTGGGGAGGGTTGAAACTGTCGTTTTGGGGAAGGATTAACACAATTAAGATGAATGTGCTGCCGAGGTTGATGTTCTTATTTCAAACTATCCCAATAATTAAAGGAAGCCGAATCTTTAAAGAGTGGCAACGAGTGTTGTCGAGATACATATGGCAGGGAAAGAAACCTAGGATTCAATTTAAACTATTAACAGACATAAAAGAAAGGGGGGGCTTCGCCTTGCCGGATGTGAAATTATATTATGAGGCGGTTTGTCTGTGTTGGGTTAAAGATTGGGTAAGGCTAGAGAACAGGGAATTATTAGACTTGGAGGGTTACGACAACAACTTCGGCTGGCACGCTTACTTATGGCAGGATAAATGGAAGATATATAAAGGATTTGGGAATCATATTTTCAGAGGACCTTTAATTGAAATATGGGATAAATATAAAAATCTGCTGGAACCAAAAACCCCACATTGGCTTTCACCTCTAGAAGTCATGTGTGTGAAGACTATTAATATGAGAAATAAATGGGCAACATATAACCAGTTAATAATTAAAGAAGATGGGAAATGGATTGTACGACCATACGATCAGGTTAAAGAACATGTCTATGACTGGTTACACCATCTCCAGGTGAACCAAATGTTTAGGAAGGATCTTAAAGAAAGAGGCTATGCAGAGAAAGAATCTAAGTTCCAGACGGAAATTATAAACAAAGAAGAAAAAATTGTTTCGAAAATGTATAGGATACTGTTGGATTGGAGTTTAGGGGATGAGGAGGTTAAGTGTGTAATGATTCGCTGGGCAAAGGATGTAGGACATAATATACTATTTGAAGATTGGGAAAAACTCTGGAAGGAAGGACTAAATTTCACGGCGTGTGTAACGGTAAAAGAAAACATAATGAAGATGTTTTATAGATGGTATTTAACACCTATGAAACTGTCGAAAATGTATAAGGTGGATAATAAGTGCTGGAAATGTAGGGTTAGTGAGGGTTCCTTCTATCACATGTGGTGGGAGTGTGGAAAAGTTAAACAGTTTTGGGAAAAAATCTATATAGAACTGAAGAAGATTTTAAAATACACGTTTCCAAAGAAAGCAGAATTTTTCCTACTAGGTATATTGGGTTATGTGATAAGAAAAGAGGATCGTAAATTAGTATATTATGCGGTTACAGCAGCAAGAGTAATGCTGGCCCAGATGTGGAAAAAGCAGGAGACACCAACGGTGGAGGAATGGAGATTTAAGCTGTTGGATTATATGGAATTGGACAGACTTACAGGCAAAGTAAGATACATAAGAGACCAAAAGTTCACTGAGGATTGGGGAAAATATGTAGATTACTTGGAATTCATTAGTCAAGGGAAAATAACGCTAAAGGGATTTAGAGACGCACTGTGAAAGACTGTGAGTTATTGTTTAAAGAGAATAGGAGACCAAATAATATGTAAGGTTAATATACATTAAGAAATGTATATAAAAAGGTACAATGACAATATATACTAAGAAATGTGTAATTTAAAGTGTTACTTCGAATGATTTTCGGGAAAGCTAAAGGAAGTTTTGAAAACGAAGATTAAGAAATGTAACCAAAGTGAAAATTAAGTTTCTATATATTTCTCTTACTTTTATTTCTTTCTTTATTTCTATTTGTCTGTGCAACACTTTTATTTCTGTATGTTTATATGTGTGGGCGTGTACATATTCTTTACTTCTATGAAATAAAAATTTAAACGAGAAAAAAAAAAAAAGAAAAAAAGAAAATACCCGCTTCCTGAAATCCTGAAGAACCACTGCTGGCCAGTGTACAATCTCAGGGTTGTGGGATCAAGCCCCACGTTGAGCAAAACGATTCCTGCATTGCAGGGAGATGGACTAGATGAGCCTCATGGTCCCTTCCAACTCTGCAAATCTATGATTCTATTATTCTATGGACCAGTGGCCTGACTCTGCATTAGGCAGCTTCTTAAGTTCCGATAAATGTAACCTTCCTCCTAAATAAAAACTGATGACTCACACTCTCTGCTGACTCCCTAAATTGCAGCTCTCCCAGCTCTTTCCACAGAATTCTCATGAAAGCAAAGACTCCTGAGGAGCAATATGCATTAGAAGAAATGTAACTGAAAGTGAGCATTTCCCTATTTACCTTTCTGTTCTCCACCCTTGTGAGGCTGTGTACACACCATACATTTAAAGCCATTGTCCCTCCCTCAAAAGAAACCTTGAAACTGTAGTTTGTTAAGGCTGGTAGGGATTGTTGCTCTATAAGTGGTAGTAAACTACAGTTCCACTGCCACTTTGGGGGAAATATGTTTTAAATGTATGACGTACATGCAGCCTTGGGCTACATACACACAACATTTTAGCCTAGAATCGTCGGAAATTAATTGTTTTCTATTGCATGTTTCTATTGCTGAAAGCACTTCCTCAGAAACTGATTTCATTCCAAAAACAAGAGCTCATAGCAGATTGATTTTGTGTTACCTAACAATGGGTGGTAGGATGGACACCACATCTGTCCAATGACATTTTGAGTGGTTTATATCAAGATCACAATCACCACCTGGGATACCTGCAGGGAGGAAGAGGAGTGGACAACCTAATTAAGGGGAGGGTTTTCAAGTGCATATCGAGTAACCACACTCACCCTCACCCACAGCAGAATGTAGAATCCATCTAGACTAGAAAGCAGCCCGTACACTCCTGAATTCCTTACTTGATTATCATCCTTTTTCAAAAAGCTTCTGACTCTTGAACTCTATTAGAAAAATATTTGTAGCGTTCTGCATTTCCCCCCCCATAACTGCTGTAAAATCCAATAAGAGTTTAGGTTGCAGCTCTTTTCCTTTGCTCTCTTCCTTCCTTTTGCACTACAAGTTTAATTCCTTAGTAAACTTTGTGAATGTCATCCTAGATATACTGTGTGCTGAAGACCAGAGTCAGATCTGCCGTCATCAAGTGAAACTTAATCAGATCTCCGCCTTGCTTATACAAGCTTTGAATTTGTTCTGTGTCCACCGATGAAGAGGTTTATCGGCTTCCTTTTCAGACACCATGACTCATACTCTCTTGCTTACATCACTCTGTGGACTGCAGTTCTCTGACTCCTCTGTTCAAGACATTTCAAGCAGGAATGGACGTTGCTGCAGATATATTTTTTAAGACATGCTTTGTAAATAAACTACTTTTCAGTTATCTACCTTCTTCCTGCCTTCTTCCAAAACCATGAGTTTAAAAACTTGCTTAAGCAATTTCAGGAAACACTTGCCAACTCCCGATGTACAATTTATTGCAAAAGTTGCATTTTTATTCCATATTGCAGCAATGTACTGAAAGGGTAAAGAATGTTCTTTATTATGCAGGTACTATAAATGGATACATTTTGGCTACATATACTGAATCCAAAGTAGTCTGGAAGCAGCCAGGCATGAAGGGTTAGCATTCTTAAACTAATCCCAGTCAGAAGAATGATCTGTCTGGGATTAGTTTAAGAATGCTAACAAATAGGAGACGATATGTTTTCTGTCTAAAACTATATTACACATAGATAACATTTTAGTAAAATCAAGGGTGCTTCCAGAAAACCTGTTTATTCATCTTGATTTGTTAGGGAGGTTAGACAACAGCAGTTTAAAGATAGCTTGTTCTGATTTGTTTGTGGGGAGGTTAGATGGTGTTATGTCAAAACAGGTGTTATTTCTCTCACTTTCCAGTACACTTTCACCTCACTTTATCATAAAAAGTCCTCTGAGTGACATGAGTTTTCTGCTCAAGACCTCCCAAACAACTATAATTGTGCAACCTGAATTTGCCAGTATGTGACTGAATCCCACCTCAGAACAGTGACATTCTAGAAGCGCCTCAAGAAATAGAACTAAGAGGAGCTATGCTGAAGTAGCAGGTCTGAATCTTGATGACTGAGATTAGAGGCAGGGGTCAGGCTGAGCAGCCATCTGAATGGTAAAATCCCAAGTGCAGTCCTTTATCTCTCCCATGTAAACAAGTGCTTGTTATTCATCCCAATAGGGAAATAAAAGGTGCTGCCCTTCAGACCATTGCTATGAGAGCAAACCCTGATCTCTACTGCTGACACAGGTTCACATGTCATACTAAGGCAAACTATAACTTAGCACAAATTAGCGAATGTGCAGGTTCCCAGTTAGCTAACAGCCACTTTTCTCCTCCTGCAGTCATTCTGCTGCTCTACTGTGGTAAATCAGAAGTCAGTGTGTTGTCTGAACCCGGGCTTGTGAGCTAACCAAGATGACAGGCTAAATCAAACCATGGCTTAGTCCAGCACAGCAGCAAAATAGCAACAGAAGGAGCTAGGTGGCCACAATATCCTCAACAGGATATCTGCACATTTGGTCTTTGGTACTAAGCCATGATTTGGCTGAGTGCTACATGCAAATGAAGTTATAGCATGTGTGTCACTCATTAACAGAAATTCTGAAGAGGGGATACAACAAAGGTGCACTGAACAAACTCCACTTCAGCCTGCAGAGGCCACTGCAATATTTTTCTGCTCCCTCTTTGTGCTAGAGTGGAAGACTTCCCTCTGCTCACTCATACATTCCAGCCATTATAATGGTGGGCATTTTGTTAGACAAGAGCAGAGTGTATATGCCTGAAAGGTACATTTTTGCTTCTTCTGATGGAACATGCTTATTCAGGATCCAAAGATTTTGTCTAACTGAAGCTTAAGTGTCTAGCCATAGGGAAAAGCCTTGACTCCCAGTTACAGCCAATATGTTTCCTCACTATTGTCATGCCATACTGATAGCTCACAGTGGCGGAGCTTCATGCTCTGGCACTGGAGGGCAGAGAGAAGGTGGGGGCATGGTGCGCCGCCCACAGGGGTGTGCGTGCATCCTGGGGGCATGGCACACCACCTGCGGGGGTGGGGGAAGCAGCCGCAATGGCACCCCACCGGGATTGCGCTGCTGGGGGCAGTGCACCCCCCCTGCACTGCTCTTCGTCCGTCAGTGATAGCTCATCCAGGTTTGCAAATACAGGGCCCAAATCTAACCTTGGATCGTCATCTGCATGAAAACAGGAATTAAAGTAGGTAAGGTAATGAGAACTTAACACTGTTTCACAACAGAAGTCCACAAAAAGCCAGCACCAGACTGGCATATTTTAGAAGCAAATAGGCAAACCAGCAAATAGGAACTACAGCTAGATATTAAAAGATAATCGGTTATCAAAAACCAATATCCATTCATTTAGAATCCCACCTACTCTACACTGAGGGGGGAAAACTGAGCAAGTTACTCACAGGAATACAAGTCAGTTGTTGAACCCACACAAATAATATGCTTTAGGCTGCAATTCTGTCTTCAACACTGCAATTTAGGTTGCAGTTTAGGCTGTAACACTGACATAGCATTAAGCCCCACTGATTACAGAGGGACACTTCCTAGTCAGGATGCACAGAATTTGACTGTTACTGTAATTTCCTTTCAACTAAGACTATGACTTGAAACTTAGTGAGGTCCCCCACCGGGTTTCAAGTTGCTTTTTAAACACTGCTGTACACACCATAGAGGAGACAGGGGTATCTTCATACCACGTCCAATTTGTTTCTCCACTGTGAACTCCAGTTTATTTGTGCATGGGTCAATGTCAGCCTGAAATGTACACACATCAGTTTAACTACAGCTTCCACTGGTTTGAGGGGAAGCACATCAAAAGAGCCTTTCTCAAAAAGCTAAGGGATACAGATGGATTGTGTCTAAAATAATGTGTACTCAGCTTCATACACCAGCAGTGGGAGCACATGACAGTGGGCAAGTAGGCAGTAATGTGTAGCGGGTTTAATTGTTCCTCCCAAATCCCTGTTCAAATCACTGCCTTGATCTGCAAGTGAAATTACATGGTGCTTTACTAATGGCTCTGCCACAGGAACAGCTGAACTAAATAGTTCTATCATAGATCTAACAACCACCGCATGAATAGGTACATGAGCCAAGAAAGGTTTGGACATGATCCCTCGCTTCCACACACGCCGGTGCTGTGCAGCAAATCTCTTTTGAACCAGAGGAGAGTTCCACAAATTTGGATATGATATGGGGGGTGGGGAGTAACAGTGAAAGCTAAAATTGTACAAGACATACCAAGAACCCTAGGCACACCTGAAATACTGTTTTGGTTCCTGGCCTATAAACAGTTACAGTGGTACCTCGGGTTAAGAACTTAATTCGTTCTGGAGGTCCGTTCTTAACCCGAAACTGTTCTTAACCTGAGGTAGCACTTTAGCTAATGGGGCCTCCTGCTGCTGTTCTCACCCCGAAGCAAAGTTCTTAGCCCAAGGTACTATTTCTGGGTTAGCGGAGTCTGTAACCTGAAGCGTCTGTAACCTGAGGTACCACTGTATTATACAAATTAAGGGAGAATAGCCATTTTTTTCCTGGGGGTTATCCTGTGGCACCTTGAAAAACTTGTCATTCTCTTAACTGTGAATGAGAGAGAGAAGTTTCAGGAGGAGACAGGAATAACATTGGTTAAGAAAGTGAAATATTTAGGGGTTAATATGACTGCCAAAAATGTGAATTTATTTAAGGATAATTATGAAAAATGTTGGATTGAAGTGAAAAAGGATTTAGAAATATGGACAAATTTGAAGTTATCATTGTTAGGTTGAATTGCTGTGATAAAAATGAATATGCTGCCAAGGATGTTGTTTTTGTTTCAAACATTGCAAATTTTGGATAAGATGGATTGTTTCAAGAAGTGGCAGAAAGATATTTCCAGATTTGTTTGGCAGGGCAAGAAGCCTCAAATAAAATTTAAGATATTAACTGATGCCAAAGAAAGAGGTGGATTTGCCTTGCCAGACCTTAAACTGTATTATGAATCAGCTGCTTTTTGTTGGCTGAGAGAATGGCTGCTTCTTGAAAATACTGACGTGTTGGATTTAGAAGATTTCAATAATGCATTTGGTTGGCATGCATATTTGTGGTATGATAAGGTAAAAGCACACAAAGCGTTTAAAAATCGTATTGTTAGAAAAGCATTGTTTAATGTTTGGATAAGATATAAGGATTTGTTAGAAAAGAAAACCCCAAGATGGTTGTCACCAATGGAAGCGAAGGCACAGAAAAAACTCAATATGGAGGCCAAATGGCCGAAATATTGGGAAATTCTGGAACAAGATGGAGACAGAATAAAATTGAAGAGTTTTGAAAAATTGAAAAATAAAGTGCGAAATTGGCTCCATTATTACCAAATAATGGAGGCATACAATTGGAAACAGAATTGTTAGATTCAAAAATCAAGAATTTGTCAAGAATGTATAACTTGCTGTTGAAATGGAATACTCAGGATGAAATGGTGAAATCGGCTATGATTAAATGGGCACAAGATGTTGGAAATAACATAATGATGGCTGACTGGGAACAGTTATGGACCACAGGTATGAAATTTACGGCATGTAATGCCCTAAGAGAAAATTTAATGAAAATGACTTATAGGTGGTACATGACACCAGTCAAGCTTGCAAAAATTTACCATTTGCCCGATAATAAATGTTGGAAATGTAATGAGACTGAAGGTACATTCTTTCACCTTTGGTGGACATGCCCAAGGATTAAGACATTCTGGGAGATGATTTATAACGAAATGAAAAGGGTATGCAAATATACCGTCCTGAAGAAACCAGAGGCCTTTCTCCTGGGCATGGTCAGCCAATTGGTGCTAAAGGATAGAACTTTTTTTATGTATGCAACAACAGCAGCAAGGATACTCATTGCGAAGTATTGGAAGACACAAGATTTACCCACCCGGGAAGAATGGCAGATGAAGTTGATGGACTATATGGAATTGGCGGAAATGACTGGCAGAATCCGAGACCAGGGAGAAGAGTCGGTGGAAGAAGACTGGAAAAAGTTTAAAGACTATTTACAGAAATACTGTAAAATTAATGAATGTTAGAAAAATGTTAGAATGAAGTTATATGGCTTTAGTAGAAATGTTATAAGGAATCAAATATAAACAGATTAATAGAGTTATAAAGGGGAAAATAAGGTTAAAATATGTTAAGAAAATTATAGGATAGAAAACGGAGGAAGATGGAAAGGAATTGCTGAAACAATTAATAGAAGTGGAATACAAAAAGGGAGGTGTGAGGAGGTCATTGAAATAAGTGAATGAAAGATAAGTTATTGAAATTGTTTGATGTGTTTTAAATTGTTTTTGATGTGTTTTGTTCTGTTAGTTTAATGTGTTTGTGTTAGGTAGTGTTTTTGTATTGTATTGTATTATTTTTTTTCTTTTTTCTTTTTGTTGTTTGTAGTGTTTAAATTGTTGGAAAGTTAATAAATATTATTTTTTTTAAAAAAAGAAAAACTTGTCATTCTCTTAATTTTTGTAATGTATTTTCTTGAACCAAAAACCTTACTGGCTAAATTTTGAACTTCTCCCACATTTTGTGGTTGTATCACAAAACAGCAATGTTTAATATCCTGAGTTGATGAGGCAGCCATAAAAATATGGAAACCCTGTTAAAACTTGCAGAATTAAAGAGCCTACATAAATCCTGAGTTATATGTCTCCTCTTCATCAGACAATACTTACATTGGTAAATTCAACTGATGTTCTTGCACTGCCATGGTGTGGACTGGACATCGCAGCTGGCTTAGTGGAAACTAACCCTTGGTTACCATCCCAAACCTTATTTGTAGTATTTGTAGACTCCTTCAAGGTCATATATACAAAGAGCCTTTTCATGAACCTGAAAACTGGTACTGTATATAACTTGTCTCTTGAGTTTTGTCTAGGATTTTCAGTAGACAATTTAACAAATGCAACCCTATTTCTCTGCATACTGTATGTTACATTGCATTTTGCTTTAATGTAATTGCTAGTATAAAATATTTTTAATAATAATAAATGCTTATTTTTTAAAAAAGAAAACAGCTTAATTATACAAAAGGGAAGGATCACCTGCTCCACACCCCCCCCCAATATAGGAAAGCTGCCTTATTCAGTATTATCCTACTCTAACTAGCACCAGCTCTTCAGGGTTTCAGGCAGGAGTCTTCCCCAACCCCCAGCCACACCTGGAGGGGGGGAAAAACCAGGAATCGATTGCACCTGGGACTTTCTGCCTGCAAGGCTCTCTCTCCCCCGGCGCTTCCATCCACCCAGCACAACCCGGACCGAAATTGCCCCGCAGCTAGCCTGGCCGCAGACGTGCAGCTGCGCAAGTCTCGAGCAGGTGAGCCCGGCGCGAACTCCCGGGAACACTAACCTGAGGCGAAATTATTTCTGGGCAACAACACGAGCGCCTTTCTTCGGGACCCGTCCTTCGCTCGTTTCTAAACAAATAAATCAAACCACCCTCAAAATCCCAGCACTTGCCAGAATCCTGTTTTTTTCGTTTTCCTCAGAGCACCTCTCTCCCTCCCGTCTCAAAACGCGAACCGCCTGAAGTAAAACTCCGCTTTTTTCCGAGCCGGGGAGAGAAGTCCACCGACTTCTTCTCGGCTCCTCCCGCCTCTTCGCTCCGCGCGGGATTGGCGCAGCCAGCCTTTTCCGCGCTCGCCTTCCAAGCACGCGGACTCTACCATGGAAGCGCGAGGGGGGGGGGGAAGGCCAGGTCTCTCCCCCTCACTCGACCCCGGGGGAAGGAGAAACCGAAGGGGGGTGGCGCCCCCCCCCCAGTCGAGGCTGCTAAAGGGGCCAGCCGGACACTGACCGGCCGCGGCGGCAGCTGCTTGGCGGGAAACCGACGCTCAGGAGGCGACGAGCTTACCCTCCGGGTCAAGTCCTCGCTTCTCCCTCTTCGTGCCGCCTGGTCGCGGGTCCCAAGCGAGACTGCTGCGGCTTCCCGCCCGGCCGCTGCTGGTACTGAGCTCCTGCACGAGGAGGAGCATCCCCGCCGCCGGCCTCCCGCCCCCGGCGAGCGCAGCCGGGCCCTGGGGACGCCTCCTCGCTCGAGCGCGGCGGGCGGCTCTCTGTTGTTGTTGATGTTGCTGCTGCCGCCGAGGCTCGGTGCAGAGAAGCGAGACCCCTGCCCGGGCTGGCGCACAGCTGCCCGCGGACGCCGGCTGCGCCCCTCAGGCGCCCTCTGCTGGCGCAGCTCGGGAGGCGCCGCGGCAGTAGGCAGTGTGCGGGGGAAAGACTTTCCGAAAGAAGGGCAAGCCCCTTGCGCGCTTGCAAGACCTCGGAGGGGCGCGCAAGGATTTGGGGAGGCTTGGCTAAGAAGTCTCAGTAGGAAAGAACAAGGGCGGAGGAGGGAGTGGTGGTTTCGATGGCTTAAGCGTTTGGCTGTAAAGGAGGAGGCAAAGTTTGGCACCTGCGTTGCGCACGCAGAGTGACGGGCAAAACTGCAAGTTTTGTGCTTTTAGGTCGTAAACCGCCCTGCGATTCTCGGAGGAAAGGCGGTGTAGAAATTTAATTAGTAAATGAAATAAATAATGGTTAAAAAGGATTTAGGTGAATTCATGGAGAAGGCGGCTCTCAGCTGTTGTTGTTATCGTCTGTCTCGAGAGTCAATGGAGTGCGCCTCTGGGGGTGAAGTCAAAATGCTGCCTTAGCAGCACCTGGGATGCAAGCCTGGGCAGTCTGTATGGAGCTTCTGGGCTGTCCACCAGACGACAAGACACACACACACACACACACACACACACACACACACACACCCCAGCCTCGCTGATGTGGTGCAAGAGAAAGCAGAGCAATAGGTTTGGCACCAGCTTTACTGCAGGAGTTGCTAGAAGGAGCCCTGAAAGTCGCTATCCAACCTTCTTAGCAACTCCGCTCCAGATTTGTGTAGGGTTTACTCCTTAGCCTTTTCTTATTGATGCTTTTGAATTATGGTGCTGGAGGAGACTCTTGAGAGTCCCATGGACCGCAAGAAGATCAAACCTATCCATTCTTAAGGAAATCAGCCCTGAGTGCTCACTGGAAGGACAGATCCTGAAGCTGAGGCTCCAATACTTTGGCCACCTCATGAGAAGAGAAGACTCCCTGGAAAAGACCCTGATGTTGGGAAAGATTGTGGGCACAAGGAGAAGGGGACGACAGAGGACGAGATGGTTGGACAGTGTTCTTGAAGCTATCAGCATGAGTTTGACCAAACTGCGGGAGGCAGTGGAAGACAGGAGTGCCTGGCGTGCTCTGGTCCATGGGGTCACAAAGAGTCAGACACGACTAAATGACTAAACAACAATCCCAAAGATGTCCTGCAAGGTAGTGGGAGTTTAGGATTAGCCTTTTCCTTCTCCTTGAAGGACCACCCTCCCAGATTAATGAGCCCCATCTGCCCCTCACTTCCCTCTACATGTGTAGAAAACTTCTTGACCGTTGGGCCCACTATTGGTCTCATCTGCTCAATTTGGCAGAGCTTGTCTTCGCATGCAGGAAAATTCCCCTACTCACTGAGGGTTTGAGATCCATTGGTTACCCTCACCTAGTTTTGCTGGCCAGTCAAAGCCATTCCCCAGGTTGTGGCTGCTGTCAAATGCTGACAGCTTGTAGGAGCCACAGGTGAGTGCAGGGTATGAACCAAAGCTGGGCAAACTACCCCAGAAGGGGCACAACATGTTCCCCACTAGAGGCATTACCCCTCAGTGGCTACTAGTTATTGGAGACTCTATGCCTCTTAATAATGCTAGGGAACCCTAGAGGAAAGTGTTCATGTTCTCTTTGGGGGCTTCCATTAACATGGGCCTCTGGTTGACCATGATGTTGGACTAGATGAGCTTTAGGTCTGATGTAGCAGGGCTCTTATGTTCTTATAAACTGTTGTGTCCCTAGATACAATTGTTGTTGATTGTTGCCCTGTTTCTTCAAAGAACATTTGCCAAGTGTTCTTTTCTCGCAAACAAGTGGCTCTATATCTGATCGCAACAGAGGGGATAATGAAGACCGGAGAAAATGTGAGATATCTCATATAACCAACATGCTTAAGTCTAATTAATGCATGAAGGAGTTAATACCATAGAGTAAGTTGTCCTGCCAGGCTTAGCTGTGTCCACTTCCCCTCACCTTGGGAAGAACTAGGTCCTCACCTCGCCCCTCCAGATGTTTTGAGACTACAATTCCCATCATCCCTGACCACTGGTCCTGCTAGCTAGGGATCATGGGAATTGTAGGCCGAAAACACCTGGAGGGCCGAGGTTGAGGAAGCCTGAACTAGCTAATCAGGCCTATTGTTCCCTCCCAGTCTACCTGAGAAGCTCAGCATATAAATAGGTTTGAGTTGGTAACTCCAGCTCAACCGTATGCCTCTCGTCAACCATTCTTGAGTGACCTATACCAATAATTTAGGAACTTTCACCACTGTAACTAAGCCAGGTTTTACTGTCTCTGAAACTTTTCCTAAATGCTGTATGGAAAAGCACATGAATCTGACCTTTGGATAAATTGTAAGTAAACGATTTTTTACTTACCAAACACATGGTCTTTTCTATGCTAGGGGAAGAGGGAAACGTTGGAACTCACTTTAAAGGACACATATTTTAAGTCTAACAGTCTATTTTTCTATGCTTTCTTTCCATGCTGCATATTTTATGATTTAAAATATCTGCTGGGGTTCTCTCACGAAAGAGTATTTGCCCCAAACTTGGATCTTGGCATCCAGGAATTCTCATTTTATACTTGTTTTTTCCCCTTACACCAACAGAAAATTGGTAACTAAGAAAATATGGCTTTGTTTAAAACACTATTAAGTTTTGCCAAGCCCCTTTGACAATTTTTGATGTCGAAGGATGTTGCTAGGCTGCTTAATTGCCTTAAAGTTTTTCTGGTGGGAACACTGTTGTTTCAGAATAATATTCACAATACAACCTCTGTATTGCATCTGTGTTGAACAATTATTATATGCTGGGAAGTCTTTTGTTGTCTTAGGGTAGCTTAGTATTTGCAATTAAGGGCTTTGCTTTCTCTGTGTGATGGGGAGCACCAAGCACAGAGATATGTAGGCAAAGTCAGATATCATGGCTATTTTTACCACTACACCTCTGGAGCTGATTTTTGCCACCACTGTAAACAGAACACTAATGATAAAGAATTAGCAGTGTTTTTTTACGAAAGATCGTTGATCCTTTGCAATCACTGTCTGGTCACCAAGGAGAGATTTTTACAACCATTTTCTTATCAACACAAGAAGTAATTTTAATTGACTTTACACATGACTCAATCCTGTGGATTCCAGCCCTGTGCATGGTTCAGTACAGTGGTACCTCGGGTTAAGAACTTAATTCATTCCGGAGGTCCATTCTTAACCTGAAACTGTTCTTAACCTGAGGTACCACTTTAGCTAATGGGGCCTCCCACTGCTGCCACTGTGCCACCGCTGCATGATTTCTGTTCTGATCCTGAAGCAAAGTTCTTAACCTGAGGTAACATTTCTGGGTTAGCAGTGTCTGTAACCTGAAGCATCTGTAACCTGAGGTACCACTGTACTTACTGATTCGAGCCACTTTAGCAAAGAAAGAAAGATTAAAGGTCGTTCTGCCCACTTATTCCAATTTTTACGGTATCTGTATTGGATTTGAAATTGTTTTTTCTATTTGTTGTTGTCATTTCCCCTATTTTTAATGTTTTATGCTTAATCACTTTGGGATGTTTCATGAGAATTAATAAATGAAATAAAAATGATCTTTGGCTCTCATAATTGGGGCATCTTGGGAGAAATTTTGGCCCTGAGTGACTTAATACAAAACACTAAGAATATTTTTGCAGGGAAGCCTGCAGTAATTCCTTCCTATCATATATTCAAGAGCCCATATCTTTAAATGGAAACACCCTACTTCTTCCCTGTTCAGAAGTATGATTGGGCTGCAAGGAAAAATACTGGGAGGTCAAAGAACAACCCTTGCCTCCTGCAAGCCCTCCAAACTGGCAGGAGCAGAGGCCCATACACCCCCAAGAAATATTGCAGCAGAGACTAGGAATTAGTCTGATTGGAATTAACTGCACTTCCATTTGCATCCCTTTAGCCTGGGGCCTAAAAGAGCAGGGAATTGAAGTCAGGCAAGTGTATTTCCATTTTAAGGGTCATATGGGTGGGATAGACCTCAGTTATGGACCAAATCTCCATCTTCATCTCTTTTTTCCTTTGTCACTTTTCCATGGCAAACCAGGTTCAAAGCAGCTAACAGCAACATCACAGGCAATATATGGCCACTATGACACCCCTGCTAAAAAGTGTTGGGGCTGAAGTCCACCTAAAGGCTATGCCCTTTGCCCCAAAACGTTTTATCGTCAGTCTGTGTATGTGTATGCACGTACACGTGCATGTCCTTAAAAGCCGCGTTGAGCCTGAAAGTGGCAGGAGACGTTTTTCTTCACAAATACTCCAGCCCTCAGCCCTGGTATCGAAGACAGATTTCAAGAATGAGCCTCGACCCCGCTAAGAAGAATGTTGTTTCCAGACGGGGGTGGGGGGGTGGGTATGGAATGTCGCAGACGGGTGGCTGGCACCTTAAATAATCGGATTTTCCATGGTGAAGAGGGGAAAACTGCGGGCTGCTGCTTCGATGCGGACGACGTCGTGCGGACGCTGCGAAAAAAAGCTCCGCTCCAGCGACAAGCCTCCAGTGCTCCCTTCAGACGGCAGAGGGAGCTGGCGGAGGAGGAGGGGGTGGCGCCATTCTTTGCGCACCTCCAGCTTAGGGAAGGTGGAGCTGCGGCTCAGGGCGAGGACCAGGGCCGCCTCCGTCACTGCCGGGAATAGGGACGCGCCGCGGCAGCTCCTGGGGCCATGGAAGAGTTTCACCCCCATAACGACGAGGTAGTACGGACTTCCCCCTCGTTCCCCGGTCAGCGGGAGCGGGGCGCCCTCCTCGCCCCAGCCCAAGCTCCCTGTCGCCCCGGCGGGCTGCAGTGACCTGGTTTTTCCTCGTCGCAGCGCAGGAAAGGATCTCGCGCTTGGCCGTGGCTTGCGCCTCTACTTGGGCGGAGGAGGAATAATTAGGTTAGTTAGGGACCCCCCACTCCAGACACGCGGGGGCGGAGGCGCCCTCCGTTCCTGCCACCCGCTTTAAAGCGTGTGCCTGGAGGGGGGGCGGAGGAGGAGAGGGGCGCAAAAAACAATAACAACCATGACTTCGTAAGAGGCCGGCTTGCGCTTTTCAGTCTCGCTCCGACGTGGGTGGGCCTGGTCTGCATAAAAATGTCACCTGGCTCAAGGGTTTCCCCCCCCCCTTAATATATTTATTTATTTTGTGTACGTCTCCACCCAGCCAATCGCAAGCGCCGCTTGTGGGATCGTAGGCGGGGGAGGCTTGGTCCGCCCAAGAATGCTGTCATTGCGACGCCGGTCCTCACGTGGACGGGGAGGGTTGCGCGCGCGCGCGCGCGCGCGCCCCCGCTGCCAATTGAGGCCACTGCAGAATAATGGCAGGCGGTGGTGGTGATGATGGTAACAAAATAGGGTAGTGAAAAGAGCCTGCCATTGCTTTGAAGCCCAATTTGGAAGTGTAGTGGATTCCAAGGTTAAGGCCAAGGGAGGATGGAGGAGGGGGTGGGAAGAGGAGCACGTCAGACAAGAATCCCGTGTTTGAATGCCTGCCGCCCTCTGCACACAATTGAAAAAGGAGAAGACAAAACCTCATTCAGGTAGAGAAGGATAGTGTAAAAGAGAAAGGGTAGCGCTCTCCCTGATGGGTTTTTATGTGTGCATCCAGGGAATCTTTTTAATGTGGTAGCATTCAGACACGCAATCCCTCTGCTCTTTTCCCACTTCCCTTTTCCTGCAGACCCTTCCCTTTGCTGTCATCCCTTGATTCTGTGACATGCTTAGCCTGGTATTTTTTTTTTTTTTTTAAAGTTGGGGTTGTATCCATTGCCAATCATAATCAGAACAGACCCGTGTTTAAGCTTATTTAATTTCAGTGGGTCTACCCTAAGTAGAACTATGCTGACTACAACCTTTGGAGGGTCTGACTGTCATGTCAAAGCATTTAGGACAGGGGTAGGCAACCTAAGGCCCGGGGACCGGATCCGGCCAGATTGCATTCTCTTTAAAAAAAAAAAAAAAATTATTGGATTTTCACATTTTATGACAACACACACACAAACATATAAATGGTTTCATATCTTTGCTTTCATAACCCTCTTTCCCTGACTTCCCCCCGCCCCCCCATACATCCCAATTTCCATATTAAATTCAGCAAGTTCTTATTTCCTTCCCCAATCCTATTCTTATTATGTTTAAATTTGATTCTTTTTGTTAGACCCAATTCAATAATCTTTTACTTATATACATTAGATCCTTATTCTAAGATCAATCAAAATTCTTATACCAAAAATTACCCTTTTTTTATTAAAATATGAATCAACATTATAAAAAAAAGACCCAAAAATCCTAAAATTTTAAATTCTACTTTTTCCCCTTCCCTCCCTGCCCAGGTATCTGTCCCTTCCAAAATAACTGTCCTCTTCTAAAATCCCTAGCCCGGATTTCTCACGTCAGAGGCCTTTAAGTCTATTTCAGTCTCTCCCTGCCTATTCTGTTGGTAATCCATTTTATTGGTCTTCAGGTCTCGGGAGGTCTCTTCATCCTTTCTCAGATCAATCCTAATTAGAAGGACTTGGTGCCAAGGTTCTGCCAAAGGTCCCCAAAGTCCCAAGTCATCAATTCCAGAAAAGAGGAGGAAGCCCCAGTTGTATTTCTTTATTTTTTTAATTTCCCATCTTTTATTGTGTCCAGCGGCTTCCTCCCTTGCTTCTCTCTCTCCATGACTTGTAGTCCAAAGGGCTTCTCTGTTCCTTGGCTGCAAAGAGTCCTGTAAGAAGTTTAACAACTGTACTTTCTCCCCTTCGACCTGTTTTTCCTCCAACTCCAAAGATATCTTTTCTGGTTCAGCTGCAGAATCTTCCAGAGTCAATTCCTTCCTTCCATCAGCAGGATTACTTGTCTTAGAGATCAAGGTCATCAACTGTTTATCCATAATCATAGTTTGCTCTTGTAAAGTTCCCACGAGAAAGAAGGCTCTTTCTATTTCTGCTAGTAGTTTTCCTTCTGCAGCCATTGTAATGTCTCCAGTCCCCTCTAGAGGGATTGCCATTGTTAAAGTTCTGTACCAACAGTCTTTTTAGCTCGTTATTTACTTTGTTTCCAACCACTTCTAGTTGAATATAACACTTTGTAAATCCAAAAGATATAAAGTAATACAATTCTCTTAGTCCTGCCGTTTGACAGCTGTCAAAACTCTGTTCTTTCGCGCTAGGCTGTTACAGGGTACTCCCGGGTTCGGGGGGGGGGTACACAGAAATTTTCTGAAACTCTCCTCTTTCCTCCAGCACAGCTTAGAAAAAAAAAACGACTTGTTCACGTAAATTGATAAAGTCTCTGTCAATCTCCGAAAGACACGAGATTATTCCTCTCTGATCTTAGGCTTTCGCTCCTTGCTTTATATTGTCTGTATGAGGGGGGGTGCGGACTTCCCTTTAGCACGTCCCCCCCGGTCGCCAGATTAGGGATAAAATTTCTTTTAAAGATCGAATTTCCTTTACTCATGGGGTGTTTACTTTCGGTCCAAATTTCGGGAAGAAAGTTGACGCTCTCCGGCAATGGCTTGCGGCTTCACTCCACTGAGGTAGCGGTCTACTCTCAGCACCACGCCACTCCTCGTACCTTCTCCGCAGCCTTTAAAAAGGCTCTTTGACTGTCGAGGAGGGCGCTTAAGGTGCCCACCGAGTCACCAGGTCCACAGGTATCCGCATCTGTGGTTTCTAAGGGTCCCCGCGTCGCCGGCGCGGCAAGACCCGTTCTCAGCGGAGCCGATTCCCCCCGGAGCTCGGAGGGAATCCGCCATTAATCCGATCGCGTCAACCCGGAAGTCCGCCAGATTGCATTCTCAATCTGGCCCACGGACGGTCCAGGAATCAACGTGTTTTTACATGAGTAGAATGTGTGCTTTTATTTAAAATGCATCTCTGGGTTATTTGTGGGGCATAGGAATTTGTTCATTGTTGTTGTTTAGTTGTTTAGTCTTGTCCTACTCTTCGTGACCCCATGGACCAGAGAACGCCAGGCACTCCTGTCCTCCACTGCCTCCCGCAGTTTGGTCAGACTCATGCTGGTAACCTCGAAAACACTATCCAACCATCTCGTCCTCTGTCGTCCCCTTCTCCTTGTGCCCTCCATCTTTCCCAACATCAGGGTTTTCTCCAGGGAGTCTTCTCTTCTCATGAGGTGGCCAAAGTACTGGAGCCTCAGCTTCAGGATCTGTCCTTCCAGTGAGCACTCAGGGCTGATTTCCTTCAGAATGGAGAGGTTTGATCTTCTTGCAGTCCATGGGACTCTCAAGAGTCTCCTCCAGCACCATAATTCAAAAAAATTGTTCATTTCCCCCCCCCCCCCAAAAAAAATAGTCCGGCCCACCACATGGTCTGAGGGACGGTGGACCGGCCCATGGCTGAAAAAGGTTGCTAACCCCTAATTTAGGATGTAGTTTTGTTTTATCCTGTGTCAGTCTTGTGTAATAGAGGATACTGTTCACTAGGATAATGTGATACATTAGCTTTGACATAGACCTTAGATGCTGATGCATGAATTTCAGGACACAGCCAGAAATTGTGTGATTGTAAAATCCATTTGGGACACTGGTGATTGTGATTTTTTAATAACACACGTAGTTTTCAGTAAGATATAAGAATTTGGCATTTATGCAGCTGCCGTGTGCATCAAATTCATGAGCTGGTGATATCGCCAGAATAAATGAAGATTATGAATATATGGACCTTGTTTTGGAGAGTTTTGTGGACTTTTTGAATAAATAAATTCTGTCTTGGTTCATTATTTCTTCCAAAACCTGTGTGGCAGCTGCAATTTTATTTTATATTTTGTATTCTAAAATGCGTAAGCAGCTCTAGAATTAAATTTTATGAAGGGTAATAAAAATAATAATTTAATTAAATAAATCTCTTATATTATTACAGATGACCTTCAATGGTGAAGAAGCGCACAGTATTATTAAAGATGTAAGTTGCACATTTTAGTATACAGTACAGTATTTATGTGTTTTGGTGACAAAATGAATTTTTGCAGTTTTCTGTTTCCAGGAATAATGGGTATCCCTGAAAGACTTGCACCAGACAACCTGTATTGCCTGTTCAAAACTAAGTCCCACTAAATTTAGTGGGGCATGCTCCCTTGCTGTGTTGCACCCTTGAGCTGCAGTCATATGGACGTCTATTGGGAATATAGCTAATTGAATTCAATGGGGCATTTTTCTGAATATACATGGATAGGATTGCACTATCAAGATCCAAACTCTTTATACTACATTTTCAATATTGGATGTTTAAAATTTTGTACATTCTAATAGCAAGACCAATGGCTTTTATCATACTCTCTTGCTAACAGAAGAGGAAGGTGATTTTTGCTAATTCACACCCCCGCCCCCCGCAGTCCTCTGACAATCTGTTCCAGGGAGTGTGGACATTGTGGAACACTGGGAGGTGGCAGTAGGGCCTGCAAGGGGTATAAGGGGGAAATCACTTCCCCTACTTGTGCTAGAGGGAAGCCTCTGTTGTAATGGAATCATTCCATGAATGGAAGAAACCCTTTTGATTCATGAAAATACAATGGTGACTGAGATGGCAGTCCTGTGCAGGTGAACTGTTTAACTGTCCTTGAAGTCAACTGGATTTATTTCTGTAGCTGTTGTTATGTTGACTGTTATTTGATTGTGGCCCACGGTTAGCCCCGGCAGAGAAGCTGCTCAGTATACTGAGGCGATAGGACCACCCTGTCTGAATTTCAATGCTGCAGCAACTCAGAACTGTACCATTTAAAAAAATATATCCAGCTCAGCAGGATATTTTAGTCCTGTTGGGAAAGAAATTCAGATTATTAAAATGCTCTTCTGGATTCTGCATGTTTGTTACATGACTCTTACCACTGAGATGGGAATGGTATAAACAGTTCACTTACTGATTTATGTGCCTCCATTTAGGAGCTCTAGCCTAGGAAAAGAGGCAAATGAGAATCTCTTTCTGACATTTGAGTTCCTTTACATAACAAAGTGGGGCTAGCTTAAAAGTATATATGTTTATACTACTATCTATTTTTAATACTTGTATTTAATCAGATTTTTATTCCTTTTTAGTGCATAGAAGGTGTTCTGGGCAAGGCAGATTACAATCACGACAATGTCAATCAGTGGACTGCAGCTATAGTAGAACAATCTTTAACACAACTGGTAAAACTGGGGAAGACGTATAAGTACATTGGTAAGATTCTGTGCATATATGCAGTTAATATTAATTTTACAATTAATGGGGAGAAAATGATTTCAGGCCTACTTTTGTTAGTAAAGGTAAAGTAAAGGACCCCTGACAGTTAATTCCAGTCACAGACAACTCTGGGGTTGTGGTGCTCATCTTGCTTTACTGGCTGAGGGAGCCGACGTTTGTCCGCAGACAGTTATTCCGGGTCATGTGGCCAGCATGACTAAGCTGCTTCTGGTGAAACCAGAGCAGCGCACAGAAATGCTGTTTACCTTCCCACCAGAGCGGTACCTGTTTATTTACTTGCACTTTGACGTGCTTTCAAACTGCTAGGTTGGCAGGAGCTGGGGCCAAGCAACGGGAGCTCACCCCGTCATGGGGATTCAAACCGCCGACATTCTGATCGGCAAGCCCTAGGCTCAGTGGTTTAGACCACAGTGCCACCCGCGTTCCTATATACTTTGTTAGTAGAATGAGGCATATAAGGTTCTATGTGCTGCACCCCACCCACCTTCGTGAGAGCATTGAAGGCAGTTTTGCTCCAATTTATTATGCATTTTACTATAATAATATGGAATGCGGCGGGTTGGCGAGGGCTCTATTTTCAGATTCCCGTGGCATTTATTGGTCATCTGCTGTTGATTATCTGCATCAGAAAATTAGCCAGGCATTTTCAACAGACTTCATAAGCCTAGAATATCAGGGCTGTTCAGGAAGCAGCCCACCATTTTGAGGAGGAATATGTCTCACTGCTTTCTTAAATAAAAGAAATTTAAAGAAAAAGGATCACGCTTTTGTGGCAACTTAAATATTATAATTCAATAGAATTTGTTTTTGGGAAAAGGCAGGGGATTTTAATTCATACTTTAACCGCCACTTAGTCCTTTCAGTTGTATAAAGGAATAGTGAAGTCTGATTGATTAACCTACTTTATTGATAAACATGGGATTTTGTTCTGTCTTCAGTGACCTGTGCAGTGATGCAGAAGTGTGGAGCTGGTCTGCATACAGCAAGCTCATGTTTTTGGGATACCACAACTGATGGTAAGTGCCTGCCTGCAGAATTGAAGCAAACTACTTTATGGAAAAAAAATGACTTTTCACTTATTGTTGTGAAACATTATGCTGCAGTTGAAAGGCGGTTTGAAGTGTCAGCTCACATATAGCCCCCAGGATATAATAGGTATATAATAGGTACTGCCTGAAATTAGGATCATTTCACCCAAACTATATGTTACCCACTTTCTTTACCCAGGTCCCCAAATGAGAAAGAGATATAAACCTGCTGATAAGGCCAGGCCAAAATGAAAAGGGCTGACCAATCGCTTTTGGTTGCATGGAAAAAATGCTTTGGCTGAAGGCCAAGGACTGTTTCTTTAGATGAGTTTAAATCTGACATGGAATCGTTCTTGATGCCTAAGTTTGAGTAGTATTTGAACTTTATTCACTCTCTGGATCAAATCCGTCTTACTGCAAGGCATCATGAAAGATAAGAGACTATTCTCCTGGATACGTGGTTCTAGTTCATGAGGGCAGACATCGTTCAAAGCGCTGAACAGCTCTGGCAGACTTCACTCCTCAGCATGACTATTCCAAATTCATAGTTATAGAATTGAAAGAGAAGAACTAAACTTAACAAGGTTAAAAAAAACAAATCACCAAGTAATCATATATGCCAGTACTTCAGTGACCGTTATGACTCGAAACTGTAACGAAGAAAGAATGTTCATATTGTTGTAACTTTATATTCTTCGTGTTTTGTGCTCAGTAAGTTACATGATTAAATATATTACACTATGAGACTTGTATTCGTTTTCTGCTATGCTGAGTACCGGCAGGAAAACACTGAACTGTGCGCCAGTGCTGGTGGTGTCCTTACTTTCTAAGAAAAATCACATTCAAGGCAGCTTAGCAAAAAATGCAACAAAATGTAAAAAGAACCCTAGCAACAAAGCATACGGTTTTATTGCACTGAGCTGGCCATAGCTTTATGCCTGGGGTAGCAGTAGCCACCAGCACAAAGGAAAAACACATCATGGTGCCTGAGTTGATCACCCAAGGGCTTTTTTTTTTTGCAGAAGAAGTAGCTGGAGAGAATCAGGGGGCTGCCTGTGGCCTCATAAGAGCAGCCCTGTTCTTTATCATTGGCAAAAGGTTTGATTTTCAAAGTGCTGTAGGTTCTTAGTCAACTACAGGAATGGTAACTTGGACTAGATCACATGCCCACCATCAAAGTCCTGTTGACAAACTGAATCCATGCTGTAGTGTGCTTTAATACTATTTAACCCCGGTGACCATCTATGAAGGATTTTTCTGAGTTTCTGACTCCTAAGATGCATTATTGTGCAAGCGTTGGGACCAAGAGCATGAAAATGATTAGCCAGAAGTATGTTCTGTAGAGTTCACAGAGATCTACTTCTTTGTAAGCATGTTTAGGGTTGTGGCCCAGATCTGTCACCAAAAGCAATGTTTGACAGCCTCTAGGGATTATCTTTTGTAAATGAGTTCGGGTTACTCGGTTGTCCTCTTAAGAATGAATATCGAACTTGACCGCTTTCTCTTCTTAAATCCACTATAGGTACCTGCACAGTCCGATGGGAAAACCGGACTATGAACTGCATCGTCAATGTCTTTGCTGTAGCCATTATTCTGTAGCAAACTGGACAAATTGCACTAAGTTATGCCAAAGCCTTTAAGAACAAAACTATCAAATTACTTATAGTACATTGTAAGAATTATTAAATAAAACTATATTTATGCACTAAAGAGAGAGCAGGAAATGTGCTTTTAAAAAAAGTCTCTGCACAATATATATTATATTATAGTATAGTATATTATAGTATATATAGTATATAGTGTAATCGTTTGGCTTAGCCAGCTGGCAGCTTGCTAGAGACCAGCTGTAAAAGAAAAAGGACAATGTTTTGAGCATTCTAGGACTGTGGTTCTCTCTGCTCCCCACCCTGCAACCTGCAAGAAGTGATGGAAAAGTTACGTAAAAATAAGAAAATGCATGTTTGCCCCCACATTACCACTGGCACTTCATACACAGCAGCTTAATATAAATGTAATTAGTAAGGGGGAAGAGAATATTATTTGTAACACACACACACACACACACACACACAATTGGTTCTGAGTTATGGAAGTTGATGCCTTAGAATAGTGGTTTTAAACCTGTGTTCCAAGGAATCCTTGCACTCCCATCTGTGCTGCTTCAGTATAATGGCTGATCTCTGCCTCCTGAAAACTAGAGTTGTGAGAGTGTGTTGTTTGCTGTAATGCACACACTCATTTGATGCAGTGCAACAGCTACCACCTAGTCTCATGCGCACAACCCAGAACATAATTCCAGCATGAATAGGTCCCACAGCAGGTGAAAAAAGTTCCCTGAAAGCTGTAAGTTTGAAATCCACTGCTGCTTAGACTATTGGTGTTTGTGATTTATAATGCATAGTAAATTAAGCAGCGAGGGGGGAGGAAGCAGAAAAACCCAACAAGTTGTAAAAGAATATTTTCATGATTTAGGCACAAAATTTATAAAGCCAAAGTACCTACTTTTCTCAAACAGGGTATGAATGTTCAGCAAAAGAATGTATTTTTCATGTTGCAAGGCTGTGCTTACACTGTGGCACAATTCTTAAGGCACATTCGTCAAAGTGGGGAAATTGTATTAAAACATTCTGCAACATTTGGATCAGTTATTGGTGCATTAACTAATATTTGGTGCATCAGCACAAACTCACAAACCAAAAGCATTAAAATAATGTGCAGATAATACATGTGCAAATACTTTAGATTAGGACATTAAAAGTTTAGCAATGCTCTCATGATACCATTTTATTGCATATCTCCCAGGCAGGACCAGCCTTTGGCTCTTCAGATTCTTGAAGAGAGTTGTACTTGCTCATTTCAAACTATATAAAAGTAATGTTTCATATGTAGCACTTGGAAATAGAATAATTTGAAGTGGGGACTTGTCTGTGTCTTAAGGTGCACTTACTTAGGCTGTAGGTATGTTACTTACAGAATAATTGACTGGCTACGGTCCTTACTTCCTAGTAGTGTTCATAGAGTTAGACCATAAAGCCTTGCTATTTATGTTATTAGTTAAAATAATTCTGCAATCCTGTGCTTACTTGAGAAAAAATTGCATTGAAGAGAGTGGAACTTACTTCTGAATAAACAGGCAGGGAATCAACAGTATGCTTCTTGCTTCCCAGATCTACCTAAATTAGAAAATTCTCCACTTCAAGTGGGTAATCCTAATAACTTGAAGAACCACTCAATCAAATATTAAGTACCTTTGCAAATATGTTTAGTATATAGGATTCTATTTTTTCATAAAAAGTTACATTGTTTTGCAGTTATTTATATACCTAGTAGAACTTGAAGCTATACTGTTGCATTAAGCATTTTTGCCTTTTGTCAGCACTGCAACAAGCTGGTTTCAGTTGCAGTTTATGTTTAGAATTTTTTTATCATTGCAATGGTTTTGCTTTGAATTACTTTAACATTATAATATGTAAAGCACCAAAGGTCTAGCTGTTTTTCGTTAATAAAGTTGCATATTTAAGCAAATACCATGTTTATATTCCATATTGATATAGCGCGAACAAAGATATCTCTGTACTCTTTAAATGAATGTACATATCTACAGCAACAGAACTAAAATACTATGCGAAGTTCTCTCACAGCTCTGGATTCAAAATTTGCTCTTTTTCTGGGTGCAAGCTATTTTCATCTTTTTCCTGAAGCAGTAAAAGATAATAATGAAGAGAGAACATTTTACAGATGGCGGAAACACTATAGAATACAGATGAATGCAGTTTTCTGAAACAACTACTAGTAAGGGGTTTGGCCAGAAAATAAAGACAAAGGTACAATCTACCATTTACTCTTTTTTATAATAAACTTCTGATGCTGTTACTGAGACTAGATGGTTTTATTTGCAATTGTATTTCTGGGTTTTAAAAAATGCAGTTGAATCTAAGTTGTGCTGAGAAAACGAACGCTCATCAATATATCTTATGTCAAGATTGCACTAGAAATAATGCTGGTATTGGTTTTAAAATAGGTACAGTTTGTTTTAACTAACAAAATAAAAATAAAAGGTGCCTGCCTTATCTATACTCTGTGTCTTTCGGATGAATTAAGCAAATGATTGCTAGAGCATTTAATAGGGCATTTTCTGTTCTAAAATTATCTTCTAGTCTTTTCTTGATGTGTTGAGATCAAGCTTTCTTTGTCATATTCTATTGTGTTAAAACAACCCCTCAGGCTACTGTACCTAATGCTTTTTAGGCACAATTCCCAATAAAATTCTCCTCCACAGGCCCCACTGAAGTGTGTGCTAGCCATGTGAGATCACAGTGTGCTTCTGAACAGCTCCCATTCATTTCATTCAGCCTTGCACAATATAATATCTCAGGAGACATTCAGTGAAGCTGAATGTTGGCAGATTCAGGAGAGAGAAAGTACTTCTTCACACAACACGTAAACTCTTGAATTTTCTTTTTCAAGAAATAGCAATTGCTTAGGGGTGACTTTAAAAGGGGATTAGACAAATTTATGGAGGACAAGGCTATCAGTGTCCACTAACTGATAGGTACGTTCTTTATTGTTGGGGGGCAGAATGCTCTGAAAGCCAGTAGCAGGGATTCTCAAGCAGGGAGAGTGCTGTTGCACTCGGGTCCTGTCTCTGGGCTTCGCATAAGCATAAGGTTGGCCACTGTGAAAATAGAATGCAGGACCACATGGCCTTTGGCCTGATCTTAGGGATTTCACCCTATGTATTTAGCATTGGTTTCAAATGTTAATTTAGAGATCCTTTCGTGCTTCGTGGTGAAAAAGAGCTCTGACTACTTTTCTGAAACTGGTGTCACTACCATACTTGGTGCATATTTTCCTTCTGTTCCATCAAAACAGCGCTAGAATAAATATTGGCTCGCTACCCCTCGTAGTGGTACAGCAGGGACACTTGCAAGTTTTAGCATATATGACACAAGGATGCTGTTAACAAAGAAAGGCTGGGGGAAGGTATGTGAACCAAGGAGGAAAGTGGATTGTGATTTACAAAGGGTGTGTGTATGTAACTTTGAAGCATTTTAGAAACCTAAATGATATGGTTGGTTGGTTGCATCCTGTTTCATAATTTCTTACTCTTTATTAATTACATAGGGACGCGGGTGGTGCTGTGGGTTAAACCACAGAGCCTAGGGCCTGCCGATCAGAAGGTTGGCGGTTCGAATCCCCGTGATGGGGTGAGCTCCCATTGCACAGTCCCTGCTCCTGCCAACCTAGCAGTTCGAAAACACGTCAAAGTGCAAGTAGATAAATAGGTACCGCTCCAGCGGGAAGGTAAACGGCGTTTCCGTACACTGCTCTGGTTCACCAGAAGCGGCTTAGTCATGCTGGCCACATGACCCGGAAGCTGTACGCCGGCTCCCTCGGCCAATAAAGTGAGATGAGCACCGCAACCCCAGAGTCGGTCACGACTGGACCTAATGGTCAGGAGTCCCTTTAGCTTTACTTTATTAATTACATATATATTTCCCTGGGCAGCCCAGGACCTCCACACACACTGCCCAGACTTGTGCTCCAGGGAGGTCACTTCAGTGCTACTAACGCCACAGTTCGACTTCACCCTTAGTGGTGAACTCACTTGTCTAGGACAAGATGGTTGGATAGTGTCTTCGAAGCTACAAACATGAGTCTGACCAAACTGCGGGAAGCAGTGGAAGACAGAAGTGCCTGGCGTGCTCTGGTCCATGGGGTCACGAAGAGTCGGACACGACTGAACGACTAAACAACAACAACACTTGTCTATTGAACCAGACGGATGCCAACACTATATTTCCCCTCTTTCTCCAAGCTATTTCTCTGCTACATTATCTCCGTAGGCAACCTGCAAGGGTTGCACTGAGAGTGACTAGTCTAAGGGAGCTTCATGGTTGACTAGGGACTTGAACTCTGGTCTCCCCAGCCCTTTCCCAACAGCTTTTAACAATGTGGACTGGCTGAAGTTTTTCCAGCCCAAGAAGTTGCACTGGAGATTTTCAGGGGCCATTGGAGTCAGAATGCTTCATCTCATTCCACCGACCTCCCCCATGCTCCAAGACTCAGAGCGAAAAAATATTTCAATGAAAGAAAAGTATGTAACAATAAGTAAAATGAACAAGAGGGTATGGAGACTATGCAACAAAGCAAGGAAACATCTGCTGTTTCTTGGGGGAAGTGGTTATTTTATGTAATGACAGCTTGCCATTTGGAAATTATTACACAACGGGCAACCTTTCATCACCCTTTTTGTTTCAGTGCTAATTTCTGCAAGCAGAAAAAAGAAATAGATCAGTAATTAGAAGGATCTACATCCAGTCCCAACAGTTTTCATAAGACTGACTGCAAGTAAGAAGTCACACAGCAAGGTTGAGGGGCTGGTTGAAAGCAGCGTACAGGCTTATTTGCTCCAGCAGACCAGCAACCACAACATCCAAGCTGTTTGCCACCATCAATACTTGGATCCTGAATTCCATCAACTAATTATGCTCTGTGTGAAGGAGTGCTTTGTTGGACTGCCCTGAATCCACAGAAATAATGGTGTATGTCCTCCCCTACATTGATCTTTGCCTCCATTTTCCTTGCCTTTCTCTGTGGTTTCATAGGATCATAGAATTGGAAGGGCCCCAAAGGGTTATCAACCCCCTGTAATGCAGAAATAGCAACTAAAGAATCCCTGGCAGATGTCCATCCAACCTCTGTATCAACATCTCCAATGAAGGAGAGTCCACCACCTTCCAAAGTAGTCTGTTCCACTGTTGAACTGCCTTTACCGTCTGAAAGGTCTTCCTAATGTTTAGGCAGAATTTCCTTTCTTTTAATTGGAATTGATTGGTTTGGGTCCTAACCTTCAAAACAACAGAAAACAAGCTTGTTCCATGCGACAGCCGTTTCCCAGCCTAAGCATACCCAGCTCCCTCCACTGTTCCTCATAAGGCTTGGTTTAGATTCCAGTAAAAAACAGGGTATGATCCTGCCTGTTGATGTGTCACATGCTCATTCACAAGGTCTTGCTCATTTGGGAATGTTGCACTATGTGACTACAACAGATGCGGTTCCTCGCTGTTTATGATGAAATGCTAGTTCAGGCTTTGATTACCAAAGAAACAACTTTCCGATGCTTCTATAATGCAATCCTGTGCACACTTACAAGGAAGTACCATATATAAGATGTATAGGATGCCCCCATGTAAAAGACAACCCTTATTTTGGGGGAACTACAAAAAACTTTTTTTGGGGGGGATTGCCCAAAGTTGTGAAGTTTTTTTCAGGGGATTGCCCAGAGTTAGTGAGCTTTTGGGGGGCACTACCACCAATCGCGCTACAGCCTACCTGCCAATGCAAATCTCATGCATTGCTGCGGCCACCAATCGTCAGCATGCTCGCCGCCAAAAGCCCACCTGACCACTCAACGCAGCCAGCCGCTGGCGTAAATCAAACGCCTAATTGCCACAGCAGCAGTCAATCGTCAGCAGGCCTTGCCGCTGCAATCACACTCCCAATCGCTGCTGCCATTCTCCTACTGACTACTGCCACCAATCACCTAACGCCCCTCTGTTATCCATGTATAAGATGACCCACAATTTCTGCCTATGAAAAAATATCATCTTATACATTGGGGGGGGGGGAGGAGGTATGTCTTACTGCAACAGAACCGTCTTCCAAATCAACATGCTTACGATCATTGTTATTAGCCCTGTACAACAGTAAATGGATACAATACATCCTGTCATCTTGGCACTGGTCCAAAGGGCATAGCATTTAATTTGTGAATTTTACAGAACTCCCAGCAGCTTGGAAGTCAAACTGCTTAAAAAGGAAGACTTACCTCTTAATCTTGATGTGTGTACAGTCAGTGCTTTTTTTCTGGGAGGACGCAGGGATACGCATACCCTTAAACATTTTGTGAATCTAAGTTTGGCCTCGTTGAGGGGCAGTATTTCAATATGAGTAGGAAAATGAAAGTATCCCTAAACATTCTTTTAAGAAAAAAAAGCACGGTGTACAGTAATTTTGGTTATTTGGTGATTAAAGGAAAACATTGTCCACATACATCAATATATATTTTATATTAATGTACTGTCTACATCAGGTGTGCAGCATGTAAAAATCGCTGATCAGTGATGCCCGCAAAACCCTGTTCAATAACATTAAGTGACCTTTGTAGCTGGTAGTCAGATCTTGCTAAGACCCTCATGAAGCACTCTGCAAAGCAGCACATTGAAAGGGGCTTCACAAGACCAGACAATCAACTGAACAGGCCACTTGTTGCCATTGTGATGGTCACTGTGATGTCAGGTGACTGACTGGTGGGTGACCCCGCTCACATGTCAAATGTTGGGTGTAGAAGAACAAGTCACTTTTCACTTGCTCCCTAAAAGCTGAAAGAGAGGTGGGACTGGACAAGGCTCTTGGGGAGATAGCTCCAGAACCTAGTAAAAGATGAACTGAGTAATAATAAACATCCTGTTTGACATATGCAGGACCCACAAAACCATAAGTCATGAGCAACATGAACATAATTAACAGTTGCAGATGCTTGAAAGTAAGAGATGATTGTACCACATCAATCACCTGCCACACTGACTGTAGTAGGGTCTAACAAATAAGGTGTGCCTGAGAGAATATGGGATTAAGCATGACACTATATAACAATGACACTATATAACACTATATAACTTGTATCATTGTAGAATTTCTCCCTGATGTAGAAATAAGAGAAAATCTGTGAAACGTAATGTTTATTTTCATTTAAATTTGTTCACATTGAATCAGAAGGCTAAGAGACAGAAGGAAGTTGCAGGAATGTTTATTTATGTGGCTTGCCAAAAATAAATTTCAGTCAAGTGGAACTCTTGCCACTTTCAAAAATATGCAATGTCTCAGTTGAGCAATATGTTTGACACTAGACACCACATCATGCCTCCATTTTAATGATTAAGAGTGATGGTTAAATAATAAAAACAAAAGTGGAATGTCTCTTGAAACTAGGACCTGAGGAGCACCTTTATGAAGTTTAAAACATAACCGTGACAAATACTTAAAATGTTCTAGTTCTTTGCAATTCAATCTTATTTATAGAAAATAAATGAGAACAGAAATATAAAATTTGCAATGCAGTCCTATGAATGCCTACTCATTACAAAGCCCCATTAAGTTAACTGGAGCTTACTTTCAGGTAAGTGTGTATAGGATTATAACCTAAGGCAGTCTAATATGCAATATTTGGTTTCTGCCAAATTATACAGAATGCAAAAGCCAAGGCAAGCAGATGTGGAACTTTTGGAAAAATTCCAGAGAGACAAGAGCTCAATGTAGCAAAATTAAGATCCATAGTGCCCAAATACAAAGGATAAGATGTAGCTTTTCGTTGGAAACAAACAAACATTTGAGTGTGTTCAAAAATTCTCTTTGTTGAATATGAAATGTATTCCTCGTGGGTCAGCTTCCGAATTGCTAATACACATCTTATTTAAGGTGTCAGCCAAGGCTTCAGGTCCACACAGAAATACACCAACCCTGGAACTGATAGCAAGAGAAATTATCAGATAAAGTATAGCAGCAAAAATGAGGCCATATTCTGCAGGCACTATGGAACAAATTTACCTTGGATGCTGACTTGCAATTGTTTTGAACTCATTTTCCCAATTTGGTCTCCCATATAAGGTTTTCTGTTTCAAGCCTGTGATCACATCTTTCTCTTCATCATGATGCACCATGAAATGAGCAGCCTGGAAAAAGGAAGGCAAATCATGTCCTTATTGGATAGCTGTAGGGTCCAGAGGGTGATAGCGTGTGTGTGTGTGTGTGTGTGTGTGTGTGTGTGTGTGTGTGTGTTGTGTGTGAGTGAGTGAGAGAGAGAGAGAGAGATACAGACTGATAAAAGATAGAGACAGAAACAGAGACAGACACCCCATACTCCTAAAATAGCAGAGTGAAGTTCAACAGTGGAACAACACACCTCTAGTAGATGAACTAATATAAAATTGGAATAACTGAGTGAGGGGGGCCTATTATGACTTGCAATATTTTGCATTTCCAACCATACACTTTGAGTGGAATTCAATGTAGCACTAAGGAGATTGTTCCATCAGGCAACCCTCCAGAGCAGATCAGGGAGATGTGGAGCCACATGCAGTGGGGAGAGGCTGGAAAACCCCCAATCTCTACTGGGAGTCCTTGCACTATTTCCTGCTAGTGGAATGGGGTGCTTGAATCTGGCCCATGCATTTCCTCCTTTAATTATCACCAGGCAGCTCTTTTTCAGGAACTAACTGCATGTCATGTTAACTGTGTCCTGGCTCATTATGTGAGTTTCTTTTCCCTTTTTCTTTTTGTTTATTTAACAGCGAGTGTACCCACCCCTATTTTTATCGGGGCTGCATGCAGAGATCTGTGATTACACACCTGAGATTGCAACAAAATCACCCCATGCTGCAATTACTGATGGGTTGGGGAAGAAATGCCATTGGTGCCACAAATGAATGTTGGGAAAAGGCAGTTAATTTTGATTCCCAGTCAAATGGGCAAGCAGGCCACATGACCATTCCATACATGATTCAGCTTTTGGTGCGCCATTGCAAATGCCCCCTTCAAATATTTGTGGTGGCATCTCATAACAAGAATCCAGCATGTGGCAGCCAGTAAAAGTGGAGTTAGATCTTGACATCACTGTGAGAATAAGGTTTGCAGAAGTGTGTCCATGGGGTTTTTACTTTGGGGTGGGTGTAGGCAGAAGGATTGTTGTAACTACATTGTCTTTCCAAGAACCTAACTACTTGGAAAGGACTACAGCAGGAAGTTACCTGAAATTCATCCCAACCAGTCAGATAAATGTTGTAGCTGAGAAAGTCTGGATTATTCTTCTCCTGCAGTTGAGTCTCCACTGATTGCAAGAGGTCAGCAAACCATTCAAAGGCGTGAGTGTCCCTGCAGAGCCAGTAAAAATAAATCTGGAAGGGACAAGATGGAACTGGTTAGCATATTAGATTATGTGTTTAATTAGGCAATTTCATTCTCTTCCTTCCCCCCCGCTCCAAAACCCTGAAGACATAAATGTAGTTCTCTGGATCACCTCTGATGATCACATTGATCAACAGTAAAGTATTATTGTAAGGCTACAATAGTGACCACCTTTATTGTCTAGGAAGAAGTTGAGAAAGTCCTTCAAAATGAACTGATTTCATGTGCAAGTGCAACCATGATGATTAGACGTCCTCTCTTCTGCAGCATGAAGGATAACCTTCAGGCAAGGTGAGGACAAAACTCAGACTTTACTCCAATGGGTAGCAAGGAGTAGTAGGCATTCTTCAAAATATTTTGTGCTGCTCTTGTAGCTTTCAGTCATAGTAAATTAAATGCTTGCTCAACTAAGAATGGTCTTTGCCACCATAAGTTTTTCTGGAATTACCCCTAGCTAAGCAATTCTATTGCTTTATGAAAAAGACAAATGGGAACTGCAATAGTTGTTAAAGTTGATTTTGGGGCTGTCATTCTATGATCTGAAGTATTTGATAACAGATATGCAACTATGATCCTAGGTTTTTTACCCCTGTTAAGATACTCTTGTTTATAAATGCCTCCCAAGGCATTTATATACCAGCAACAAATATTATTGGTCACTGTAGGAAGTAGCCAGTCATATTTCTAGTTACAGATAGGTAGCCGTGTTGGTCTGCCATGGTCAAAACAAAATAAAAAAATTCCTTCCAGTAGCACCTTAAAGACCAACTGAGTTAGTTCTAGGTATGAGCTTTCGTGTGCATGCACACGCACACGAAAGCTCATACCTAGAACTAACTCAGTTGGTCTTTAAGGTGCTACTGGAAGGAATTTTTTTATTTTGTTTTAGTCATATTTCTGTTACTTTATTGATATTATGACATTTTATTTACTGTCTTTTGTATGTTTTAATATTTTGTGCACTGATTATTTTTGAATGTAAGTGTAAGCACATTTTAAAAATAAATGTAAGTGTAAGCACATTTTAAAAATAAATGTAAGTGTAAGCACATTTTAAAAATAAATATGTTGATACTCATCCCAAAACAGCACTCTGGTTGCATGCTCCAATAGATCTTGCAATTACAGAGATTAGATTTAAAATGATAGAGGATGTCACTGTGTGCATATAAAAAGGGACCCACTGTGGAGTGGGACTGGGGTAGAGATGCTGCTGAATCTCTGCTGTCAGTTCTCCATGCTTGGATGTAGAAGTGAAAGTGCATCTACATGAACTAACAGTAGGGAGAGGGTTGAGCGTCATACTTTAATGCAAATTCACTTAAAGCATACATGAGCTGAAATGCACCTGTCCTTTGAAATTCACTCGTCTTTAAATTTTGCAATGCCATACCTCCAGCCAAATAATGTATCCAAAAATATGTATATTGGGGAAAGTATTGTAAATATGTATGAATTAGTAAAAACAGAAAATGCATAATTTTAGTGAAAGTTGCTTGCAAAAAAGTGTACATTGGACAAAATTACATACAAAAATGTGCATATTAGGAGAAAAGTGCACTAAAATGCTGATAATTTTTTGAGACTGAACAAAAGAAGCAAGCTGATGCAGAAGTGTGGAGAAATGGACTTAAGAATGGGAAAGGGGCCAGATTTGTTTATACGGACATAAAACTAATGATTTATAGTGTTTCACAGCGCTATTTTCACACATATAGATCTGAATCAAGCCCAACACTTGTCTTTCTATACTTCCCAATCTCTGTTTCCATGCACTTTTCAGCACTAGGAAACAAGTGTCACATGCTTTGGTATATGTCAGGAACAAACCTTTTTGAGCTTTAGGTTTAAGGCATCATTGCAGTATTTGTACCACACAGACTTGAGGACTGATGCAAAAGGGGTGACCCCAATGCCAGCTCCAACCAACACCACGGTTTCATAACTGAATACATCTTCACTGGCAGTGCCAAAGGGGCCATCGACAGCTATCCTAGAACAGTGAGAACACAGTTAACAACAACAACTGGGACTGGCCCATGCATACTCTAATGATCCAATAGTTGCACAGGTCAGAGTCAAGCCAATCTTGCAGTGGCACTGTTCAGGGACTAGTTCCACTTGGTAGTCCTGGCCCATGAATGCTGAGACAGGGAGTAGCCTATGAACTAGGAGTTAGAGCAGCTACAAAAATAGCCCAAGACATGCACAGGAGTAGGTTGCATGTACACTTATGCCAGTGTGAACCCATCTTGTAACAGTGCCTTTTTAGAAAACTGGTTTTTATGAACAGGCAAGGACCAAAGTGACTGTGGTGTGCAGATTTAAGGTTAACAGACCACTAAGCCTAGCAACTGATAGCTCTCTCTGCTTGGTTTCTGTGCTGGCAGGTTATAAAATCTGGTGTAAGAACAACGGCATTGTTGTGCTCAACTCCCTGAGTCAGTCTGAGGCCTCAACCTCAGCACTAGGACTAACTGACCTACATAGAGTGTTGCAAACATTTTCGTAGAATGTTTATTCTGCACATACTTGGGCAGTTTCCAAGCATCCTGGAATTCTTGCTTGTCACATCCACAGACTTGAAACAAGCGTTCTGTCCAGTCCCCAACGACACGTATGTGGATGCTGAAGTAATCCTCTTCGGGGGCAGAAGTCAATGTGAATGGGTGCCACTCCAGCATGGACACTGCAGGACATTGGACAAAAATGTACTGCCCAACTTCCATCTTGAAGCCCTTCTTCTTCATCTGGAGTTCATAGGTTTGGAAAGGATGCGTGACAACCTAGGAGGCAGGAAGGAAAGCTCTCAGAACACCGGAAGGATGGGATGGTCTGAGCTTGCATTAGGTAATCAGGATGGGTTGGCCGAAGGAATTGTGGAAAATGGTTGCAAAATCCTAAGCCCATTTACTCTCTAAAAATAATTATCTGAATGAAGAATTTAAGACAAACACTTTCCGAGTCTTTTGCTAAATATATGATTAAGTGTAGAGCATTAGATAGAGTAAATAATTTATAAATAAGTTATATTGATGGTTTGTAACTTTTTGAGGCATCTTTCCAGCACTGGAACATAGCAGGCTCCCTCAGACTGTATGATGTGCATTGACCTGTAGTAGCTCTCCAGGGTCTCAGACAGAGGAGCTTCCCAGCCCTACCAGGCAATGAACCCGGGACCTCCAGTATGCAAAGCAGATGGTCTCCCACTGACCTACAGCCCTTCCCCCAAGATGGGATTCATTTTCTCCAGAGGATAAATAGGGACTTTTTCTTCTCTCAGATATTAGTATCAGGTTGCGTCCAGGTGTCAGCTGCATGTTTGAAATTCATTCTGATTTATTTGCAGGTTGGCTATATGACATACTCTCAAGCATATTTCTAAATGCAGAAAGGCCAGGGTTTTGTTGTTGTTGTGCAAATCTTCTTTAGTTAAAGAACCCACATTTGCCAGTATGCAAACAAACCCCACCCACAAAATAGCAAAAGTCTGTAAGTGCCTTTGGTCCCAACTATTTATTTTTCTTGCCTACCCTTTCTCCCAGGACAGCTGACAAGAAATATAAAAATGCAGCCAACAGCATTAACAGTTAAAACAGCATCAACAATAGAATACTGCACTGCAGGCAATACTTGGCCATATATATATATATATATATATATATATATATATATATATATAAAATATGATTATTCTGTCATTGCATTGACTTAAATACTTGGGAAGTAGAGGAACAAAAATAATTGCTCTACTATAGTTTTCAATGAAATTTACTGGTACTTTAAGGCTTGCCTGGAAACAGTAGAGACTGAAAATGCCCTCCATTAGCTGACAGCACTGTGACATCACAGTGTAGTTTCCCCAATGATTACTGATCAAACTGCAGCTATTTTGCTGGGGTTTCCTTTCTGCCTTTTTTGATACGTGCAAACTTTTTTAGAAATAGCTAAGGAAACTAATTTGCGATGCCACAATCCTGTTAGCCAATAGGGAAGTTTTTTCTTCATCTCTCATACCCTCGAACATTTCTTTGACAAAAATAGGGACTTCCTAAGGAAAAACTGGACATTCCGGGATCAAGTCAGAAACTGGGATGTGTTCTGTAAATCCAGGACTGTCGCTGGAAAATAGGGACTAGTCTCTCACCAGGACTGTAACTTTCAGATAAATTGAATGTACATTTTAATGAAAACTATAATAGAGCAATGGTTCTTTTTTCTACAGGTATTGACTGTGTAAATGCAGATAACAAATTTTGAAATTTAGGAGACATTCGTATCAACTTTAGGTGATATTCCTATCATCCTGGAGTTACTCTACGGTAACTCCAGGATGAATAACGCTTTAAGCGAAGTGAAACATGCAAGCTGATTTATATCACTCTTACCTTTGTGATAACAACTTTTTGTTGGGATCGCCAAAACCGTACCAACCGTTCAAAGACGTATAGAATCATGGGGCCTATTACCCATTTCCAAGTCTGTCAACAGAACAGGAAGAATTAACAAGCAAGGACAGGAAGGAATGTATGAAATTCTGTTAAATAAATATAAGGTTGCATTATGCATGCAGGAACTGGTTTCAGCAATTAACTCAGAGGGCTCATTGCACCACAGTCAATGTTCACAAGAACTTCTGCAAGTGCTTTGTCTCTTTAGAAAGTTACTTCGTTCACAATGGGCTTATTTCTAAAATCTATTCCTGTCAGGGGCTCAGGCGCAGAGGCACAGGGAAGAGAGGAAATGGAGAGCGAAGGGGAAGAATCCGAGGGGAGCGTAGGAGAAGAGGACAGTGGCCCAAGGGATTCCATGAGCCTCTCCAGCAAATCGGAAGATTCACAGAAGGGGGCGCCAGTGGCCAGGGGTAGGGGGTTCCCAAGGGGAACGCCCCAGGAGCAAGGGGGCAGCAGGGACTCCCAGAGCAGTAGTTGGAAATCAGGACCAGCTTCCCCACCAGAGCAGAGTGGGGGGGAAGAGTCCCAAGTATCGGGGCCAGTACATTCCCCACCAGGGAGAGAAGACGAGGCAGGGCTGACCACGCCTCCATCGGAGAGTCGGACAACGGAGGGGAGGTCAGATCCGGCCAGTATCCCGGAAGAGGGAAGCAGTGACAGAAGTAGTGTAACGGTTAGGAGAAAGGTCACGGGGTTGGCGCGAGAGGCAAGTTCAAATGTACAGGAGCGCGGGACAGCAGAGAATGAGGATTGGGAACCGGGTCCTAAAGCCCGCCGGAGGCAGGGGGAGGAGCTAAGCGACTCAGCGTCGGAAGAGTCCAGAAAGGGCAATGCCCCAGCGGGCAGGAGGACCCAGAGGAGGAGAGAGCAGCGGAAAAGGTGGAGCAGGGCTAGGATCTTAAACTGGTGTCAGAGGGGAGGAGACTCAGACGGGACTTCGCCGATCTAGGGTTTAAGACGTAGGGCTGCACGCTGCGGCTTTGAAATGGAAACTGAACTTCAATAAAGACTTTTGTACGTTACGACAGCCTAGCGTTGGTCCTCTGTGAGCTGGGACCTAGAGGCAGCTCTGACAATTCCTGTTAAGAGAGTTCTTACCCTTCATCTAATGTTTAGAGTTACTCTTGAAAGTGCACATCTATTATATCTTTCCTTTTCATCAGTAAATACATACAAATTTACTGAATGTGTGAGAATGACTAATTCTTGACCTGGCTGGGCCCTGATCTATTGACATTACTCTTGCCCTTTCTGGTGGTAATCTGACTGCTAAACATTCCCATTAAGATTTTCAATGGTCTCAGTGCCTAGATTTTTAAAACAAGCGAGCAAGCAAACAACCAACCAACAGATCATACCATAGGAGGATTTCCAGAAAACTGTGGTTTAGGACATGAAGGTATTTCCCCCCAGAGGGTGTAATTCTTGGCACAGGTATCTGGATCATGGACACTCAAACTATCGGGAGTCTGTTTACGTACAATTTTTCTGGGAACAACAGCAAAAATCAACATGAGCAATGTTGATAATGGATAACAACCAAAATTAAAAGTAATTACTTTCATATCATAATATCAAATATATTTAGTTTTATTTTGTAGGTATAGCATGTATGTTCTGCTTTTTGTAATGTGTAATTTTAGGAAGGTTAATTCCGAGACACAAATCCTAGTTCAAATCATCTGCAGTGTGGATATGCATTCTTTGATTGATGAAGAATATAGACTGCAGAAGTTCATTGGTAGTAGATGATGGAATATATCAACACTGAAAGATGAGCAAATGAATGGACCTCTGAGGTTGTGGATGACATTATTAGATTCTCCTTCTACCCTGGCCTTTGATACCTGAGGCAGGTGTTTTCAGGGCCCACCCTGTTCCTATGATCATAATATGTTTTGATTTCTTTATAATATTGAATTTTTGAACTGCTGTAACCCATCCTGGAACCCTTTGATGAAGGGTGAGGGAAAATAATAATAATAATAATAATGTCCTGTAATGATATCTCCAAGTCTACTCTGGCAACACTATTACAGGACTTAGTAATGTCACCCACAAGTTAAGAGGTTCATTCGCTTGCTCATCTCCCAATGTCATATATGCCATTATCTGCCAACAATGCTCTTCTACATTCTAAATAGGACAAACAGGTCATTCTCTATGCAAAAGAATAAACTGACCCAAATCTGAAATCAGAAATGGCAATATCAAAAAACCAGCAGTGGGAACATTTCCACCTCCCAGGACACTGCATCCTGAACAAAGAAACTTCAGAGGGGTTCTATCGTTTATGGATCAAGTCAAGACAAATAATTTTATTTTTCTACATGCATTGTCTAACTTGATCAGAATGTCAATGACAGTTTTTTTGTGTGCCTGTGAATTGCCACTGTTAGTAGCAGAATAAAGATCACTATGTGTGCTTTCTGCATTTCATTTCCTTCTGATCTCCTGCAACCATGTGTATATGTCTGATGAACTGGACAGTTGTCAATGAAAGCTTTTGCTTCATTTCAGCTCAGTAAGTGCACTGATCATCCTCCTTATCTGCCAACTTGGAAAAAAAAAATTAGGGGGGCCCAAATAAACCCCACCTGCATAATCAATCAAAAGACACAGCACACCACCCCATTTGAATGGCAATGCCCATCAACTTGGGGTGGTGCCCTCCTCAAATATTTTGTAGGAGAGACTGAAGGGACCTTAGCCCCTAGGAGTTGGCTCCTATGTCTGGTTGTTAACATTTAGCTGGAAGAAGAGTTCTCTGACTGAATCCCAAGAACAAATTCATTGTTCTGTGATCTTTAGCTAGTCCTAATAAAAGTACTCTGACTCCATCTCCATCTAGTTATTTAGTGGAGTATCAAAATAAATAGATACTTACCCAACTCCATGGATGACGAGACCAGCAAAAAAGAAAATGAACAGATGATGGGTGAACCAAAATACTTCAAAGTATGACCTTCGAATGGTTTTAGTAGATGATGTGATAATTAATATTAGACACAGTGTAATGATAACACCAGTGAGGCCGGCCAGGGTTGTGAATGCTACATTGAGACAACCCTCAGGGCTCTGTGAAAAGAAAAGTATGGGAACGTTAGCAAATATTTCACCACTGAATTGTGCAGCATCTCTTTCTTCAAGACAGCTGAGGCAATAAAGTTCTACATGAAAAACAATTGATCATGATTATTTATTACATATATTTCCTGCTGTTCCTCCCAAAGGAGTGCAGAGCAGCAAACATAATAACAATCTTTTAAAATAAAAAGTATTCTAAAAAGCTACAGTTAAGATATCTGAAAATGGGTACACTTTAAAACATTCTCTCATCCAGTAATCTCAGGGATGCCTAGGCAAATAGGAACGTTTTCAAATTCCTCCTGAAAGTTAATAATGTTGGTGACAGATGCACTTCACCAGCGAGGGCATTCCACAAATGGGGAGCCACCACTGAAAAGTCCTTGTCATTTGTCAGTGCTGTGTGGGGAGCCCTTAGTGGCAGTACCATCAACAAGGCCCCACCTTCTAACTGTAGGGTCCAAGATGGCTGATATCAGTGGAGGTGCTCTCTTAGCTACTTGGGTCTCATGCTATTTAGGGCTTTATATGCTAACACCTTGAATTGGACCCAGTGCACTGGCAACCTAGCAGCTGCATTCTGCACTAGCTGTAGCCCCCATACAGTCTTCAAGGGCAGCCCCATGTGGCGTGCATTACCATAGTCCAAGCAAGTAGGTCACTAGAGTATGGATACCTGAGGCCAGGCTATCTGGGGACAGCTGCAGCTGGAGACCCAGCCTAAGCTTAGCATAAGCACTCCCTAGCCACTGAAGCCACTTGAAACTGACAAGTTAGAATTCAGGATTACTCCCAGATTCCAAACTGTTCCTTCAGGGAGGTGCAGAACAGACATCTAATTCCCAGATATGCCCACAACACTTGTATCTTATCAGGATTCAGTTCCAGGTTATTGTCCCCATATGTCACTGTTTCCAGACACTTGTCCAGCATCTTCACAGACTCTCCTGAGGTCTGGAAACCAAGCCTTATGAGGAGTGGTTGAAGAAACTGGGTATGTTTAGCCTGGTAAAGAGATGACTGAGAGAAGATATGATAGCCATCTTCAAATATCAAAAGGGCTGTCACATGGAAGATGGAGCAAGCTTCTTATCTCCTGTGCCTGAGGCTAGAACCCAATGGATTCAAGTTACAATAAAGGAGATTCTGACTAAACATCAGAAAGAAATTTCTGACTGTAAGCGCTGTTTGATAGTGGAACAGACTCCCACAAGCGGTGGTGGACTCTCCTTCCTTGAAGGTTTCAAAGCAGAGGCTGGATGGCCATCTGTCCAGGATGCTTTAATTGAGATTCCTGCCTTGCAAGTGGGTTGGACTAGAAGACCCTCTGGATCCCTTCCAACTCTACAATTCTATGATTCCAGTGGAAAGGAAAGATACAGCAGTGTGCCACCAAAATACTGATGACATTGCTCAAAATGCCTGGATGACAGCTCCCAAAGATTTCATATTATAGATGGTAATTAGCAGATGAGACAGAATGAAACCTTGTGCGACTCCACAGTCCCCAAGCCATGGTGCTGATCAATGGTCTCCTAGTACTACTTTCTGGTAGCAACCCTGCAGAACCAGTGTAATAAAGTACACCCAACTCTCATTCCTTGAGTCGTTCCAGAAGAACATCATGGTCATCAGTATCAAAAGCTGCTAAGAGGTCAAGGAGAACAGGGTCACATTCCCCTGATGGTCATCGATCAGGGTGACCAAGTCTGTTTTGATGTAAACAGCATTACAGTGGTGCCCCGCAAGACGAACGCCTCGCAAGACGGAAAACCCGCTAGACGAAAGGGTTTTACCGTTTTGGAGGCGCTTCGCAAAACGAATTTCCCTATGGGGTTGCTTCGCACGACGAAAATGTCTTGCGAGTTCCCGTGGTTTTTTTCCGCTTTTTCCGCCCTTTTCCTAAGCCGCTAAGCTGCTTAACAGCTGATTCGCTGATAAGCCGCTTCTCAGCTGATCGCTAAAAGCCGCTAGACCGCTAATAGCGCTAATCCGCTAAGCCGTCAATGGGCTTGCTTCGCAAGACGAAAAAACCGCTAGACGAAGAGAATCGCGGAACGGATTAATTTCGTCTTGCGAGGCACCACTGTATAACGGAACAGCAATAGTTACAGAAGGAAATAAAGTTATCTCTCTGCAACCACCACTAATTAATTGTTTCTCTAGAAATATGATTGCTTACCGGAATTTTAGATCGTGCAAAATTCAGGTAAGAGTCTCCAGGAATATCCCCCAAATCAGACAGCGCAGTCTTAAGGGTTCTTTGCGATTCATTGCGAGCATCCACCAACCGTTCAACATTAAATAAATGTGCAATTGTATGGATTGCTTAAAAATAAAAACATAAAAACATATCCAAAAGGTGTTAGAATAATGTAGTACAGGGGTAGCCAATGTGCTGCTCTCCAGATGTCATGGGCTACAAATTCAGATTCATTTGATTGTATCTGGCCACCAGACAATCACAAAATGTAAATTTATAGCAATATGGAACAAACACAAGGTGACATCAACAGAAGTTTAACCAGATCTTAATAAACCACAAGACAGTAAATGTCAAATACCTGTTTTTCCTGACAGATGTTATGACATGCCCCTTTCAGAAGGAAAGATTGCTCCTATTTTAAATGAATTTTTAAAAGTAAAATGGGAGGAGATGAAATGAATTCATGCAAATCTGAACAAACTTATACAAAACTTAAATGAATGGAAGCATAAAAGCCCCTCAAAATTCTGACAAGGCACAGCATTCTCTTTTAAGAATTTTCTCCTCTTGTCAGTTACTGCAGGTAGAAAATGTGCAGCCTTTTATCTTGTCCACCAAGTAGATGT
Source organism: Podarcis erhardii (assembly GCF_964252035.2). Lineage (NCBI taxonomy): Eukaryota > Metazoa > Chordata > Lepidosauria > Squamata > Lacertidae > Podarcis > Podarcis erhardii. The sequence goes on from NC_138508.1 coordinate 61,091,870, forward strand.
GCTCCATGAGTTTGTAATTTAATTCCTCCATCCCTGACTGCTGGTGATGCTGACTGTGGCCCTTCAACAGATTAATTAGTTAAACCCTGTGTTGTAAGGATTGAGGGACAGCCCAAAGACCATTTGGGCAGAATGAGAATATTTGGTGTTAACTTAGTCCTTAGTTCTGCTCCCATCTCACTCAGAAACATAAATTTGGAAAACGTACAAGTGACAAACCTTGGTATTCCTAGGTTGCATTCATATGGCTTATTCCATTTTCACAATGTTTCCCTAACTGTGCATTTCCACATTATATTCCAGCAAGTTTAGCACCCATTTCCATACCATTTGCAAACAATATATTTTTTTTCTGGAAGAAAGTAGCACAGAAATGAGCACTAAAATTGCATTATCTTTCAAAAAAGTTCCATAAGTGGCTTTTACATCATCTGATGGTCCACCAAGTGGAATTTAACAGGGAGAAGTTATGAAAACAGAATAAACAGACATATGATTACAGCCATTGGTTCTTAAACTGTTTCTGCTCTACCCCCCCACATCTGCTGCCCACCACAGCTGTCAGCAACAGCTTTAATTAGACCTCAGCACTTAATAATATTCAGTGGGACTTTCAGGTGTCTGTCTTAGGCAGAAGTGAAAGGAAGTAAGAATAAGAACTTTCAGAGTCAACAAGTGCACTTACTGTGCAGGGAATATGACATGACAAAGGTAGGGGAAACCTCCTGATTTTACCAGTTTAGTGCTAAAGCACTGAACCCACTGAATTGTGAGTGTGAGAGTACGGCCTATTGGGCTTGTACCCTCTCCCCCCCCCTTCATTTTGTATTTCTAAATGTGACGGAAATAGCTATGGAGGGTCAGGATTCCTATGTTTTTAATGGTTTAAATCAAGCTCTGGTGACTTGCAGCACTTAATAAATAAATGTCTTTATTATTTAGAAAACACTTACTTTCTTCCCAGCCCCAATCTTTTCTAGAAACAACTCCACTGACATCTTCCTTCACCTTCTGACCCTTCACTTTCTGAACCCTTCCTGCAAAATGCTACACTCATAGGAGTCACTAAAACCAACAATGCTTCTTCCAATGCAGAGTTTCAGAACACTTACTGGTATGGAGTGCAATCGCCCAGGCCACCAGCTTGTGAAATGTGAGGTTCCTGTCCAACTGTCTTCTGACACGTACTGAGCAGCACTAGCGATTTAAAAGAGGAAGTGTGAAGAGATTAACCTAAGCCTGGAAAATTCTGATGAGATGCTTATTGGGGGAAAAAAAGGCTACAAACCATTTGTTTACCTGCCTTTAACTGATTACATACATTTATTTGCATATTACCAAGTTTCAGCAGAGATCCCGTTGGGGAAAGAAGTGTGAACGTACAATTTAATAAACAAAGCTATTTCTTTTAGCCACAAAGTGGCTAAAAACCAGCTTGGTATGTTAACAATGTAATATGGAGATGAAGTTGTTGCAAGAGAGGATGCTTGCTTATTCTGGATTCCTAGCTGGGGGTTCAGAAAAAACTGCATTCACCAAGCCAGAGAAGCCAGCAAGTGTTCCCATGTCCTCTGACTCAAAATTTTACTATAAAAACAGTGAAGAAGTAGTACATTCCCACCTTTTCAGAATAAATTATTCTGCCACCTTGGCAGGGCAGGGGGCGTGAAGTAACTAATTCATACCAGCCACGTTATATCTTAATTAAAAGAAGGTTCTTTGTAAAATCAAATACTGAAGTAAGAAAATGAAAGCCTATTATTCAGTCTTGAATTAGATTATATACTATTTTCCCCCTAAAGAGTTCCAATGGGAATTTTCATCACAACGCAGAATCATCCCTTGCTGGGAAACATAACAAACTGATATTTCACTCATAGCTGATCATTGTTTTAAAGTGCATGTTTACATTAAAGGAGTGCCTTCTCCCATATGAACCTGCTGATGGACAAAGACCATCCTCCAGGGCTCCTTGCCTCCCGGTCTGAGGCTGGTGGCAGCTGAGGAATGAACTATCTCAGTTGTGGCCAAGATAGAACTGTCTCTCTACAGAGTCTCCCTTAGGTGCCTCTCTTCTCTTCACAGTGCCAGGCAAATACATTTCGACCCTCACAGGTTCTGATAACAGTTTTAACTACCATTAACTTTGCATATATCAGGAGACTGAGAGGATATATGACAGCCAACTTCAAATATTTTAAGGGCTATCACATGGAATAGGGAGCATGCTTGTTTTCTCCTGCTCTGGAGGGTAGGACTCGAACCAATGGCTTCAAGTTACAAGACAGGAGATTCCGACTAAACATTCGAAAAAACTTTTCGATGTTAAGAGCTCTTCGGCAGTGGAACAGACTCCCACAAGAGGTGGTGGACTCTCTTTCCTTGGAGGTTTTTAAACAGAGGTTGGATAGACATCTGTCATGGATGCTTTCATTGAGATTCCTGCATTGCAGGGGGTTGGACTAGATGACCCTTGGGTCCCTTCCAACTCTATGATTCTGTGATTTTATATATCAGCCAATTCCTTGTTGTTTTACTGTCTGAACTGTATTTTATGGTTTTGCATGTAATGGTTTTTGTATTTCTCTCTGTAAACTAGCCTAGAACCTTTTGTTGAAGGGTGGTATCAAAATCTAGTAAACAAACAGACAGGGAGCTGAATGAACGGCCACAATTTGTCAACCCATGCATTGTAAGGACTGAGCAACAAATGAGAATCGGAGAGGGTGGATATTTGGTGTTAATGTAGCCATTATTTCTGCTTTTGTCTCATTCAGTAAAGAAAATCTTATTGGAAAATTTAGAAGTTACTTGTGAAAGTAGAAGTGAAATTAATCCCCAAGATTGGAAAAAGAGCTATTTTCCCCATAGTTCTGCCAGTAAAGGAAGTTCCTTGTTCCCTGATTTAGCTTGGACAAATATTGAGTAATATGGTCAATGGTATTAGAAGCTGCTTTGCTAAAACTAAGAAGAATCTTATTCCATGCAACCCTGTTAAGTGGAATGCATATTGTGTCTTTTTGAATTCAAGTTGATGCTGGAAAAATGAAGGCTTAAAACAGAAAAAAGCACACACAGTGCATAACTATCTCTTTCTTTAAAACAAAATAAAAAAATTCCTTCCAGTAGCACCTTAAAGACCAACTGAGTTAGTTCTAGGTATGAGCTTTCGTGTGCATGCACACTTCTTCAGATACACTGAAACAGAAGTCACCGGACCTTTCTATATAGTGAGAAGGTGGGGAGGGGTATTACTCAGAAGGGTGGTGGGAATGGGTGATTGGCAGATAGCTGCGATGAGCCTGTTGACGACTCTTAACGACTGCAATAGGTCTAACAGGAAAAAGCAAGGGGTGAGAAGGTGAAAAATGGCTTTGTCATGTATAATGAGATAAGAATCCAATGTCTTTATTCAAACCAGGTCTCTCCATAGTTTTAAGTTTGGTGATAAGTTGCAATTCAGCAGCTTCTCTTTCCAGTCTATTTCTGAAATTCCTTTGTAATAGAACAGCTACTTTGAGATCTTGTATAGAATGTCCTGGGAGATTGAAGTGTTCTCCTACTGGTTTTTCTGTCTTGTGGTTCCTGATGTCGGATTTATGTCCATTTATTCTTTGGCGTAAGGTCTGGCCTGTTTGTCCAATATAGAGAGCTGAAGGACACTGTTGGCATTTTATGGCATACACAATGTTAGACGATGAGCAATTAAATAGTCCCGAGATGGTATGTGTGATGTTGTTGGGGCCAGTAATGGTGTTGTCCGGGTGTATGTGGCAGCAAAGTTGGCATCTGGGTTTATTGCAGGCTCTGGTGCCAGTGTCCGTGTTAAGTCTGGTTATAGTATTATTGTGGGTTAGGAGTTGTTTAAGATTGGGGGGCTGTCTGGAGGCAATGAAAGGTCTTCCTCCCAGAGCTTGAGAAAGAGAACTGTCATTGTCCAGGAGAGGTTGTAGATCTCTGATGATGCGTTGTACTGTTTTAACTTGGGAGCTGTATGTGATGACTAGAGGTGTTCTGTTATTTTCTTTTTTGGGTCTGTCTTGCAGCAAGTTCTCTCTGGGTATCAGTCTGGCTCTGTTGATCTGTTGTCTAACTTCATCTGCTGGGTATTTTAGTTCTAAAAAGGTTTGCTGTAGATCTCTTAGGTGAGAGTCTCTGTCTGTAGAATTGGAGCAGATGCGGCTGTAACGTAGTGCCTGGCTATATACAATGGACTGTTTGGTATGTTTGGGATGGTAGCTAGAGGCATGTAGATATGTTTGTCGGTCAGTTGGTTTACGGTATAAGGTGGTGTCTATGCGCCCATCCTGTATTTTTATAGTAGTGTCCAAAAAATGTATTTCTATAGAAAGGTCCGGTGACTTCTGTTTCAGTGTATCTGAAGAAGTGTGCATGCACACGAAAGCTCATACCTAGAACTAACTCAGTTGGTCTTTAAGGTGCTACTGGAAGGAATTTTTTTATTTTGTTTTGACCATGGCAGACCAACACGGCTACCTATCTGTAACTATCTCTTTCTTTGCTACGCTATCTTATAAAGAATGGACATATTTGATCCAATCCAGTAGTTTCTTGTAGCCAGATCCTAAATTTGCTAAGTGTGTTCCTCTGTATGCAGAGCTGATATCACCACTTAAGTGAATGAAGAAGCCCACTTATGGGGGGCAGTGGAGCTTGCATTACCAGTAACTGATACAACTAGCATGGTCTTGCTGATCTGACTACTGTATTTGTTTTTGTAATGAAGACATAATTGTTGATGAACTGAGCACGTGTGCTTTCTTATATATGATTTCTTAATTTATGTGTGCCACTCCTGGGTTAATGATAGATTTAACAAGCTCAAAAGTAATCAAAACAATTGGGGGGGGGAATAAAGTGAAGAAAGAGTGATGAGGTAGGAATACTATTTCCTATAAGAACCACAGTGGCTGGACTCCTATGAGATACTGGGTGCTTATTACTTTACAATGCAAGTTACAGGCAAATGCTGCCTAATTATCAGGCAGAGAATTCCTTTTGCCAAAGAGAAGGATCCATCAAAGCACAACACTCTTCTGGAAAGCACTGTAATCAAAACAGTCCAATGTATTTTTCTTTCCTGTTTCATATTTTTGACTTTAAGGTCACCCTTAGCATTCCAAAATAATGTGACAGAGAATTCTCACAGACTAACATTTAAAGGTATGACTATAAGTTGTTGGTTTAAAAAAAAAAAAACTTTGCATCCAAAAACATAACTTGTGAATTCAAAAGTTTATTATCAGTAGTGATGGCACACTGGGGCAGCGGGGCTCATCTGTCCTCTGATTTGCACTGCACCAACCACTCCTTCTCTGCTTCTCAGTAAGGTTGAGTGATGCAATCTACTGCAAGTCAGGTGAGGATTGGGCCACCACCCCATCTTTGCCTTCTGCTAATGCTTAACATGCTGGTGCACTTGCCAGCAAAGTGTGATTGCAGCTTCCCTTTGTGTGCCTGCTGGCTGCAGGGCAATGCACAGCTTGTAATAGGCCCAGGGCAGATGGGAAATGTAGGTCCCATTTCAATAATCTTTACCAAAAGGTTCCCCTTTGCCTCTAACCAGGAGGACACAGAGTAGGTATTCTCAAAACTGTAGGCCCCCCCCCCCGCCCCCGTTCTGTCCTGGCTGGCTGTCAGTGTGTGAAGCCAACTGTCTAAAAGCAGTAATATCTGGAGTTTTTCTTGACAGGGAACAAACATATTTTGAAAGCTCTCCTGCATTTTGTGTCAAAAGGACAGAAAGAAATATAAATCAACACTGAATGTTCTCATACTTTCATCACAGAAACAGATCAGGTGAATATGTTCACAGATACTTCATTCATTGTAACAAAAGTTGCACTGAACAAGCACAATTTTGTAGGTTGCTTACTATCACTAGCAATGGAAAATACTTCTCCATCTTACCGCACTGGAGCCTCTGAGGAAGGAAAGCAGATTTCGACAGACAGGAAGCAGGATCAGCATGCAGTTGAAATTCAGGCATGCTGCAGGTGCCCGAGCCAGGGCCAGGAAAGGCTAAAATGTAAGACAACAGGATTCAAATTAACTAAGCAGCATTATCTGAAGAATAAATTGGAAGAGAGGTAGAAAACTAATCTGAACCTTTATGTTCCAGGTACACCAACGTTAAGGATGCCAGACCAGTATATATGAACGTGAAGAAAACAAGAATTGGACTAAATGGAAGGACAGATCGTCTATTGCAAAATGGTTTATAGAAAGCTAATTTACATGATCAGATTTAGCAGAAAATAACACGTCTAGTCAACTGGCTACCACAGGTGAATTCCATACCTCTAATGGAGGCAAGAATATTACCTGGTAAATTGCCACCTCAACTGGTGGGGTGAATTCATTTTAAGTGAGCCCAGAATGAAACATTTCCTTACAGTATTCACCTCAAAAGAAAAGTTACCTTTCTTTAGAGATGGGAAGGGAAATAACTAAAAGCACATGCTTAAGCAGAAGGGGGGGATCTTACCAGGCACCCCCCCAAAATCCCTTGTGTGGTGTAGTGGTTAAGAGCGGTAGTCTCGTAATCTGGGGAACCGGGTTCGCGTCTCCGCTCCTCCACATGCAGCTGCTGGGTGACCTTGGGCCAGTCACACTTCTTTGAAGTCTCTCAGCCCCACTCACCCCACAGAGTGTTTGTTGTGGGGGAGGAAGGGAAAGGAGAATGTTAGCCACTTTGAGACTCCTGAAGGGGAGTGAAAGGCGGGATATCAAATCCAAACTCTTCTTCTCTTCTTCTTCTTCTTCTTCTTCTTCTTTGCACTCCATTTTGATGTACTTTGAAGTTTACCCCATCAAGGTACATAGTCCAATACATTTTGCTGCCTGAGGCAGAAATGTCCCTCCTGACACCCAGGCCCCAAGTCAAGATATACAGTACCCAAGGCAGGCCAAGTTACTTTTGGCACTTGAGGTATAAAATTCCAAAAGTTACTCTCACTGTGAGTAAATACATAATAATAATAATAATTAATAAATAAATAATAAATAATTTTCCTTTCATATTGCCCCAAATCAGCTACTTCACTCTGCTTACCAGTGGGGCCAACCCTGCTCTCCCCATACATACACACACAGTTTAAAATAAAACTTGTGTTGCAAGCTTGGAATGAGTGAGTACGTGTGAAGGAATTTTATTCTCTCTGTTTGGTTTATATTTGTCCCACTGGGGAACTTAAACCTGTTGTAATGGCACAGACACTTGAACAGGAAATATTTTCATATGCTAAGTGTGATATTTCTCTTTGTTTAGTTTTTAATTAAAAACTGTTTTGGAAGATGATAAAATTGAAAAATACAGTCTCCACACCAAGGATGGGGAACCTGTGGCCCTCCAGATATTGTGAGACTTCAACTCCTATAATCCTTGACCACTGGCCATGCTAGCTGAGTCTGATAAGAGTTGCCTAGACCAACAACATCTAATTTGATCATAGAAGAATCATGAAGGTGAACCTTTGCATAATGTTCCTATAACTGATCTCTGGAGGCCTTGCCAAATCACCACAGTCATTTCCAAATAACAAACATCTTTTTGAGAGTCACAGCTGAGTTGGTAGTTGATTCTGACAAGAAGTGAGAGAAGAAAATGGGAAATGGAAGCAAGGAAGGGAAGTGGCCATACTGGAACTTCTATGATTGCTTAAAAGTGAATGGGTGGGAACATACCGGACTGCTGTATTTTTGAACAGTCAAGTTGAAACCACGATTGCTCTAGGATTACCTGTTTATTGGTCATTTATCCCAACTTGTTTACAGGGAGGTTATATGATGTCATGTCAATCAATTTTTCCTCACATTTCTCATGCATTCTCAGAGTTGCCTGGAAACCAACTACAGTTGGGGTGGGGTAGCCATTACTATTTTAAAAAGTATGATACTGCTTCATATGTCTAGTGCAGATGGGGTCTGTGTCTAACCCAGCAGTAGGTCCTATTGAATTCAATGGGGCTTACTTACACCCAGTTAAGGAGGCCTGAGATGCAGCATAAATTAACACTCTTTTGACAGAGGTACAGTAAATATACATCAGTGTACAGTAAATACACAGTGTTTCCATGCACTGCTCTGGTTAGCCAGAAGCGGCTTACTCATGCTGGTCACATAACTTGTATGCTGGCTCCCTCGGCCAGTAAAGCGAGATGAGTGCCACAACCCCAGAGTCGTCTGCGACTGGACCTAATAATGGTCAGGGGTCCCTTTACCCTTTACCTTTACAGTAAATATGCATCTAGTACTTACCCCAAGAAGTTCTCTTGTATAGATGTATTCCCTTCCAAGGTCATATACCAAGTAGTACCACCAGAAGAGGAAGATATTTATAGCCAGCCACACAATCTGAAGGAAAAAAATGTATGATCTTAATTTATTTTCAGTTGCTGAGAAATCAAGAGTTTAAACAGGAACACTTAAACTGGAACACTTTTGAGTCTGTTCTTCCTAGGGAACAGAGTGTTTTATTTTTATTATTATTATTAATAATAATAATAAACCACCCACTCATTAAAAAAAAAATCATGGCAACTTACAATAAAATAACTGAAACAACATAAAATACAGAACAAATGATCAGAACTGGATCAAATTAATTTGCTAAAATTATTTGGCAAAGGGAAATGCTCACAATACCCTTGGGAATCAGCTAGGATCTCAACTGCACTGACAACTGCCCTAGGAGCTGGGACAGGGTGGTGATGGTGGTAGCCATTTGCATCTTCAACAATGCCCAATGACACAGCATCGCCACATCAAGGGTGTTATTAAATGCTGATGCCAACTTTCCTGGCATGGAAGGCCACCCTGCTGCCACCCTAGGAAGCCCACTGATGCAGAAATTTGTTTCTCCAGAGAAAACTTTACAGAAGTCTTGTTAAATGTGGAACCAGCCCTGAAACACCCATGGTTATGAGGAAATCTTCCATGTTCTGGTAAATACCCCTTTCTCCAGTCATAAATCATACCAGTTTTTAACATGAGACGAGCACAACTTTTCAAAGATTTGTCAAAACTAGTTTGAACATCTCAGGAATTTTGACATCAATTCTTGTTCAACTTAATCTAAACAGTCTGATAATTATCAGTTCCATGTGATCACTGTGCATATTAAACAATGAGATTGTTATTTAATAACATTTTTTAAAATGTAGGTGGTAAATTGCAAATTAGGGATAGTATATATTTCATGTGCAGTGTAGCCCCCCCATTTATTTATCAACTTTGTAAGAATTTTTTTATTAAAGTGATGTTCAGTTCCAGAACATACACAAAGGTTACATATATTTAAAACCAAGTGCATAAAGAAAATATTGTACAATAACATAAAAATTGTATTTAAAGCTACTTATCCGTGTACAACACAGATTCTAAAAATTCATACATAGTTCTACTTTCTGAGACTTTGAGCCCCTTCTTTTACCCATGGCTAGATTAATCGCATTAATGGATTTTTGGTTGGAAGGTAGCATCAAGAACTTCGTCAGAAAGGTAGAAAACTTCTGTAAGACTTCTGTAAGCTGTGGTTTCCATGCCCAACATAGTTTACCGCCCCTCCCAATTGAATATTTTGTTATTTATTGATTTCCTTCAATCAAGCTAAACTGACTAAACATTTTTAAAAGCTACAATATTTTCTTACATTTCAATTCAATGTTGTTGTTTTTTCACAGACCAAACATTCTTATGCAAACCTTTTGATGAATCTCCTCGTTCTGAATGCTTGCTTTCCATCACATTAAGGATGTGTATCTAATGCTGGTCACACACAGAATAGATCCACTGAGGTATGCTAATTTCAGAGTGGAATGTAGTTGGATACAACCCAATGCCTTTATTTTAATTTTTTATATATATTTTAAAAAACACCTTTTATTGATGAAGAGGTTTGCATGATAATAAACCAATGGCAATCACTGAAAGAAAGTAAAATAGTCTTATTAAAAATTATTATTGTACTTACAATGACAAATATGGAAAGTCCCTCATTTTCTATCCAGTTGCCCATTCTGATCGCTGCTTGAGAGACACTGAACAGATCGTTCTGAGGTATGTGAGTTTTGGGGACTTTCCCCCCACAGGAAGTGAAAGCTTACAGGCTTGCCACAGCCTATTTCCCTATTTCGGTTTGCATGCAATTAGCTAATCACTTATACATCATACATGTTTCTAATGTCCAGCCTTTTCACATTAGTAAAATGAATGAAAGGAATTGTTGAATGAAAGGAATTGTAGGAATCAATGTGCTTGCTTCCTCCTATGGTCAATGGCTTGGATTGTGTTGCTCATTTGGTGTGGGGCAGGGGAGAGGATTTCCACCAACTCCACCCTCCATCTTCAGCCTTATGCACACCATCCAACACCATCCAACCCCTGCACCAGCCCCAAGCAGATTTTGATATAAACTTTTGAGTACAGTAACATAAATGGTGCAACACTGGGAACTGCTGTCACCTGATAATTTGTTATATCAGGCAAGTTCATTGCTTAATTCCCTGTCTCCCGCCACCCTGAGCTTCAGAACAATGGTGAGATACAAGATAACCTAATCTTCTGAACTCCACTTTTGTTGCACCTTCATTTATGCACAAAAGAATTTTTCTTAGTGTCTACTTCCCAGGAATTTGAAGTAGCCTCCTGCAATACACACATCCATATAAATGGATCAGCAGTTGTTGTGGAGGCTGAATTGCCCTAGGTGCCAAGTCTGGGCCTCCAAGACATCCCATCCCACCCACCCCCACCCCCCACAACCAAACAGCTGCCCCAGCCAAATCAGTGATGTGATGGAGAGGAAAATGCAATGCCTACAGTAATTCCTCTGCTGATCTGGAAGCATCAGCTGAGGAGCAGGGTAAGGGGACTCTGTGCCAGCCGGTGTATCTGCTGTGATGTGTCTGTAAGCAAGATATCAGATCTCCACTCCTTTCTGCTTTGAAAAAGACATTAAAAACAAAACAAAACAAAACAAAACAAAACAAAACAAAACAAAACAAAACAAAACAAAACAAAACAAAACAAAACAAAACAAAACAAAACAAAACATGGCCGTTAGTGGCTAATTATGACTTTGGCTGAAGAAATGTATTATAGTCTGGCTCTGAAATATTATAATTATGCTGATCATTATGATTGTATGACTCACACTGTCTTTTAATAGTGCTGTCGAGGAAATGGGTGTATAAAATAGTTTTAATATTATATTGTATCGTGCATGTGTTAACAAATAATATGGAAACCGCTTGGGGGGGCATATTTTGCCTGAGAAGCAGCCTAAAGATCTACTGCACATTATAGTCTGCCTGTAGAAAAGCTGGCACACAGATGCAATTTTGAGATCCCATCTAACAATTGTACAGTGTTTGTCCTGAGCGTGCAACAGAAACAAAACCTGCAAGAGAGCAAGCATAATGGTTAACAGCGTGAGGCAGGAGATGTTACAATTCTCAACTGGGCCATAAACTTATTGCATCCAACAAACCACTATCCTCATTCTTTCCACCCCAGGGTTTATTAGTGAAGAATCTTGTAGCACATTAAAGAGCGAACAAATGTATTATTATTGCATAAGCTCCCACTGACCGCAATCTGCTTCATCAGATGCATTATCTGACAATATGATGCTGTTTATTTGATACCCTATATGACTGGCCTAAGTACATAGGTGCACTGTATGGATTACAAAGATAATGCATGTGAGGCAGACAGGGTAGTATTCAATTAAGTTTTACTCAGAATAGACCCATTGAAATGAACAGACCTAATTTTGTCATGTTCATTAAATCCAGTGGGTCTACTTACTATGAGAAAAAGACAACTGAATACCGGCCATGGAGTGTTAAGGAACAGCACTATAAAACAGTGACATTAATGTAAGATGCTGATATAGTAGCTCATTAAATGATTCACTACCTATCCTCATTTTGCTGCATGGTTCTACTCTGCACTGCCCTCCACTGGTCTACATGCATGGTTGGAACTACAGGGTATTCAACAAGAACTGAAGATTCAGGGCAGTGGGCAGGGGATGGGAGGCAGCAGAACACACTGCCTTTCTCCAAGACAGCTCTCCTTGTTTCTAGCTGTATGTTACTGTGTTCATCAGGGAGTCACCATCACATTGACTGTTGTGTTTCTTTCTTTCTCTCCCTCCCTCCCCCCCCTCTCTCTCAGACAAGACGACAGCAGAACAGAGTCACACACCACAGAGCTGGAAAAAGAAAGCCAGATGGCAGAAACTAAGCTGCCTACTAAAAATATCACTCTCGTTTCAGACAATGCTTGAAATGCTTTCTCGTGTCAATTTAACATTCGTTATTATTAGAGCACCTAAGATTGATAGGCACCGTACAACTGTTAGGGGCAACACATAAGCCCCATAAGCTTGCGGTCTTAAATCCAAAGCCTGCCCATCAAAATATTGTTTTCTACTTCAGTATGGAATAAAACTGAAATCATGAATTTATTAATTTATACTAGATTGGTTGTCAAAAGAGTGCTTCTGAAATAAACAGGCTGTGTGCTACTGTTCAGAAGTTAGTTCTAGTAAAATCAATGGAATTTGCTTCAAATAAATATATTTTTAATTTACTGCATTTCCACCCTAGGGAGATTGAGGTGGTCTACATGGTTCTCCTACTTCCTGTTTTATCCTACAACAACCCAGTGAGGTAGGTTAGACTGGCCCAAGGCCACCCAGCAAGCTTCATGACTGAATCGGGTTTTTAACTCTCCTCTCCCAGGTCCTAGTCCAACACTCTAACCACTACACCACACTGACTCTTCATTGGAATGCAATGATCAAGTTTGATGTATGTCAAAGAATGCGTTTATTTCTTGTTCCCCCCTCTTTCCAGCTCTGTCTGAATGGCAGCCACTCCCTCATAGTCCAGAGAGCAGCATATCATGTGTAACAGTCATAAACCTATTCATCAGAAAGTTCCCCCATCTAACAAATGAGATGTGGTGATTGAAAGTTTTGTGTAACAAATGGAAAATTCACATTGATTTTGCAACACTTTGATCATATGAAAATGACAGTCAGAGGGGTATTGCCAAGATTTTAGTTCATTTAGAATTGCCCCTCCTTTTCTTTCTCTGGTTATGTAAAACCAGAGTTTTCCTGTATCCACAGACAATCTTTTCAGACTTGACTCCAGCTCCTCCTGGCCTCTATCTACACTAGGGATAAGGAGAAATAGGATTCAGTTTGCATTCAAAGGCAAATCTACATAATATTCCAAAAGAATATTTGCACTTTCCTGAATTTTGCAATGCAATTCTCTGGCCAAGTAATGTGTGCAAAAATGCAGATATTAAAACAGCACACAAGAGTGCTTTCCATTTGGGAAAACTGCTTTGCAAAGATGCACATATTGAGCAGAAATGTGTATATTAGAAGAAAGTCACACTAAAACTCATGAATTTTCATGAGGTCTCTACAAATATATATATAAAACTGATGCGAAAATGCAGAGAACTGAACACCAGAGTGGGAAAATGAGAAACTAAGAAAAACTGGAATTGACAAATTCACTCACCCCTAGTCCACACAGAGAGGTCAGTCTTCACTATCACACCTCCTTGAATCCAGATTATGTTAAAGGAGAATACTGAAGAAAATACACATTTCAGAGGTAAAATGTGTGCCAGGTATTTGTGTTTGCATTTAGTAAAAAAAAGTTGAATACAGCCTGACCTAGAAAAGAAGTAGAGTTTTAAGGTAGATCATGCATAAATAAAGTACATGATCAGAAGCAGTCAAGAAGAACAGTTTGACAATTGGTGAGGTTTTGGCAATAGGCTGCATGAGTTTAAGCAAACCCAGCACTAAAATTTACAACGCTGCTGATCAGATGTACCGGTATATCGTGTAATGTCTTACCATTTCCCCTCTCTCCTGCTCTCCCTACTAATTCATATACAATGTGTCCCCTTTTTGTTTGCTTTTAGAATTTCAAGCACGCCCTGCTACCTGAATAAGACACACAGGAAGAAAGCAGTGAGCCCTCAATCTTTAACCTGGCTGAGTTCCCATAAATGATTTATAAGAAACCAAATGGCTAGAGCGGGGAGGGGGTGGGGAGGAACACAAAAGAAAAGGAAACAGGACCTACAAATTGCAGGAGGAGATTGTAATGTGTTTCCACGCCAGGCATGAAGAAAGAGTGCCATTGGTGAACAGCAAGATAGGGACAGGGGCTGCACACATTTTAAACATGGAACAGAGATTGCTTTCCCCCACTTATTAAAGGCACAAATGCCAACCAAACATATTGGAATATCTGGAGGATCAAGGACAAGTCTGGCAGCCAGATTCTACAGATCAGACTTGGGAGGTATGCAAGATTGTGTGTCAGAATTGGGTCTGGACTTCAGTTTACACAAATGAAGACAATAGTGCCCACTATGCTGAAATATGCAGAAAGGAAACGATACTCGCTGAAGCATACCTGAGAGCTCAAGTTAGCGGGGGTGGGGGTGGGGGTGGGCAAATGAACCGATTAAGGAGACAGAACAACATTCAGGAGATCCTGATGGCAGCTTTATGAGCTCTAACACTGGGACTTATTGGGGAAAGCAGATTTTAAACATTTTGAATAAAGCATATAGTATATTTTTTGTTTCCAGGCTCAGAGCAGAACTCACAGTTGCCATGTGATAGCAACAGTCCATCGGCAGGGAAACCTTATTTGTTTAAAGTTACCTTGGACTTTGCTTTACAAGGTTCTGTTGTTTGTACAACTAAATGTCACATTTAGTTGGAGTTCTGTGCACTGGAGATTATTATACCTGTTCTTGTGGTGTTGCTGTAAAGACACTAACCCCCCCTCCAAAAAAACCCATTAAGATGGTGCAGTGCCTAAACTTGAACTCCTGTAAAGCAATTATTCTTCAATTAATCTTCATTATAGTCATCCGGAAGCTTGAAACTGCATTTTTATTACTGAGGAGTGTGTTTCTCGTTGGCCTTTAGCGCCTTATATTCAATTTGTTTCTGTCAGCCTAGGAGATTGAGGTATGAGAGGCACAGATGTAACACATAACCTTTGGATTTTTGTTTTTTGTAGTGTTAACATTATGAAAAGCTATATGGAGAAGTCAGGCTTAATATTTACCATCACTCTTCATGATAATGTCACTCCCTGAATAAAGCACTGATTTTTAACTCTTGTGCTTTATAACTTGGAATTTCTATTTATTTATATGATTCTTGAACCCTAAGAGGAGGCCTGTGATAGGTTTTAATGGGCAAGTGCAAACCACAGTATGCTGGCATGAATATGATGCCAAATGATGGATTGCTGAAAACCAGTTAGTAACCAGTTAATCAGTAGGGGAGGGAAGGACGGAGCACACAAGTCTGAGACTTCATCCAGGCTTGACCTCATAGAACCAACTTATGGTTTGGTATTATGTTCAAATCTTGGTGTCAGATTGAACCAGTAAAAAAAATCTGACCAGTGCAACAGGGGAAACACAAAGCACATTGGCCAAACACATCTTGACATGTATGACTCACCTGTTTGACCCTCAGTACCTCCTATTTGAGAGACTTGAGCATTTCATATGCAACAGTTTTTCTACTTAAAGATGATCCAAGCATAGGAAAATCCCCATTTATGAAGCGGACCTAACTGAAATTGAGGTACATAACTTGTGTGTATGATACTGTTGCTTACAAATGCTCTTGGTTTCTAATGTGAAGGTAAAATATGTGCTAGCCAGAATTCTTACAAATTTATCTCTTTTACTTTCCCTTCGATTTTAACAACTATCAGATATTCACTTAAATAGCAGCACAGAGGCATGAAGATTATTTAAGCCTTCTAACACGGTTAAATATTCTCAGAGATGCGTTCTCAGGTGTTATGTTTGATAAATTAATTTCTTGGCCAAAAATATAATAAAATTGAATTAACTGTGCCACAGTCATATGGTGCTTAAAGTATGCTTCAGATTAGTGCTAAAACAAATCCATAGTAAAATGAGATCTAAGACGAATGTGATAAGCACTAGGAATCTCTAAACCCATTGCTTCCCAGCCAATCCTTGTTCCTTTCTCCTTCTCTAACTGACAAAATTCATTGCCAATTTGCTACCAAGGTCTGAATACTGCTGTATAAAGCCCTAAACAACTTGGGGGGCCCAAATATCTGAAGGAGACCTCCTCCTCCATCACCCTGCCTAGGGAGAACCGGAGGGGATAGCTGGTAGTGCCGCCACCCTCTGTGATTGGCTGGGCAGCAGAGCATGAGACAGCCTTCTTTGTGATGGTCCCCCAAGTAGAAGAATACATGCTCTCCAAGGTGTATCTTGTGCCATCATTGTATGCCTTTCAACTATTGGTCAAGGCACATCCCGTTACTCAGGCCTTTTGGTTTAGTGGATATATTCCCTACTGCATTGCTGTTCTGTGCTGCTGTTTTGATATTGGTTAGTTTACTGGTTTTCTGGCTTTGCGCTTGTTTTAATTGTCCCACTCTAGGATAATTTACAACGGGCAGGCTATAAGGCCAGTATAGGAATACTTGTATAAATAAATAAAATAAGGAAGTGAAAATAATAAATAAAATCACCAACAGCTCAGCTAACTTCTCCTACTGACTATAACATTCTGCGTTCCAAGTGATGCGCTGCCCTCCCCTCCCAACTCAAAACTCAAAGAAGGTAAATTACAAACACCCATACAGCATTTTCTCTTTAGAGACTAATTATTTTATTCTGGGAACAAATCAGCTTTCCAGATATAAAACAATAACCACCAGGTGTTATTTCTTTTTCTTTTTTAAAAATAAGAATATCAAGGAGGGGGAGTTTGCTACATGTGCACAGATAAGGTGACCGTATTATATTTTGTATAAAAAGATAAAGATACACATTTGTCATGCTAATTCACGCTAAAACTTGCCCCCTGATCCTGCTGTTACATGGCTGCACTGTTCAAACACACTTAATTCATTTTATAAAATTTATATACTGCTCGGTTGTAGAACTGGGCAAAAGCCAGCACTTTTTTATGTGTGTTTCAATAAAAACCAGAAGCAGGAAACGATGACTCCACCTTGCATCAGCTAATTGCACCATGGATTTCAGCTACAATGGTGCCAACTATTGTCGGCACTGCGGTGGCAAAGGTCATTTTAAATATTATTTAAACATTTCTATAGAACTGGTTCGGTGTATTAAGTTGCTTTACAATTCTTACTTCATTTATCCTCACAGTAACCTTGTGGGGTAAGTAGAGTGTTGATCTTGGGAGTCGGACTGATCCTGGCCAGCACTGATGTGGCCTTGGAAAAGATACTCTTGACCAGTCAAAATTATTGGGAGGTTAAGACTTCAGTTCCCTCTTGGGAGTACACTTTCCTGGGAATAAGCCTCATTGAACAAAGTAAGACTTACTTCCAAGTAAACATGCATAGGACCAGCCTGCAAATCATCACTTTGAGAAATTTAGAAGAAAGGCAAGATGCAAACCCAGTAAAGAGTCAAATATAATTATTTGTTCAAAACCCGCCCAATGGTTTTTGAAGCTCACTGGCTTTTGGATCAGGTCCTCCCATGCTCAACGTCGAAATCCACTCTGCCAACCTGGCCACTGTTTTGGAGACGTAATCAATTTAATGTAATAATTCTAGTGAATAGCCCCCCCCCCATTTTCAGTAATATCAGTAGGTTTGACTTAATGGAAACATTTGGAAATATTCATGTAAAAGAGTGGATATTAACTGCAAGACATTGCTAAAATTTTCATTGACTAAATGCTTCCTTAACTACTGCTACATTCACCAAAGCTTTCTTAGCATCATACAAAGCAGAAATGTAATTGACCAAGACAATCAGAATCCAACAACAGAAGCAAACCTAAAAACCAAGTGTTTAAGCTGTTTGGAGAGAATCAACACTTGTGGCACTTTGAAGGAAAAATTGACAGGACGGGGCCAAGGCCTGAATCAACAGCAAGTTACTTTATCACTTTCCATTATGGATTCAGAAGCTCCCAGTTCCAATGCACGCAGTCAGGATGAGATCATGTCATACGTAACCCAGATAAATTCGACACTCAGTGGCAGGTGAAGGAGCCCAGTTTGTATAAAGCTTTAAAGCACATTGTTAACCTGTGAGGTTTTGAACGCTCCTTTTCACTGATCGATTTCGGTCCTTGCATGAAATAAGAAGTTCCTTGAGTCAGCCACTTTGTCATTGCCTTGCCTTTTGTTTCATGGCTTGCAGAGGTCCACCCAACAGTTAAAATCCCAAGTATCTTCACACCCACTGAACTACCATACCAGCATTGCAATGCTAGGACTTAAATGTGCCTCCTGCCATGGCGGTCAGAGGGATAATCAGAGTGCATCCTTCTTTCTAAACCACCCAAACCAGGAGTAGCAACCTGAGGCCCAAATATGTGGCCCTCCAGGTCTCTCTGCCTGAAATTTGGGACTCTCCCCAAGCCACACACCCTCCCAAGTCACATCCACCTTGAATGTTTTTGCTTGGCAGGAATGTGCCCTTGAACTCTGATTGGGCCTCTTGCTTACCTGGATTTAGGAAGGAGAGAGGAGTATGTGAAGAAACTAGCCTACTGTACAAAGGTAAAATTTACATTTGCTGCTCCGCCCACTTTTTCCTCTGGACCCGCCCACCATTGGGAAGTTTCCCAGAAAGGTTTCCAGAGCCAGGGGCTAAAATAAGCAAGTCTTGAGAGCGGTGGCTCCTTGACAGCAGTTCTAGGCATTGGACGAAACACTTTGGTGGGCATTTCCATTATAGGATTCATTTGCCTTGCAGCTGTCCTGGGCATCGTTAACAGTATCGTCTGGGGTCTTCAAGTCTGCCTTTTCCCCAGAGTTGCTGGATGCAAGAGGTTTGCATACATAGCAAAACAACTTGAAACACAGTGCCAATCCTTCTGAAATATTGGAGGAGAAAAGTTTTTTGCACGGGTGGCAAAACTGGTAGAACACGAGCATAAAAAGAACAGCTATGCAATAGCCAATCAGCAACTGTAAGACCAGCAAAGGGGCACATACATACGTGTAGACATCAGTCTTGTACATATACCACATCAGCAAGAGAAAAGCATTCTCAAGGAACCTCACAATGTAATATAAAGCCAGCCTGTACCAGTTTTGGGATTTGTCAATTAAGTCGGAATCATTCAACTTCAGCTGCACAGCTGACCAGCAAAACATATTAATACCGGCATACAGGAAAGTGAGAAGGCACAAGACAATGGCAGTGCCCACTTTGCTCAAAGCCTTCTCTATATTTTCCGGCAAAGTGCACTTACTTTGCCAGAAGAGAATCCACGGGTGAAAGAAAAAAGCAAAGAAATTCACTAGCACCACTGGGAGGATCCAGATTTGAAGGACAGAGCTGAAGAGGACCAGGACTATCACCCGAGTGGCAATCTCAAAGCTTCTCCAGAGGAAGATGCAGAGGTAGGCAGCAGGCTTCACGCTGATGTCATAATCGTCATACTTAATCTTAATGGCCAGGATGTTGCATCGCAGTGCTCCATAGACGATTGACAGGAGAGAAAGGACCATGAAGATGCCTGAGGAAAGAGAAGGCAATCAACGTTTCTGAAAGCAGCACTCCCCAGAGAGCATCGTACGGCAGGAACACGCTTTCATTGGAAGTGGCTGACTCAAGTGGCCTAAACTGATGTGGCTTATAGTATCTTCTTAAGCACTATCCCAGTACACACTTTTCATAATCCATGTGCCTAAACCATGTAGAAACACTGAGAAATGAACTGCGGCCCTCAAATGCATGCATGCTCCTTGGACTGTGCTAAAGGCTTTCCTTGAACTATTATGTTCACACTGTGAGCATGGCAGCTCCAGGACAATATTTGAGCATGTTGGGCCTTGAGAGAAACTCCAGCATTCTCATCAGCATCAGGTACAAACCACAAAGCTATTCAAGTCTCAGCAGCTGTACTGAATTTGCTGCAAGAGCAAACTCAAGGCTTTCAGTCACTGAGCTTTAAGTGTGCAAAGTGCTAACTAGCAGCATTTCACTATTCCTCATTCAATAATGCTGTGTTATTCCTGTTTTGCCCACTTGGGGGAGGGGCCACAGCTAAAAAAGAAATGATAGCAACTTCCTAATTCTGTAGTTGAGATAGGCGTTGAGCCAGGACCTTCTGGGATGCTTCTCATCTTAATAAACAGAGGGTGACTGTCTTAACTCAGTTCCCCTTCCACAGGCACAAATGTTTTTACTTCAATGAGTAATACAGGCTTCCTCAACCTCAGCCCTCCAGATGTTTTGAGACTACAGTTCCCATCATCCCTGACCACTGGTCCTGCTAGCTAGGGATCATGGGAGTTGTAGGCAAAAACATCTGGAAGGCCAAGGTTGAGGAAGCCTGGAGTAATACATGCCAGTTGCTTCCTGGGATTCAAACTGTGGGCAACACTCAGATGCCCAATTCCCTCAGGGTTTTATTTTAAATTCAGTCAGGGTGTTGCAATCAAGAGGGGTGTCTCTGCCACATCCTCTGGTTCTCCACATCTTAATTACATCCTTTGAGGTGCTTTGCACTGAATGGGCAAACAGGGTGGCAGGGAGAGAGATGAATGACACAATACTAACCATCACAGTATTTGGGGTGCCTCTGTGTGGGTAGAGCTTTGAATGATGACCCACACTCATGAAATCTGTTACCAAGCTATTGGAAGTTCAATACAATCTAATATAGTGTTCCACATACAATGCAGTCTTGAATCTACTCTCTTTGGATTTTCCTGCTGCAATGTGAATGAAATTAGATCAACATGTTGAGTCTAGCTCATTCATATCTAATGCTTGCTTTCTCCTAAAATATGGGTCCTTGACTTGTTGTGGGGGAAAATGTGCAAGTGCTTTCACAGAATAACAAGACCTTGCAAGAATGTATTTCACTTGTCATTCAGGTGCTCCAAATATATCTACCTACAGCAATTATCTTTCAGTGGAGTGAAGAACAGGGATATTATTGTGATGAAGTCTTAATGCTTGGATTGTGTGGTGTTTTTTTAATTGTTGCTTTGCAGGTATTTGGATTTTTGTTTTGTTTTTGAAAAACACACACTTGAAGGTCATTTTTTTAAAATGCAAGTACTGAATTTCTTGTGCCACTCAAACTGGTTTTTCAATGTATTTTTAAACCAATATTGGACTTGTTCCAGACCATTCATTTCAGCGATATCCTGCCAGAAACTGCTTCGTTACCTTCCCACAGATATGTCAGGTGGAGATTATTTCAGATTACAACTCCCATTATTACTCAAACCATACATCAAAGGAGCAGCCAAGCAAGGCAGCAGCACAGGGCTGTCACTTGGTTAGGGCGGCGTCAGGGACTGTGCCAAGGCTTTGCAGTCAGGGTGACCGGAGACACACTAGAACAGCCTGAGGGCCACACCTGGAAGTGGAACTGTATGGCGAGTTGCAAATCCTCAAGAGGCAAACTATACCATCATAATGACGCATTACAATAACGAAACCAAACATGCCTCCTTTTTAAGGTACGGGAGGGGAGTGAAACTTGGCCCCTCCACCTGCCACCAAAGCTGCAGGAATAGGCAAATCACTCCTTCTGTCCTCCTCACACTCCTAGCCAAGGCTCAGACAGGAAGCGGGGGCTTACAGCACCCCGTTCCTCAGCCTCTTTCCAGCAAATCCTCTACCAGTGGCTGGGAGAGAAAGAGGAGATGCTGCTTTCTCCTCAGCCTGCCGCTCTGGCAAGGGCCACAGAAGGGAGGGTTCCCGTGCCCTCAGCAGCTCTTCCATTGAGGGAGTCTTGGCAGGGGCAGGTTCCCGCCCTTGTCCCATCACTGCAGCCCTGTGACAGCCTCTCCACCATGAAGGCCGGTCACCCTGACCGACTTGCACAAAGGAATCCTGAATTTCTGCATGTCCTGCTAAGTTAGCTTCTTTCAACTGTGTCAGTAAAAATTTCACACTTTGCTCCATACTTGCCCAAGACTGGCAACTGACCACACACTCAAAAATAAACGGAACAAATGAAATAAAATTATGAGTATAGCAGAAGAGCCAAATTATCAGAAGAGGCACAATTCTGAAGCCCTTCTGAATTTAGGACCTTAAATTCTTAACCTTAAAAAATAACTTTGTGTGTGTGTGTGTGTGTGTGTGTGTGTGTGATGAGAGATTTAGGAGGGTGCCAAGATTTAACCATTATACACACACACACACACACACACACACACAAACACAATAAACAGTATCATTAAAACAAACATAAAACATAAAACAGTAGTATAAAATCATACTAAAACAGGAACTCCGTAGAGTTAAACAAATAAAAACAGGGTCTCACGGGGTCACAGAGGGAACTCAGGACTCAGCAATCTTTTTCTATTATTTTGTTTCTGTTTTGACTATTTATTTGTGCTTTTATCTTGTATTTTTATCTTGTGAACCACCTTGAAGGGTGGTACGTAAATCTAATAGATAAAAATAAATATAAAACAAGGCCAGCATCCTAGAGCATTTTACTCTTTTGTAGCAAGACGAAAGTCTCAACTGGATCACATTGCATTTCTAGCCCACCTCACCTCCATGACAGAAGTCAAGATAGCATACATTGGTTCCTGGGTGACTTCCCATCCAGAGACCCCAAACTGCTTACCTACAGCTAGCTCCCCATATCATACGTTTTCTGACCATAACCACTCAGGGGGGAGGAAAGGAGTAAATGGAGGGGAGGGGAGGTTGCAGTGGGGAGAAGGAAGGCAGGGTATGTCTCTGAAGAGCTACATACAATCTGGGTAGGTGGGCCAGTGAAGAAAGAAAACAGCAGCTGGGGATGCAAATTATGTGCCCCCCCACCAGTGCCTGCTCTCTGAGGTACCGCAGTTGTCTCATTTTATGCAATGCAGGTATGGGGAACTTCAGGCCTAGAACCCTCAGCAATTTTCAATGGAAAAAAAGAAATTGGATCTAGTTATTTCATATTAGTTTCTGAAAGGAAAGTGCTAGATGCTCAGTTGGTTGCCCTGCAGAGAATGAAAATGCCAATTTACACATTATGTGGCAGCCCAAATCCATTTTGCACGATAACTGGAAGTTCCAAAGAAGTGGGTGTGTGAGTGATCCACACTCTTGGCTTCTGAATTTTTACATTGCCCATGAAGAGGATGCTTGCACTGCAAGATATGCAAGTTCCAAAAGTATGTATGAGAACTTATGCATCTTGAGGAAACGGCTGTCGCATGTAGAAGGTCCCAGGTTCTTCAATCCCCGGCATCTTTAGGTAGGCTTGGGAAAGACTTCCTGTCTGAAACCCTGCTGCCAGACAGCATGGGCAATGCTGAGTTAGATGGACCAATGACTGCCACAGATCAGATGCACACGATTGGCTATTACAATAGGGCATGAGTCACCTGCACATCAACTTTATGTGCTTTATCTAAATCTACTTACACTGCCTGGGGGAGGGGGGGGGAATGCAAGACCAGTCGAGTGACTAGCTCACCACAACTGCTCCATTTATTTTAATTTAATACTTAGCAACCATCCACTTGTCTGCGGTCATCAGGATTTTTGGTTTATTAATCTTTCAGGGCCACATTCACTGCTATTTCAACGTACTCCTGAGACTTGTTTAACTTTAAAGCAATTAATCTCTGGACACGAGTCTGAAAGTGCTAAAGTTAATTTCAGACCTCTAATAGGATTTCCCACACATATACTCTTCTAACCCTGGGTGTCTTCAAGCTGCTCCTTTGAATTAATTTTCACATAGAATGTGTCACAAGAAGTTGTTTCTATATCCAGATCCCCCAGTGTAGATCTGGAATGGTTTACTATATTATATGTATTTCTGCTGTGAGACAAAATTATGCTCTGCTTGTTTGCAACAGCAGCAAACATCCTCCCCAAGCATCACTGCAAGCAAATATTTTAAACATAGTTTTAAAAATCAAGTAGCCAGCTGTGTGTGTCATAGAAGTTTGTTAACGTTTAAAAAAAGCTAAGACAGGGGTTGCCAGCCTAAGGCCCATGGGCCACAAGTGGCCCACGGGGGTTGGTTAAATGGCCCACAAGCCACTCCCAAACTGAGCCACCTGCTTGGCGAGTCCCCACCCCACCCCAGCGCGGGGACTCACTGAAAATTGCATCTGCACAGACGCAGATGCCGGAAATCGTGGGTGTGTGCGCAGTCCAGCCCACAGAGAGATCTCCTCTGGAGTGAACCGGCCCAGGTGAGGTAAACCTTGCCTACCCCTGGGCTAAGTGTGGTGTAGTGGTTAAGAGCGGTGGACTTGTAATCTGGTGAACCGGGTTCGATTCCTTACTCCTCCACATGCAGCTGCTGGGTGACCTTGGGCTAGTCACACTTCTCTGAAGTCTCTCAGCCTTACTCACCTCACAGAGTGTTTGTTGTGGTGGAGGAAGGGAAAGGAGAATGTTAGCCGCTTTGAGACTCCTTTGGGTAATGACAAAGTGGGATATCAGATCCAAACTCCTCTTCTTCTTCTTCTAAGATGTCCTGTTAGTATGCTCGAAGCAGCTAAGATTAGGGATGAGATATTACAGAGTGGGGAGTCTTGGTCTCATTGTTTCTACTTTTATGAATTAAGCACTGGGGGGGAAATGCATCCCTAGGGATGGGGAACCTGTTATCTCCAGTTGTTGCTGGACCACAGTTCCCTCATCTCTGACCTTTGCCCATGCTGGCTGGGGCTGACAGAATTTGGGAGTTCTCTTCTCCCTGCTATAATTCGTAGAAGGGCTTTCCACTTCTTATAACCTTGTCTGTAACTCTTAGTAAAGAAGCAGTCTGCTTAATTTATTTGCTATATTTATGTAAAGCTACTCAATAACATTTTCCTCTGGTTGGCTTTCAGCACAAAAATGACAGTAGCACAATTAAAAACGTAATAGCCTACATTAAATATCAAATTGCATCCTAAAGATTTCTGGCGCACACATTTCCAACAAGGAGTAGAGTAAAAGCAAATAAATATATATTTACAGCACATACACAGCGATTCAGAACACTAAAAGCACAGGTTTTGAAAAGGGCTGGGGGAATTTTAATAACTCTTCACCTCTTCACCAAAACAACCATAATGTAGGTCCATTAACCATTTCCACCTGCATCTGGTTTCCTAAACAGCTCAATAAGGGAGAGGATATAGTTATTACTTACCCATAATCCCTATCTCTAAACACTCACCAAAATGGAATACTGAAAAATGAACCAATTATACATACTTCTGACTGCCGTCATCTCCTGCTGGAGGACACATATGTACAGCTGAAGCGTCAGCTGCGGTGCAGAGCCTAGGAAAGCTTGGATCACCGATGCCCGACTAAACGCAGATCTGTGTGTAAACAGCTTGCCCTCAGCTTGGCCCACTTCCTTCTCAACTTCTTCCGAATGTCCATCTTTGGGCATCTGCCTCTTCTTGGTGATGCTGACATAAGGCTCCTCTATTCTGCCTGCATGAAAGTAAATATAAAAAACCTCCACGCACCTGTGGGGAGAAATGGACAAGAGTAGATGTTGCTTTATAGATGGTATATTACACCTGTGAAATTAGCTAAAATGTATAAGACAAATAATAAATGTTGGAAATGTAAAGAAAAAGAAGGAACATTTTATCATATGTGGTGGGAATGTAAGAAAGTAAAAAACTTCTGGGAAATGATATATAATGAGATGAAAAAGATGCTGAAATATACAATTTTTAAAAAACCAGAAGCATTTTTACTTGGTATTATAGGTGAGGACATTAATAGGCAAGATGTTAAATTGTTTTTATATGCAACAATAGCGGCAAGAGTATTGTTAGCCAGAAATGGAAGCAAGAAGAAATTCCGATGAAAGAAGAATGGCAGACAAAATTAATGGACTACGCAGAATTAGATAAAATGACAGGAAGGATTCGAAACCTGTAGGACCAGAGATTCACAGAAGATTGGAAGAAATATACGAATTATTTGAAGAGCAACTGTAATCAACAAATTACGCTAGTAGGACTAAAGGAAGTTTTGTAAGGAGAAATATATGAAACATTGCAAAGTAGAGATATTAGTTATGAGAGTTAAATGTAATAGTGGAAGTAAGAAATGTAAATTAAGTGAATAGATTGGAAAATTTTCAGATGTGATTGATGTGAAGTAAAAAAACTGTATAATATAAAAGTTAATTATTGTTGAAAATGATATGTTGAAAAACTAATTATATATAGAGAGAGAGTAGACATAACATTTGAATGGAAAAAAGAGTAGATGTTGCTTTAACATAACTCTTCTGAATTTCACAATTGCTTTTAAGTAGGATCTCTGATTAGAAAGAAGTTAAGGTGGGCATGTGAAACACCCCTTTAGCTCATTCTTAGGATTCTGAAATTCATGGGTGGAACTCAACCACCATGCCTCACCAGCACAAGGATGTTCACTTGCAAAGGAAGAAGAGGGGAAGAACATTCTATTATGCAGGTAGAGATCCTTTTGCTGATGGAATATTTGTGTTGCACTAAGCTGTACACAACTCCACATAATCACAGAAAGGACTACTGTATGGTGTCCTTTGGTGAACACATTCTTGACAGGTCCCTGCCCAAATTGTTCTTGAAAACATTTAAGGAAAGACATTCTGTAGCCTGCTTAGGAAGTTAATATGTATTACTGTTGTATAATAACATTTTAATCATTATTAATGTGCATCAGAAACACATAGTATAATAGTGTATAAATAAGATGTGTAAACTTGATAGCTAATTCACTTAACTGGCTTTCCCTATGTCAAGAGTTCCTACAATCACCATGGCCAATTGAGAAACCATGAAATGATTGCTCTGATGCAGTACTACTAAATGCTTCCGGTTCAGGCTCCTTATGTGCAGCTGTGTATATGGACTTACTCTTGGAAGTTACATTATTATTAACATTGCATTTATACCCCACCTTTTATTTAGAAAGCAAGCAGGGGATTGCTGGCAGGTGATGGCATACATCCATAATACTAGAAAAGTTTTGGATAACAGTATTAGGCCCTGTAAAACATTGCTATGTTATCCTTCCCTCTGCTCCCTCCCCCCCCCCCCCAATTTGGTGTTTGATTTGCATGTAGAATTTGGCTTCAGGAACAAACTGATAAGAAACTTGATACTGCTCATGCTTCTTTGCTTGAAGGGATAACTGCCACAATAGTTAATGATTTATCAAATTTATTTTTTTCTGTTAAAGTGTATACCTTGCCTTTCTAGGCAAAAAAATCCATTCTGGGTGGCTTGCAATGTCGTCAAAGTTCAGATATGATATATTCCGAGAGCAATAATGGGTAACAAAATCAATTTAAGTCTTAAGGCACCTTAAAGACTAAGACATTTTTATTATGCCATGAGCTTTTCTCTCTTTTGTTTGCTGCAACCAACCATCACAGTTACCTCCCTGAAATTAAAATCAACAGAAACAGAAAGGAAACTGATAGAATAATTTGTTAGGAAAATACTTGCTGAAGCTGAAGCAACACAATTTACCTCTGGGTGGTAAGAGAGAGAGAGAGAGAGAGAGAGAGAGAGAGACTTGAAAAAAAAAAACCCAAAGCAGTTTGATTTGGGCATTATTACGTTATTATTATGTTAACAAAAAACAAGGTGCCTGAAGAGGTTATAAATATTTTCAGTAGATAAAAATAGGTTTGAAATATCCAGTTTTTTCTCCTTCAGTTTTCAAAGAGCAATTGTGTTTGGTCCACAAGAAACTCGGCCTCCTTCCCCTTTATTTAGTCTTACTCACAAGCTGAAATAGTTTCACTCAACCCAAAAGGTAGAGACTACTCAAGATGTGTGAACCTGTTATATTCTCAAGACCAGCTCTCTCACCACTGCCTCCCTTATTCCAATACAGCTTTCCAGAAGCACACTCTACAGATGGGCGTGCCTGTGAGCAAACGCAGGCATGCTTCTCTGCCAGTTACTGCTCACAGGCAAAGCCAGAGCAGGCAGCTGTGCAGATAGGAAGCATCACAGACCCTTAACCGCACACAGTACAGATCCATTAACATGCATGGCGAGGGAGGGAGATTTCCAAGCATATAAAAGGAGACCATGTCCTGATGGACGCAGCAAACAGCTTAACACACAAAAAAACCCAACACTTTTAATTCACTATAAACAAAATGGTCCTTTATCTTGCACATCTGACCCAACAAAGAGCTCTTGCGCTATCTTAATGGTCACAATTCCCTATCCAGATCTCTCGGCGTAGGATCTACCACTGAAGCGATCGATTTTTTAATGAACCATAAGGCTGGAACTGGTCCCCAATTCAGACACTCGAGTGTGTGTCCAGCATTCTGAGATGTCTGACAGCCATTGTGGGGCGTTGCTCTTCCAGCGCAACTGGGGCGGCGACCCCCTCCCCTGACCCCCTTTCCGCCCCCGGCCAGCCCTCCCCGCTTGGGCGGTCCTTCGCCTGCAGGAGCACCTGCGGGGATCGGGGCCCACGCCCCCCACCCACCTGACGAGGGGTCCCAGCTGCAGGATGTGCAGGAGCAGCACCAGCGGCCTGTCCTTGCTGAGGTCTCGGTGGATGAAGACGAGGCTGAACTGGACCAGCACGCAGGGCAGCAGCGCGAAGAGCAGCGTCAGCGACTGCCAGATGCGGTCGCCCGCCGAGCGGTAGGTGCTGCTCAGGTACAGCGCCAGCGCCGTCTCGGCCACGAAGAGGAAGAGCGACACCAGCACCGAGCCCGGGAATTTCATCGCCGCCGGCGGGGAAGCCAGCCGGGCAGCGGCTCAGTCAGCGGGCAGGAGCAGGGCAGCGCTGGCCACGCGCGGAGCTCCGCAGCCGAGGCCGCCAGCTGCCCATCTCCCGGAGCCCAGCGAGGAGCCAAGCTGCCGGCGGGAGACGCCCCAGACGCGCCTTCGCCAAGCGCCCGCTAGGGGGCAGGCCTGGGCGAGCTGCTGCTGCGGCGCCGGCCGCCCAATTGGACGAGGCTGGTTGTCTTCGGCGCCGCTCGAGGGCATGGCGGAGGAGGATCCCCGAAAGAACCCGAAGCGCCGGGCCTGGAGTTGCGAAAGCTGCCGTTGTCTCCTAGACCCTTGGGGTCCTTGGGGGCTGGCTGCTTGCTTGCGGCTCCCTCCCCACTCGAGAAGGCCGCTCTGTACATGCGCAGGGGCGCTCTTGTTCACCTGGCTTCTTAGATTCCATGGCCGGGGCCTGGCTCAGGTTAAGCTCAGGGGTAGCCCATCCTAGTCTGTACCAGCAGCAGGACAAAATTGAGTAAAATGTTGGGGGAGGGGGCAGGTAAGCCCTGCAAATACATAATCAATCACAAGTTACCACACATGCTCAGCATTCGAATGGCAATGCCCATTGACCTTGCTGGTGGCAGCCCCCTGAAATATTTTATTGGGGATTTGGCCCCTTAGGAGTTGGCCGGTATGTTTGCTACTAGGATCGCCATCCTCCCACCAAACCAGAGACATATTAAATATGCTTTAAACTTATGCCTGACAGGCAGAAATTCAATGGGTGGCCATTGCCTGTATTTTCCTAGAGATAAGAGACTCCACCTGGTGTATTTTTTAAACGCCAGATGAGCCTGGCCAGAAAAGAAGCTGGCAACACCACTTACCAGGAGAGGATTCAGGTTCAGGTATCTGCCCAGGCATGAGGCAAACTGGATAGTCTCTCAGGCTTGGCCCCATATGGTTGCCGTGGGGATAAAATGGGTGGGGTGAGGTCCATGCACACTGTGCCAATTTGAGGAAAGGCAAGATAAAAGTAGGCCACTCTTGAGAACAGGGGGCTGAACTAAATGGTTCATTGGTCTGACTCCACAAGGCTCCTGTGTACATATCTTAAATATGCGGTCTATTACAGAGCACAAAGGTAAGTCCCTCTGAGTTCAATAGGACTTAATCCCTAATAAATGCTAAGGTTTGGAATTGTTTACTAAACATTCCAACAAGGTGCTTTTAGTGGACATGACTCTCCACTGTTTCCTTGTTCTGCATTACAGGTTTCTCACTCCCTGGTCCTATTTACATATTTGAACAACTACCACTTTCCTCACAGCTTGTATTTGAACTTTATGACCAGCGATTGGGTGGAGCTTTCTGCACCAAGGAATTACCTTCTTATAGTGGCCTGACAGCTCAAGCTGTAGTACAAAGGTAAGCCAAAGGTAATTGTTTAGTTTCGACTTTTTAATACAAAGAAATGACACCAATCAGGAGCCCTATGTACCTTCCACGCCAGAACAAATAGTTCAACCACACATACAGACTTACAAAAGAAAAGCAAACACTCAAACCACAAAAGACAGGTTTTGTTTTTTAGGTATAGAACAGCTGATTTTTAAAAACATTTTGTGTAAAGAAAAAGAGAAATGTAGTTGACATTCCACAAGCACCTACCTTGGGTA
Source organism: Podarcis erhardii (assembly GCF_964252035.2). Lineage (NCBI taxonomy): Eukaryota > Metazoa > Chordata > Lepidosauria > Squamata > Lacertidae > Podarcis > Podarcis erhardii. The sequence continues at coordinate 61,122,309 of NC_138508.1, forward strand.
AGATTCAACATTGTGCCAGAGTGGAAACAGCAGGACTCTCCTACTTCACCTCCCCCTGCAAGGTCCCCAAGCTCTCAATCTGCTCTGGAGGAGTCCCAACCCCCTGGAAGAGATTTTAGGGGGTACAGCAGGTTCTGGGATAAGCAGAAGACCCATTTGTGCAAGCAGGAGTCCATTGCACAAGGGATGTCTAGATATCATCACCCATCAGTGTCACTGGAAATCCATTTCCTTCCACTCTGAGAATTGTTTGAAGTGTATGAAACTGTAAGCTGCACAGGTGTGCATGCCCCATTGTCACCAGTGGCATATGGTCAGTGGACTAGGGGGAAATAGGTAGGCTAGTCCCTTAAATGTTCCTGGTAAATTAAGAGTATTAAAGCATTAAGGCCTGGTGCTTCCTTCCCAAAGCCTGGGAAGCTTCTGCCCAGCTTAGGGAGGGAGGTGCAATGCTCACACATAGGACATCACCCCCCCCCACCCCACATCACCTTCGCAAGCTGGTGCCTCTGGTCCCAACTGTTCTCCTACGAAAAATTTCACTGCATAACACCCTGCTGACAGCATTTCTGCCTGCCTCACGCTGTTGGTGGATTACTTTATCCACAAAGTGGCTTGCAGACAGGTCACTGTGGCTTCCAAAGTGTCTATAAAATTCATTCCCTGGAGCAGCTGGTGTTATACAAATCTCACCATCCCTCTTTTCTGACCTTGCTGGCTGGAGCTGGTGAGAGTTTGAGTCCAACAACATCTGGAGGGAGAGAGGTGCCCCCATCCCTCTCCCAAACCACAGTTTAGCATTGTATCTGTACTGGCCCGTTGTTCCAATAAATACAAAATAGCCACAATACAGTTATACTTTATTTGAATTAAGGCAAAATATCACATAGGTTAAATATAAATAGCATGGATACATGGAGTTCTTCTCTCATTGCTAAGCCAATGTTCTGATCACTGCTTTTAAAAGCTAAAAAACAACCACCCTATTTTAACTATCCCTCCAGTGTACAGTACAATACAAAACGAGTACAAGAGACACGCTTTGAAGTATCACAGTGTTCAAAACATGGCATGGACTTTTATTTAAGGTGCGATTCTACAAGAATAAATCAAGTTTGTTTGGTAAAGAGATGATATATGACACTGAGCAGTTATCAAAGCAGAGGGTTTTCAGTACTAATGAAATGACTACCATGTGCTGAAAGAAATGGACAGAGGTAACTAATAAAGGGTACATATCAGCAACATGAAAACATTTCTTCTTGCTCTTTGCTGGTTCTCAGATATACACATTACTTTAAGACTACCTCATGCGCATTGCCACCAGCTTGTGGCTTTGCTAGCACATGAACTTGTTAATGGACATTTGCGAGCAGACCTCTGGTCTTTACTAACATTTTGAGCTTGAATCTACTTCAGTCAATGCCAACATTTATAGTGATAATGCTGCGACGTCTGTTTATTGAATTCCTTCCCTCTACAGGTGCATCAATCACCCTTATTTAGTCACTAACTGAAGTCACTACTTATTCACCCAGGCTTTTGGTTGATACTGAGGTATGGTCAGGGTCATTGTGTGCGCTGGTTCTGTGGTCTGCAGTACTCATGTGGGGAGCTGCAATCCTCTGATTTTAGTTACTTTAGTATTTTTTTGTATCCAGTGGTTATTCTTAAGTTATTCTGTTCTTTTATTGTTGTATTATGAACCCCTTGCCATCCTATTTGGATGATGGGCACTCTAAAACAAACAAATGACAAAATCATCCTCAAAGGCAATGCATTAGATGTGGCATGGTTTTCTCTAGTCAGGGAATATTCATTGATAGGAAGCTGTATAAATGTAATCATCTTCATCTTCACAGTGATGTGCTTCAAGTAAGTGTTCCCTGACACATCACCTTTTAGGATTGAAGACCCCCTCTGCACTACATATTTAAAACAGCATTATACCACTTTCACTGTCATGGCTTTCCCCTAAAGAATCCTGGGAACTGTAGTTTGGGGAAAACCGTGATGGTTTAAAGTGGTATGATACTGCTGTAGAAGAAGAAGAAGAGGATGGATTTGATATCCTACCCTAAGGAGTCTCAAAGCGGCTTAACAATCTCCTTTCCCTTCCCCCCCCCACAACAAACACTGTGAGGTGAGTGAGGCTGAGAGACTTCAGAGAAGTGTGACTAGCCCAAGGTCACCCAGCAGCTGCATGTGGAGGAGCAGGGATGTGAACCCGGTTCACCAGATTACAAGTCTACCGCTCTTAACCACTATGTGTAGTGCAGATGAGGCCTAAGTGATTTTGTATTTCTGAGCTCCTGCCAAAAATAGCCCCAAATAGAGGCTCAAGCCCACTATCACTGTATTCTTTTCCCTCCATCAGGGAAATGGCAACAAGGATTAACACAGAATGTAATGGTTGAGATTAGTTTCTTTCTACATGTAACAGAGGGATTTAAGAATATTATCCCCACTGTATATATTATACAAATATTGTATAGAAAATATTTTTGGTCTATCACTATATAACCTTACTACATTATAAATATTTTTGATCAGCAAGCAGCACTCTGCTTTGTAAAATAAATATTAAACATCATGGTCTGCTATACCATATTGCTTTAGTTAAACTTAACTGATAACCAATTACTATCAGGGTTAACATGTGAAAACTACAATTTTCAAAACATGCCAAAATGTGAGGAGCATGCACAGAGACCTAAAAGCAATAATAACTTTGATAAACTTCATCCAGAAGTATAATAACAGCTCTCTTCAAATAACATAGCTATGTTATCTACAGTTTGTAAACACAAGAATATTTTTTTATCACAATATTGTTCACTGAAAATATGCACCTAAGTATATATACAAATTGATAGCACGAGGGACTACTAGCAAAGTCTGTATGAACAAAAATTATTCATCAGTACACACAAATTATGATAAAATCCTGCTATAATTGAAGTTGATATTCAAGGCAATTCAACTCTTTAAGTGCAGTATATGGGGAATAAATAGTTGTATGATGAATAGTTGTGCTGTTTTGTTGGAATACGCCTAGCCACATCCCTAAAAATGCTGTATTGTTTCATGGGCCCTGAGTATTGCTGGCTTATGGCTTTGCAGTATGTATGCTTTTCTCTCAGCAGTATAAGACTTTTTTTGGTTATTTTCTAAGGCCGCGATCTTAAACACATTAAACTTTGAGAGATTCGCTTCTGAGAAAACACTCTAAGGATTGCGCTTTAAGGCTGTGATCCTATGCATACTTACTTGGGTTGGGAATAAGTCCCACTGAACTCACTGGAACTTGCTCCTGAGGAAATGTGCATGGGATTGCACTGTAAGTTTCTTGCCTTGAAATTACCTCCGCGCTGGCAGCTACTTAGCCAATTGTATTGTTGCAAGAGCAAGTCAGCGTCAAGGGCTGCGATATCAGACTGAGACAGGACTTTGTGTAGCTCCTTGTGTATTTGTTGGCTTAGCTTCCCATTATATTGTGGACTTGTTATATTTGCTAGACTTATGTATTTCTTTGCTGAAATTTTATTTTCTGTATACCCAACAGATCCTGACTATGGTTTGCATTCTATATTCATGTCACAGAGGTGGGAAGCTCACACTCTACTGAATACACCTGGGGCAATACAGTTGTACCTTGGAAGTCGAATGCAATCTGTTCCACAAGTCCGTTTGACTTCCAAAACGTTCGAAAACCAAAGCGCGGCTTCTGATTGGCTGCAGGAAGCTCCTGCAGCCAGTCGGAAGCTGCAGAAGCCCCATTGGACGTTCGGCTTCCAAAAGAACATTAAAAAACTGGAACACTCACTTCCAGGTTTTGATCATTCGGGAGCCGATTTGTTTGGGTGCCAAGGTGTTCGAGATCCAAGGTATGGCTGACTTCAGAAAGTAAGAAGTGGAAGCATAATATATAATTCTCCTAAGAGCCTTCCTTTTTAATAAAGACAAATCCATAAAATGATTTTACATCTTCGTCATCTATATTTTTTTTATGTGCACTTGGGCCTCATTTACTTGACCACGTGGGATTGCCTTAGGAGATAAGTTGCTGGACTGGACACATTCCCTGTAAATTCTATTTTCTCCTCCAGTCAACAATTTGAATATAATATAGTATAGTGGTGGCTGTTTGCCTTGGCTGAGGAATAAGAGTTCATACACAGACTAGTACTGAAATAATATTATGTAAAGAGGCGGACAGTGGCACTTCTCCCTGAAATAAGTTACATGGCACAACATCAAAATGCAGAGAGATCAAGGGGGAGAAGCTGCCTTCCCAGCCCCCACAGAATATTTGTAACATTTAAAAACAAAGTGTCAGGGGAGGACGTTATAAGCAAAGCTAGGACCACAGTATTCCTAGCAAATTTTAAATCTGTAGAAAAGCAATAGGTATTTACTAACATGTACATATTTGGTACTAAAACAATAGCTCAGCTCTAATAAAAAATGCTTGTACAATATTTCATACTTTTACTCAAGAATTCTACATTTAGTTAAAATAGCTGGCTTTACTATGATCTGAAGATTGTTCCTCATGAGTCACAAATGGCCATAGCGCCTTAGGGGATGATTAACACACCAGGATGCAGGAATTATACATCACAAATAGGCACACAATATATGGCAAAGACTAATAACCTATTTTCTTTAAGAAAGCATAATTAAAACACATTCTATTACTTAAACTTCTATTTAACTACACAGAGAAGCAACCTAGTACATTTAAGAATTTAACCTGGGCTGAAATCCTAAACACACTTTCTTGACAGCGAGTCCTACTGAACACAAGGGACTTCTAAACAAATGTGTAGGCTTGGATTCCTACAAGATCTTGCATTGTTTCAGTCTGTTTTTGCAATTTTAGGTAGATGTTACCCATTCCTGAAAAAACTGTACAATATATAGTTGTTTTATTATTAATTAATTTGTATACCGCCAATGGTGGCGGTGGGGGCGGGGCACAATTTGCACCAGTTCTACTTCGCTCCCTTAGCATCCTGAGAGCAGAACATCACTCACAGGGAGCCTTAGATTCAACCCAAGGGGATATTGTTTAATATATTTTATGAAACGAAATGTAGTTCATCAGCAAAGATTATTTTCTTATCTTATGAGGACCCGTGCAATAAGAAGCACCCATCTCTGTTGCAGGATTTTGCAATTTTACTATAGCTGAGGATTAGAATGAGGGGAGAAAACCTGTTGCCAAAGAGGTAAGCAATGGCAACAATTTCACCAGCCTACACTGGGAAACAGTGACCTAGAATTGAGGTGGGGAACCTCTGGCCCTGCAGGTGTTGATGGACTAGCACCTTTCATCCCCAGCCAACAAAGGCAGAGTTCCCATCTCTTAAGGGCACTTTGCCATTATGAGTTAGTCCTTGCCAGGAGGCTACAATGGAGCTTGATTCCTGCAAGGTACGTAAAATGGGCTTTATTTGAATGTCTGCTACCTCCTACACTCCATCTTTAGACTCTTGCTGGGCGGCTTTCTCCCAGGTTGTTGCCACCTAACTTCATGAAGAATTCTGGGGAGCTCAAAACCCGGCATGCTCTTTTGTGGCATTTTGGTTGGCCTAATAAAGACATTGCCCTAATATGAATTTCTGGAATATGTCAAATATGTTTGACAGTTTTACTTTTCTTATTGCCTGCCTTCCCCAAAAGAATGTGCCAATGTACCATAAAAATATACTTTTCATGTGCTTTTAAATAATGCATTGTTCACATTTCTCCCCCACTTGCACTTCTCTGAAATCCAAATTTGCATTTTGTCCTTTAACCAATCTACCTTGTGGAAGACAGAACGCTGTCAGTTTTTGTGAACTTCATTTAACTTCCCTTAATTCATCTGAATTTTGATTCCTTTTCAGTTTTGTAAAAATGCCAGACCCTTTTCTAACCTTCGAATAAAATTGCTACCTATTATTTATAAACCACATGCTTCCCTTCCCAAGCCTCAGAATATATATGTGTGTGTGTTAAACCTGCTCTCCCCACCCCGCACCCTGCAACGTTAAGGCTATCTCATTAGTGGCAATGCAGAAATGGACATATTCTAAAATCGCTTTCCTTGATAGTGAACTGAAACAGTGCCTTTATCCTGTCCCGGCAGTGGAAAATGTTCCATTTTACACAAAGACACTGAAGAGGGGGAATTCAGCTTGGTTAGGCTGTAGCAAGTCAACCAGGAAGCAAACTGTCCCTGAGAAACCTTCATACAGACTGTAAACACTTTCCAATTCCCGGGATCCAGCCTTAAATTCTTCAGTAAACAAGAATTCAGCAAACCTAAGGGAAAGAAGAAACCAAGACAAAAAAGAGAGAGTTACTCTGTACAGTAACGTCAACATGTTGCTATTTCAAGCCGGATTCAAAATTGTCCTCAGTTTGGAACCAGATTTAATCAAATATGTTCTTATGTGTTATGGACAGATTCATTTCCTGGCTGTGTGGATGGCTGCATCCAGACCATTTTTTTTAAAAAATAATTTTTATTAATTTTACAACACAAACAAAAAACAAACAAACATAACACGACTTCCCCATACCTCCCCTTCACTGCATCCTTGTTTTAAAATTTTTTAGCAATCCTTCATCCATTTTTATATTTAATTCTCTTTAAAATTTTTCTTAATCTTAAATTTTTACAGCTGTAATTCTTTATATCAAATCCCTTGACATCTTAACATTCCGAAATTTTACAACAGTTTTTAAGATAAATTTTAAATTTTTCCCAGTCCTCTTCCACTGTCTCTCTCCTCTGGTCACGAATTCTGCCGGTCATCTCTGCCAGTCCCATAAATTCAGTCACCTTGGTCTGCCATTCTTCCAGAGTAGGTAGTTCTTTAGTCTTCCAATACATCCAGACCATTTTTAAACCACCCCAGACCTCACACATGGAGCGAACACTGGCACTGCTGCATTGTTGGAAACTCCTCAGCCCACCAGAACCCACTAGCTTCAATGAAAGAGTATGGCAGCAATATAACTGCTAGCACATTTACAAAGCTAAGCTATGTCTTGGTATGGTTTCAAATTGGATGGGGGACCACGTGTTGCAATGTGGAAGTTGGACTAGGTGACCTTCTGGATCCCAACTTGAGCTCCATAGATCTGGGCGGGAGGGGGGAATCACAAAACTCCATTAAGGATAGTGGTGTCTTGGTTCCCACGGGAAAAAACCTCAGGTTGCAGTTTCTACCAAAACCTTTACTACTCATATCTCTATAATACAAAAGCAAAGTAACACACACATCCCCACCCACGATGAACAAGAAAATGTGTGATTTGTTTTTAGGGTTTTTGTTTTTTTGCAATTATCATGAAATGCATCCAAGACCAAGCCTTCAAAGGATGACTCTCTTTGGGAGGAAAAGCTGTCCTAGCTTCCACAGCTGTGGTGCAACCTTCAAAAGCATCCTTATGTGTCCTTCCTGCCTTAATTTGATGCAGAAATTAAGAAGGTGCTCTCGGCTGATCGTAGAGATAGCAAGAAATAAGAGTCGAGGTTTTCTGTAGTGAAAAGAAGCCTATGTCTTGATATGTTTATTAATACTCATAGCTACTTTCCAAAGCCAAACTACAAAATACTACTTCAGAAACTTTAAAATACCAAGATGTAGATATCTATCTATCTATCTATCTATCTATCTATCTATCTATCTATCTATCTGTATATATAATTTTCCAGTGTCATTCCAATAGCCTCATTATAACAATATCAATTTTATCCAGTTAATACAATTATTAATACCAATTATTCAAGTGTCAAATTATATAATTTAATTAAACTGGCCCCCTTGCATGCTAGAGTTAATGAGTTCATTCTTCTACATTTCTTCTGCATTCCAAAGTTTTGATAATTTCCATCACATTCCATTCAGATATAATAATCTCTTATATAGCAGCTTCAACCTTGTGATTTCTATTCATGTTGGTATAACAGATAATTTGTAAAGTTTCAAGTGAGGAACTATAGCTATAATCCTTCTTCTTTCCTGTGTGTGAAAGTTTTTGCCATGATGTTTCCCCATCCATGTATGGTGTTGTATTGTTCTGCAACTGTTGATGGTTCCCATCATGCCCCAGGAGAAGCTGTTATCTCACAGTTTCTAAAAGTCACTGCATTGCTTCATCCCGTGATTCGACTTCCATAAACAAGCCGACTTCACCATTTTTCCAGCCTAGGAAGAAGGGTCTGAATCCAGACTGCAGATAGTTAATCCAAAAACATCTATAGTGGTACCTCGGTTTAAGAACAGTCCGGTTTAAGAACGATTTGGTTTACAAACTCAGCAAAACCAGAAATAGTGTCTTGGTTTGAGAACTTTACCTTGGTCTAAGAACAGAATCCAAACAGTGGAAGGGCACCGGCAACAGGAGGCCTCATGAGGGAAAGCATGCCTCGGTTTAAGAATGGTTTTGGTTTAAGAACGGACTTCTGGAACAGATTAAGTGCGTAAACCAAGGTACCACTGTATTCCCATAGCTGGTAGACTCCTTTCCTCCCTGTCGCTGATTTATGGCCAATTATCATTATCTCGAATACATTCCAATTTTGTTAAATTCCATATTATATTCCAATTTCTTCCATCCTCACTTGTGCAGATATTTTTAATAAAACTTGCATTCTGGGGAGGATTGTCATATCATAAATGTAGAAAAAAGCTTTAAATAAGCAAACCGTGGGCTCCCCTGCCTCTTTCACAGAATGAAATCCGCTCTCAGTCCAAACCTTTTACATCCTTGGAGCTGGGTTGTTTTCGCTGTTTTTAATTTCATCATCTCTGGCACATGTCTGTAGTGTACTCCAATTAAAATCCAATTAGCAGGAAAACCTGTGCTTCCAGGAACAGGATGTGTGTGGGGGGTGTGGGAATGTTCTGGGGTGCAGGAGAGGATATATTGACTAATTATATCCTTATCCAACTTGTACTAACAAGTTCCCAAAATATCAGCAGAGTTTATAGACATTCCCCTTTAAGTTCGCAACGGTAACGCTTGCACAGGTTCGCTAGAACCTCTATAATAATTACTCTGGTAATTTCCCCTTTGTTCCCTCTTAAAATACAAGACACGACACAGTCTTTATAAAAGTATAAAAGAGTTTACTCACGTTCTGTTCACAATATGATCCCAGAAGGTAGGCAGGCTTAAAAAGGTTACATGCAGTTAGAATCTATCTTGTAGCAAGATAGTACTGTCCTCTCTTGGCTGGGAGCCAAGAGGGCATGTTGCTCCTTCAGAAGATGAAGATGGCAAGAGGCAAGAGGCAAGAGAGAGAGGCAAGAGAGAGAGTGGCTGCCTGCCCTGTGCTTTTATCATTACCTGCACAGGTGAGGCCACACCCACCTCTGGTCACATGCGGAGGAAGTCCGTCCCCAGGAAGTTTACCTGCTTGCTGGACAGACATCCCTCCCCATGTTCTAACATGTACACTCTAGGAATGTTGTCATTGACTGCTCCTGTGTTTACATCCCACATACCCCTTCTCAGGCAATACAACATTATACAAAACATAAACAACTTTATTCAACCACCCAGAGTCCCAGCTTGACACGTAGATTCTGGAAACTCTCTCTTGGTAGGGGTTTCGTCAGGATGTCAGCAGTCATCTCTTGGGTGCTGCAGTAGGATAGTTCCACAAGTCCATCCTGGATCATCTGGCATATGTAGTGGTATTTAACCCCAATGTGTTTTGTTCTGGCCAGGAACTTCTCACTCTGCGTCAGCTTCAGGCAACTTTGATTGTCCTCTAGCAAGCTGACAGGCCCTTTTCTCACCAACCCAAAGTCCTTTATGAGTTGATCAAGCCAGGCGATCTCTCTGCAGGCTTCTGTTGCTGCAACGTATTCTGATTCTGTGGAAGATAATGCTACACAGCTCTGTTTATAACTGCCCCATGAAACAGGTCCATCACCAAACATGAAAACATGACCACTTGTTGATTTATAATCAGCATTATCCCCAGCCCAATCCGCATCAGTATACCCAACCAACTTAGGGTCTCTGACGGCTGGTAACCTTAATTTACAATTCATGGTACCCTTCAAATATCGCACCACCCTCTTTACACCTGCCCAATCATGCTCAGTGGGAGAATTCACTTTTCTGCTAAGAATCCCCACAGCATTTGCTAAGTCAGGTCTACATGTGGTAACTAAATACAAAAGTTTACCAATCGCCGACCTGTAGTCATTGTTGTCTGGCAACTGCTTCGAATCCTGCTGATTCTTCAGGAAGTCAGTAGCCATCGGTGTAGCAACTGGATGTGCGTCTTGCATCTGCATGTGCTCAATCAGCTCGTGGATCTTCTGTCTTTGGCTGAGAAGAAATGAGCCGTCCTCTTCTCTTTCCACCTGGATCCCGAGGTAGTACTGGACATCTCCTAGCTCCTTGACCTCCACCTCTTTGCTAAGGTGTTTTACTATCTGTGTATAGTCTTTCTCACTTGCTGTGGCAATAATCAGGTCATCAACAAATGCTAAGATATATGAGAATTGTCCATTATTTGACTTACTGTACAAGCACTTGTCAGCGTCGCCTTGCTTGTACCCAAGTTGCGTCAGCATTTTATGCAACTTCTGGTTCCAGGCTCTAGCAGCCTGTTTAAGTCCATAAAGTCCTTTCTGGAGTTTGCACACTAAATGTGCCTCATGTGGTTTTACAAAACCTTTGGACTGTTTCATATAAATTTCTTCAGAAATCTGCCCATGTAGAAAAGCGGTAGCAATGTCTATGTGTTTCACTCTCATTTTCTTGGAGGCTGCAATGCTTAGAAGCATTCTTACGCTGCTGTACCTCACGGTTGGTGCAAAAACTTCATCATAATCTTCACCAAAACGCTGTGAAAATCCCTGTGCTACAAGTCTAGCTTTGTAGCGCTGCACTTCTCCTTCTGACCCCTTCTTAACCTTGAAAACCCATTTACTGCCAATGGCCTTCTTACCGGGAGGCAGCTCAGTGAGTGTCCACGTCTTGTTCTGATGCAGTGCATCCATCTCCTCCTGTGCGGCCTTCCTCCAGAGACTGGCTTCTGCAGCTGGCATCTCCTGTATCTCTTCCCAAGTGGAAGGTTCCTGTGGAAACGCCGACCCTGCAAAGTAGGACAACCGCAATGGTGGGACACCTTTGTTGGTTCTGGACGAGCGTCTGACCTCTGGTTCTGGGACCGCATCAGCTTCCTCATCCTCCTCCAACGCAGGCATGTCCCCATCTGAGTCCTCATCTTCGTCTCTGGTGCCGCCAGGGTTCTGGTCCTCTGTGTCGCCTGTAGGGGGTGCTGTAACACTCGAAGGCAGATTAGTACTTTGTGGGGTCTCAAAAGGGAAATATACAAGTTCTTGAGTCCTTTCTGACTCATCAGAAGAATCCACAACAGTGTTCTTAGTGTCTACTTTTCCATATTCATCAAAATAAACCGCATGGTATGCATTTGTCTTACCAGTTTGTAAGTCCATAATTCTATATCCTTTGCCTCCAGAGGCGTATCCCACCAGGATACCTGCTTTTGCCCTGGAGTCAAGCTTGTGTCTGTGTTCCTTGGGCACGTGGAAATAACACGGACTTCCAAACACACGTATGTGCGACAGATTGGGAGCTTTCCCATGCCAAAGTTCAAATGGTGTGCGCTCTGCACCTTTAGTTGGCAGTCTATTCTGCAAATAGACCGACGTGTACACTCCTTCGGCCCACAGCTTCTGTGGCAAACATGCATCCTTTAGCATGCACCTTGTCATGTCCATAATGGACCTAAACTTTCTCTCAGCTATGGCATTCTGCTGTGGTGTGTAAGGAATTGTGGTTACGTGTGCAATTCCTTCCTTGGCCAGGAGAGCCTGCATTTCATTTGAGCAGTACTCACCTCCATTGTCGCTCATTAGCACAGCTGGAGCTCTTTGGAATTTATTCTTGACCATGGCAATGTATTCCTGGAGCTTGTCCACTGTCTCACTCTTCTCTTTGAGGAAATACACAACACAAAATCTTGAAAAGTCATCCAGAAATATTAAAATATATCTATTCTTTCCCAGTGAGGGAACATTCATGGGTCCACATATGTCAGTGTGCACTATGTCAAGCACTTTGTTGCTTCTTTGTTCTGCACAACGTGGAAATGAAGGTTTTACAGCCTTCTCAGTAATACAGCTTATGCACTTTGCTGGAGCTTTGTTGCTCTGCTTTACCTGCAAACCTCTTACAAGATCTCTTTTCTGTAGATCCAGAATGACGTTGGTGTCTCTATGTCCAAGCCTTCTGTGCCACAGGTCCAGATCTGCTTCATCCTTCTGGCTGGAATGTGCCACTTTTGCAGACTGATTCTCTGAAACATCAAGCTCATATACACCATTGATTAGCTTTGCTTGAGCAAACACTTTGCCATTTCTAGTCACTTTACATTCTCCATTTCCAAATGTGATCTGGAAACCTTTCTTGTCCAGTGTGGACACGCTGATTAAATTGCAGCTCAGCTCTGGTACATACAAAACTCTAGAGATTGTGTTCTCAATGCATTCATTGTTTATATTGCATTTCAGACTCATGGAACCTGCACCTTTTGCTTTAACAATGTTCCCATCTGCAATTTCAATTTCAGATCCTTCTTCATCATTTATCTCATTAAAATAGTCCTCTTTATATGAAAAATGTGAGCTGGCACCTGAATCAATTATCCATTTATTACGTCTATTTTCACGATTCTGGACAGCTAAATTCCTTTCTTGCAGTAGCCATGTGCATTCGCATTTCCCCTTCTTTTCCCCTTTTGGCTGAAAGGGGTGGGGTTTCTTGGCTTTAGGAGCCTTGCAATTCTTTGCAATGTGTCCTTCTTTGTTACAATTGAAACAAATCACTTTCTTAGGCATCTCTTTGGACTTTGTACATTGCCTAGATGCATAACTGCTGTCCTTGCTTCTAGCATTTCTCACTGGAGATTCAGCTCTATCTCTGCATTCTTCTTTTAAATAACCAATCAAGTCTTTAAAAGTCAGACCTTGTCTATGATCCATCAAACTTACAAATGCGCTAAAGCGTGGTCCAAGTGATGATAACAAAAATGCTATCTTTGTATCTTCATCAAAAGCTTTGGGAGTCAGATCAATTCTTTGAATAATCTCAGTAAACTTGTTGATGTGCTCTGTGAATTCCTCTTTTGAATTCATCCTCACTCTGGTTAATTTACACACCAGGTTTCTGAAGCAGTTTATGCTAGATTCTCCATACACACGCTCAATATCTCTTAAGATTTGAGATGCATCATCTGTACTATTTATTAATGATAGCTGCTCATCACGAAGTCCACTCAAAATTATGTGTCTAGCTTCGCTGTTCATGCGTTTCCAAGCACTTATCTTGGCTAAAGCTTCCTCAGACGATCCCGTAGGTTGAGGGTTTAAAGCTTCCAAAATGTGCTTATAATCTAAACATGCTATCAAGCGCTGCTTCCAGTGTATGAAATTGTGTTCATTCAGCACAGGCATTCCTAGCTTTGCATCACTATCAAAAGCTGCTCTAGCCATCTTAAAATCCAAAAATTTGAAAATTCTTCAAAATTTCAAAATTTCTCAAAATTTTAAAATCAAAATCTCAAAAATCTAAAAATGCAAAACAATTCTTCACTGCCTTGGGTCACTGTGAACTCTGAGGGAAGGGGGGGTGCTTAATCCCCACTGCACAATGGAACAAAGGACCATGTGCTTACCAGGAAGTTAACTCAGAAAAATACTACTCAACTCAAAATCACAATCCAACGCAATCCTTCAAAAATACGCAGAAATATGCAATACTGGGGCCAATAACCCTTTGTGGGAATGTTCTGGGGTGCAGGAGAGGATATATTGACTAATTATATCCTTATCCAACTTGTACTAACAAGTTCCCAAAATATCAGCAGAGTTTATAGACATTCCCCTTTAAGTTCGCAACGGTAACGCTTGCACAGGTTCGCTAGAACCTCTATAATAATTACTCTGGTAATTTCCCCTTTGTTCCCTCTTAAAATACAAGACACGACACAGTCTTTATAAAAGTATAAAAGAGTTTACTCACGTTCTGTTCACAATATGATCCCAGAAGGTAGGCAGGCTTAAAAAGGTTACATGCAGTTAGAATCTATCTTGTAGCAAGATAGTACTGTCCTCTCTTGGCTGGGAGCCAAGAGGGCATGTTGCTCCTTCAGAAGATGAAGATGGCAAGAGGCAAGAGGCAAGAGAGAGAGGCAAGAGAGAGAGTGGCTGCCTGCCCTGTGCTTTTATCATTACCTGCACAGGTGAGGCCACACCCACCTCTGGTCACATGCGGAGGAAGTCCGTCCCCAGGAAGTTTACCTGCTTGCTGGACAGACATCCCTCCCCATGTTCTAACATGTACACTCTAGGAATGTTCTCATTGACTGCTCCTGTGTTTACATCCCACAGGGGGGGGGTTCACGGCAGCCAGAGTGCTCCATGCACTCAGTGCCTTTGCTTGCCCTCGCATTCCATGGGGAAGTAAATGCCAGACCACCAGGCAAACTGCAGGTGAGAGCCTGGTTCCTCTTCCATTCGAAGAGGAATGCAGATAATGAAATTTCCCCATCCATTTTCTGATTATCTCTGTCTGTCTGTCTCCCATGGTGTTGGGGAAGACTCCATTCCTAGCGCACCAGAAACAGGAAGCTGTAGATAACAGTCCTTTGTCCTGTTTCTTCCGGCTTATCTGGCTTCCTAGCCCGTTGGAGTCAGAGGGCTCCAAAAGCCTCATGGAGGAGCCATTGTGCTATTCTGAATGACACCAGTAATTGGGTCTATCACTTTACTTTTGCGTAAAGTGACAACTGATAGGAGTCAGCACCTTTGGCAAAAGAATGTTAATGTTGTTTAATAGCCGTGAATGTTTCCTGAATAGGCAATTCACCTTCAGAGGAGGAGACAGAGAGAGCTGTGAACTGGCAGTTTTGAAGAGACCACAGAGACAGAGGCTGAGATGGAGAATGAGCTGTGAGTTGGCCCAAGGTGAAGTACTTTGGGGTGCAGGGTGAGGGATCTGGTGTGGTGAAGTGGATCTACTGCTTCCATGTGTATGCTCTGCTTTTATATTTTTGAATAACGAAAATATCACAGAAATGCCATAACACCCTAGTGCTCTCTCATTCAAAAGAAACTAAACAGTTGCTCCTCACTGCTTGAAGTATTAGGGCCAAGCCACATATGACATTAAAACTGTGTTATTGCATTTTATTTGCATGATTTTTTTTATTTAAAAAATGGAAATAGCTGTCGTGCATGTATGTGTGGTGGGAGGGGGGAGAGCAATATCACTACCTCAGAAAGTGATCCTACAAATTGTCTTCTGCTGTGATCCCAATTAAAAACATGTTCTTCTACCTCCCATGTTGCTATTTGCATTGGGAGGAAAAGCTCCTATTGATGCCAATGCAAAATAGCAGTGTCCAGGTTTTTTTGTATTAAAAAAATAGTATTACAGCCGGGGGGGGGGGAGTTTATACTCTCTCCCCACCTCTGCTGCTAGGAGACCCCTACAGCAGCTATTTCCATGTTTTAAAAAATTCACAAGTCCATTAAATGGAAAAATGCTTTTAATGGTACATCTAACTTGGTCCTTAGGGAGGCATAACAGTATTTTAGGTCTCTTCTCTTCATTGCTGAGAAATCAGTCTGAATACAACAGGGACGTTGTTACCTCCAAGAAGCTTAAACTTAAAGGAGCATTAAAAAGCAATATGATCTACAACAAAAAAGTGTGCCGAACAAGGATTACACCAATATTCAAAGAGGTTCTGTTAAAGAACAAACCTTTGTGCTCTGTAGATGTACTTAGAATTTCCAGTTAGCCTGTATAGGAGCAGGAACACGTAAGCACTGCCAGCCACTCCATGACATATTCCAGGTCCTTTCTTCAGTAGTCCCTTCTGCCAAGTTAGTTCTCCACAGCGGATACAACTGTCTAGATATTGGGGCTTCTTAGAAACTAAGTATGCTTTTGCAAACATGTATGCAATGCCTAGGAAAATAGCAAACCAAAGAAATGTTGTGAGTACCAGTGAAGAAATGAATAATGGAACAATTACTACATAAGATCATATGTATTCTCTCCTTCATATTTATAGGTGTGAAGTGCAGGTTAGTTGACTGGTAACAGGAATAATCACTGTTTTTCAGTTTTAAAAGCCCACCCCTGCCCACTCAGGTATCTTATTTTATGACCGAATGATATAATTCATAGTAGGATGGATAGACAGATAAGATGTATTCTGAAGGCACGAGAAGAGCCAAGCAGGTCTAGCCAGTTACTGCCTGGGAACCATGATTCCACGAGAAAAGAAAAGCTGAATATAAATGTAAGAACATAATTAAAATTAAATCAAATCCCCAGCTATCCTCACTAAAGTACTCTGCTTCACTAACCTGCTTCCCTATTGCAGCCCTCCAAGTGATGCTGAACTACAATGCCCATAATCCTTGGCCATTGGCCATGCTTGCTGTGGCTGATGGGAGTTGCAGTTCAGCAACATCCACAGGGCGAAATGTTCTCCACACCTTCCCTATTGCCTACTGCAATTAAGGGGGGGGGGGGGAATACCTGCCAAGATGCTTGTTTGCAATCTAAATTATGGGCAGGAAAAGGCGGGATGATAAGGAGGGGCTGGTAGCATAGATGATAGCAAAGATCACTGGTGGGCTTTTAAAATAAATAAAAAAGGCTTGGGGGGAGACACTTTGCAGAAGGTGGGATTTAAAGAATGTATGTGTTGCTTACATTGCTGCAAATCCACTAGACATGCAGCAGTGCACAATTAAGCAGTTTATCAGGCTGGTATTACATTCTGAGCTGCATTACTATATACAGAGGGGATGTTGTAAAAGAATGAATAGGGCTGATCACAAATGTGATTGACCCTGTTTGATTCTTCATGAGTAGGTTTTAGTCCCAGAAGGACCATGATGCTCTCTGCATCAATTTCCACCAGAAAGAAGTCCCTCAAAGGATGCTCCGGATTCTGGTAATGCAAGTAAACTGTCAGAGTCACATGAACAAGTTACGCTGCAATGCATTCAGATTTCTAATGGCTGCAGTAGCAAAGGATTCCCCATGTGCTTTGAGAGCTCCTTCCATTGTCTGATCTTCTAGTCACTTCAGTAATACAAAATATTTAAGTAAGAGCGTAACGCTAAAAATGTGGCAGCCTCACATCAAATGTTATGAATGGATAGAATTTGGCCTGTTTCTCAGCAAAACAGCACTGGGTGGAATTGTGTTTTAATGACTAATTTTTGGCATCTACTTCACAGCATCTACATTGAGAAGAACCTGGAGCGCCATGACACCAGTGCACAAGCTCATTCTCCCGTTCAATCATCTCTCCTAGTTCTGGAGGCCAGTTGCAATTCTGCTCTTGATCCATAAGAAAGTCAACACTCTGCCATACTAGTTCCTGATCAGCAGGCGGAATATATTCATAGTAGGAAAGCAGCATCTGTAGGATGGATGAAAGGCCGTGAGCAGCTCCTGTGAAGAACAGAAACAGTTACAATAAAGTAGGTAGCGGTGCACTGAATTTTTGAAAGGTTTTGCATCTTGGAGGAAACCTACTGTTGGGTGGCTCAAGCTCCACTCAAAGGCAAGCCACCTCTTGCAAAAGAAAAGGTACATTTTGTGTCAGACACTGCACAGTGTGAACCCTCTCCCTCATTTGACAAATGATTTAAACAAGAGAATGGAAGGGACACGGATCAGCTCCTGGCAAAGGGCTTGCCAACAGAGATGAGGAGGATCCTTCAGAGTATCGTGCAGCGAGTAACCTTCAAAGTGGCTTTTGTTATTTTAAAAAAGAGCTCAACATTTTCACCCCTGTCCCCACAAGACTGCTGATATAGTGCCCTTTTTTGTAAGGGTGAAAAGCTTTGCCTAACAGAATTTATCCTGTTCTGGCTCACCACTAAAGACAAGATTTCTGCTTGCATATATATCAATTTTTATACAATATTTCCTAGTATGTCTTTCAGGACAAAAACCCCCCAGTTGAATGTTTCTAGATCTGACTATTTTCGAGCCTCATACTCACCTATTGCTCATGTAGACCACTTCATAGCCAGGTTTGTTGTTTTGACTCCCTAGTATAAAATAATTCTTACTGATGATCCATCTGAACACTTGACAGCGAAAACAAAGGATGTGCATTTGGTCCATACAGTACTTTTTTCTGAGGGGATGCAGGGGTACGCATACTCCTAAACATTTTGTGAATCTAAGTTTGGCCTCATTGAGGGGCAGTATTTCAATATGAGTAGGAAAATGAGAGTACCCTTAAACATTTTTAAGGGAAAAAAGCACTGGGTCCTCATAGATAGATAGATAGATAGATGATAGATAGATAGATAGATAGATAGATAGATAGATAGATAGATAGATAGTCTGTATATTATATTTCTTGGGTGCACAGATTTGATATCTCATAGTGGAATTCTATGCATGTCTCCTCTGAATCAAGCCCTGTTTAGGTCAATGAGACTTACTCAGGCTTACTCTTAGATCCTGCACCATTAAAATGCAATGGAAATTTGCTAGAAAATCAGCAGGAATACACCTAGAATACTCACCAAGGTATTCTGTTCCGTAGTAAGAGTACATGAGTGGAACTGGTTTTCTCTTCCTCAGAGCATACTGTTTCCCAGACTCTAACATTGCTTGACAAATTGACTTGATTTGCGGTGGAGTCAACACCTAAAGGGAGAAAAACCCATCAGACGTGGTAGGCGTGAAATGTAATTTCTAACATTTCATCCTGAGGTATCCTTTGAAAGGTGAAAGATCCCCCAAGTCCCTAAAGAAGGTTGATGAAACTATGGCCTTCCAGATGTTGCTGAACTCCAGCTCCATCAGTCCCATGTGTGAGGGCAGCAGCCTGTCTTAGGGGGTGAAGGGAAGGCTGTACAACACACAAAGAGAACTCTGCTCCCCAGGACCTTGCTGCTGCTCCTTACTTCCCAGTAAACACTGCCTACGGGTGTTCCTTATCACTTAGAACATTGCTGGAAAAATGGGGGGTGTATCTGACCTCCAAAAATTTGAATTTGTTTAAAGATAATTATGAGAAATGTTGGTCAGAAATCAAAAGAGACTTGGAAATATGGTCAAGATTGAAACTTTCCTTGTTGGGCCGAATAGCAGCTATAAAGATGAATGTATTGCCGAAAATGTTATTTCTGTTCCAGGCCCTACAGATCGTGGACAAAGTGGAATGTTTTGGAAAGTGGCAGAAGGATATTTCCAAGTTTGTTTGGCAGGGCAAAAAGCCCCGAATAAAGTTTAAAATACTAACTGATGCGAAAGAAAGAGGGGGATTTGCCCTGCCAGACTTGAGGCTATATTATGAATCTGCAGCCTTCTGCTGGTTGAAAGATTGGATCTTATTGGAGAACACTGATGTCCTAGATCTGGAAGGGTTTGATAATGCTTTTGGGAGGCATGCATATTTGTGGTATGACAAGGTTAAAGTTCACAAATTGTTTAAAAACCATATTGTCAGAAGAGCAATTTTGATGGTCTGGACAAAATATAAGGACTTATTGGAGAGTAAGACTCCGAGGTGGCTCTCACCAGTGGAGGCCAAGGCACGTAAGAGACTTAACATGGAAGCCTACTGGCCTAAATATTGGGAAATAATTGAAAAAATTGGAGACAATTGGAGGTTGCTGAGCTTGGAAAAATTAAAAAACAAGGTGCGAGATTGGTTGCACTATGCTCAAATCCAGGAGGTTTTTAAAGTGGACAAAAAGGTTGGATTCCAGGTGGAAAAATCGAAATTAGAGACAGAACTGTTAGAGCCAAAAAATAAACTACTTTCGAGAATGTATAACTTGCTGCTTAAATGGAATACACAGGACGAGACAGTCAAATCCGCCATGATAAAATGGGCGCAGGACTTGGGGCACAACATTATGTTTGAAGACTGGGAAAGGTTATGGAACACCGGAATGAAATTTACGGCATGTAGTGCCTTGAAGGAAAATATTATGAAAATGATATACCGGTGGTACATGACCCCAGTCAAACTTGCTAAGATATATCACCTGTCTGACAATAAATGTTGGAAATGTAAAGAGGCGGAAGGGACATTCTTTCACCTCTGGTGGACTTGCCCGAAAGTGAAGGCCTTTTGGGAGATGATTCATAATGAACTAAAAAAGGTACTTAGATTTACCTTACCTAAGAAACCGGAGGCCTTTCTTCTGGGCATTGTGGACCAGAGAGTACTTAAGAAAGATAGAATTTTTTTTATGTATGCTACCACAGCAGCAAGGATCCTGATTGCTAAGCATTGGAAGACACAAGATTTACCCACGCTGGAGGAATGGCAGACGCAGTTGATGGACTATATGGAACTGGCCGAAATGACTGGCAGAATCCGAGACTTGGGAGAAGAAACAATCGAGGAAGACTGGGAAAAATTTAAAGACTATTTGAAAAAACATTATAAGTTGTATGAATGTTAAAAAATGCACTTTTTAGGAAACTCTAGCTTCAGCAATTGTAAATTAATGAAATGGAAAAATTCCTTCCAGTAGCACCTTAAAGACCAACTGAGTCTTAAAGTTTAAACTGAGTCTGAGTTTAAGGTGCTACTGGAAGGAATTTTTTTATTTTGTTTTGACCATGGCAGACCAACACGGCTACCTATCTGTAATGAAATGGAAATTAAGGTGCAAGAAGTCAGAGGTGGAATAATGAAATAACTTTATTATGTTTAAGCTAAAACGCATAAGATTTGGGTTACAACACTTTGGAAACTAGGTAACATGATAAAATGAAAGATACAATAAGTTTTGAAATAAGTTAACAAATTGCTGATGTTTTGTATCACAGAGAACGCAGGGTTAGGAAGATGCGGGGAAGTCCAATAGATTTGCTGAAAAAAAGGATCATGGAAATTCGCAACTTCTCTATTTTATATTTTATATCTGTCTTTTATTCTTTTTTTCTGTATTTCATAAACTTAATAAAAATATTATAAAAAAAAGAACATTGCTGGAAAAATGGTAAACAAGATTGGTGGATTTTGCGTGCTGCTAGAGATAGATCACTGCAAACAGGGTAGAGAAATTTTGTGGCAACAGGATGCATTGTGGGAGTTCCATGTTTCATCCAGAAGGATGAAATGAAATACACAAAAGGTACATTTGAAGGAGCCACCAGTTTCTTTGTTTGAAATGGGTTTTATACAATGATGGAGAACATGAGTACAAAATGAGTGAATAATCTCCTTTGCATATTCTTAATTAGACTCCTAATGATATGCACTTCAGTTAATTAAACCATTTCCTCAGTACCTATTTAATCTATTTTTCTTCATCGGTAGGCTTCATATCATTTAGGAAGAATTTAGAGGGGGAATTTACAGCAGAGAAAAGGTCTCTTGTGTGAGGGGAAGGCATTTTTGCTCAAGCAATTGCCTACCAAGGATTTCTGCTGATTTCTTCCTGCTGCAGCTGCCCGCAACCTCCCATTCCACAGCAATCCACAGGCTCTCCCTCAGGAGAAGCTTTTGCAGTATT
Organism: Podarcis erhardii; assembly: GCF_964252035.2. Taxonomy (NCBI): domain Eukaryota; kingdom Metazoa; phylum Chordata; class Lepidosauria; order Squamata; family Lacertidae; genus Podarcis; species Podarcis erhardii. Next base: position 61,143,884 of record NC_138508.1, read on the forward strand.
GCACAGCAGGAAAGCCTGTTGCATGGGTGGAGTCCCACTCATGCTTCATTGGTCCAAGCCTATAAAAAACCCCCTCACATGATTATATAAACAGCAATATAAAGCCCCAAATGTTACAAAATACTTTTATATAACATGGAAACCCAGGTGGAATCAACCTTCAGTGTCCTTCATCACAGCTGAATGGGCTGTCAAGCAATATCCCATGTCTGATGCTTTCCCCTAAATAGTTAGAACACTCATAACTTTGGGTTATTGCACTACATCATTATAGGACAGGATACTGATTTATTTATGTTATATTAAAAGACAGTTACTGCTTTCATTCTCACTGTCACACTCCATCATGACCAAGAAATGTCACCCAAGGCATGGCTATGCACATAAGAGTGGGCTTGATTCTCAAGTCTTCTTATTGAAGTTCAATGGAGCATAAGAAACAGGCTGCATTCAGGAAGACTAAACCTGCTCCCTTCCACCAAAGTAACTGGAGCAACACCTGAATAGTGTTCCTACCTTCACTCCTTTACTTTTGCATATACAGTGGTACCTCGGGTTAAGAACTTAATTCGTTCTGCAGGTCTGTTCTTAACCTGAAAATGTTCTTAACCTGAAGCACCTCTTTAGCTAATGGGGCCTCCTGCTGCCGCTGCGCGATTTCTGTTCTCATCCTGAAGCAAAGTTCTTAACCCGAGGTAATATTTCTGGGTTAGCGGAGTCTGTAACCTGAAGTGTATGTAACCTGAAGCGTATGTAACCCGAGGTACCACTGTATGAAGTAAATTCACCTAAAAATTCACCTAAAGAGCTCTGAAGAATTTTTAGAACTTGAAAGCTTGCCACACTTTTGTGGTACATATTTGGGTTGGTCCTAACAAAGGTATTCCCCAACTCTGAATTTTGGAGTTTCATATATACTGCCATAAAAGAAAAGAAAAAAAGAAAAAATCATACACACCCACACCCACCCACAAGAGCTTATAATCTGCAGGATGAAGAATTAACAAGCTGAATTTATTAGCCAGCTATGTAGATTTGGTTTATTCCTTATGATACTTGATTGTAAGGACATCAACAAAAGGCATTCATTTTGTATCTCACAACTGTGGAGAACGAACAGCAGAGGGAGCTTTTGCAGCAGCTGCGATATACACAAAGAATGCTATGAAATGAAGAACACAGTTTGTATTCAACAGGCTAACTTAACTTCAGCATTCAGAAGGTTTAGGCCCAGTAGAATAGGCTTCTAAAGCTGTGCTGCAATGCAGCACATCAAAAACTGGTCTTGAATGCCATCAGGTCAGTTTCTTTTTTCCTGATGGAGCCTACAGGAACAGTAATTTACTCCAAGTCTTTGTCATGGAAGGTGATGCTTTGTATGTTTTTTGTTTCTGAATTTTGCGAGTGATCTCAAGGAGCAGGGATTTAACAAGTAAGCTAGCTACTTTTCATGATTCAGGACTACTTTTTCTTTTTCTTTAGCACATTTATCCTCTGCATCAAAACACACAAAATGATTCTCCAACTCTCATTCTTAAAGATTTATTTGAGGGTTTGGTGGGGAGATGACAAAAAGGGCAAAACACACAATAGAATACTTTTACAAAAAACAAAACAAAATAAGAAATGAGGCTCATATACTATATTTCACAGCCAATGCAGCTATAGAAATACCAGGTGTAAGAATCGGGTTACTGGACACTACTTACAATTTGGCCCCAACGTTTGGGGGCCGCCCCATTTCCAGTGCAAATTGTATTGCTGCATACAGTAAAAGTGTTCACCCAGTCTTCCCACCAAACCATAGATATATAAATTAGGGAATAACAATCAAAAGCCTACACTCATCACAAGTTAGGCAGCAATGGTTTCATTTTAATTTGTACCTGATGCCAACAAATCATAATATGTTAATCTAAAGACAATCGTTCCTCACCCCTTAAGATGATGAAGATAAATCACAACGGCTATTAATCTAACCTAAGATCAAAAAATATATTGCACTACGCCATCGTTACAATGTCATGCACGGAAAATACCCCACATCTGTTGTATCTATGTGTAGCCTCTTTATATGGAGAAGCAGGTTACCCCAGAAACACACTATCATTAAAGCACTACGGTCACCCAAAATAATCTTTCTTATTCTGTAGCAATGGTATGACTTGCAGGACTGTGGGACAAAGTCACCATGTCCTGCTCTGTAAACTGTCACAACAATATATTTTTAAAAAATAAACTGGAACAGCTATCTGCAACTCTTGGTATCAAACAGCAACTCATCTATCCATTTATGGCTGTTATTTTGCCAAGTGGGAAAAGAGAGAAAGGGAGAGAGATGGCACACTGTTACAGAGTAGTGGCTGGAGATAGACTTTGAGTTTCTAAGAGTGTCGAGGTCTTGTTGCTCTTGTTGTATGCACTCATTTCTGGTCTCTCCGCTGTTGTCTCTGTTCAAAATTATTTTGGAACCCTGAAAAAAATCTGTTTACCACTTTTATTTTGCTCAATTATTTGTAATTTATGCCTCATAAACAGCCCCTAAAATGGAAGCATCAACTCATACTACAGAAAAATGCTCATAGCTAAAAGAGAAAACACACAACAGGCGATGATGGCTCTCTCATCCTTTTTCACAACTCACAGTAAAACAGAACAGAATTAAAGGTAAAGGTAAAGGGACCCCTGACCATTAGGTCCAGTCGTGGCCAACTCTTGAGTTGCGGCGCTCATCTCGCTTTATTGGCCGAGGGAGCCGGCGTACAGCTTCCAGGTCATGTGGCCAGCATGACTAAGCCACTTCTGGTGAACCAGAGCAGCGCACGGAAACGCTGTTTATCTTCCTGCCGGAGTGGTACCTATTTATCTACATGCACTTCGGCGTGCTTTTGAACTGCTAGGTTGGCAGGAGCAGGGACCAACCAAGCAACGGAAGCTCACCCCATCACAGGGATTTGAACCACAACCTTCTGATCGGCAAGTCCTAGGCTCTGTGGTTTAACCCACAGCGCCACCCGCGTCAGGTGACCTCTAAAAGTGTCTTTGACTGGTGGAAGAGTCAGCGAATTAAAATGTATATCTAGAAGAGCTATGCTTAAATAAAGCAAGCCACAAGAAATGCTCACTCCAAAAAAACACCTTCTCTGTTTTTCTTTAGTGGCTCATTTTCATATACTCTCAGCATTCCTAATATTCCACTGGTGCTAACAAGCAAGCACAAGAGAAGAGAACTCCACATTGGCAAAGAGCCACTTTTATTTTGCCTGCTGATTTGCAATTTGTGCTGCATTAACAACCCAATGAATGGAAACATTAGCTTAGGCTTCAGAAGAATGCTGATCTGTAAAAGAGAGGAAGATCAAATGAAGGTTGTGAAGTCTCAAGACACTTTAACTTTACAGTATTCTATGCCCTCCCCCATAAACGAGTGGTTATGATTTTGACCCAGTAGCCTCCATGCCAGATCCATTTTCATTTCTTATATAACACATACTGTCTCTCTGACACTGACACACACACACACACACACACACACACACCATAGGCAACTACAAAAGGACAGCTAGAGAAACTCCTGTGGCATAAAGAGACAGCTGTTGCCATTGCCTGGAACCAATCACATGAATCCAAGTACAACTGAAGTCACATTCTGAATGCAGACATCATATAAGGCTTGATATTACTCTGTTTCAAGAAGAGAGAGAGAGAGAAAGAAAGCAAAAATGAATTGGAGGAACAACGGAAGTAAGAAGCACATTCTCCCCATTCAATCTGCAGTAGCAAAAGAGCAGGAAGGTAAATTCTCCTCATTAAACATTTAGCATTTGAGCCTTGGATACAGGCAAGGTTAAAGCTATGTTAGTCTTGCCTTCCTGTGCCTCCTTCTCAGCTGTCACTGCATATAAAATAAGCATTCCTTGGGGGAGGAAAAGACTGTTTTGTCAGAAAATGTGATTCAGTCAGTATAAAAATATTCCCAGTAAGTAGAAAGAAAAAATATTTCTTCAAGACAAAGACAAGCAAGAGCACCACTAGAAACCAAAACAGTATGTCCTTAGTATGCAAGGTGGGTTTGCTAAGGCACTGTTTTTTGATAGGAGCAGCTTATTACATGGTTAAAGATTTTCTAATAATCAAATACTTAATGGTGATGCTTTCATCCCACCTGCATTCAAATGCTAAATGCTAAGCACTAAAATTGTTCTAGGAAGGCCAGATAGATTCTTTTCGCACATTACAGTGTAAAGGAGACTCCCTTTCCCCTCAATATGAGTCTATTACATATTTTCTCTAATCTTTAAGAGACATTTTGTGTCTGAAACATGATCACACAGGTGCCTCTTCAGTTGAGTCGCAATTGCCAAGGGTGTGTTCACAGGAATGCCTTTCAAATATTAGGTAAAAGCTGACTATAACAAGCCCAGCACCAAGTCCACCACCATTTTGTGACTGGCTCCACCCTGTGTGAGAACCCATGATGTAACACACAAAGTCACCCTCAGGTACAAAAAAGATGTAGAGAAATAACATGGCATTAGGAGATAAAAAAACTCCTGATCCAAGAGTTATTGCTTGAAAATAATCAACAGGACTTAAGTTGCAACTATTGTATTTGGATTCAGAGTGCAAGTAGTTATTCTGAGAAGTAACTACAGCAAGGGTAGTCAATGTAGAGACCTCCAGATGTTGTTGCGCTCCGATTCCCATCAGTTCCAGGCAGCGTGGCCAATGGCAAGGGATGATGACAGCTGCAATCCAACATCTGGAAGGCAACATGCTGGCTACCCATGAACTAGCAGTAGTGTGCACTGTTATCTGCTGTATATACAACTAACAAATCAATGGAAATAATCCTCAGCCAATGTAGCTACCTTATACTGAATCAGATCATTGGTCCATCTAGCTCAGCATTGTACTAGCAGTAGATCTCCAGGATTTCAGAAAAGAGACTCTCCCATCATCCGTACACCTGGAGATACCAGTGATTGAACCTTGGACCTTCTGTATGCAAAGCACATGCACTGCCACTGAGCTACAGCCTTCTGGAAATGAGGTATGTGGAATGTAATCACACAGGAAGGCAATTCTGGAATATGTGCCGGAAGCCCCACTCACCCCAATTTCACTTTGCAGAAGATGGCACAAGAGTTACTCAAAAGAAGAAAACTCCAGCGACCAACTGGCTGGCTGTTTAGCTCCCTTCTTTAGCATGCACGTCACTGTGTCTGCAAAGGGACGCTTACAAAAATAGTCTGCTGAATTTCAATTTGCAGGTCTGCTCCCCTGTGCCAGCACAACATATTGGAGCAGCTCAGGAAAACAGAATGTGAAAATAGATTGTAAATGAAAAGAAGGCACTCTGAGGAGACAGCAGATGCCTGGTGATGCCTGGGAGACTGGACAAACAAAGCCAGAAGAGAAGGGCCAGAAGGACAGATGCAGGCAGCATGTGGCAAAAAGAATGAGCATAGTAAGCAATATAGTAGACAAGATAGAGCAGAACCAAAAGAAGAACCAGAAGGTGAATGCTGCTCCAGATTGAGTAGAAAAGGCAGAGGAATGCAATTCTGGGCTTTTCAGCTGAATAGCTGCCAAAATATTAAACAGAAAAATCTTTAGGAAGTCCAGGCTCAAATAGAAAATCAACATGCAGGGAGCTAAAAGGGGAAGAAAGGCATATCTGAAATGTCACTTCTTGAGTTTATGGGAAATTGCTATTATTATAATTTTAGGGTCTTCTGGTTACAGGAGCCTTAAAAGGACACAGTGAAACAATTCATATAATTATTTTATACCACAGAGCCATGGTCATTATTTGAAGTGCTACAAGACTTTGTTGATCTTGCTGCAAGCAAGCAACATGGCAACCTTACTAGAAATTGACTTGTCAATTGTTTGTGTCAATGATGACTGTTCTTTTGCTGCTGCCTGAGTGCTGGAAGAAAGACCTGCTCCCTGGGTTGGGGCAACTGCCTAAAATGTTTTAAATGGTTCTAATTTTCATTCCTCTGTTTCATTTTTTGTCAGATTGGTGTTGGTTAAATGTTAAATTGGGGTTGGCAGTTACTTCCATTTGGATATAACTGTAAACTATTTATTATTGTTGTTATTATTGTTATTGGTTTTTGTTGATTTATTGGTTTGTTTGTTGCTTGTATAGTTTATCTTGGTTTTTTTAATGTTTGATGGTTTGTTGTGTTTTATATATTGCAAGCCACCCAGAGTAGATGGGGAAACCCAGATGGGCAGGATAAATAATAATAATAATAATAATAATAATAATACATTTCCATCTAGTCTTGCTCCTCTCCACCACCCACGTGTGTATATAATCCTGCCAGTTTATGGTTATACTTCATTCATCTGGGGAACTGGAATTTGGCCCATGAAAGCTTATGCCACTTTAACTTTCTGGAATTGCCAGAAGTCTCTTCCTTGTTTTAGCTGAAACAGCTAAAAGAAAGAAAGAAGAATTGCTGGAAGGAGTGCACACCTCCTTCCGCAATTATTGTAGCCAAGCTGGTGCCAAACATATTGCTTTACTTTCCTTTGGGCCACATCAGTGAGGCCGGGGTGGTGGTGGGAGTATTTTGTCATCTGGGCAGGTAAAGGTAAAGGGACCCCTGACCATTAGGTCCAGTTGGGAATGACTCTGGGGTTGTGGCGCTCATGTCGCTTTATTAGCCGAGGGAGCTGGCGTCCAGGTCATGTGGCCAGCATGACTAAGCCGCTTCTGGCAAACCAGAGCAGCGCACGGAAATGCCGTTTACCTTCCCGCTGGAATGGTACCTATTTATCTACTTGCACTTTGATGTGCTTTTGAACTGCTAGGTTGGCAGGAGCAGGGGCCGAGCAATGGGAGCTCACCCCGTCGTGGGGATTCGAACCGCTGACCTTCTGATCGGCAAGCCCTAGGATCTAAATACACACTGCCCAGGCTTGCACCCTGGGGAGGTCACTTCAGTGCTGCTAGCGCAGCAGTTTGACTTTGCCCCTGGAGGCGCACTCCATTGTCTCTTGATGCCTACAATGGTATTCTGTTGATAAGATTAGGATAGGTCGTTCTTTCAGATACAATTAGTATGTGTGAATCGAGAAATGGAATTTATTTCATAAAATTTGTTGTGTGGAGTTCACAATCAGGGAGAGAGGGGCAACAGTACAGACTTCTGTCCTATGTGGGAAAATTTGTAGATCTGGCACTGGCTGATCTTCAACCACTTCCTGCATATGTAAGTATGGAAAACCTTTGTTTGAGTAGTAAATCTACTCTACCCTTTTCTCAGGTGAAGAGCTATAGGGTAGGGATGTCATGAGGATTTACCGCAGCTCTACTCCCAGGAAACTATAAAGGCCTCACCATGAGCTACTCTCCTGTTTCCTCCTAGGGGTATGTGGTTAGAGGGTTGTTCTGTGCAGAGGGAGATATGGGTTTGCCTCTGGCTGTGCATTCCATTTTGTATATAAAATTACCTTTTCCAAGTTGTCCCCTTCCAAGACAGAGCTCAAACAAATGCAAGAGTCAAACAATGTGGGACTCATTGTTCAAAGCAGTATGTTACTGGTGGATCATCAGGACAGCCAGCAATTAGATATGGTTTAATATTATGAATTATAACTTTGCATCTTCATTCTGGGGCCCTTTTTTGATGCTGTTTCATTGAAGCAGGGTGACTTTTAATCTCAGCAGCGAGTGAAATGGTTTCCCACTGCTTTCTGAATACTGCTGTTTTTAATGTCTAATTTGTTTCAGTTTACTGTTTTGCGTAGAGTGTGACCTATTTGGCTTACATAAACAGCAGAAGGATACTGTTGACAGGTGATGGCATAGATCACATTGGAGAATGTACAGCTAGATGAACACTTCATAGCATGGCTGATATTATGTAGTCCAATTTGTTGTCAGAATATACGTTGTAAGACTATACAGTACATGTTCAAAGGAATGAAAGCAGCTTGCCTTATTGTGTGTGCAGGCTCCAAATTTTTTTGTATTCCTTAGCTCAGAATATTTTTGTATATGAAATTAGAATTGTAATTCTTCAACAGATTAGCATCCCTGAATTCACTAAGTTAATGTAAGATTATATTTTGCTCAGGCAGAATACAGTGTGCATAAGATTAACTGAATGTCAGCAAGCATTTGGATGACTAGAAACAATGAATGGAGTTTAATTATGGCTGAATTTTAAATATACCTCCAAGCTACTGAATACATTTGCCTGATTTTTATTTTTTAAAAAAAACTTTTCATCTTTCACAAGCACAGTAGATTTGCATTAAGTAATTGTAGCTTGTGGCTTGTATTCTCAAGGAGAATTATGCAGGCCTCCACAGTCCCTAGTACACAAGAGTCAGGAAGCACAAGCATGGGTGCACATCAGTATCCATGAATGCAGAATAAAAGCTATTCAGAATAATTTTGGCCTGGGGTAGAAGAAGCAGGAGGGATTGAATGGATTCCTAATATTTCAGTCTTCTGTCTAATCAGTGCACAAAATGCTGGACATTGGTTTCATTTTCTGCATGTACTAGTAGTGTACGTGTGTGTGTGTGTGTGTGTGTGTGTGTGTACGTGCGCATGTGTGTGTGTATAAGTTATATATATGTATACACACAACATTGGTGTGGGGCAGAAATAGGTTGATCAATGCATCCCTAGTCCTTGCAGGGCCTCAACTTGGCAACCACGCAGGTGGATCAATCTTCCAATAGGTATTCAAGCTTCTAACAAGGAGGGTTGTACAGGTACATGTAATATTTAATTAATTTAAATGTTTGCCCTCTGTCTCAAAAGGCATAATATTTTAGTGCAACAGTAATACTACCAAGCAGTACTACGTATACAATTTTTGAAGCGGCTTAGTTCTTTAGGGGGTATTATAATTTTAGAATCTGCATGCCACACTTGCACATTCTTAAAGAAAATAAATTGTGCTCCTGACACTTTATGAGCTCTGGTACTTAATCTTCTATCCTGGAAAAAAAAAATCCTGACAGCAGCACTATATCAGCACTTCTGTGATAAAGTGACATTGTATAATGGTGCTTCTGTAGCAGCCATATGGCTCAGAGGGAGTGCTAGGTTTGAAGTGCTCTCTCTATGCAGAATAGAATCAGCATGGAAATCTGTACTCCTCTCTTCGTGCTGTTCTCTTGTGATGCAGAGCAAGGCTGCTGAGGTTACCTCCTTCGAGGACTGTCAGTCTTTCATTCTGGGTCTGAAACTAACAAGTGGCAAAGTAGAACCTAAAGGTGCTTTATGGAAAGGTGGCTGCAAATAGGTGTGCAGAGACTGGGCTTTGTGCCTTGCGTGCCATTATGAAACTTTCAAATGTTAATACAGTATTTTAAACTCTGCAATATCTCCCGCAGAGTTGCTAAAATTAGAGCGTTTGTCCATGATCAGCTTTTGTCCTGGGATACCAGCCCTTCATTTTGATAACAAGCCATCTGTTAAGATTAGCTTTTTGAATTCTTTGTTCTTTCTCAACTGGTCTCAGTGCAGGATCTAAGAGCGGGAAAGGGGACATGTTCCTCAGGCAGCAGGTTAGGTGGGCAGCAAAATTACAATATTGCTAAAAATTGAAATTATTGTTTCATATACTAACTGTCCTACCTTAAATAGTGTCAAACAGAATTCAGATAAAGTGACCCAAAATTCAATTAACATTTCTTCTAGTTTTTAGGAAATGGGTTTTATCGTATGCTATAAAAATATTTACAACATAGTTTTTAGGAAATGAGGAATCCCATAACATTCATTTAACCAACTCTCATTATGAATTTTGATAGAATTAACATGCAGCCACAGGATTGGTCATAATTACAATAACATGTAAAAGCCAACATGTCACATTTGTACCACCGAACTGGGCTCACAACATTGTTAAAATATAGAATTTGCTCCCACAATAAGTCAGTGATGGCCACCAACATAGCCCCAAAGGAAAGGGTGATTGGGGGGGGGGGATAAGTCAGGCAGCGCTGTCAACATTAGGAGCCTCACTCCCACTGAGAACCTCTACATTTGAGGATTAAGCCTAGAAAACCACACTTTCATTATTCCAAAACGAACTGTGTTGATGGATAATCACTTACAGATATTCCTCACTGGAAATTTAGTAGGCATGCAAGGAGATACAATGTATCCAAGAGACAGAGGCATGGGGAAAGAGATGCATACTTTTTTGGCTTTAGGTAACAGGCCCCTGCAGATCCTTTCAAGCGTCCCTATTTTTGAGGGACAGCCCTGGATGTACAGAAGGAGTCCCGGTTTCTGACTGGATCCCAGAATGTCCCGCTTTTCCTTAGGACGTCCCTTTTTTCCTAGGAGAAATGTTGGAAGGTATGGAATGGGATGTCCCTATTTTTATCAGAGAAATGTTGGAGGGTAGATCTGTAGAGACATGGCCAAACCACGCATGATAGACTGGTGCCAACAGCAGCTTTCCTCCCATTGTGAATAGTAGGTTCAAAAGGCCTCTATTACAATATGGACTATAGCAGGGGCAAAGGGTTAACACCCTCTTCCTCTTGCACCACCAGTATCAATCCATCTTGAGGCTCCAATTCCAGCTATGCAATTAAGTGCAGGGGCAGCGGCAGAGGAGAGCAGCTATGCAAATGTCACACCTAGTTTGACCCATTGTTAAAAAACAAAGGAGCATTTGCCTTTTACACATGATGGAGAACATACTACATACCTACTGATACTGTAAGGAAGCTGTCCAGAGATGGGCAGCCAACATAGCATCCTTCTGGAGTTGATGGACAAAAGTTCCAATCAGCCCTAGCGAACATGGTCTGTAGTCAGGAATGACAGGAGCTGTAGTTCAACAACAAATGGAGGTCACCACATTGGCTACCCAACCTGCAGAGAAATCTGAGCCAGATAATGTTGTCTTTATAGTGCTCAAAGCACTTAAGGCACATTATTTCAGTCATCTTTACCCTCTAAGATAGGTACAGTACCGTAAGTAACACTATCCTAATACTACAGTTGGAGGGGAGCAGGGCTGAAGGAAAGAGACACAGCCTGATCTAAAGGTTATCTAGTGAATTAATGGCTAATGTGAGTTTAAGCTCAGACTGCCCCAAACCAAGCTCCCCTCCTGAGCCACTGCACTGCTCATGCCCCCTGACTAGCTCAAGGGCAAAATGGCTCTCTACACTGGGCTTAATGATGTACACTGCCAATAATAAACCACTGAGCTCCTGCTGCTTAAAATTTACAGATGCAAAATGCTGCAGTTATAAAATATATTATGCTGTTAATGCTATAAGCAGTACAGTAACTTAAACCAGTCATAAATGTTAGAAAGTTATTTTTCATGCTGCCCTAGACCGGAGATTTTATGCTGTCAAAATTGAAGCAGTTCTGCTGGTGCAATTCCCTGGTGTGAATGCAATTATATTGGTATTAAAAAGTCTATTATGGCATATGGGATGTCTAATTTAGATGAATAAAATATAAATTCTCATGTTCAGCCTTCTCACAATGTAAAATCAAATCCCCTGCAGACCACATTCTTAGGGCTGTGAGTCCTAAGTGGAAGTAACGGCTCTTAACAATATGTGGGATTAACTGCAATTTCCATTTAAAATTAATGCAGTTATGTGGCTGGAAAATTGGGAAAATCTTAGTAAGCAGCTCACACATCCTAGTCTAAGGTCTAGTCACAGAACATCATATATTTTTGGGGGAGAAACATATGAAAAAATTTCTTGCAATATTGTCAATGAATAGTTTGGTTAATATGGTCATGCACACCACATACCAAAGACAAAACCTAAACCTATTTATGTGTGTTAAATTTGCCTTTGTAATGATTTCCATGGTCTGCAACTTCCACTATTTATTTCTTCCTCTAAAGCAACAAGTTGGGAGGAATTGATTAATCAGCACCCAACATGCAAGTGGCTGTGTTAATAAAAACTGTTAAAGTAAAGGGCAATGCTTTTATTATATTCTATGCTCACAGTTATTTATTAGTCACTTTTTAAAGAATTAAACTCAAAGTGGTTTATGAAAATAATCTATATGAACTGGAAGAACACTATTATTATTAGTTTTGCTAGACTGCAGCCTCCTGAAGTCATTCCTTTGTTTTGACAAAGGTTGATATAAACTGAATAAAGTGTCTAATGAATTATTTGATTTATTTATAACCAAACCTCCTATAAAATAGAATCCAAGGAGAGGGAGCAGGGTATAGTAAACAGGAATACTGATGATGACTTGGAGACACACAATCTTAATCATTATAATGGAAACCAATAACCAACTTTATGCAGAATCTGTAGTTAACTGTTGTGAAGTCGCTCATACCTAAACCACTTTCATCCAAAACCAAAATCTGAACCTAAACTGATCTACACTTAGCTTTATAATATATAGCACAAGTGTACACCTATTTTAAATCTAGTGTTCATTCACTTTCTATCAGTTTTTTTATGGTGGTGGGAGAGAACTTAAAAGTAATTTTAAACAAGAAAGATTTGAGGATGTTGTGTAAGTAAACTTTGTTGATTCTTATATAACTAATTGACTTTTACAATAGTAGCTGAATTACTGATTGAGTGCTTCTCAAACTAGGAATATTTCATCCTGCACACACTAACATCAGGAAGCAAGACAAGATGAATTTCCAAACAAACATGTGTGTCACAACACAGTGTCTTGTATCTTGTAATGTCAGCATGTGATATCAAGAGGGTGATTCTCACATCACTTATACCACAACTACACTTGAATATGGATATCCCATATTTCAAGGGCTACCTCTAAATTTATAGCAATGTCCCATATTTCAGAAAAGCACTGCTCCAAGACCAAAAACCAGATGTCCTTAATTTCACATCCTGTTCTCTCCATGACCTGTCAGTTCTACTTATATATGAAACTTCCATCGTTGTAACACTAGGTTTCTGCTAAAATTGAGCCCCTGAGATGAAGAAAAGTGAAAGTGATCAGTGAGTCACCATTTCTACATCCAAAAAAAGGGTTAGCCAAGTGTTCCCAGTATAATCAATCTCCCCTCAAGAATGGGGTAGAAGAATAGGCTACCTGGTACAGTTGAGAAACACATACTAGCTCAAGCCAACAGAACAGAGATGGGGGACCTGTGACTCTCCAGATGTGGTTCAGCTTTCCTCAGCACCCGCCAGTATGTCCAACCATGAAGGGTTATGTGAGTTGCAGTCCAAGACTTGGAGGGGGACAGATTCCCCATCTCTGCAACAGAGGCTAAAGAGTTGCTGCCCCAGCCCAGATGGAAAAAGTCCATGGGTGTAGCCAGGCTTTATGTCAGGGGTGCAGAACCTCAGATAGTTAAGTATTTAACTGCCCCCCCCCTTATACCAATGAAAAAGTCCAGGGGCTGCTTAGGTGAGCTGGAAGAGAAGTAGCCCCAAGCATTTTTCAAGAAGCATTGAAAGACACTTCCCTGATAAATATATGGAACCAATTCACTGTGCAGCTTTTTCCTTTGTGTTTGAAGCACTCTTCACTGCTTGCCTCCAGACAAACCCTTCAGATAACAGATTTTGAGGCTTTAGAGCAATTGTGCCTCTTGGCTTTTCTGAATGAAGCCCCTTGCGCCTTACCCCATATTAGGTCAGAATATCCATCCACCTGTTTGTGGAGCAAGGAAATAAGAGGTTGCAAACACAAAATTGCTTAAGAGATCACAATTCCTTCCCTGTCCCAGATGTTGTCACCTTGAGGAGGAAACAACTGCACCCTTGCGTTCAAGATATTAGGGAGGGGAAGCAAGATTAAGGCAACAAAGTTAAGGCTGGAAGACACCAAATTATTTATTCTGGAGAACCTCTAGTAAGAAGGAAAAGTCTTTTCAGGCACTCATCATCATATAGAAATGGGCATGTAGAGTGGAAGAGTTGAATCATGCCCACCATTCTTGTCGCCAACTACCATGGGTTCTCTTGAACCTGTGCACAAAACCTACATAAGTTCAACCTGTACACATATAGACACTATCCACAAACCCTTTAAAGGATCCAGATGTGGGGATTCCAACTCCCATCAATCCTAGTCAGCATGACCAATGGTCAGGGATGAAGAGGGCTGTGGCACGGCAACATCTGGAGGGTCGCAGGTTCCCTATCCCTGCTTCACAGACATGCTGCAGTACAGAACAAATACATGTGTGTGTGTGCATGGAAGGGGGTGCAGTAGCAAGTTCTGCTACCAACCTACGTGCCTATGAACATCAGAATGTCTATAAATCAATTGGAAGTGCATAGAGCTTGGAATAATAGAATAATAGAGATGGAAGGGACCACAAGGGTCATCTAGTCCAACTCCCTGCAATGCAGGAATCTCAACTAGATGGCCATCCAATCTCTGCTTAAAAACCTCCATGGAAGGAGAGTCCACCACCTTCCAAATGAGTCTGTTTCATTGTTGTACAGCTCTTACTGTCAGAAAGATCTTCCTGATGTTCAGTTGGAATTCCCTTTCATGTGATTTGAATCCATTGCTGCTGATGTTCAGACAAACACACCTGTTTCAAGGCAGCATCTGCCTTCTACAAGGTTAGAATATCTTTAAAGAGCTACAAGTTTGGGTAAATATGGGAAAGTCAAGAACAGAGCATGATCTTGCACGGACCTTGCACACCTTCCATTTCTACAAGGCTAAACGCATGAACCAAGTTTCAGTGGTTTGTAAAGACAAAAAGATCAAATATCACATCCAGAACTGTGAAGGCAGGAGCAAAGAACATCCCAAAAGAGTGGGATGACCTGTGTGGAAACAAGCCAATACCTTCTCTCTTGCGTCCAGGAAAGTCATTTTACCCCTCACCAAAGCTCAACAGAGAACCTTGGTGCAGCTTATAAAGACCAATTATTTTTAAAGTTGGTATAAGCTTTCCTGGATGAGAGTCCAGTTCCTCAGATCTGATGAACTCTAGCCCATGAAGGCTTATGTGTTTATAATGTGCCACAAGACTCTCTGCAGGTTTTGCTGCACCAGGCTCACATGCCTACTGCAGGGAAATGAAGGAAGGAAGAAGTACTAAGGGCGGGTTTCCCAAGCTTGGGTCGCCAGCTGTTTTTGGACTACAGTTCCCACCATCCCTGACCACTGGTCCTGCTAGCTAAGGATGATGGGGGTTGTAGTTCCCAAACCACCAGTTGGGGAACCCCTGTACTAAGGCGCGTGTGGCGCGTGACAGGGACTCGAGGCTACCTCCAATCCCAGCTTCTGCTTCAGCACCAGGGCGGCGCACAGGTAGCCGGCGCGGCCCACGAAGAGCTCGTCGGAGCCGCAGTCGAGGAAGGTGAGCGGGGCGCACAGCTCGCACAGCTCGCGGAACTTGCCCAGCGGCCTGGCCCAGTCCGGCAGCCCGAGCGCCTGGTAGACGAGCGCGGCCACGGCATAGACGCCGGCGCCGCCCAGCAGGAAGGCGGCGCGGGTGTCGGCGTCGGCGTCGGCCCAGTCCTCCTCGTAGCGCACGCAGGCGTCCACCAGCTGCTGGGCGGCGCGCAGGTACGAGTCCCGGGCCGGCGCGAAGAGCGGGCACTGCGCGACGTGGTACAGCATGTAGGCCACGCCGGCCACGCCGCCGTACAGCCCGCCCTGGCAGCCTCCCAGGCCGCCCGCCGCCTCGGCGCCGCCCAGCGGGGGCACCTCCTGGAGGATGCGGTCCACCGTGGCCGTCACCAAGGGCGCCACCGCCTCCTTGCCCTGCCCGGCCAGCAGGCTGCCCTTGTAGTCGGCGAAGCGGTTGGCGAAGCAGCGCTTGCTCTCCATGCTTGGCGCGGACCCAGCCGGGCTCCCGCTTGCGCTCTTGGCCCGCCCCCCGGGGCTCCGAGGCGCCGCTCGCTCCGCAGCCGGGCAGCCGGGCGGAGCCCCCTGGAGGAGGTGTGTCCGACTCCCGAGCAGCCCGTTCCTCTGCCGGCTCGGAGCAGAGAGGCGAGGGAGGGACTCTCAGGTCGTGGAGCTCTTCCCTCAGCCCAGAGCAAGGCGGCTTCTCTTCGCCAGGGCGCCTGGCATGTTCTGCCCGGGCCTTTCGCTTCCTCTCTCTCTCCAGTCCTGCCTGAAATGTCTGCAAGAGACAGCAGCCCGCCGCCGCCGCCTCCCGCTATTTCCTCTGTGGTGTGAAGAAGAGGCGGCCGCTCTCCCTCAGCGCCTGGCAGTAGCAGCAGCCGCCGCTGTCAAGGATGCGCCACCCACCGCCCCGGCGCCCCTCCCACCGCTGTTCCTGCTCGCGGAAGTCTGTCGTGTGCGCGCGCGTGTCAAGGCGGCGGCGTGGGGCGGCGGAAGAGAGAGCCATTGTTTCAAATATATGCAGCTCTTTTCCAAAGCTTACTGTATTCTTGTCTCTCTCCCACACGCCCGTCCATCAATGAGTGCAAATTTCATTATATAGGTTTTTTAATAGGGCTTCAGGCAGTCTGCCAAAACACCGCTCGGATAGTGGAGGCGTGTACACACACACACACACACACACACACACACAAAAAATATGGAATGGCCAATAAGAAACAGATCCTTTTTCTTTTCTTTTAGGAAGAGGAAACTTTAAATTATTGTTATTAGAGGGTGATAAGGCGTTTTGCTATTTTAATGTATTGGGTCTCACAAGTAACTTTTGATGGCCGTGGTTTTTAATGTAGAATGTGTTAAGATGTTTGAAAATGTGTTTTTAATACAAAAAGAGGTAAGTAATAATAACCTAAGCACGCACACAGCCAGTTGAATTTCCATGTCAATATACCTTAGTGCTTCTTTTCATCCTCAGCAATACATTGCAATACTTGAACAGGGCAAGGAATTTCATCTTGAACAGAACAAATGGAGGAGATGCAGTACCAGAAAAGAGAAGCTCTACTGCTAGCACAGGTGCACTTCTCTGCAAATTGCTACACTAGGCAGCTCTTTCTGAACCCACAGTGGCAATGACCTTGCTGTTATTAGAGGAAACTGTAAAGTCGAAGCAGATTTTCACTGACTGCAGCCAACAGTGTCTGGCTGTGCTTGCTATGAGACATTTGTTTTAGAAAACTGTATTACGTAGTGCCAAAAACACATACTATGTTCCTATTCCCTGGTTTAGTGTCCTTTCCCCAATTACATTTTCTTTAAGTTGCAAATCTAGATAAAAGCATGAGCTTACCAGCATTTACTCCCTGAAGGCAATTTGTCTATAAATACTTCACAAGTTATCTGACTCGGCTCTGCTAAGCTTGTGCATTTGCGAAGGTTCACAATGAAGTGCAGATATAGGACTTAACGGACAATGTATCTCTTTTAAATGCATTTAGAATGTATTAATTTTAAATGCATGATAGTTTGTGCCAAATTTCATTCACCTCTACTTACAAGAGTGGTAGGAAACTTTATTGGAGCATGGGCCACATTATCCCAGTGGAAAGCTGTTAAGAGCTGCATTCCAATACTGGGCAGGGAGAGACCCATACATAATAACTCTTCCTAACCCAGAGAGATGCATACCATCACATACACACACAGCTGTTTCCCAGAGGCATATGTTTAATTTTTAGTAGCATTCCTTAGTTTTCACTTTTAATCTTCTCCCTAGACTTTTAAGAAATAAAATTTGCTTTACAAAATGAAGGTCTTCCTTTATTCACTTTGAGCAAAAACAGCACCCAGCAGAAGAATGCAAAGAACATCAATGCATAGTTGAACTGAAAACTCTGCCTTACACCTCTTCAAACTTGAAAATGCACTTGCATCTATAAAACTCCATGCATGCAATTGCAGGATGCACAATCAACGTTTGCATATTTGAAAATTTCAGGATCAATCTTCATGCAGCTGGAGTTTTTCCTACTTCCTAAACCACATTACCTTGCAGAGGGAGCAGCTTCCAATGCTGTCAACTCTTTTCTCTTCCTGACCATGTGTGCTACTAGACAGTTACTGTTACAGACACCTTGGCTATCAAGGTTGTTTGTATTTCTTAAATATTCTGCTTTATGAAGTGCTTCCTTGTATCTGTTCTGAATCTTCTAGCATTCAGCTGAGGCAGGAAGATTTCTCTCTAACTATTTTCTCAAGACCTTGTATAATTTTATACACCCCTCGTCTATCATATCTCTCTTTCATGACTTTTTTTCTAAACTAAAAAAACCCTAAATTTAACTTTTCGTCATAAGGGAGTTACTCTAGCCTGCATGCTGCATTAACATTTTCATCAAGGTACATATCTAACATGATCCTGAGGTCTCGTTCTTGGTCAATCCCTACCACTTCAAACCTTGTAAATGTATATGTAAAGTTACAGTACCCCTAACTCCAGGTCCCAGTACTGATGATTGTGAGAACAATCCATTTATTCCTACTATCTGCTTCCTGTTATTTAACCCCAGAGTAAAAAAATATTATTTATTTATCATTAGTATTGATAAAGCAATGTGCTCCTCAAATTCTTTTGTGCATGTGTCTGTTTACTCACAAGTAAACCACACTATGTCCAGTGGGTCTTATTCCCTTGTAACTTTTTAAGGATTGCAACCTCATATATTTGTACTTACCAGGTATTTCCATGCATTTGCTCCTTGCAGAATATTTATTCTTTTCACCACTATTCTGATTATAATCTTAACAGGCAAGTTGATTAGCAGCTAAAGAACCACAAGGAGCGATCTTGTTGATGCAAAAGCATATCAGTTTAAATAAGTAATTAAGGGCCATTTATTTGATTGACTGAGTGATTTGTGGCCAACTCATTTGTTTAAACAAAATAAAAAAATTCCTTCCAGTAGCACCTTAAAGACCAACTAAGTTAGTTCTAGGTATGAGCTTTCGTGTGCATGCACACTTCTTCAGATACTGTTTAGTAGTCCTTAGCAGAGACTCTTTCTTGACTAACTGACATAGACAGCAACACGTATCTCTGAGGTCCTTCTGTGCATTAATGACAACTATGGTCAGAACAGGGATGTATTTAATGTCATGTTTCTTTAGCTAAAACTGTTTTTAATTTAATTCAGTTTTGGCTCATACAGTGCTTTTAAACACTCTTAAGAACATGAATAATTCATTGTGAATGTTAATTGTGTGTCCAAGTGCTTTATGGGATCAACATTAGCATTCTAACCTTAGGCTAAGCCAGATGTGACAATACATTACAAAATATATTTATCATGGTGCTATATTTTTGGAATATATTAATTGGAATACAAATTCAAATTAGTGAAAATGAAGTCTAAAGCCTTGCAATTAACCCTTTTGCTGTGATTTCTGTGAATATGCTGAAGGAAATCCTGTAAACACATGGAATGCTAATCTCTCATTTAAAAAGCATGAGATTAATTATTTTAAGATAGTTATGTAAGTGAACTGATCCAGATTATCCTGGGTGCTGCTTGCTTAAAAGTTACATGTAGATGGTTGCAGGGGGTGGGGGGAGCTACAATTCAGAACTGGGAAAACAAATATGGCCATACTGAGGATTGTATCTAAAGCAGCACCAGAGGAGCTCTGTTTATGCAATGACACTTTCATTTCATTTCCTCCCACTGCACACATACACAGATATCTTCTCCCCCAATCCCCTAGAGGGTAGAACTGACTCTGACGGCTTGTGGGGGCTGAAAGGGAGAGGCAAGGTGGGGGAAATCTGTTTTGCTAGTGTATGCCTCTTAGGAATAGGTGCACTGGATATCACCCTTAAGCAATAAAGTGGGCAAGTGTACACAGACTGCCTGTAAAGCACAAAGCCAAGAGAACTACCTAGGAAAGTTTTGCATCCTCTAGTGCTATTACATCTGGGATTCATAAACATAGCTGTCAAGTGTCCCTTATTTGAAAGGACAGTCCCTTATTCCAGCACCATGTCCCGCTGCTGTCCCTTATTGATAGATGTCCCTTAAATGTCCCTTAAATGATGTCCTTTAAATTTCAAAGGAAGCAGCTCCTCTCCCTCCCTCCCTGCCGGCCAGGGAGGAGAGAGGCTCCAATTGTGTTGCTTGGCTGTGTTGCTCACCCAATAAGAAGTCTAAGAACAACTGGGGGGGGGGGTGTGAAGTTTGCATGCCTTGTGTGCAGCTAGTTAATGCAAGCTGAGGGGGTTTTTGAATGCTGAACGCCATTTTGTTGCATGTGCTGCTGCAAACTTTGCAGTGCAAAGTCAGGCCGGGGAGCCATCTTAAGTTGAGGTTGCATAGGCCTTGTGCTGCATGTGATTCAGATTCTATTCAGTTGAACCTCTGGTTACAAAGTTGGTTGGACAGTGTTCTCGAAGCTACCAGCATGTGTTTGACCAGACTGCAGGAGGACAAGAAGCCTGGAGTGCCTGGAACAGGTGAGGCTGCAGGTCCCTTATTTTGGCTGCTGGTCTCTTATTTTCTAGGCTGCTGGTCCCTTATTTTCAAATCTGTAAGTTGACAGCTATGTTCATAAATATCTCTTCTTCCAATAGTCTCAGTCCAGATGGCCTGTTAATTAAAACTCACCTCTAGTTGGTCTGTTGTTTGCGGATCCTTTCCATTTCATTGATATTATGTGCTGTCTTTTCTAGACTCATCATTCTGCTCCCCCACCTCCCCAAATAGTTACCTAGTCTTCTTCTGGATAACTTCTAGCATAGTTTGCACGTTCCTTGATAAGGACAAGGATTGTCCACCTGCTCCCATTAGGGCAAATTCATATATTCTAGTAGTTGTGCTGCAGCAAAAAAGAAAAGAAAAGCCAGGAGTGAAGAACTGTCATGGATGAAGAACTGTCTGTGTCAGATCTCAGAGGTTTAAATGTAGGACAGAGTGAGCCATGATTTTACAAAGTATCAGATGATGCACCGAAGCACACAGCACAGAAAAAAAAAAAGTTAACTTCTCTTGGCTTCATCATATCATTGCCCTGTCAAAATGGTTGTGTGAATTCTACTTCCATCAATTCTGTGGATCAGGTGTTAACGAATATTGCTAGCAGATACAATAAAACAGTCATCTATTTTTCATAGCACTGTCTTTTTCCTGACATTTGTGCATAGACTCACAAAAAAAACTTGTCCCAGGGGCTAGATAGCAGTGAGAGCCTACAGGCACACCACTGTATGTATTTTGCCTTAGTTACATTTTGATGATAAAGGCAGCAGAATGAGAAAGAACAAAAAAAATCAGGTTTTGGACTTCTGCCTTTTCCAAGAGCAACAACTCAAAGTGATTTTAAATCAGTGTTTCCCAAACTCCCCTCTTGCCCCACAGGCCACTTGAAAATTGCTTGAGGATCTTGGCCAACCACTTTTACTGCCTTTATTGCAAATTTTATTGTACTACAATTTGAACTGCATAAAAGTCTATAAAATTCATACTGTAAGTGTTCTCCACTGACATGTCAAGAGCCACCGGTGGACCACAGGTGGTTCATGGACCACAATTTGGGAACTCCTGATTTAAATCAATGTACTTCGCATTTGGTGGGTGTGCATTCAGACTGATATATAGATTCAGACAACACAGTGACAGATTATGATGGCAAAACATGATTGCATGGGCACAGCTGAATAATTTAAAGGCACTTTAAACTGACTTCAGGAAGAAAGGCCTTGGGAATACGAACCTTCAGACTAGAAGAGCTGGACAAGGTGGCAATAATACGTTGCATTGGCAGTATGGTGAATTTGTACCAACTTAGCAATACAAAAATAAAAAACTTGTTACAAAAAGGTGTGTTGTAGGCTAGTGTTGCTATAGTGGGGCAAGGGTTCAGGGAAGGCAGGTACAGTACACCCACAAACACCAACAAACAGCTTGTTTTTCCTGTATTTTATTTCAGATACTGTACAATGATAAATATATTTGTAGTGCATACAATGAGAGCTTGTTTTACTACAAAATACTTGAGTGCTGTGTGTGTGTGTTTAGTTTTATTTTTCATCATATTTGGAAGTATTTCAAATTACTCAGCATTGATAAGTGCTTTTTTTATCTCAAATATTTACCCGGATATTCTTCTCCATACTTTCTGCCTTTGTCTGTTGGCATCACAGCTAAGCAGTCCCTGGCACAGCCTTTTAAAAACAAAGCACATTTCTACATGGTGTCCTTGGCTATTGTCTTAGTAAACTCTCTTTTAAAGTACTGCTTTACAAAATGGATCCCGTGATACTAAACTGGTATGATCACCTGAAACAAGCTGATCCAGAACTATGCCTTTTATAATGTGTCACTCAAAATTAGAGGGAACAGAAGGTGGCCAAATTGTTTATGTTCCACTGTGATATTTCCCCTATCTCCAGTAATAAGTATACACATTAAAACAGAGGTGATTAAATTATTTTTCTCCCTTTTCTGGCAGTGAAACAAATTCTGTTTAAAACACTGATTCATAAGGCTCAATTTGTTTGGATTCATTTCTCCTAAACCTAATTTGCAATCCAAAGGCTAAACCTGACATCGGTGTTTAACTTCAGATGGGTTCCCTATTGGGCATTCTCCTCAGCCTCAAGTCTGTCCCTGTGCTCTCTCTCAGCAGGTGCTAGACATGTTTGGCATTCAGACCTTCTGTAAAGCTTTCTAAATGTGGAGCCTTTTTCATACTAGAAAAAATTGACAAGTTAATACTCCTGTGCTGAAAGAAGCAGCAAAGCTAACATAATTTTGCTTGGTTTTTGGAACTGGCTGGGGTCGGGAAGGGGGGGGCACTAGGTACAAGATGTACTGAAGAAGTGAAAGGAAGCTATGTATAGCTGTTTAAGTGAAGAAACTCTACTATATAGTGCCATCATTTGAACTGCCTTTCCCTGATCACCACCTGCCCCATTTTCCAGTTTCAGCTGGGCCATCTTTAAGAGATTTTACAGCCTGAGGCAAGGGATAAGAGGACACCTCCATGCCACATTGGACATTCAGTATCAACACTAAGGCATTAGGATAGTGTCCTGATTAGGGAGTGCAGGCAGGGCACACACAGCTGTCACCTTAACACTTGTATTTTTACAAAGATGCTGCAGAGCACCTGAATTAAACTTGTGGACCACTCATGGTTCATGGACCACAGTTTGGGAATCCCTGGTGTACATGAATCAAATATATTGATCCTCAGTGTACACAACCATAATCCTAACCACACACAGTCCGTGATCCAGAATCCCAGGGCCTGATATGTTGGGAAAGGTAAGGAAGCACCTGGGGCTTTTTAACCTTTCTGCAGCTGACAGCAGGCTAAACAGAACATCTGCAGAAGATAGCAGTAGTGTCTCTCAACCACATAATTTGTCTCCCCAAATTATAAACATCCTGAAAAAAGGTCTGTGAATATAGTTTGCCTTAGGTTACCTGAAGGACTTGTCTGGATGGCTGCCAAGAACATTTCCAAATCAATTTTTGTTCACATGTATTTACTGCTCTTCTGCTAAGCACTTGTTGTCCCCATGTTATTGCTGCAAGTCAACTACAGGCCCCTTCCAGGCTGCTGGAATTTGGAGGGTGGGATTCAATCACATTCTGGCAATTCAGGCTGCACAATTAAAGCTGATTTGGAGCTCTTGTGAAACAAAAGACTGGGCTTCTTGCAATAATAAAAGCAATGGGGAAATGCACTGGAAACTGGGATAACACTTGCTTGATGCGACATTGTCTAAATCTCGCCACCAGCAAATCGGGCAGAATACTCATTAAATAGGCTGCCTGGAAGCAGCCACAGTGTGCAGAAAGTGTCAAGGACTAGGAAAAGTTTAATTTGTAATGATTACAGCTTGTGTCAATACTTTTGTTCAGAATTCAAATAAACTACAAACGCACCCCTTACTCTGGGGTGCATTTTGTGACGGCAGTGGAAGCTTTTGCTTGGTTGGCTTTTCATTTTTGTAAAATATGCAAGCATCTAAAACTGGTGGTGTAATAGACTTCTAGCAGATTCTGTCAGGTATGTTTTTTATTCTGTTTGAAACAAATTGCCTTCTGGGGTTCTTTACCTCTGACTCAGTCGCTGCATATGTATATATACAGAAATGAATCACAGATTCATAGTTGGAAGGGACACCAAGGGTCATCTAGTTCAACCCCTGGCAATGCAAGAATCTCGAATGAGCTGCATTTCAGTAAAATATACCAGCTTGATGGAGTTGGCAGAATCTGGGCATTCAATGGCATAAAAATAAATATAGCAACTTTTCCATTTTCTAAGTACTCTGCCCTGATTTGTAGTACCTTCAAAGTCAGAGGGTAAAATAAAAATAACCCACCCAGCATCATGAATTATGTAAGAAAACATCCTGTTCTTGATTACTATGGCAAAGTGTTCACAAACTGTGACCAAGCTCTGGCTATGGTGCTAAAAGGAATCTTTATACAGATAGGCTTTTGTCCAGAAAAGCACTTAAGTCAATCAGTCTGACTCATGATGTAGCTCCATGTTTTCCCAGCTTTTGATACCTGACTGTGAACCTCATACACACCTATCTTGAAGTAACTCTCATTGAGCTCAGTTCCTGAGTAGACATGCATAAGATTGTGTTGTACACTTTTTTCTGGATTAAAATTGGCAACAAACTCCACTTTTACACCAGAGAAAAACAAATCACTTCACTGACCAAACACCTATTTAAATAAAAATGTTTTTACTTGACAATAGAAGACTATCAAGAAGGGAGCTAGCATTGCAAAGTTTAGTAGGGAGTTCCAAAATCTGGTTGCAACCACTAAGAAGGCTCTTGCTTGAATTGTTCACCAGGACATATAACATCAATCTTGGCATGACTGCACAGGCTGCCAATTTGTTTCTGGCCCAATGCAAAGACCTATAAAGCCTTAAACAGCTCAGGACCACAATACCTCAATGATTGTCTCTGTATGAGCCAAGCTGGCATCTGCAATAATCATCTGAAGCCCTTTTTTGTGTGCCTCCTCCACAGCGGTTTGGTGGGTGGCAATATAGGAACAAGCCTTTTTTGCAGTGGCTTCCTTCATTTGTGGAATGCTCACCTGGAGGCTCACCTGGGGCCTTCATTACATATCGTTAGGCACCAGGTGAAAACATTTCTCTTCAACCAGGCGTTCGGCTGACTAACATACTATGGCTTTAAAATGTGTTTGTGGGAGAGGGGATCTTGGTTTGTTTTTGTTTTATTATGTATTTTGTGTTCTCATTTAGTATTTTTCTGTTGTCAACCAACCTGGGATCTTCAGATGAAGGGCAGTTGACTAATTAATTAATTAATTAATAACAATAGGATTGCCTGTTAAGGCAATAGGAAAATCTTCAAGACCTATCAGGAAACCATTTGAATCTATCAGTCTCTTGAGGGGGATCACCCAAAAGCTCTGCTGCATTGAGATCATCATCATTCCATCCAACACAAACCAAACTAAAGCAGATCAAGAGTGTGCCCTGCTGAGTGAGTGGGGTCAGAAACTACTTGGGGCATATCCATGGTTGCCATATAAACCATGAAATCCTGAGACATTCCTGACAGGGCAGTTTGCACATGTCCTGGGGAACACCACCAAGACCACCCCGGATAGCTCAGGAATGAAAACTGCTAGGCAGCATGATGGACAGTACAGTCATACCTCTAGTTGTGTTAGGTTCAGGTTGCGGGTTTTCGGGTTGCAAACGCGACAAGCCCAGAAGTACATACTTCCGGGTTTCACAGCACATGCACGTGCAGAAGTGTTCTGCGCACTTTGCGCATGTGCGCTCTATTGCATCACGTGCACGTGCAGAAATGGCGCTCTATTTATGGACTTTTCGGGGTGCGAAAGGCACCCCGGAACGGATCGTGTCCATAAGTAGAGGTACCACTGTACACCGACAGGCTCCCTATTCTTGTTCTGATGCAAATGCTGACCTCAGCATAGGTATGGCTACCTTGGACAGCTCCCTGCAGGTCTTAGGCTAAATACTGTACATGGTACTGCATAAGAACAGAGCTCAGATGTTACAATAGCAGTTGCTCTGGGACTTGTATAGGAGCTTGAGCTCTGCCTCAGTAGCCAGATCCAGCTCCGCTGAGAGGTGCCTCTTCATTTAAAGGGCTCCGGCCTTCTCAGCCAGATGTTTTCTCAGATGGAGCAGGGAAGATTTATGTTGCAGTGGTGTTCAGGGATGAAGCTGGAGTCAGAGGACGTAATTGGGCTGGAGGGGAACTGGCCCTTTGGTTTCTTCTTGCAGAAGTGCTTCCAGTAGATTAGGAGCTTCTCAGCCTGACCACAATAGCAATTCCCTCTCCCAGTTCTGAATTCTCTGAAGAAGGGGAATCTGACACCAGGGTCATGACAATTCTGTTCTGGGCACCCACTGTCAGGAAAGCACAGAAGAAGAAAAGAAGAAGAAGAAGAAGAAGAAGAAGAAGAAGAAGAGGAGGAGGAGGAGTAGTAGTTTGGATTTGATATCCTGCTTTATCACTACCCTAGGGAGTCTCAAAGCAGCTAACAATCTCCTTCCCCTTCCTCCTCCACAACAAACACTCTGTGAGGTGAGTGGGGCTGAGAGACTTCAGAGAAGTGTGACGAGCCCAAGGTCACCCAGCAGCTGCATGTGGAGGAGCGGGGAGGTGAACCCGGTTCACCAGATTATGAGTCTACCACTCTTAACCACTATACCACACAAAAGGAAGACTGCTGGATGTGGGTCATTGGTCAGGGCAATAAAATCACAGTAGCCTACTGCAATGCAGAAAGAGCTATTAAGCTCTCTGCCTTGCTTACCAGGTTCTGGCAGGCTCTTGCAAGATCTCAGATGGCCCCACAAGAAAGCTGTATGCCTTGCTGGGGTGTGTGTGTGTGTTAAGACCTGTTTGGCGTGCCAGCTCTGGAAGGTAAGATTGCTTGTGTGTGTGTGGTTCTGGGGGCAGTTTTGACTATACTTGATTTCAACTTTACACACCACCCCCAGAACATAACCCCTGTGTGAGATGAGAGTGATCTGTAGTGTGACTCTGTCCTATAATTGCTAAGCAGACACTCCCACTTCAGAAGCAATATGTTTCTGAATACCAGACCTTGGGGGGAAAGGGTTTGCTGCTTTCAGTCCTTCATTTTCTTGCTTGTGAGCTTTCCCAGTAGCATTTGGCTGGCTGTTGCTGGAAACAAGAGACTCTTCTAATGTTTTTAACTACTGCCAGCTAGCTGCATAATAAAGACATGACTCCATTTCTGCCATGCTGAAGGGCCCTTGTGGGCAACGCTTGAGCTGTGCTACATGCTCTTGTCACACATTTTTTCACATGGAGATGTATTCTGTCAGATTGCTAATGTTGTGTCAAGTGAATTGCCTTAAAAAAATCTAATATGGAAATGTATTGTTGTAGAAACATATTTAAATGCCTGAAAGACAGCAAAGGAAGTATCATTTCCCCCACTGAGTTTGTATCAAATTGCATTGTTTTGATGAATTTGAGAGGGTTTTTGTGCTTTATTTACAGTATGTGCTACTTTATAGCGATTGCAATTTTGTTATTTTTAAATGCCATTATTGTGAGCTGCTTTGAGCTCAATATTTATTGTTGAAGAAGCAGAATACAAACATTAAATCAGAAAAAAAAATGACAAAGCATGACCTCTGCATTGGCTCTGACTGCTTTAGTAATCACTAAGGCTGTCTTGCTTATGACACTGGCCTTGCAATGTTTTGTGTGTTTTAAAGATTTATATTCCACCATACCTTCAAGAAGCTCAGGACAGCTCTTCCTCTGCCCAGCATTATATCCTCACAGTCACTCTGTAAAATGGGCCAGGACACTCAGAGACAGTGACTGGTTTAAGGTCACCCAGTGAGCTTCATGACTGATTGGGGATTTGAATCTGAGTCACCCCACCCTAACACTAGTATAACTACTGCACCACATTGACTCACCAATTTGGTTCACTCTACTCAGTTCAGATTCAGATATGCTGATCTAATGTACCAAAAAATTGAGCCCATCACCTTCTATTTTCCTTCTTGTATTAATTTTTTTATCCAGCTGTATTGTGTCCTGTATAAGGTTACCATCCACTGACAACTTTCCGTCTTGCATCAGGCTGTCAACATGTACCAAGGCAGGATTCTCTTTTCTGATGTGTATATGACAATCATATGTATGCATTTCATTCTATGCATACATAGTGTGTACATGCTGGTCAGTGATGGCCAAATTATTGGCACTTCTGCCTGTGACTCTATGCTTTATTGCCATTTCAGCAAAACATAGGTTAATACATGATAAATTGTGTGAGTATCTGGCCAGAAAAATGCCCCAGGAATCATGTCAATCAGAAATGGAAAAGCTCCTGCAGTGCAAAGGTTTGCTTAATTTACTCTCTTGAGTATTGTTTCTGCTGTGGATATGACAGAATATGGAAGGGTGCAATACGTATATGATTGACACGCACTTCAGTACCCATTTTCCCTTAGCAGCACTCAAGACATTTACTAAAATCAGCATGAGCTGATTGTTTCCTGTAGTGGGAAAATGCACTATACATTACTTTGCAGGTTATACATAGACATCCATTTTTATCTTTTAATATCACAGTATTACGCAGTGGTAGGATGTTGACTATGTTGTGTGAGCATTAGATTGAAGAGGGAAAAGCAAAGGCAGCGCTTGGTGTGTGTTCCTTTTGTTGTTGACGGGATACTTTCCTGAAAAAGCAACACTATTTTCGTCTGCTAACCGAAATGAAGGTAACCATTACATTGAAAGCTATTACCAGTTTTGTTTAAAGGATTTTTGTGGTGGGTTTTTCAAACAAGGTGTCTGTGTAATTTTAACCCCATTCAGGCGTTCTCTGCATGCAGAACCTTTGCATGGGGAAGAGGGACAGTGAGGTTGAACTGCTGGCATGATTCCCAGCACCCTGCTTTCTGGTTACTCATGTCTTGGTACAAACATTTGCATAGGGGAAAGCAAGGACCTCTGTACCTTTGGAATCCTTAGCAGCACTCAAGACATTTACTAAAATCAGCATGAGCTGATTGTTTCCTGTAGTGGGAAAATGCACTATACATTACTTTGCAGGTTATACATAGACATACCACAAGGGCCATCGAGTCCAACCCCCTGCCAAGCAGGAAACACCATCAGAGCACTCCTGACATATGGTTGTCAAGCCTCTGCTTAAAGACCTCCAAAGAAGGAGACTCCACCACACTCCTTGGCAGCAAATTCCAGCAAATTCCACTGTTGAACAGCTCTTACTGTCAGGAAGTTCTTCCTAATGTTTAGGTGGAATCTTCTTTCTTGTAGTTTGGATCCATTGCTCTTTGTCCGCTTCTCTGGAGCAGCAGAAAACAACCTTTCTCCCTCCTCTATGTGACATCCTTTTATATATTTGAACATGGCTATCATATCTTTTTTTTTTTTTAAAAAAAGATATTTATTCGAAATTTCAAAAAGAGAAAAAAATACAAGAAAAAACAAAAATACAACAACAAAACAACAAAAAACAGAAAAAAGAATAACAAAAAAAATACAAATACAAATTACATCCTTTCATTTACCTATTTCTTGGACCTCCTCACACCTCCCTTTTTGTATCCTATCTTAATTCATTATTTCAGCAAATTCTTCCCATACTTCACAATTTTTATTTAAATAATTTGTCTTAACAATCTGTCTCTCTCTTTTTTTCCCCGTTAACTCAACATATCCTTTCCAACTTTTGCTATATTCTGTTATTCAATTTACCGTTGATTTCTTTAACCTTGTCTTACCTTAAGAACCATAAAATTTCAAAATTTAAACCATATTTATGCATACCTCCTTCAAACCTTTCTACTAAAGCCAATTAATTCCTTTCCAACATATTCTGATATTTCATTAGTATCACACTAATTCCAAAAAGAAAATATATAAAAAGAAATTCTCTTCTAATTAAATCCAACGTCCCTTCTTCCTGGTTTTGGGTTATGCAGGATTAAACGGTCAAAGTCCCCCCCCCCTTTTCTCCTGCTGTCAAGGGGGTTTTGTTGGTTATAAATGCAGGAAATTTCAATCTTTGGATCAATTTTCCAGGCTATTTAGCTTGCAAAATCTTTACTTCAGTCTATTTACAAAAAGCGGAAGGCAGACTTCCTGTTTAGACCTTCCCGCTTCGTTGCCTAATTCATAAATTTCATAAGTTTCTTAGTCAAATCTTCCGTTTTTACTCACGGGTACTTGTTTTAGAGTACAATTGTCACCAGGAAAAAGTCAGCGCTCTCTGGCGATGGCTGTGCGGCTTCCCTCCGTGAAAGTAGCAGTCAGTTCGCAGAACCGCGCTGCTCACCCCACTCTGCTCCGGAGCCCCAAAAAAGGGGTTTCCCCGCGAGTGGGGGAGGCGCTCTTGGTGCTCTGCCGAACCCCATGTTCCCAGGCTTCTCCGCCTGGGATTTCTAGCGGGTCCCCACCTTCGCCGCGGTGGGAAGACCCAGTTTCCAGGGAGCCAGTTCCTCCAATCGGAGGAACTCCGCCATTCGCCGATGGTGCTAACCCGGAATCATATCACCCCTTAACCTCCTCTTCTCCAGGCTAAACATGCCCAGCTCCCTTGGCCGTTCCTCATAAGGCATCGTTTCCAGGCCTTTGACCATTTTGGTTGCCCTCCTCTGGACATGTTCCAGTTTGTCAGTGTCCTTCTTGAACTGTGGTGCCCAGAACTGGACACAGTACTCCAGGTGAGGTCTGACCAGAGCAGAATACAGTGGCACTATTACTTCCCTTGATCTAGATGCTATACTCCTATTGATGCAGCCCAGAATTGCATTGGCTTTTTTAGCTGCCGCTTCACACTGTTGGCTCATGTCAAGTTTGTGGTCAACCAAGACGCCTAGATCCTTTTTACATGTACTGCTCTCAAGCCAGGTGTCACCCATCTTGTATTTGTGCCTCTCATTTTTTTTGCCCAAGTGCAATACTTTACATTTCTCCCTGTTAAAGTTCATCTTGTTTGTTTTGGCCCAGTTCTCTAATCTGTCAAGGTCGTTTTGAAGTGTGATCCTGTCCTCTGGGGTGTTAGCCACCCCTCCCAGTTTGGTGTCATCTGCAAATTTGATCAGGATGCCCTTGAGTCCATCATCCAAGTCGTTGATAAAGATGTTGAATAAGACCGGGCCCAAGACAGAACCCTGTGGCACCCCACTAGTCACTCTTCTCCAGGATGAAGAGGAACCATTGATGAGCACCCTTTGGGTTTGGTCAGTCAGCCAGTTACAAATCCACTGAGTGGTAGCATAGTCAAGACCGCATTTTACCAGCTTCTTTACAAGAATATCATGGGGCACCTTGTCAAATGCCTTGCTGAAATCAAGGTAGGCTACATCCACTGCGTTCCCTTCATCTACCAGGGTTGTAATTCTGTCAAAAAATGAGATCAGGTTAGTCTGACATGACTTATTTTTCAGAAATCCATGCTGACTATTGGTGATCACAGCATTCCTTTCTAGGTGCTCACAGACTGTTTGCTTAATGATCTGCTCCAGAATCTTCCCTGGTATTGATGTCAGACTGACTGGGCGGTAATTATTTGGGTCCTCTCTTTTCCCCTTTTTGAAAATAGGGACAACATTTGCTCTCCTCCAGTCTGCCAGGACTTCGCCTGTTCTCCAGGACTTCTCAAAGATGACTGCCAGTGGTTCTGAGATCACATCTGCCAGTTCTTTTAATACTCTTGGATGCAGCTCATCTGGCCCTGGAGACTTGAATACATCTAAACTAGCCAAGTATTCTTGTACTATCTCCTTAGTTATTCTGGGCTGTGTTTCCTCTGCTGAATCATTTGCTCCAAATTCTTCAGGTTGGGCATTGTTTTCTTTATCGGAGAAGACTGAGGCAAAGAAGGCATTGAGGAGTTCAGCCCTTTCTGTGTCCCCTGTTTGCATTTCACCATCTTCTCCTCTGAGTGACCCCACTGTTTCTTTCTTCTTCCTTTTGCTACGAACATACCCATAAAAGCCTTTTTTGTTGCTTTTAACCTCTCTAGCAAGCCTGAGTTCATTCTGTGCTTTAGCTTTTCTGACTTTGTGTCTACACGTGCTGGCTATTTGTTTGAATTCCTCTTTGGTGGTTTCCCCCCTTTTCCATTTTTTGTACACATCCTTTTTAAATCTTAACTCAGTTAAAAGTTCTTTAAATAGCCACCCTGGCTTCTTTAGGCACCTTCCATGTTTCCGTCTCATTGGTATTGCCTGAAGTTGTGCTTTTACTATCTCCCTCTTAACAAACTCCCAGCCATCATGAACTCCCTTTCCTTTTAGTATTACTGTCCATGGGATCTCACCCAGCACTTCCCTAAGTTTTATGAAGTCGGCTTTCTTAAAGTCAAGAAATTGAGTCCTAGTATGCTTGGCTGCTCCTTTCCGCATATAGTAAACTTCAGAAGAGCATGATCAATCGCGCCTAATATCCTTCCACTTCTAGCCCACTAACCAGGTCATCAACATTGGTTAGGACCAGATCTAAAATGGCTGTTCCTCTTGTTGCTACTCCCACTTTCTGGACAACGAAGTTGTCTGCAAGGCCAGTGAGGAATCTGTTTGACCTTATGCTCTTGGCTGAGTTTGACATCCAGCAAATATCCGGGTAATTGAAGTCCCCCATTACTACTATCTCCCTTCCTTTTGCATGCTTGGCCATCTGTTCCAGGAAGGCATCATCTATGTCCTCCGTTTGGCTTGGGGATCTATAGTAAACTCCCACAATGAGGTCTCTGTTATTCTTCTCTCCCTTAATTTTGACCCATACGCTCTCACTTTGGCTTTGAGGTTCTAAATCTTGGATCTCTTCACAGGTATACACATCCCTGACATATAACGCCACTCCTCCTCCTTTCTTGTCTGGTCTGTTTTTCTGAAATAGATTGTATCCCTCCATTATTACATTCCAATCGTGGGACTTATCCCACCATAATAGATGCCTATTATGTCATATTTAGTTTGCTGTACTAAGAGCTCAAGCTCATCTTGTTTATTTCCCATGCTTTGCGCATTAGTGTAAAGACATTGAAGTCCATTAATCATTCCCCCATGTCTCTTATTTAAGGATTTTTTCCTCCCACCACTAGGTCTGCGTGCTGTTTGCTCCATTTGGTCTATGACATTTGGATGATCATCTTCATCAATTGATAGACTCCTACCTTCAGGAGCACTGTTTCCCTCCCCCACATTAGTCAGTTTAAAGCCCTCCTGATAAGGTTTCTGAGAATTTTGGCAAAAACATTCCTCCCAACCGTTGTGAGGTGCAGCCCATCGCTTGCCAGAAGTCCATCTTCAAGAAACTGCAGTCCGTGATCTAAGAATCCAAACCGTTCCTGTTTACACCATTTGCGAAGCCAGCTGTTCACTTCCACTATTTTTCCCTCACTCCCTGGGCCACGTCGTTCAACTGGGAGGACAGATGAGATGACAATTTGTGCATTTAATTGCTTCAATTTCCTGCCCAGAGCCTCATAGTCTCTTTTGATCTTCTGGAGGCTATTGCTTGCAGTGTCATTGGTTCCCACATGAACCAAGAGGAAGGGGTATTTGTCAGTGGGTTTTATGATTCCTTGCAGTCATTCAGTTACATCTTGGATCTTAGCCCCGGGGAGACAGCACACCTCCCGAGACATCTTGTCAGGCCCACAGATCACTGCTTCTGTTCCCCTCAGTAGGGAATCCCCTATCACCACTACACGCCTCCTCTTAGGTTTGGTCGGGGTTCTTCCATGAGCTGTCCGTTCCAAGGTCGCCTGCACATTCCCTGAGAACTGACTTTGCTGCTTGTCTTCATATACCTGATCGACTGTAATGAGGGAGAGATCCTCAAATGGAGTCTGTTCTTCGTCTTTCATGCTAGGGGAGAGGACTTCAAAGCGATTGTGTATTTCTAAACAATCAGAGCGAACCCTGGGCCTCCTACTTCTTTGAGTCACGTTTCTCCATATAAAGTTGCTCAAACATAGGTCCCCCTTTGCAGATGCCTACATAAGAACATAAGAAAAGCCTGCTGGAGCAGGCTAATGGTCAATATAGTCCAGCATTCTGTTCTCACAGTGGGCAATGATCAATACATAAACATTCAGGGGACCATGCCAGTGGCATGCAGATCCTTTGCATGGGGAAAGAATATATGCTGTGAGCTGCCTAGAGTGGCTGGGGAAACCTCATTGATTATGATGATGATGCAGGGGAACCAGGGCAGGGAGTTCAATCCTCCTGCTTTCTTCTCTGCTCATGTGTAGAAAACACCTGACTACTATTATGACTGAACCAGCTAGCTCAGTAAACAGTGTAAAAGTAGGCGAATGTAGTGGTTAGAGTGGCAGTCTAGGCCTGGGGAGACACAGGCTTAGATACCCACACAACTATGATGGTCACTAAGTGGCCATCTCTCAGACAAACCTACAAACATAAAAGTGGGGGCATCTTTAACACCTTGAAGGGAATGTCAGATATAAATTCAAGAATAAACATAATAAATAAAGAATGATAGAGGAGGCAGTCCCAGAGCTTTGGTGCTACTGTTGAAAAGGCCTTGCCTGTGTGCACACACACATACTCTTTCTCTCTCAGACACCACTGCCTCTAAGGGAGATCTTAAAACATGAATAGATTTATATGTGCATATGCAAGAACGTTATCCATTATGTCATGGAGCAACACATAATTCCCCACCACCACCACAGGAAAGCTGGGAGCAGTTGTCCTGCTCATGGACAAAATGCAGATAATGGGCTCGAGCTACAGTCAAAAAGACTGAACCTGGCCTTAGGACTGCAGCTGAAGTAGTAGAAGAGGAAACTGCTCAGGGGTGTGGTGGAATCTTCATTTTTATTTTTGATTAAGGTTGGGCAAGAGTTTGGTTGGATTTGGTAAGGTGGGCTAAGTCCTCAAAGCCACACACCATCCCAGCCACACCTGTCATGCTTTGCAGCCTCCTTAAGCATTAAGTGTTTCTGCATGGCTTAAATGTATGTGTCCTTGAACTTGGATAATTCTTGCTTGCCTGGCGAGAGAAGAAGAAGAAGATAAAGATAAAGACAAAGACGAAGAAGAGGAGGAGTTTGGATTTGATATCCCGCTTTATCACTACCCGAAGGAGTCTCAAAGCGGCTAACAATCTCATTTCCCTTCCTCCAACAAACACTCTGTGAGGTGAGTGGGGCTGAGAGACTTCAAAGAAGTGTGACTGGCCCAAGGTCACCCAGCAGCTGCATGTGGAGGAGCAGGGAATCAAATCTGGTTCACCAGATTACGAGTCCACTGCTCTTAACCACTACACCACACTGGCTGGGTGTGTGAGTAAATTAACGTGTTGCTCTGCCCACTTTTGCTTCTGTCATCACTCACCACCAAACTGTGGCCTCTAAAAGTTGCCTGGAAGGAAACACAACCCTTGGAATGACCTCACTCTTTACCCCCAAATCATACATCACCTGTAACTTGTGATAACACTTAATGCATCTGATGATGTGGAATGTAGTCCACCAAAGCTTCTGTCAAAATGAAAATAAATATGTTATGCTCTAAGGTTCCAGAATGTTATTCATTCTTTATCTACTTTATTGAAACTCTCAGCTGTGGAATCTGGTTTGTGTGATTCCCTCAGCCCTACTTTCTTGGCTATTTTCCTGAGCAAATTATGCTGCTCTCTGAATATTTGCGCTCTCTCTCTCTCTCTCTCTCTCTCTCTCTCTCTCTCTCCCCCCCCCCCAAATAAATAGGAGGTTATGGTTTTAAATTTGCAGCTAAACAATGAGGGCAAAATTACATGTTGCAATTACTTTAAAAGCATATTTACATTTGTTTGTCTGTGCAAAGAGGGAAAACCCCCCTGATATGGATCAGCATCATGGCATGAGTGGAGGGAATATTAACCCTTTCTCCCCCACCCTAATGTCTGAATGACACCCATTACTCCACCCTAGCTCAACTGCTGCCATACCTCAACAGGAATAAGAATACCAACCCCCCAGTACATTTATCAAAAATCTCTGTTAAAAATTCATGAATGCATTTTGAACCAAGAGACCCACGTTGTTGAAAACAGAAGGAATGTGATTAGACTGAATGCAATCACCCTTTTAAGATGTAGCCCTGCTATTAGGGAAACTGATATGCTTAGTAACAGTAACAGAAAACAAGTTCCCTGTAATGACTACATTAGAAATTAAAATAGGAAAACTGCTTCAAAAACAGCATCCGTAATCAAAGAATGACTGTGCAGTAGTGTTTCAAGAGTCACATGCAAATGTTGTAACTGGGAACCAGGATGAGGAGGGATGCAGTGATTTGTCTCAATTAGTGAATAAGTCTGAATTCATGAAATGTGTATTTTTCTACAAAATGCAAGGGGGACACCTGGTGACAGAATGAAGTAATGCCACCAAGAAGAACAAGAAGCATGATTCAAACTGCAGCATGTAACTGAATGAGAAAAACTGAGAAGAACTATGTCACAATAAATCCGTTAGTGTTTGAGTTACCATATGACACTCTGTATTGTTATCCTAGGCCCTACTGGGCTGAAGGAGCCACTGACTGCAGCCAACACCAAAGCAGCCATGTTGGGCCAAAAATGATGACAATTATACAAGGATAGGCAAGATGGTGCCCTTCAGATGTTGACTGAATCAGGGATGATGGAAACTGTAGTTCAGCAACTTCTGGGGAGCACCCTGTTGGCTGGCCCTGCTAATGGATTTGTATAGCTCTGTGCCACTTTGTGCAAGCCGAGTGGAACTTTGCTGCATCACAGTGCCAGTGAAGAGAAACCTTTATGCATTCATTCATTCAATTTATTTCCCACCCCTCCTCCTGAAGGATCCCATCTCCATCATTTGCATCTTGTTGATAAGAACCAGATGGTAACATTAAAGAAAGCGCCATGGGTAATAAAATGCAAAAGAGAGTGACAACAGTGGCCCAGCAAATGTTGACTCATAGCATTACTGGAGAAAATGCTGCAATATGTCAAGGTGACCTGAGTAAAGAACTGCCAAAAAGCAGCAGTCCCAGTTGCACTTTCCCCTAGTTAGAATATGGATAACCATAATCTACATCTTATGCGGATTCACCTATGTACATAATTAAATTGAAGTACTGTACATATAAAAGATGTCCACTGACTCATTCTTCCCCATTTCATTCCTATCTAACTGTCCATGCACTCACATCTAGCTGAAAGCAACAGAATCCTAGCCTCAGATTAACTATTTATTCAAAAAAAATTAGGAAATTTATACATTGGAATATTCTAGGAAATATTTCAATGGTTTTGTAGAAGAAGGAATTTCAGATGTAGACCGTCATGCCAAGTACATGTTGTGGCATTTGCCCACTCATTATGGAGATGTCATACTGGTGGAGAGGGAGAAAGGGTTAATAGGCTGACCAGTAACAAAGCCCAGAGGCGGAGCCTAACTGTGTTTAAGGCTCAACACAGGGGTTTTGGCAGTTAGTTTGGTTGGTTTCTTGTGGGTGGGAGGCATAGGAGTCAGAGTGAGTTAGAGGCAGAGGGGAGACAGAGAGGGTGAATCGGATTACAGTGTTTCAAAGTATTTAAAACTTGTTTGTGTTCACAATAAACTGGGATCTTTGTTAATACGTTACAACCTGAGTCTGAATGTGGTGCAGGGTCAACAGTGACTGGGGCCCTGGGGCAAACACCACACATGGGGGAGGGGACAGGTAGAAGTCCACTGGCTCTCTAGGTTGCCTAATTTTGAGGAGGTGTTAATCTGCAGTAGTGGTACTGTGTCTAGCCAATGTTTCACTCTGCTTACAAGCTGTGCTAGTGGCATAGGCAGTAAGAGATCTGAGCCCACTTAAAAGCACCCTGGAGTCTTACATGCATTGGTTTAAAAGCAAAGCAAATTCTTTGGTTGACTGAGCCCATCTGGCAAGAACAGAAAAGGTTCAGAGATCATAAGCATAAGTTTCCATGGATTTCTGCCTACCTTTTGGTTTCAAGGGTGAAATGGGGAGGGGAGGGGAGGGGTGGGGCAGGGTAGTCACATTACATTTTGGCTCAAAACTGGAATAAATGAAGGTAGAAAACAGGTTGCCTAGGTAACCAGTGATCCAAAGATGATTTCATACTAGATAGAAATGGGGCTCAAATCCTTCTTAATGCTGGTATTGTACTGTTCTAGTTTTCAATCTATGTGCATATTGCAAGGTAATACAAGCTGGTAAGAAACAGATAAGCTAAAACTCTTGCTTGCCGTTTCCTTCTATGAAAACATGTTCTGTACTTTCCAGGCATTTAATCAAAAATCTGCCTACAACAAGCATTTGCTTTCATCAGTCGTTTCAGGAGTACAAAATACACTTGAGAACTTCTCTTTTAAAAGTACTCTGGCCTACTTTCATTCAGATTTTAAATGTGCAGTCAACAGAGAGGAAATAGTGAACAATTGCACAGAAAGATGGATGGTGACAAGCTCTCAAAACGGGTTTAAATAGTTCTGGTGAGCTGAAGCTGGTTTATGTAGTCAGTGTGAAGCTTCTTTTAGATTTAGTTTGCAACAAAGATACGGGATAAGTTATATCCAGTGTGTTATGTGGAGAATCTCTCATTGTGTGACAGGGAACCACACACTTCTGCCTGTTGCCTTGTGTTTCGCCTCACTGCAGTTTGTTTCTGTGACATCCACATTTTCCCTAACTGGCTATTCTGCATTTATATACTACAAGGAAACTTAGGTACAACAAACAGAGGAGAAAACTCTGTGCATCACTTGCTTCCCTGAGAAGGGCCATGATCTCTTCTTTAATCTGGAGCATGCACATTTCATCACAGGAGAGATGCACAAGCAACCCTATCACATGTTCCAGGAAGCAATGGACTTCCCAATGCATTCTTTAATTTGTTCCTGTAGTGCTAAGCCTGCTGTTTTGGCTGCGTTCTCTCTCTTTCCATTCCATACTAAAATGGTAACTCTAAATTGGTTACAGTCATAGAAGCAATTGAGATCTATAATGTGTCTTGGATTTATGATCCAAATTAATGTTATTTCATATTAACTTACAGCAGAAGAAAGATGGCAATCTTCTTTGAAGATCAAATGGATAATGAGGAATGCATGTAATCCTTCTTTGAGGATGGTTGGCTTCCCAGGACTTTCGGGAGTTGTGATCTAGCTTAAAAACTTATGAATAACTCTTTAACAGCAACTGCTAAGGAAATCTTATTGATCGATTCTAATTACAAAGCACACAGTTACAGCTTCAAAAATAAATGTGATTGCATAAAGCTTTGGGGTTAATTGTTACAGTATCAATGATTAGGAAAAGTATACAGTACTTGTAGACTAGACAGCTACAGTGGCTTTTGCGGCAACTGAATTTCTTGTTTAGTGTTTGCTGAATTCATCATAATTTTTACAAGCTGCTGAGAAGGGTGAAATAACTTTTATATATGATATACCTGCTGGCTAACATAAAATACAAAGATCATATACCCTCTCTCTACTTTGCTCAATCTCCAGCCTCATGAAGAGTTCTGGAGAACTTGAAAGCTTGCGCATAACTTTGTAAAGTGTTGGTTGATCCAAGGCAGACATAGCCAATGTGAACACTCAAAGTTGTTGAACTACAACTCCCATCAGTTCCAGCTAGCACAGCCAATGGGCAGGGGTGATGTGAGTTGTAGCCCAGTAGCATCTGATGGGCACAACATTGGTTACACCTGTACTAAGGTATTACTTTACAATGGATTTTAGAATTTCTTATGAGGCAGCGTTCAAGTAATATATCTATCTGTATTTGTATTTATTACTTCACTGCCCAAGAAAAAAGAAAGCTATACTCTGCATGTAGTTTGCCAAAGGTATGAGGAAAAAAACATGGCATGAATAATTCAGTGAGATCAAAATAACTTACTTGCTGCAAAATAGAATAACAGAATCATAGAATCATAGAAAAGGGTGAGTTTCCAGCTGCCAACACTTGGGAGGCAAACTGTTTCAAGCTGTTCCCAAATTTTTACTAACTTATGCTCCTCCCTATCCCGAACTGGAATAAGCTATGGCCTTCCAGATGTTACTGGACTCGATTCCATTATCTCTGATCATTTACTATGCTGGGCCTTGCTGATGGGACTTTGAGACCAACAACAGCTGGATGACTCCTCCCCTAGAAAGTCCACATTGTGCATCATATACATCATTGCTGCTATGTAATAAATCTGCAAATAGAACTGCAATGTGGGAATTGTTCTATGGGATTCTTTATGTGAAAAAACAATGGGCTGCAATAATAATGATAATTGAAGACACAACTCCTCTGCATGTACGGATTCAATAGTCCTGATGAATTAAAAGCCATGACTCATCTCCCATGTGCTTGTCTCATTCAAAAAGATGCTATTTTTAGTAGTGGCCCATACTGTATCTGCTCACAAGTGGAATCCAGCTCACAACTCTTTACTTTCAAACCTAGATGTTCTAGTAAAAGCTGCATACTATTTGGTCATTTCACTTAGGAATCACATGGCTTTGCTACCTTGATGTTGGTCAGCTAAGCTGGAACATCATTTCTGTGCCAGAATAATGTCCAGCATGGCAACCCTACAATGCCTTGTATTGTGGCATTATGCTGATGCAGCAGCTGTTGGAAACAAACAGCTAGCACATAAAAATAAATAAATTAAAAAACCTACTACAGTAGACAAAAGCTAGTTCTGAAAAGTTCTCTCTGACACAGTGAGCTCTTGTTTTCCTGGCATGCCCATTTCACAAACAGCTCTCCATCTAAAACTAAGTGCTATGGTTCCTATGTGAGAATTGTGACATGCCATTATTATTATTATTAAAATTAAGACCCTGGTTATTTGTTTTCACTATAGACACCCACCCGAACATTCAAATTATGCTGCATTGGCCAGCTATTCATGGAAAATCAATTCCCCTCTGTATCTTAGCTGAGGAGGTAATTTATGTATTAAAATAAATAAAATTCCAAATCACTGAATTGGAGGCAACAAGATCCAACCTATGCATTTTGCTATAAAGTACAGTGGTACCTCAGTTTACAAACTTAATCCATTCCTGAAGTCTGTTCTTAAACTGTAACTGTTCTTAAACCGAGGTGCACTTTCCCTAATGAGGCCTCCTACCGCTGGTGCCCTTCCACCGTTCAGCTTCCATTCTTAGACCGAGGTAAAGTTCACAAACCGGGACACTATTCCTGGTTTTGTGGGGTTCGTAAACCGAATCGTTCTTAAACAGGACTGTTCTTAAACCAAGGTACCACTGTATAATTGTCTGTGGTAAGATGTCTTGATTGAATTGATGTTCCTTTCCAAGAATGAATAGGATGACAACTGTGACACTTAATAGGGTGACATTTAAAGCAGTACCATACCTATTTAAGGAATCACAGCTTCTCCCAAAGAATCCTGGGAACTGTAAAGGGACTGAGTGTTGTTAGGAGGTCTCTATTCCCCTCACAGAGCTATAATTCCCAGCCTAATTTAACAACCAATCCTTCTTCCCAAGTGTCTCCTAACAACTCTCACAGTTCCCAGGATTCATTGGGGCAAACCATGACTGTTTAACATAGGTGCCAATTCCATGGGGCCCTGGGTGCCTGAGCACCCACAAAATTCCCCATGAAGGGCCCAGGCACCCACAAATTTTGATGCCAGGGCCATGCATACTGCATGGCACCCAGAGTTGTGGGTACATTGCTGGGTACATTGCTGCTTTAAAAGTTTAGTCCACATGGGGCCTAGGTTGGTTCCTTCTGTCTCCCTGAGTTGTCATCTATTAGCAGCCCTCCAACCTGGTTACAGAAAAGGGAGAGGTGGGACAGCGTCTTCATCTTCCCTTTTATATCATGCCTTTCAGCCAGCAAACCTGTGGACAGGGACTGCCTTGCTTTTTAATTTGCATACAGCATCTAGAATATACTTTCTAAGTGAACAAAAAAAAGGTGACACCTTCAGCATCCCATCCAGCCTCTATTAAAATACACCACCTCAGATGGACTGAGGACACATGCAGGACAAATGTCCTCTCTGTGTTTAGCAGAAAAAGAAACAAACTGACAAGAAAAACATTAAGGAATTAGGCTAATGCAAACAATGACAAAAGCTTTAAAAGTCAACCTTCTTTTCATAGCATTTCCATCTTCAGCCTGCAGCTAGTTCTCCCTCTTGCAGATCAGCTCCCTCTGTATGGCATGCAATGACAGTAATTTCAAGAGATTGTAGCTGAAGCTGCAACTCAACCATTAGTTTTACAGGCACTCTTCAGAAACACAAGTCTTTGAACTGGGTTTCTGTAGCTCAAAGATTCAGGCTAATGATAGTTATTTCAGACAAGGGCATATTGGTGACTCTCCAAACGGCCAGTTACTCTCTTCCACACCAATCACAAACAAGTTTGTAATTTGAATGAGTGGAGAATAATTGGGTCCTGCAGCAAACATGTTACTTTTAAATACACAAAATAAGATTATTTTTCTAAACCAGTATCTCATTAGTCGGGTGAATCTATGCTAATTGCAATACATTTATATTCATTTCAGCTTCTACACATTGTCAGTGCTAAATGTTTCAGCAGAAATGGATGGAAAGTCTATATTGCTATCAGTAACAAGCTCACTTATAAAATATACTTTCTTGTGCACCACATGTGCCTTCTCAGGGTGTTTATGATAGCACTAGAAGCATTGTAGCGAATTATCACTGCATTGCCTGGGACCGAGGAGCCTTATGCTGAGTCCAAGTCAGGCGGGGTTGCTTACAGCTTTCCTGGTAGGAAAAGGAATTCTCAAGGAGAGAACACTTTCTCTAGAAGCTCCCAGCCCCCAAACAGGCAGCTCCACAAACACTGGAGGCGGGAAAAGGAAGTACATATGCACCAAAGCCCAACCCTCAGATGCTGGCTGCCCCAGATGAGGAAACTTCACTGTAAATCCTCTTGGCCCAGTTTATTATTGGTGGGTGAAACTACACACTAAATGTAAAGGCGCATTTTGCCACGGTGTGCATTTTTCTTTCACAATAATGGACATGGGAGGGGCCTCAATGAAGAGCAAGCTACTAGTTGTTGTTTTCCTGTTCAATTTTTT
Source organism: Podarcis erhardii (assembly GCF_964252035.2). NCBI lineage: Eukaryota > Metazoa > Chordata > Lepidosauria > Squamata > Lacertidae > Podarcis > Podarcis erhardii. The sequence continues at coordinate 61,186,845 of NC_138508.1, forward strand.
AGATTGAACAAGAGATTGATTTTAGATTAAGGAAAACATAGGACATTCATAGTAAATATAACAGAAGTTGTACTAGACAGATATATTTTGTACCTAGTAAAAAAGGTAAAAGTACCCCTGACTGTTAGGTCCAGTCGCGGACGACTCTGGGGTTGCGGCGCTCATCTTGCTCTATAGGCCGAGTGAGCCGGCGTACAGCTCATGTGGCCAGCATGACTAAGCCGCTTCTGATAAACCAGAGCAGTGCACAGAAACGCCATTTACCTTCCCGCCAGAGCTCCCAGCACCTATTTATCTACTTGCGCTTTGATGTGCTTTCGAACTGCTAGGTGGGCAGGAGCTGGGACTGAACAATGGTCGCTCACCCCTTCATGGGGATTCGAACCGCCGACCTTCTGATCCCTATACTTTGCTTTAGTGTAATCTGGAATCAGAGGAGACTCTTGAGAGTCCCATGGACTGCAAGAAGAACAAACCTATCCATTCTTAAGAAAATCAGCCCTGAGTGCTCCCTGGAAGGACAGATCCTGAAGCTGAGACTCCAATACTTTGGCCACCTCATGAGAAAACTCCCTGGGAAAGACCCTGATGTTGGGAAAGATGGAGGGCACAAGGAGAAGGGGACGACAGAGGATGAGATGGTTGGACAGTGTTCTCAAAGCTACTAACATGAGCTTGACCAAACTGTGGGAGGCGGTGGAAGACAGAAGTGCCTGGCGTGCTCTGGTCCATGGGGTCACGAAGAGTCGGACACGACTAAACAACTAAACAACAACAATCTGGAACCAACAGTCTTAACAGTCTTCAAGCATATCCTGCAATATTGTATTTTTCAGTTTTAGGGTGCTTATTTTAAAGGGAAGACCAAGTAGGCTGATTATGGTATGAGCTTTTATAGCAGCAGAACATTTAAAAAGTTGGTCAAGTGTAAAGTGAACTTAAGCCTTCCTATTTGAGGGAAACAATGAAATACTTAAAAGGAGATGGTGTATTTTAAACTCAAATATACCAAACTTGTTCCCCAAACATGATTTAAAACATGTTGTTTTAAATCTCCTTGGAGTACAAATGCAACCCACAACTCCAAAGACCACCACTGAGATTTTAGTGGGAGTGTTGACCAGTTACATTGCCTACAGATTACACTTCCTGAGTTTTGAAAGCTGTAAACACAAGAGTTCAAGACAGCCCACAGAAAGCATTTGTTTCCACATCATTCCACAGTCAAGCATACACACATTCAACACTCACCTTTATGGAAGCAACTTGGGGCAGGGGGATAGTGTGCAGGACATGCAGGGCAGTGTGTGTGATGATCCCAGTCATTTAAAATAATTGTGTATAAGGATGCTAGGGAACTACAATGTGGTATTGCATCTGATGTGAAACCTGAAGATTGGCACTGAAATCCCTGCTAGATAGGCCAGGGCAGGAAGAGAGAGAAAACCACCTACTCCAAACTCCCTAAAGGAAGGGGCAGGAATAATTGTAACGTCAACGTGCCCTATGCTTCATCAAAACATTTCTTGTTCCCCAACGCTAAGAAATATATTCCAAATTTGTTTTACATTTTATTCCGGCCTTACAAGATGTACACAACTGAATCTGATAACCAATTCAATGAAAATGAACTTATTATGACTGGTTCAAGGTCCTGAAGTAATTTGGAATTAACTGACGGTTATTTTCCACTACGTACATCCATTTCCTTTAAATAAGCTCTTTGGCCTCTGGGAAGGTGATAACAAGTAATGTTAACCTATTACTCCGGTCTTGGCAATGACTCAGTGACGGTCCTGTGGAATTCTCAAGTTAGGCAAAGATGAATGTATACTCCAGGGAAAAATTAGCAGTGGTATTTCATTTTGAACAACACTTAAAAACAAAGTAACTTAACATTACATACTGCAGCAAGCTTTGATAATCTTTTGGACTTTTATTAGTGTTCAGTGCCAATATATCAAAACTTGTTCATAACCTTTTGTTCCAGACCATAAAAAAGCAAGGATGTGACAGAACCATTCTGCTCTGAGTAAAATACCAAGGCACCAAGAATTTAAAAATAGCTTTATTGCATACCAGGATCCCACCCCCCAAATGTTTTTAAAATAGCATTAATTTAAATGTAAACCATATTAAAAAAATATTTAATACTGCAATAAAATTGGGGTTATTTACATGCACTGAACAAGTTGTCACCAGAGTCAGGATAACTGTTATGGACAACACATGGCTTCCGCATTCTTACTTCTTTTATAACATAGAAGTATTAAGAACTTCACAAGATAATGGCATTGTTATACTCCAGGTGCAAAATATATCACATTGCCTATTATTAATGCAAAATAGACACATCCAAAACTTTTATACCCGAGGTTATGTGTTATATTATCTACTGCGAGGCAACAACCATTTAAAAATAGTTAACCATATTTTGAAAAAATAAACATTCTGTATAAATCATCATGTTAGTTGGATTAATACGTGATCAATTCAGGAACAGCAACACATAAAAATCAAGCTAATAGGAAGCCTCACTTTTATAGGTTATATAATTGGAACCACCGCAACAGAGGACTAAATTTATACATGAGATGAGGAAAATCTGAGATTCAGCAGAAACTGGGGAGCTTCTCTTAGTGTGTATCATGCGTGCGTTCCTTGATCAGCAGCAACAGAAAGGCCAACAATAGAAGTAATCTTAACAATAGATTTGCCCATCCCAAGTGATTTCTGTAAGTCAGATATGAGGCACTTTATCACAGGAATGATTCACTCTGGCTGTGCATCAAGGTGTTTTGAGGTAAAGTAAAAACAGAAGCATCTAGAGAGGCATATTATTAGGAACTTCCATCTGTAAAGGTGCACAGAAGGAAACAGTCTGGCCTTGAAGGCTGTGCAGTCTCATTGCATTTATCTTTAGCAGATATTAAAACGAGCCCTTTAGCAGCAGACACTGGAGATTTTCCCATCACAATGCACTAATTTAAAGTCAAGGGAAGCAAAGCTAAATGTCTTGCTGGAGAATACAAGCACTATCTATTTGCCACCCAGTTCACAAAGCTGCCTTTGCTGCACTACAAGTTTAACTGCTTGCTATGATTTCAAAAGCTTTTTGGGGTAACCGGGGTGTGTGAGTGACATCTGACCAAGATTATACTAATAAATGCCTTGTTAACAGAGATATGGGATGGTTTTCCAGCAGAAAAAGGCAGGACTGACTGGAGGTATTTTCATACCCGAAGCAGAAAGGTAAAATTATCCCCCCACCATGGTGGTTACTGCTGCCAAAAAGCAATGCATCTTGCTGGAACCCAAAAAGGGATAGACACAGGCCCCTTCTTGCTCTGGAACAATGCTTCTGAAAAATACACACAGACACGAAGGGCCGCTTCTTGATTCTGCACTCACATTACCACTGTGGCTCAGAATCCAGAGTCCCAAAACTGGGGAAATGGGTGCAAACACAAAATGGGAACACACAGGGAAGCAAGAAAGCAGATATAGTAGCCAGGAAAGAAAATAGGGTGTGGGGAGGAGAATGTGCACATGGGCCTACAGCTAATCACCCCATTTTTATTCTACTTAGTACACTTGGCATAGCCACAATGATCGGTGACCTCAAGTTTAAGACCATATGCACCTTGCGAGTTGGATCTAGACTTAAGACTCATTGAAGTCAGTGGAACTTCAGTCACAGCTGAGTCCCATTGATTCCACTGGCTCTGCTTCAAGCACAACTATGCTTGGATCCAACCCATTGTCAATAGAACACCTCCCACCAACATGGAAGCTGAAGAGAGTTATGTGGGAGGGGGGAAAAACCATGATTCTATTTTCTAACAGGTTCAACATTTTAAGCTTTCTTCCACTCATACGATATGCTAAATCCAAATCTGAAAGTGTGCCTATACGGTTTTAACTTGAAGAATACATGAACCAGTCATTCCCAAAATATGTGTTAGCGCAAACTACTGTGACAGTGAGAGAATCACAAGTGTGCTGAGAGAAATAAGTTGCTAAAAGTGTTCCTTTGAGACAGTGGGCATGTCTTCTTGCCAATGACCCTATGTGAGAGGCAAGTAATTTGGCCTTGGTTCTGTGCTGGGGGTGCGGTTTTGATCACTCTGCTGCTCTTGTGTAAAACACACTGCTCTTGGGTCTCTGCGTAATATTTGTTTAATAACAATGACTGAATGATCCAAATAACACCCATAATGCAGAAATGAAGTAGAGGTACCTGCCTTCAGAAGAGATTACTTTCTGGGCAAATCTATGCGAATCACCGCTATAGAATGCCTTCAATTTCAGCTTAGGAAAACGGGGGGCCAAGTATGAGAAAGGTTGCCAGAGTCACTCTTGTCTGGTTAGCCAGACTGAAATGCTTTAGGGCAGCACTGCACAATCATCTGCCCATCAGATGTCTTCGACAACAACTCCCACCAGCCCCAGCCAGCCTGGTCAATTGTCAGTGATGATGGAACTTGTAATATGAAACACCTGGAGGACACCAGGTTACCCGGGGGGGGGGTGAATCACCCTCTTCTTACCTTCATGCACTGTTGTAGTTCGCCATGAATGGCTCAAAACAATTGGTTTTAAGAGATAAATATGTACATGCAAGGGTCCCCACCTTCACATTTCTCACTCATTTTCCTACTCTCCCCCCCAAAAAAAATGAGAAATAAGAGCTGCTATTAAAAAGGGGGGGGGAACCCTTTGGGCAAAGAGAAGCAGCACTTTCTCAGCACTGCTTTTGGAATAAAGTTTCTGGTTTATAGATTGCTGGTGATTTAAGCATCACCTCTTATCTGCTTTTAAAAGCCAGCATGCATAAACAAGAAACCAGTCAGATCTTAACAGCATCTCTTTGAAGTGAAAAAGCACAGGCGGCTCAGAATTGAGTATTATAACTAAAAAAACAATAGGCCATTTCATAGTGTGTAAAATATGAAATGAATACAAACGTGGAACAATTCATTGAACTGCAACCAAATACTGATAAGGTATACTCCCACAGGTCATGGGATAATTAGTACACTGGGCTCTCAAATCTAACACACTTCCCACAGAAAGTAGGAAAGAGAGAGCTTCTGTACAGGGCATATCAAATCTTATGTCAATCTCAGAAAAAGCTCCCTTCCCCTGTAATCTATTGTCTCTTAACCTTTACTCTCGCAGATAGGTTGTTATAGCTGCACTGAAGACAGGAACAAAATTAATTACTATCAGCATGTGTTTCTAGATTGCATAATTGGAAAAATATATGTAGTACTATACTCCACCTCAGGAGCAGAGGCCTCTTTTTTTTTTTTTTTTGCTGGAACCTACAATTAATCAGTAGTTTACCACATTTCTCACAACTGTACTAAGTGTTATTTGTCAAAACGTTTCAATCTTACCTAGGGCAATGTGCTCTCTTTGGCAGAGGCAGCTATCACCATTTATGCCAGCTGGCTTAACTGGTTTCTGTTGGGTGTGGCTTATAAAGCACAACAAGCAAAAGGACAAAAATTATTGACATTTTTTGGTTTTAGATTCGTGTGTGTGTGTATGTGTGTACCTTTGTGGTTAGGGAGTCCTTTAGGTCTGCTGCAAGATCACTTCCAGCAATATAGAAAGACAGAAATTGCACCTCTGGAAGTTATGCACAACCGTATCAAAGACTGCATTGTTTCCAGGGCTGGGGGAATATGTGGAACAAAACTAATATGGGACAGGGAAGAGGAAGTGGTGTTAGCATTACCAGTCTTTAAAATGTATAATTAAGCTGCAATAAAGTGCTAAAAAAGTATTACGCTTCCCTCCTCATCCCCTTTAAAAGAATGGGCCCAGAATTCTCGCTGCTTCATTTAGTGGTAACAGGAGTTACTGAAATGCTATTCACAATGTCTTCATATTGAGGTGGTGGATCCGAGTGATTTGCCGCTTCCTTTCTCCTCGGGCCATTTGCACCAGCCACTTCCTCATACGATGGCGGTGGGTCGTAATTTGACAGCCTGATTGATATTGAGTCTGAACGTCCGTCTGTGTAGCTCAGATATCCTGGAGAGTGTCCATTGCCTTCAAACATTTCTTCCTGGGGGGAATGAAGAATGCTGAGTGGCTGAGGAAGTGGACTGCTTCCATCTGCAACAGTTCTGTCACCTGTGACTTCTCTGGTTCTGCTATGGGCATATGTGGAACGTCTATGCATTTTCTTTCTGAACAGGCATCTCCATGTGATAAATATGATAAGAATAACGAAAAAGCCAATGATTAATGGAATCACAAGGTAAAATGGATACCAGTTATGTCCTCCATTGATTTCTCCATTGAGCCTCTTCGTGTAGTCCTTCCAGAACTCCATCTGAAAACATGACAGAAGAAAATAGGTTTTCTGAGAGGTCCCTCCCCTATTTCTGATTGGAGAAATGAGAAGTTTTATGGCTGCACAAAAATACTGCTCCAGGAGTCAGCAAACAAGTATTCTGGCAGGTTTCCATATATGACCTCTTATCAACCAATTTTCATTTCAGTTCCATTAGATGCTCTTTTAACACTTGTGCACACATTTAAGAGTAATTATTTTCCTTTCTCATAATTGCAGGGAGAAGAGGTAGAAAAAAAGACACTGTTTATTATATTGAGATAAAACAGCAAAATATCTCCCCCATTACATTACTTTGCGGCATAGCACGGCTTATAAGAGCATAAGGACAATATCGAGCCCAGCATCCTGTTCTCCCAGTGGCCAACCAGAGGCCTGTGGGAAATCAGGGAGAATAACATGAACACAAGAGCACCATCTCCTCCCATGGTTTCCAGCACTGTTGCCTCCAACTGTGGAGAGAGAGCACAGACATTGTGACGAGTAGCCATTGGTAGCCCTCTCCTTCAGAGACAAAATGTTCTGTGGAGGCTGGTCCATGGCAGCAAATGGGGCACTCCCCTACCAGCCCCAGCCTGCCTCAAACTGCCTGTCCTACCTGCCTTCTTACTAACAACCAATCCAAGGGACGGGGTGCAGTGGGTAGGCGGGACATTGGCTGTCAGTTTCCTCCTCCTTGGTTTGTTTCTCTGGTACGATTCAGCAGGGAGGATGGGGACAAAACCGTAATCAATTTGTCTGTCACTGGCTCTGATTCTACCTACTGTTGGCCTCTTGAGTTTCTACCCTACCTGGCCCAATGAGCACCAGCCACCACTAAATGTTTGCGAATACTGGGCAGTTTGGCACAGTATAGCAGTTCCCCCTCTCAGCTTGGGCAGCCACTTGTAACATTCAAATTTCAATTTATGGCTCAAATGGCTCCACTTTCTATTGCCAGAATATGAATCCAACAGTGAGTGAAATTATCTGAGAAACTAGGTTACAGAGATGTCACAAACTTATAGCTTATTCAGAAATTAGTCCTGAGTTCACTTGTAAGTATACCATGGGCCAGGCTGTAATAATAGCCAGCATTCAACTTTTACTCAGAGTAAATCCACTGAATTTAATGGACCCAACCAAGTAAAACTTAGCTGAACACCACTCAATGATTCCATTAAACCAAGTGCATGAGATAAGAAAGATGGAGGCAAGAGTGTCTAGTAATCCAGGTTCTCTTTCTTCTTGCTTTCAATTTGCTGCAGTTTTGAACTAACTTCTCATTCAGAGATTAAAGAAAGTTTTGTGTTCATTATGTCGAAAAGAAATATAAACCAATCAGTATCATTAAAAAGAAAGTTAACCCAGGAAGCATACCTTTACAACTGCATAGATAACTTACCGTCTTCTCATCATTTTCGAAAGCTTCCCTTGCCTCTTCTCTATTACAAATTTCTTCAAAGCATTCGCGTTCAATGTTTCCTTGCTTTAATTCCTCCAAAAACCCATTAGCCCGTGGATATCTTTTCAGGACAGAATTGGCTTTAGTCTCTGAGATGAACACTGCAAAAAAAACAACAAAAAAACAGAGGTCAGTGGCAATTTAAAACAGAAACATTAGGTTTTATTTATTTTATTTAATTCAGGATAATTCTTTTTCTAAGGCAAGAATATGTAAACTTATTTCTAAATAAAGCACGTCTGTCTAGTGATTATAGAATTATCATTTTTAACTGTCCCAAGCACAAGGGCCTGGAGCAGTTAACAACATTTCAAAGGGTACCAAGCCAGGTGAAAAGAACATTCAATGCATTTTAAGTGTCAACCTCATCTCATCCCTGTAAGATTTGAACATGTTTGAACTGTCAGCACAGAAACAATGCAGCTTCCGAGGCTGGAATATAATAGCAGAAGAAGGGATGATAAATGATTTGTGGCTTTTACAGATCAAGTCAAAACCCAAGTTTTTAAATACACATCTTGTAGTGCCCAGATTCAAGGTTCGTTCAGCTGCCACAAGTCCTCTGCATGTGCCAGATGACCATGAGCTCTTATTGAGCTTTTAAGGTTAGGCCAAACCTGCTGTGTATGATCTGATTTGTGGAAGCCTACTCAGTGCCCCTAATGGATATGCAGTTTAATCCAGGGATGGATTCTTGTGATTTCCCCACTACTTCACATGAGCCCTTTTGTGCTAGAGTTAATACTTGACTCCTGTCAGACAGTGACAATTCTTTATTGGGGTGGAGAAAAGGAAGGATCTAATAGCTGACATAACAGCAGATATAGGCATGGAAAGGAGACAATGCCCCTTGCTCCAACACACATACTCTGACACCAAAGATCCTGGCAGGGCATTACACACTCTTCCAAGTGAAAACACAAACTACTAGAACATGCACACAAACTTACCACCATCCATGTTTAGCATTGCTGTCTGGAGAGGTCAGCTGTAACATAAAAAAAGAAGGCACCCATTGTTAAATGTGAGGAACATCTCTTATTCGAAGACGTATATAAATATGATTAAATGTTGTCAAGTTGATGGCCAGCAAAGTTTGAAAAGAGAAGCAGCTTTGTTGTTCAACTCCAGTATCTCGTTTAGTAGCACTAAACACAAAAACTATATTTTTATTTAGAATAATTAATATAGTGATCATCATTAACAAAGACTGGAACGGGTAGAGAAGTTCTACTAGGTGCGTAAAGCACAGGAACTTTACACAAAGGTTAGGTAATGACCGTTTATTCCTTTCAAAACATGGGAAGCCTTTTTGTTTTCATGATTTTGAATACATGAACCACATTGGCAGGATGTAGACAACAGGAGTGCTAGGTCTGGATGGGGGTTGGGGTATTCAAATTCAACTTCTGCTCAACCATAGAGCTCATCAGCTTTTTAGAGGCTTTAAAGAGTGCTTCTCTTAATGTTTTAATTTTCCTTATTAGCAACTGTGGGCGTTTACTTTCTGGAGCATTAAAGATATAAATCTTGAACTAATTAATGGCCTTGGACAATACAATCTTCCAGTCTTATCCATCTCACATGGCTGCTTGGAGGACAGTAATCTGGTTTGTACACTGGAAATACTGCAGACTTGGGCTTAAATGAAAACCAGTTTCACAAAGCGCTGTTCCCATTCAAAGGAAGGCAAGAACGCACATGGCTCAGCATTGTGCGAAACACATGCCTTTCTCCCACATGAGATTTGTGAATATGGGAGCAGCCCATGAGCGAAGCTGAGGAATGCAGCTCAGTTTTTCCTGGTTGCGCTTTCACATGTTGCTCTCCAGAGAAGATCTAAGCATGCCCTTCACTATAGTGTAAACCAGTGTTTCCCAACCTTTTTTGGGCAAAGGCACACTTGTTTCATGAAAAAAATCTCGAGGCACACCACCATTAGAAAATGTTTAAAAAATTAACTCTGTGCCTATATTGACTATATATAAAGTAACTCTCTTTAATAGGAATCAAATAAACACAAAGAAAGTATTTTATAATTACTTTATTATGAAATAGTAAGTACCGTATTTTTCGTCCCATAGGACGCTCCGTCCCATAGGACGCACCTACTTTTTTGAGGGGGGAAATAAAGGAAAAATTTTTTCCCTTTATTTCCCCCCCAAAAAACCAGGTCGGGGAACAGTGGGATGGCGGTGCTGCGCCTCCCCGCTGTCCCCCGAGCTTGTGGGGCTGGCCCATGTCTGCCTGGCGCGAGGGGCGCTCTGCTTCAGGGCGCCCCGCGCGTCCGGCGGCAGGCTACAGTCCGCAGCATGGGGAACCCTCTGTTTCAGGGCGCCCCATGCGCCCCCCGGGTGCGCAAGGCTTGCCAACACGAGCGCGGAGCACGGGGCGTCCTCCGAAGGGCGCCCCGTGCTCCGCGCTGCCAGCTGCCGCCCGCAAGCCTTGCGCTCCTGGGGGGAGATCCCCCGGGTGCGCAAGGCTGGCCGACACCAGCGCGGAGCACGGGGCGTCCTCTGGAGGGCGCCCCGTGCTCCGCGCTGCAGGCTGCTGCCCGCAAGCCTTGCGCTCCCGGGGGGAGATCCCCCGGGTGCGCAAGGCTTGCGGACACCTGCGTGGAGCACGGGGCGTCCTCCGGAGGGCGCCCCGTGCTCCGCGCTGCAGGCTGCTGCCCGCAAGCCTTGCGCTCCCGGGGGGAGATCCCCCGGGTGCGCAAGGCTTGCGGACACCAGCGCGGAGCACGGGGCGTCCTCCGGAGGGCGCCCCGTGCTCCAGGCTGCTGCCCGCAAGCCTTGCGCTCCCGGGGGGAGATCCCCCGGGTGCGCAAGGCTTGCGGACACCAGCGCGGAGCACGGGGCGTCCTCCGGAGGGCGCCCCGTGCTCCGCGCTGCAGGCTGCTGCCCGCAAGCCTTGCGCTCCCGGGGGGAGATCCCCCGGGTGCGCAAGGCTTGCGGACACCAGCGCGGAGCACGGGGCGTCCTCCGGAGGGCGCCCCGTGCTCCGCGCTGCAGGCTGCTGCCCGCAAGCCTTGCGCTCCCGGGGGGAGATCCCCCGGGTGCGCAAGGCTTGCGGACACCAGCGCGGAGCACGGGGCGTCCTCCGGAGGGCGCCCCGTGCTCCGCGCTGCAGGCTGCTGCCCGCAAGCCTTGCGCTCCCGGGGGGAGATCCCCCGGGTGCGCAAGGCTTGCGGACACCAGCGCGGAGCACGGGGCGTCCTCCGGAGGGCGCCCCGTGCTCCGCGCTGCAGGCTGCTGCCCGCAAGCCTTGCGCTCCCGGGGGGAGATCCCCCGGGTGCGCAAGGCTTGCGGACACCTGCGCGGAGCACGGGGCGTCCTCCGGAGGGCGCCCCGTGCTCCGCGCTGCAGGCTGCTGCCCGCAAGCCTTGCGCTCCCGGGGGGAGATCCCCCGGGTGCGCAAGGCTTGCGGACACCAGCGCGGAGCACGGGGCGTCCTCCGGAGGGCGCCCCGTGCTCCGCGCTGCAGGCTGCTGCCCGCAAGCCTTGCGCTCCCGGGGGGAGATCCCCCGGGTGCGCAAGGCTTGCGGACACCAGCGCGGAGCACGGGGCGTCCTCCGGAGGGCGCCCCGTGCTCCGCGCTGCAGGCTGCTGCCCGCAAGCCTTGCGCTCCCGGGGGGAGATCCCCCGGGTGCGCAAGGCTTGCGGACACCTGCGCGGAGCACGGGGCGTCCTCCGGAGGGCGCCCCGTGCTCCGCGCTGCAGGCTGCTGCCCGCAAGCCTTGCGCTCCCGGGGGGAGATCCCCCGGGTGCGCAAGGCTTGCGGACACCAGCGCGGAGCACGGGGCGTCCTCCGGAGGGCGCCCCGTGCTCCGCGCTGCAGGCTGCTGCCCGCAAGCCTTGCGCTCCCGGGGGGAGATCCCCCGGGTGCGCAAGGCTTGCGGACACCAGCGCGGAGCACGGGGCGTCCTCCGGAGGGCGCCCCGTGCTCCGCGCTGCAGGCTGCTGCCCGCAAGCCTTGCGCTCCCTGCGTGGAGCACGGGGCGTCCGACTCGCCTCCCTCCCACGGCACACCAGCCGACGTCCCGCGGCACACTAGTGTGCCGCGGAACACCGGTTGGGAAACACTGGTGTAAACAAATATCTTGAAAAGAAGTAAATAAATAGTGTTCTTGAAGGTAATGAATTGCAATGCCGATACATAAATTTAGGGGATCTGTGGGTAATGAAACAGGCTAGACAGCATCTGGAGTGCATATGGCATACTGTGGTCTAGTGGTTAGAGCAGCCTCTCTCAACCAAAACTCCCATCATCCCTAGCTAGCAGGCTCAGTAGTCAGGGATGATGGGAGTTGTAGTCCAACAACATCTGGGGACCCTAAGGTTAAGAAAGGCTGGGTTAGAGTTTTAGACTAGGACCTGGGAGATCAGGGTTCAAATCCACACTTTAATTAATTGTTAAATCCCATCCAAATAAACCACCCATCAGAAGTACACCCCATTTTGTCAGGACTACATTTGTTTACTGGCTCTTATTCTCATTACTCATCCTAGAGAACTCTCTGCCTTGCTTAAACCAGCTTTTAAAAAGTTCAGCGTCATCAAGCATACAGACAACACCCAACTCCTCAGATGACCTCACTCAGCAGTTTCACACAGAAGTTAAAAAGAATGGGACACAGAATCGGAGCTTGTGGCATCTCGTGGCAGACATGCCTCAGGGCCAAACAGTTGTCCCTCAGTGCTCCCTTTTAGAAATCAGGCACACAGGTAGGAGCAGAACCACCTGAACATCATATGGTAAACGTGAAGAGTCTATCCAAAAGGATATTGTAGTCAATGACATCAAAAGCCACTCCCTGAAAGGTCCAGGACAATTAACAGGGCTGTACTCCTGGTATTGTTTTTTCCGGCATCAGGAGGCATAGGCTTTCTGAAACAGCAATAAAAGCAATTTCTAATGACAAACCCAGGTTTGAAGCTAGATTTAAATGAATCTATATTTAGTAAGCATTAGAAAACTATTTGACGACAACAAAAAGACCCTGTCTGCCCTTTTTATTGAAACAATGCATTTTAATTGGAATTTAAGGATACCTTAAAATGATACCTTGAAAGACCTACATTGCTCCCAGTACGTTTCTGAGCACAATTCAAAGTGTTGGTGCTGACCTTTAAAGCCCTAAATGGCCTTGGCCCAGTATACCTGAAGGAGCGTCTCCACCCCCATCGTTCTGCCCGGACACTGACGCCCAGCACCGAGGGCCTTCTGGCAGTTCCCTCCCTGCCAGAGATGAGGTTACAGGAAACCAGGAAGAGGGCCTTCTTGGTAGTGGCGCCTGCCCTGTGGAACGCCCTTCCATCAGATGTCAAATAAACAACTATCTGACGCTTAGAAGGCATCTGAAGGCAGCCCTGTTTAGGGAAGCTTTTAATGTTTGATGGACTATTGTATTTTAATATTTTGTTGGAAGCCACTCAGAGAGGCTGGGGAAACGCACCCAGATGGGTGGGGTATAAATTATTATCCACCTCCCTTTTTGGAGGAGTATTGAGTTTGGCCTGAAAAGCAGCAAGCGTCCTAAGTAATGCACATCTAGAACATGGAAATCCTCTATCTTCTTTTTAAAACCTGGACGCCACCCAATAGAATGAAGCAACAATTCACTGCAAGGAATTTCAGTACTGCACACCAACATAATAAAACTAGATAAATCACAATTAAACAAAAATCACAACCATCAATGTGACATTAAACTCCAGCAAAATCATGAGCAAAAATGCACATCTTTAACTGGCACAAGAAGTTCAACAGCACCGGTGCCAGCTGTATCTCAGAGAGGAAAGTATTCCAAAACTGGGATCCCACCAATGAGAAGGTAGTGCCCTGCACTACACTCAGCAAATTTTAGTTAATGGTGGTACTGGCAGGAGAGCATTATTTATTGTCATACATTGTGTATAAGCTTCTTTGTGTAAATCATTACTATTGAGTGTCTACAACATGGGTAGGCAAACTAAGGCCCGGGGGACAGATCCGGCCCAATCGCCTTCTCAATCTGGCCCATGGGCTGTCCAGGAATCAGTGTGTTTTTACATGAGTAGAATGTGTCCTTTTATTTAAAATGCATCTCTGGGTTATTTGTGGGGCATAGGAATTCGTTCACCTCCCCCCAAAAATATAGTCCAGGCCCCCACAAGGTCTAATAGCATTGTATTTACAATGCATCTCCCCACCCCTCAAGAGAGCTAGAATTCAAAAACCAGCCTTTCCCCCAAACTATACAGCAAATGCCAATGACAAGTTTCCCTATCTGATAAGGTACATGTTTTGTTTTTTTAAAAATCAATACAATAGAGTCGTTTTGTGCGTGTATACAAGACATGTGAGTTTTATGAAGCAACTTGTGGGTGTTTAGAGAACTGCATGAAATTATTGTGGTGTGCAGAGTATTCTGCAAAGCTTGCTCCTGGCTGGTTTGAGGGAGGGCAAATCCCACAAACACACACAGACATTCCTCTTAGTAGTCAACACTGAAAGGTGTTGCAAGTACTGCTGAGGAGGGAGAGATATGGCTAATCTAATCTTGGGAGTGACTGCAATGTGCGTATGGCATGGTTCAAGTCTCTTTTTCTTAGCCATATTTTTAGTCTACTCTTCATGCAAAGGTACAGACATGTGTAGAATAAAAAGCAGAATAAAAAATAACCAAGCAGCAGCAACAATAAAAATAGAATTCAATATAGCAATGTTACATGCCATACAAGGTTATGGTGCCAGATGAAAGTCGAAGAACCTAAGAGCCCTGCAGGACCAGGTCAAAGACCCACCTAGTCCAGCATCCAACCAGATGCTTATGGGACACTGGCAAGGAGATCCAGAACACAGCAACACTCTTGCCGCATTTGATTTCCAGCAACTGGTATTTGGAAGAATACTGCCTCTGACTGTGGAGGTAGAACATAGCCATCATTCATGACTAATAACCATTAATAACTTTATCCTCCATGAATAATTCTAATCCTCACTGAAAGCTACCCAAGTTGGTGACCATCCTGTGACAGTGAATCCCATAATTTAACGTGCTGCATACTCACTTTTCTCTGTCTGAGCTAACTGTCCTAGAAATGATATCACTCATATCTGAACCAAGGCACTAGGATATTTTAAAACATATTATACAACGGCCCCAATCCAAAGTTAGCCATACTATTGAATCCCACTGATAATTTGTCCAATGGAAATAGTCATAAGTAACTTCTTTTGACCTCAGCAATAGGGCTGGATTGTGGGTCAGATAATAGAACTCTGTATGCTACTCATTTATTAAATAGATATGTAAGTAAGTAAGTAAGTAAAAGGTTAGCAAAACACTTCCAGCACAATATGACGTTTTAGTAATGTACCTTCTGAGGTAAACAAGGAAATATTTATGGATAATGGCCGTTGGACTGCGGGGATAGGGCTTTCCCCAATGTCAGCATTGAATTTTATATTAGGAAATATTGTTATTTAGAATGTACCTTATAACAACATAACATTTGGAAGTGGAGCTTGAGGGTGTATGATTTTGAATAAGTTACAGATTTTATATTGTATGTGTCCGGACACATATCTGCACACAATCATATGCATTACTATGTAAACCTAATTCACTTGGGGGTTCTTGGGATGTCTTGTAGCCTAGATGCCCCATGAAGTTCCTACTTCATAAGGCAGTATGTACACATACAAGCCCATCTCCTGTATCTGACTGGGTGTGAACACAAAATGGGTAAAACGGCCAGAAATCTCGGACTACAAAAGTTGCAATCCTTTACCTACTTACTGAGAGCAAGCCCTGTTGAACTCAACTGATCTTATTTCAGAATATATGTGTATAGGATTGTACTGTAAAATACACAGCTATTATTCTATCATTGGAAATCTGGAGCTAAAAAGTTTCAAGCAGTGCAGGGCTAGGAAGCTTCTAAGCCTAGAGTCACTTTACATCATGGAAAAATGGCATTGCTTCAAAGCAGGAAAGTGCATGCATCATCTGCACTCTGCTGCTGTGGGAAATTCCTAATGCGTGCAGTGGCCACAACTGAGATGCAATTATGTCTGATGAGCTGCAACTCTGCCCACACAGCCCTGTGACATGTCACTCTTAGGTTTTGTCTGGGGAGGCTGTAATTCAGTGGTACAGCATCTGTCTTTCATGCAGAAAGTCTCAGGTTCAATCCGCAGCATCTCCAAGTGTCTTCTGAGAGAAACGTGCCTGAAATTCTGGAAAGCTGCTGGCATCGGTGTAGCTCATACTGAGCTAGATGGACCAATGAGTCTGACTCCTATAAGGAACGTTTCCTGTTTCCTGTGTCTTTCCCCGCACCATAATCATCATTATCATCTATACAACATGCAACACTATCAAGACCTTTACATGCCTGATGGGTCATCCTTTGCTACATTTGGAGCTAAAGAAATCGCTTTGAACTTTTGTTGAAACTGTCAAGTACAGGCTCACAGGACTACAAATATTGCTGCTCCTGCTAATTTACTAATGATTTCTTCTATGGCAGGCATTTGAAAATGTTTACTTGTTCACTTCTCCTAGGTCCAAGCATATTATCTGGTCTTTGCCAGGATGGTCCATTGATTTGACCCACTTTGTAGATAACTTAATTGTCATCTTCAGTTTTCCTATATCATTCAGTTCCTTTTAAACTTTACATATTAGTGCCACTGGAACCCTGAGATCCATGAATTACAGGAAGGCACCTAGTACTTCCTTGAGACTTATTATTTTAGTCTGTATTGGCATTCCATTGATTTTCCAGGTCTGTTTCTATTAAGGACTCTTTATGCCATTTTTAAAGTTAGTCATGACCCTTAGAACTTTCATTCACTGTTTCCCAAATATACATATGTGTGCTATTTCAAAAGTGTCTATGCTTTCTTAACTCGTTCCAGTAAAAATCAAACTGCTGAAATACTTAAAAACAACCTGCAAAATTCTAATACTCCTCAGGCAACAAAAGTCATTCTGGTCAACAATGCAAACTGCAAAAACAGCTTACTAAGCAAAACGTTAAAGCCATAGTCAGGAAGCAGAAGTTTCCTGTTTAAAAGCCATCCACTGGGCTTTGTGTTCAACAACTACCGTCTGTTGAAGCCAACCCCAGGATATTGATTGCTGATGCATTTGACAGATAGCAATTGTTGAACACAATTGCATTCTTTCCTTTATGTCTTACCAAGATAATCACTAGAGGCCCTCCTCCATGTGCATAGGGTAGAATACCCTGCCCAAGGAATTCTCCCCCTTTCAAATTGTATTTCACAGCAACCCTGCGGGGTAGGTTAAGCTAAGCTCAAGGTCACCCAGGTAACTTCAAGGCCAATGGAGGATTTGAACCCTGATCTCCCAGATCCTAGGCTAACACACTACCCACTACACCATGCGGGTTCTCAAATATTTGTGTGCTAGCATCTAAACAGTTGAGGATATTAACATGTGTTATCTATGCATTTTAAACCCCATTTCATGCTAAAATATATTCATAAGTAGGGTCAGCCTACTTATGTGTACTTCAAAACAGAAGGAGACTAAATACATGCACATATTTAATGCACATATTTAATGCACAGGTCTGTACTTGGGCCCTCACATTGCCAAATCAAAACATGTGAGATGTGTGCCATCACCAAACACACACTTCCAACACAGCCAGCAAAATTTGAAGTCTCAGACAAGAAACTTTAAAAAGAACATTTGGTTCTGCACTGCTAGCGCAAGCAGAGATATATTAGACACCAAGTAACCAAACACAGCCACTTGGCAGCGCACATGCTTTCTGCAGCATACTTTGAAGTACAATACCTTCTTTTTGTAAAAACCGCATGGCAGGTCAAAGATGCCTATGACACAGAAAGGGCTGTAGGAGGTCAAAGCTCACTGCAGAAAAACAAAGATAGTGCAGAGCAATTTCCTGATAAATTAAAAACGGGTGAGACTGGAAATCGAGTGCTTGATGCTGCGAAAGGCAGGGAGGTGGTGGGGGACATAAGGTTACATCGTGCAGAGAAGCCATTTCACAGGGAGGAAGCAGGCAGCTGCCTGTGATCGGAAAGCGAGGAGGACAGGCCATTCTCTCCCCCTTCCGATTCATGTCAAACGCTCTTTTGGAGTACTTGGAGCCAGCTCCCTTCTCGGGACGCAAATCTCAGAACTACTTTTGTCTTAAAGGAATTAGATCACTTGCTCCTAAAACTTCCCATCATCTCGGCTTCCGAAAACAAAAAATCCGAATCCGGCAATGGCGCCTCTCCAAAACTCGGGCTGCGACCCTCTGAAATAAGTCCTGCCGGGCACAAAACATCAGCCCACAACAAACCAAACTCCCTGCGCCCAGATCAACATCTGGCTGGCTGACACCCAGCCAGCCACCTACCAAGCAACTCCTGCGGCAGGCAGGCAGGAGACCTCCCCTTTCCAACAGCGAGGATCACCGGATACAGGAGAGGGGGCGCCCGGAGAGCTCCCCAAAGCAAACCCCGCTTTGTTATTGCCAGCAGCAGCAGCAGCAGCAGCAGCAGCACCCCCGCGGCCCCTACCCAGGGAAAAAGAGCAAGGCTCCGGGACTTCTCTGCCCAGCTCATCTCCCGCCGCCAGCTTCCCAGAGCCCTTCCCAGAGCCAAACAACTCCCTCACTTCCTCCCTCATCTTGCCCCCCGCCGTCGCCAGCGCCCTTCCTCCCCCCGCCAGGCGCCGGGAAGCGGCCCAGGAGCCACGAACCTCTCCGCGGCAGGAGCGCGCCGCAGCCTCCCTCCTCAACGCGCTGCACCTCCTTCCCTCCGGCAGCCTCGGAACCCTTCCCGGCGCTGCAGCGCTCCCAGTTCAGAAAGGCGCATCCAGCGCAGGCGCAACGCGCGCCTGACAACACCCCCGCGACGTTAGGGAAGCTGGGAAAAAAGGAGAGCGGCGCGCGGGGGCGGGGAGACCCTCGCCCCTCCTACGACAATGGCTCTCTAATCCCGTGTTGCTTCTTTGTGGGGTCACAGCCAATTCGCTGGAGGCGAAAGGCTGGATCTGTGCGTCCCAGCTACTTAGCCGGAACAATCCTTCTCAACCAAGAGAGGCAGGCCTTCCGTGGAGAAAGCAGTGGGTATGCCGAAGAAACGCCTGGCTTCCATATGCTGCTAACTTCGGCTTGCTCACTCCGATCTTGGCGCCGAAATGTCTGCTCCCATGGCTTAGCTCCCTAAACGGCGTGACCTGGCAAAGGAAACATACAGCATATCCCCCCCCCCGCCTTTAAATGTTAAGCCCGCGGGAACGTCCATATTCACCACCCACTTGAGGCATCCGCACCGAAACTTTTCTTGCTATGGGCCCGTTGCAGCTTTTTCTCTACTGCCCCATGGTGCACGGACACCAGACTTGGGAAAAGCAAGGAGGCTGTGCAGAAAACCTCTACCAGATTTGAAGGTTTCCTTCGACCTTATTTGTCGTGAGAAAAATAGCCCGCTGCGTATTGATTAGTGGACAGTTAATGATTGTGGGCCCCGCCCCCAGTAAATGAACAATAAATATACGATCGACAATGTATCCTTAAGCACACAAAAACATTTATTGTTTGTCACATACCAGGAAAACATTATTGAGGCACCTAACCATAAGCCTGCATTTTTATCAAGGCTTCTATATATTTCAATCAAGGCTTGTATTTAAAAATGAGCTTAAAAAGGATTTTCAAATGTTTCATGCCAGGCAGAGAAAACCTTGGCCATTCTCCTAAGACAAGAGGGCCCCATTGATTTATAGTAGAAAAACAATTCTCAAAGTCATAAAAAGGGAGAATTACATATGCTGCCCCAAGGCTGAAAAAACACTATTAAGAATGGGTAAGATAATACTAATGTGCCTCCCAGTAAAATGAGCCAGATCTTCTTTCTAAGGTTGAAAGGCCAGGAGCAAAAGGGAAAAACATTTAGCTGACAGAAAAAGAGAACATTTTTGAAAAGTCTCTTCTAAAGCTGTTTCTTAAACTGAGAGAGTTAAAAAGGTTAAAATGTGTTAAATGGTGGAAAGGCAACTGGCTTGGCAGAAGAAGAAGCTTCTTCCTATTTTATTTTGAGGCTGGAAAGGGGGGTGAAAGGGGGAGGTGTACACTGAAGAGGTTTCTTTTTAAAAAGCTGTGTTTTATTGAGTTCCTTCCTTTTTACTTTGAAAAGCTTTATTCTTTTAAGAGGCTACCTATGATAAATGTATGAAATATATTAGCTTAAATATATTGGCTTAAATGTAATTATGCAAAGGATTTAAGGAATGCTAGATTCTTATTTCATATGGTTGTAAGAGTTGTATTTATCCTGAAATTAAGTCAGCCACCAGCCTAGCCCCCCCCTGCCAGACAGAAGACGCCATCCAAGCAGTCTTGATATATAGTTGTCAGGCATTTTGTTTAGAAACATTAAATGAAGGAAATCTTTCAATGTTGATGTGAAACTCAAGATCCTTGACATCTGTTGAACATAAAAATGTAAGATTAACCATTTGTTTTAGAAGGCAATAGGGCAAGGAGGGCAAGAGGTGAGCTGGTAATTAAGATTCCATGTAAGATATATTATTACTTATATGTCATATATATAGCTCTTTGTCTCCCTTATAAGGGCAAGAAAGTGGGTGTATCTTTTGTGGGTGTATCTTTTGTGATTGGTTCTAGCAAACAGCCAATAGGAATTTCAACCAGGCTGATTGGACAGAGGCAGCCACAGGAGGAGCAAAGGGGGCTGGATTAAGGGAATATAAGTGCTGGCCAGAATGGCAGGAGGCCAGGCCAGAGCTTGGTAACCATGTACCATTGTGCCTCTTATTTATTTGTCTGACAAATAAATTACTATTTTAATTTCTCTATTGCTGCGTTGAATATTTCATTCCAGCTAAGCGTTAACCACAAGCAGGGTGCTACATTTTATGGTGCCCTGTGACTCGGATAAGTGGTCTGCTGGAACGCAGCCCCTTCGCCCTACTGGGCAGGGTACAAGAGAGAGGACAACTGCTTACCCAAAGCGCGCACTGGTAAATTTTTCCAGGGGGAACGCAGAAGACTCGTCTGTCTGATACCCTGCTCACTGGCGGCGACGGACCGGGGGAAACAGGGAACCAACCAAGGGTAAGTGCACAAAGGGATTTTTGGCCCTCCAATTAATTAGGAGGAAGAGAAGTCTTGATCAAACTTCTGCTTCTCAGTAAGGGGAAACTGAGTACGCTAGGTGGTTGGGTACATCAGATGGTGATCTGGTGTAGGGAAAGGGAAGGATTGGGAGGTAGAGTGTGGTGAAGTATCCAGCGCATTGTATGTGTGAGAAAGTACAGAGCAATCTGTAGCTGACCTGAGTGTGGAGTGGGCAGTACTTCGGTTCCTAGTAAGGCCGACTTCACTAGGCAAGGAAACCCACAAAGCGCGTCTGTGAGTGACTGAGTGGATACTTCACAGGGCCATACAATGGGAGTTGGGGGTTCAAAGGGGGAAAATACACATCTTGAGTGTATGTTAAATAATTTTAAGAAAGCCTTCTCAGGGGCATATGGTGTCAAAATGACGCCAGAGCGCTTGAGAACGTTATGTGAACTAGAATGGCCAAAACAAATTACTGGATGGCCATCCCAGGGAACCTTTGATATAAATTTAGTAAGCAAACTTTGGACTGATATCGCCAAAGAAACTGGAGGGTGCCCAGAACAATTTCCATATATAGATTCCTGGCTGAGCACATTAAATAAAAATCCTCCATGGATAAGGGAATGCAAAGTCAAACGATGCAAATTATTGGCTGTAAAAGCCGAAGCTAGGAAAGGAATCTTGCCAAATAAACTCAAACCCATTTTTGAGGGGCCAGAGGAAGAGGTGCTTCCACCTCCACCCTATGCTCCACATCGAAGGGAGCTTAATCCAAACACTCCACCAGTTGTAACCCCAAGGCAAGAAACTGGAATGAATAATGGGAGTGGAGTCACAGAGCTTGATTCCTTGATAGATTATGATAAATATCTTCAGGAGGCATTGGAGTCCTATAATAAAGCCCAAGCAGAAGTGGTTATTCCACCTGTGACTCCTAATAGACCTCCATCTACAGTCTCCTTTAGTGGAACAACTGATTGCCCACCCCAAACCCCTGTACATCCAAGTCCCAGAGAAATATTACAGAAGTTACAGGGAGACCTTGCTCGGTCAGCAAGCAATACAGCCAGGCGTATAAAGCTGCTAAAAGAACGCCTTGCGACAGATACCATCCCCTATGATTTGAGGCCCCTAGAGCAAAGTGAAGAGAAAGGTCACGTAGTAGCCCCTCTTAGAAGAGTATTTGATGCACTTGAGGAGCCTGCGCTGGTTAATGGGCAACCCGGACCACGGCCACCTCGAACTTCGACCCTGCAATATATTCCATTCACAACTACAGATCTGATGAATTGGAAAACACACACCCCATCTTTTGCAGAAAAACCTCAGGCTATGATGGACTTGGTGACTTCAATAGTAAATACTCATAGCCCTACTTGGACAGATTGTCGCCAGCTCCTGAATACTCTGTTCACCACTGAGGAAAGGAGAGACATAATTGAAAAGGCACAGATATATTTGCGTGAGCAGGCCAGAGGGGGAAATATTTATAATATTGACCGTCATCTCCAAGATAACTTTCCCTTGGAAGATCCTAATTGGGATCCAAACAATGCAATTCACCTGGCCAGACTCACCACCTACCGCCAGACACTTGTGCAAGGTATCCGCAGGGCATGCCAGAAGCCCACTAATATGTCTAAAGTCTCAGAAGTAGAACAGAAACCAAATGAGAGTCCGGGAGACTTTTTAGAGAGGCTGCAAGAAGCCTATCGTATATGGACTCCTTTTGACCCTGAAGCCCCTGAAAACAGTAGAATGATTACTGCTACATTTGTGGCCCAGTGCGCTTCTGACATTCGTAAGAAAATTCAGAAATCAGAAGGATGGGAAGGGATGCTGATGAGCCAAATTATGGCCATTGCACGCCGAGTTTATCGGAATAGGGATGAGGCTGAGAAGCAAGAGAAGAAGAAGTGGCAGAAGGAAAAGATGGTAATGCTAGCCACAGCAGTGAAGCAAGACCACCGCCCCTTAAATGGAGGGCGAGGGCGAGGAAGGAATCCACCACTGGGAAGGAATCAATGTGCAAATTGCAAGAAGGAGGGTCATTGGAAGCGGGAGTGTCCTGAACCCTTGAGGTTGGAGACTTAAGTTGTCACCTTTTGAGCTCCTGTATGGGAGACCGCCCTCCTTTGTTCAGGATATTCCAGCTGACCTTAAACAAATAGGAGACCATGTGACACAGGAACAAGTGCAATCTCTCTCCCGTGTTTTTGTTTCTCTTAACAGGTGGGCCCTCGAGCGCACGCCGTGCAGCATTGCCGAGCCGATTCATCAGTTCCAGGCTGGCGATAGCGTATGGGTGAAAGAGTGGAAACGTGATCCACTTGCACCTAAGTGGCGTGGACCTTACACCGTCTTGCTCTCTACTCCAACAGCGGTGAAGGTAGCTGAGGTGACCCCCTGGATTCATCACTCTCGTTTGAAGAAGTCTGAAGGCAGTTGGACGTGCAAAGGTGACCCCTCTAATCCTTTAAAACTAACTCTCTCCAAAAACCCCTGTATCTAGCCCTACCGGGAACGGGCTAGGTCACGGGCAACATTTGACGACCGGCCTGCTGCAGCCACAACCTGGAAGCTGGCTGACCTGCGCACGCCTGAAGCTTGAGGAGCGTCTGAACCAGCGACTGTGAACGGAAAGATTCTCTAATACAATTGATTGACTGCCCCCCCCTTGTGGAACAATTATCAGAGATATTACTCATTGGGGATCCTCGGGATATATGTTTTGGTCTTGGTGGTTCCCCATTTCTGTCACTGGGGGAATTATATTGGGGCTAATAATTATTTGCTATCACAATAAGGTAATCTTTTGTGGAAGGAATGCATATACTAGATATCAACATGATTTTATTAATCCTGATCCCTTGGGAAGGGGAAGGGTCCTTGAATCTGACCAAATTGGCTAAATATGGATTCAGCCATGACCACAATATGTGGGTAGGTTTAGCTGAAATGGTAGCTAATGTTGCAAATAGGACCAATTGCCTTGTTTGCTCTCTTGGGCCAGATGATTCAGAGGGAGGTATGCCCTTATTACCGATACCATTAGATGCTATTGGTATGGTAAGCGAAATGCCACACCAAACTGAAATACAGAATTTCCCCGGATGGAACTCAACTAAACCATTACGAGTTATACCTGTACAAGGGGAATTCTGTGTACATAAATCATCAGATGCAGCTGATTCTCCCATGATAGGCTCTTCTCATTGTCACTATACTTGGGATTATAAGAAGAATAGTCATACCTGGGCACACGGTACTACCTATCGAACTCGGAATACCTTGCCCTGTGCACCTCCTTTTATTCATGCATGGAAAGTGGTGTGGAACATAACTGTGACAGAAAAAGGCAATCTAACATACTGCACTGTGAACTCTCTACCCCTTTTGGTATTTCGCCTTCTGTACTCCCCGTACCAAAAACCTCAGACCCGATGGTTGTGGTGGATATGTGGAGAATGGGCATACAAGAAACTCCCTTCCAAATGGAGTGGGACTTGTTTCTTGGGTTGGGTATTACCACCAATGTGGATTATGCCCACTAGTTCGGCCAGGCGAACACGAAGGAATGCTGATATTTCTCATATAGCAGGAGGAAGTACCCAAAGTTGGAGCGGTACTGATGATTGGCCGCCAGAGCGCATTATAGCCTATTATGATCCTGCCTCCTGGAATCCTGGTGAGCTCATACAAGGGGCACGGGATCCTATTTATAATCTAAACAGAATAATTCGATTGCAAGCAGTAGTGGAACTTGTAACCAATGCAACGGCCCAGAGTTTGAGACTTATTGCACAACAGTTGGATGAAAGTAGAGCCGCCATTTTGCAGCTGAAAATGGGAATGGATTATGTACTTGCCAGGCAGGGAGGCCTATGTGGAGTCTTGAATTTGACAGGGAATGCCTGTTGCTTTAACATTTCTGATAATGGTGAGGCAATCCGTGTGTTGGCCACAAAGATGGAGAATATAGCACATGTCCCAGTACAAACATGGGAAGGATGGGATATGGGATGGCTCACCAATTGGTTACCTAATGTCACAGGACTCAAAGGGATACTATTGTCTTGCTTGTTTTTCTTGACAGTAGTAGTATTGGTTTTATGTATGATGCCATGTATCATTTCATGTTTTAGAAGTACAATTAGCAAGATGGTTTCAAATGAAACTCTACCTCATATCATGGCCCTATACAGAGCTTTACCTCAGGAATATGATGAAGGTCAAGCTATCAAGGACACTTGGGATGAAGGTCCTTGAGCTTGAAAGGGGGGAATGAGGCACCTAACCATAAGCCTGCATTTTTATCAAAGCTTCTATATATTTCAATCAAGGCTTGTATTTAAAAATGAGCTTAAAAAGGATTTTCAAATGTTTCATGCCAGGCAGAGAAAACCTTGGCCATTCTCCTAAGACAAGAGGGCCCCATTGATTTATAGTAGAAAAACAATTCTCAAAGTCATAAAAAGGGAGAATTACATATGCTGCCCCAAGGCTGAAAAAACACTATTAAGAATGGGTAAGATAATACTAATGTGCCTCCCAGTAAAATGAGCCAGATCTTCTTTCTAAGGTTGAAAGGCCAGGAGCAAAAGGGAAAAACATTTAGCTGACAGAAAAAGAGAACATTTTTGAAAAGTCTCTTCTAAAGCTGTTTCTTAAACTGAGAGAGTTAAAAAGGTTAAAATGTGTTAAATGGTGGAAAGGCAACTGGCTTGGCAGAAGAAGAAGCTTCTTCCTATTTTATTTTGAGGCTGGAAAGGGGGGTGAAAGGGGGAGGTGTACACTGAAGAGGTTTCTTTTTAAAAAGCTGTGTTTTATTGAGTTCCTTCCTTTTTACTTTGAAAAGCTTTATTCTTTTAAGAGGCTACCTATGATAAATGTATGAAATATATTAGCTTAAATATATTGGCTTAAATGTAATTATGCAAAGGATTTAAGGAATGCTAGATTCTTATTTCATATGGTTGTAAGAGTTGTATTTATCCTGAAATTAAGTCAGCCACCAGCCTAGCCCCCCCCTGCCAGACAGAAGACGCCATCCAAGCAGTCTTGATATATAGTTGTCAGGCATTTTGTTTAGAAACATTAAATGAAGGAAATCTTTCAATGTTGATGTGAAACTCAAGATCCTTGACATCTGTTGAACATAAAAATGTAAGATTAACCATTTGTTTTAGAAGGCAATAGGGCAAGGAGGGCAAGAGGTGAGCTGGTAATTAAGATTCCATGTAAGATATATTATTACTTATATGTCATATATATAGCTCTTTGTCTCCCTTATAAGGGCAAGGAAGTGGGTGTATCTTTTGTGGGTGTATCTTTTGTGATTGGTTCTAGCAAACAGCCAATAGGAATTTCAACCAGGCTGATTGGACAGAGGCAGCCACAGGAGGAGCAAAGGGGGCTGGATTAAGGGAATATAAGTGCTGGCCAGAATGGCAGGAGGCCAGGCCAGAGCTTGGTAACCATGTACCACTGTGCCTCTTATTTATTTGTCTGACAAATAAATTACTATTTTAATTTCTCTATTGCTGCGTTGAATATTTCATTCCAGCTAAGCGTTAACCACAAGCAGGGTGCTACATTATGGGTGGAACTCAACCAAGTTTTACTTGGTGGATCTATTGAAGTTACGTTTGTTAACTTCAAAGGGTCTATAGCTGTCGTGGGAAATGGACTGTGAGGGGCTTAATAGACTCTTTAATGCTTCACACACAGATTGCTTTAACATCTAGCTTTTGTTTTTGAAATAAATTAGATATTTCAACACCTTCCCTTTTCTGGTCCATTAAATGTGTCTTCAGTTCCAGCACCAGAGCAGCAAGTGAGATCTTGTCAAAATTCCCCATAATATTGCAGCAGAAACTATGAAAAGCAGAATTAAACTTTGCTGTTACGTTTTTTGCACATATGTACCAAGTACAAACCTATGTACACATTGCTATTTAGTCCAGCTCCAGTGCAGCCCCGCTGTAGGTGTTTGATGTTGAGTACACATGACATTATCTGCAGTCTATATCTGCTTCCATATTGGCACCCATGGTGGGTTTGCTCACACTTTCTGAGCACAGTTTCTTAAGGAAATTACAATCGTTATTGGCCATTCACTGGTATTAGATCCCAAACTGGCTTCTATTTTGTCATAAATTAATGCTGACCTGGCTTAAAAACGTTTTCCTTTTAGTTACAGTTAGACTGGGTATAACACGGGCATGGGATATGTTTCTGTTATTAATGTGAATTACTGGTATAAGAAGCTTTGTTATAAGAAGTTTTGATGGCACTGCAAACCATTGGAGTTAATCACACATCCACACACACAAAATTCAAACCAGCTTCTATCTGATTTGAAAAATGTGAACATTTCAGGTTCTCGTTGCACCTGCACAGATTATGGCTTTATTGCATAGGAGTTTGAGGAGCAGAGTTGCAGCTGTGGGGGAAACAAGCCAGGCAACGTGCATCAAGTGAAAGCATACCCATCACTTTCTCGTGTGTACAGCGGCGTAAAAATGCACCTTAAAATGCAGTGTATAAGTGAGAGTGTGTGTGTGAACAACCTTGTTGCCTTTAAGCCGCTAATATGTATGTAGCCCAAGAGGCAGCAATATTATAGTGCAATCCTGTAGCTGTTTACCCAAAAGAAAGTCAGATTGAGTTCAACAGGGCTTCCTTTAGGCAGGTGGATACAGTAATGCATTCCTAATCTATAATATAAAGTGTACACCTTCTTAAACACTTGGTCAATAGGAGGGAGTGAAACACCTTTACTTTCAGGTACTATATCTGCCTCACAACTTTATTCTGTAAGCAGAGGCGTACCTAGGCTCCCTTGGCAAGGAGTTGTATCCGTACCTCCAAAGCCAGGAGAGACCATGCACCAGAAACTCAAAAAGTTTGCTTTTCATCGGCCATCGCACTCTGAGCCATGGCGGAGAGGTTCAATTTGGATCCCCTGTGCCTCTGTCCTTGTTGGGTGCCAACCTTATCAACCTCTAGGTAGGGTCCTGGCTGTAAGCAAATTGCAGTCAATTGCAAAGCCTGCATTAATTTAAGAGATTGAGCATGTCACCACTCGCAGGCATATTACAACATTGCAAAAATAGCTTATCAGGTAAGTATCTTTCTTAGCAAACTAGATGGGGGTTGGGTGCCGCGTGCTGTTTTATCTTGCTTACAGATAATCCCTCTTAAACAAGGTTCAGCCACGTTGGCTAGGCGCTGTATACTGCATATTTACCCTGCTGATGTCTGTGCTACAGTTGTCATTACAAGTCCAGTTTCCAGGGCTACCTGATACCTATTAACCTGACCTGATTTATTTCAGGCTAGTCATGAATTGCTGTTTTAAACAAATATGTAGACTGACAATGTAGAGGTTCAAGGAGAACATAATTTGCACTTAAATTCACACAGTAAGAAAGATGTATGGTCCAATCCTACATATGTTTGCTCAGGAGTAATTCCTATGGTTCAAAGGATTAATTTCCATGTAAGTAAGTATGCATAGAATTGTGCATAGAATCATTTGCCCAACTGACCTAGTAGTACTCATTAGACATACACACATTCAGAGCTCTTGTATTCTTTCTACCCCTACATGCGACAGAGAGAACATGCACTGAGGTCTGATTGGCATTTGGCTCTGGAGCAAATTGCATTTCTTGCTCTGATCCCTGTTCCCTTGTACAGGAGCCTACATGCCTTACCAGGTATATATGTTGACATATATTTGACCTCACTCCAAGGGCAGCGCCAGTAATTTAGAGTTAGGTTAGATTTAAGTTCAGTTCAGCTGCTTTATAAATCAAGCTATGTGGCTTGTTTCAAAAACAAAATTGTTCAATTTTAATGAAATTAATTCAATTATTAGTTCAATATATGTACACAAACACTTTTAAAAATATAGCCTTGAGTCCCAGAAATCTATAAAGAATGATTTCCGCCCTGATTTTTCACAGTGGCAGCTCATGCAACAGTTTCATTGCATGGCGCTGTGACTAAAAGTGAGCTGAGCTGGCCAAAGTTAACAGCCTGGGGGAGCTGTGTGAAAAGACTGGTATTTCTGGTGCTTCCAGACAGTTGCTGTAGGTCAGGTGGGATTTAATCACACACTGGTAAGTTCAAGTTGCACAATTAAAGCTGGCTTGGAGTTATCGTGCTACAAACCTGGTTCTCCAAAAAATAGGACTATCAGTGATAAGGAAAATGATGAGATCACGCTTGTTTCGATAGATCATTGTTTAGCCTCCTTGCAAACAAACTTGCAAACATTTGTTGAGTAAATGCTCAAGAAACCAGTCTGAAAGCCTCTTCTGTTTGCAGCAGAGGAGAAAATGCCCCAGCTTTGATCTCTTGACTCTCTGGATAGGACTGGGGGAGACAACACTTCTTTCTGAAGAGCTGCTGTCCATTAGTTTGTAGGCAATGCTGAACAGATTAACTTGGCAGGAGGCAGCTTTGTATTGTTATAGGTTTGGGGTAGAGGCCGACTCCCAATCGCCTCTAGATTCAGCAAAAGGGTTAGAGTTTGAGCAAACTCATAAATGCGCAAGTTAAGTAGTTTGGTTAAAACTATGAAGAGGGAGCAGTTTTGCTCCCTATCATTCCAAACCTGCTATAATGCTATAGCAGAGAAAGGGCACTTTCCAGTGGTGGCACTGCTACAGGAGAATTAAGTCAGGGGACTGGTTTGCCACATCAGACCCACAGGCTGCTGATTCACCAGCTATGATATTTGTTGTGGCACAAAATTGATGATAAGGTGACTTGTGTTGGAATAGCATTGCCTAATGATTTAAAAATATGCACATCTCCCATCTTAATACAAATTGCAAACTTGCACTGGATTATGGAGAAAGCTAGAGAGTTCCAGAAAGACATCTACTTCTGCTTCATTGACTATGCAAAAGCCTTTGACTGTGTCGACCACAGCAAACTATGGCAAGTTCTTAAAGAAATGGGAGTGCCTGATCACCTCATCTGTCTCCTGAGAAATCTCTATGTGGGATAAGAAGCTACAGTTAGAACTGGATATGTAACAACTGATTGGTTAAAAATTGGGAAAGGAGTATGTCAAGGCTGTATATTGTCTCCCTGCTTATTTAACTTATATGCAGAATTCATCATGCAAAAGGCTGGGCTGGATGAATCTCAAGCTGGAATTAAGATTGCTGGAAGAAATATCAACAACCTCAGATATGCAGATGACACAACCTTGATGGCAGAAAGTGAGGAGGAATTAAAGAACCTTTTAATGAGGGTGAAAGAGGAGAGCGCAAAATATGGTCTGAAGCTCAACATAAAAAAAAGAAGATCATGGCCATTGGGCCCATCACCTCCTGGCAAATAGAAGGGGAAGAAATGGAGGCAGTGAGAGATTTTACTTTCTTGGGCTCCATGATCACTGCAGATGGTGACAGCTGTCACGAAATTAAAAGACGCCTCCTTCTTGGGAGAAAAGCAATGACAAATCTAGACAGCATCTTAAAAAGCAGAGATATCACCTTGCCAACAAAGGTCCATATAGTTAAAGCTATGGTTTTCCCAGTAGTGATGTATGGAAGTGAGAGCTGGAGCATAGAGAAGGCTGATCGCCGAAGAGTCAATGCTTTTGAATTATGGTGTTGGAGGAGACTCTTGACAGTCCCATGGACTGCAAGAAGATCAAACCTCTCCATTCTTAAGGAAATCAGCCCTGAGTGCTCACTGGAAGGACAGATCCTGAAGCTGAGGCTCCAGTACTTTGGCCACCTCATGAGAAGAGAAGACTCCCTGGAAAAGACCCTGATGTTGGGAAAGATTGAGGGCACAAGGAGAAGGGGACGACAGAGGACAAGATGGTTGGACAGTGTTGTCGAAGCTACCAGCATGAGTTTGACCAAACTGCGGAAGGCAGTGGAAGACAGAAGTGCCTGGCGTGCTCTGGTCCATGGGGTCACAAAGAGACGGACATGACTAAACAACAACAACAAAGTGCATGTTGCTAAATCAATGTGACGTTCCTATTATTATTATTATTATTATCCTCCTCCTCCTCCTCCTCCTCTCCACAATTGCTTCAAAATAAAAAGGATGCACACCACTTATCCCAGCAGGTCACCTCTGGACTGACTTTTCCCCTGATATAAGATTCCAAGCGAGATCTGCAGGATCAATAAAGCAGTGAAATAAATGCATTTAGCCACCAACTGTCACTGGAATTTTCTTCGGGTCCAATTGCAAATGCTAGAGCAGTAGTCAGTAGGCATTTGGCTGTTGTACAAGTAGAAAGACTGCAGACAAAGTAAACAATTTTGTCCCAAGAATACAAGTTGTGTACATACAAGGTATTTTTTGTGATTCCTTATGAAACTAATGAATAAGTGTGTATGCAATTTTTGCATATATATATTTGGAGATAATGCCATGAGTTATAATATTGTCTTTAAGCCAGGAGTGGGAACCTGTGATGCTCCACATGTTGGACTCCAACTTCCATCAGCCCTAGCCAGTGTGGCCAGCAGGCAAGGAACTGTAGTCCAGGAACATCTGGAATGCCACAGTTTCTACATCCTGGCTTTAAATAGCCATATACCTGCTATAAAATGATAAAGCAATAATTTAAATTTGGTTGCAGTGCAGAAATGCCTTATTAGACACACCCTAAGGACTTGCATATCTTTTCACAGAGCAGCAGCCTCTCCACCATTCGCAAACTGTTTTGTAATTCCCCCAACAAGTTTCAAAAGCTACTTTGAAAATAAAAGTCTGTGTCTCAGCTGGTGATGCCTTTCATGATACTTCACTGACACTGCAATTCAGTTCATGTCTACTGAATTCTATGGAACTTACTCCCAGGTTAGTGCATATAGATTAGCCTGACTGCCTAAATAGTCTGGTTGAGAGCTAGCAAGCTACGGTATTTACAAGTGTACAAGCGACTGCACAGATACAGTGGGATATTTGACAGCACAGCAGCATTCAGGGTTGTTTTCTGAGACATAATTTTAAAAGGCAAAGTATGTACAATGACACAATCCGTACGCTCTCCTGAACTTTGTCAATTCAGCTCTGAACTGTGTGTTTGTTCTTTAAACCACTAATTCCCAAGCAGCCAACACTGCAATACCAGCACACTTACTATGGACCAAGTCCTGCTGAATGCAATGGAACATTTCCTAGTATGCAGGCACAGAATTGGGCTACTAGTCAATTTGCAGTGATAAACTTAATAATTATTTTGATTTTCCATTCTGATTTATAGAAGAGATCTGTACAGCTTGGTCTTCTGATCAACTTCATTAATACGTTATGTCACAATATTTAATTGTATTATCTTTGTGCTGTGCCCTTTTGTCATTTTTTGTGCAAATATTTGCATGAGCTGTATAGCTATTTGTGGCAAGGAAGATCTGAAATAGTCACATTGTATTGAGTACATTGATCCAAATAATGTTTGCTTATGTGTTTTTAGGTAATAAATTACCATATTGGATTGCAACGTACCTGGTCAATTATATTTAGATCTTTGTTGTTTACTGAAATAACAATTATATCCTTTTCAGCAGCAATGCAGTTTTTATCACCTCATTTCACAGTGCCCAACCTCACAAATTAATTGCAGCAGGTTCCATCCATTGCAATGTGCTTTGGTTCTGCATTTTGTATTTCTCGCATGCTCCCTATTGCTGTTTAATCTTCCAATCACAGTGCAATTAGCACACCAAAACAGCATCTCCCCTAGAGAGTGTGAATCATTATTACAAGAAAAAAATAATATTATCAGTGCCCTATTATAGACAACCAGGGATTACGTTCTCTCTCG
This sequence comes from Podarcis erhardii, assembly GCF_964252035.2. Classification (NCBI taxonomy): domain Eukaryota; kingdom Metazoa; phylum Chordata; class Lepidosauria; order Squamata; family Lacertidae; genus Podarcis; species Podarcis erhardii. Next base: position 61,219,598 of record NC_138508.1, read on the forward strand.
GGAGTTATGTTTAATTATGGTGTATAACTTATAGGCCACAAGTGTTAGAAACCGATAAGAGAAGGTGAAGCTAACTGTGCATATTTCGCATTCAGACAGCACTGCCCTGAGCTGTGGCCTGTAACAGACTGAACAGAGATGAAGAACAGTTTAATCTAGCTGAAATTGGACATCTAATAGATCCTGCCCCACACATTAGATGGTTAACTACTTAAAAGTATTTGGATAATATGTATGAGTTCAGGGATGCCAGCCAGACTCCCCTAAATTCCTGGACCCAGTAAGAATTTAAATAAGCCTTTTGAACCCCTGGATTCAGCATGGTTTTAAAATATAAACCAGGCTAGCTTCCTCATGAGGATGGGGAACAAAGGAAAGGTGATGGGCCATTAAGAAAGCAAAAGGGAGGGGACTCTGTGCCAGACAGCCAATGGGTGGGGCCCCTCCTCCAGATCTTAGATAGCTAGCAGGACATAAGCCAGAATTTAGGGCAGAGAAAAAAGGTTGCAGGCTGGTAAAAGCAGCAAGCTGGAGGGGCAGAGCACAATGTTTCTGTCTGACTCCAAGGCGGTAGCTATGGGAAAAGCAATACCCTTTCGGGGTGTTGATGCTGTGAACTCCTCCATTGTAGGTGCAGGTTGTATATACGTGTAAATAAACCATATATCATAAAGACACCACAGTTTCCACTGTGCCTCATTGCCAAAAGAAAACAGAAACACTGGCTAAGTGCCTGGAACCCCTGGACTCTCATGCTGCTTGGAGTTTGGGGTGCCACAGTAAGAAAAAGTGATTGTACTATGCAAGCAAGCAAGCTTGTTATTTGGGTCTTGATATAGAATTCTGTGTCCAATAATAGGCAGCCATCATTTCAGTGATATATAGCAGTAAACAAAGAAGTTAAATATACATCAAGTTATTTCCTCCTTGAACTTATAGATGCATGTTGCTTCGCTTACTACATGGGACAGTAGTTACAATGCTACCCAGTCACCAACAATCAGCACCAGGTCTGGGCTCAAGCTTCCAACTCTGCTAACCATGGTTTATTGTTTTCCCCCACTGATACCTACAGTGGTTGATACTGATAGCTTAGACCAGGCATGGCCAAACTTGGCTCTCCAGCTGTTTTGGGACTACAACTCCCATTATCCCTAGCTAACAGGACCAGTGGTCAGGGATGATGGGAAGTGTAGTCCCAAAACAACTGGAGGGCCAAGTTTGGCCATGCGTGGCTTAGACCAAATCCCAACTTCAAAACAGGAGGTTCTGGGTTCATCTTCTATTTCCCAAGCCGAGCTTGTATCACAGTACTAGAATGGTAATTTCTGCCTAAAAGAAGGCTCCTAGCTAGGACTAGGACCAGAGTTCTTGTTCCAACAAAATTCAAAGATATACAGTCTAGGGAAATATCATGCATGCAAATGGCAAATGGCAAATGGCAAAGTTACAAAACAAAGTGGGATACAGTACATCTATAATTCTTCTGTATCTTTACTTCTGTTGGAATGCCAAGGATTCATAGTTCATACAGCCTGCTCCTGAAATATGCTGCACCACAGTGACTTGAGGGTCTGTGGTCAACATACCATAGTTAAAGCTGGGGTTGGCTCATCCGTGTTAGTGGACCTGAGTGGCATACCCCATTTCTCTCTCTCTCCATTACAGATAGTTAACCAGTGGCTGTATGTGTATGTGCTTTACTGTGTAAGGCTCCAGGTACAGAGGCAACTGAAAACCTGCAAGGACATCAGTCTGCTGCCTGTAAATAACTGACATTTTTCATGTGCTATTTGGGAAACATGCATTCTTATTTCAAGCCCAAAATTAAATGCATTCGTCAATTGCCTATTACATGAAAAAGGGATAGTGGCTGTCACTCCAGCCTTGATCACTAAAAATGCAAGGATAAATAATATGCCAGTAGTCCTGATATTGTTGGAATCTGAAGGTCGTCAGGCCCAGCCAGCATGGCCATGGTCAGGTATGATGGAAGTTGGAGTCCAACAGTATCAGGAGGGCAAACCATTCCTTTCCCTGCTCTAAAGCAATGCATTTTAGCCAGTGCTCTTTTTCTAGAAAAAGAGGTGCCAGAACACACGATGAACACCTTCCTCATTCACCTGAGAGGTGCTGGAACTGAGGTCCAGTGCGTTCTGGCTGAAAAAAAACCCCTGATTTTAGCTATGGTCATATTCAGAATAGTGAGAAACCAATACTCAACAGTGAAATCTTTAGAAACTATGCAAGAGCTAATTTTTGCAATTTGCCAGTTAGCATAATGCATATACCACAGTTCCAGACACTATGTTCATAATATAATACTGTGAAACCTCAGATAAAATATTTCTTTTAATGCAAAGCACCAAAGTCAAAGTGATTTTTATTTACTGGAGTGGAAAAAAACGCCAACTTTCCTCTACTTAGCAAAATCGATTTTGATGCCATGGGAAGAACTCAATGGAGAGTTGAAATATCCATATCATTAACAACAGTATGTCTAGTCAACCGTCTCACTTGAATGTGCCTGCTCTGTTACAGCTGAGTCTTGTCTTTTACAAATTTAATTTTTCAGACTTTGATCTCTCTGATCCAACTGTTCTCAACTCTCTTTCCATGAAATTCAAAGGAAGGACTGTGAAATGAACAAATATATTTAATATTTGTTGAGTGAATGCTCCAGACTATTTCTGGATGGTTGGTACTTTTTACCCTTTTCGTGGGAAGTAGCCCTGAGAAAAAGCTCTGCAGTATATAGCCACAACACATGGCATAATCACAATGACCAGTAATGCTTGCAATTGTGGATCATGAACTGCCATCACTGAGCAATCTGTGCTTCTTGCTTCATTTGTCACAAATATCACTGTATTTGTTGCTGTGATAATTACAATTTTAAAAAGATGGACAGAGAAACAAGATATAGCAAGCTCAGCTGGAAGAGTTACACATGCCCTTAATAGCATTTCAGTTGGGCCAGTTTGTTTTCATAGTGGTTAAACTGCTTGGGCGAATCCCCAGTTAACCCACAAGCCATTCCCTTATACAGTGGTGCCCCGCAAGCCGAATGCCTCGCAAGACGAAAAACCCGCTAGACGAAAGGGTTTTCCGTTTTTCGAGGCGCTTCGCAAGACGAATTTCCCTATGGGCTTGCTTCGCAAGACGAAAACGTCTTGCGAGTCTTGCGATTTTTTTCGCTTTTTTCTCCCTTTTTCTAAGCCGCTAAGCCGCTAATAGCCGTTTAGCCACTTAGCCACTAAGCCGCTAATAGCCGCTAAGCCGCTAATAGCCGCTAAGCCGCTAATAGCCGCTAAGCCGCTAAGCCGCTAATCCGCTAATAGGGTTGCTTCGCAAGACGAAAAAACCGCTAGACGAAGAGAATCGCGGAACGGATTCTTTTCGTCTTGCGAGGCACCACTGTATAAGGCTTAATACTTCCCCTGCCTATATTGCTTTAATATTATAAGTACATCAGCAGTGTAGTGGTAAATTTTAAAGTGCAGGAGCTCTTCATGAGAATCCATATCACAAAAAGTCAAATGAACCCATTACTTTTTTATGCTACTTGGCAACCATTTATTTCATATTATGTGGCATGAGGACCATATATTACAGTTGCCCCAGAGACATGGCAATATGGAGATCTTTATTAGACTAAAATGTCGGTCAGTTTTCATATACCTTCTCCTAGGTCTGCTTTGTGTTTGGCTGCTCTTTGTGGAGAAACATTTGTTAGCTGCTTTCATTGCTCATATTTTATTGTAAAGTTTTGAAAATTCACTAGAAAATACTTTGAAAAACAGAGAGTCAAAATGATGAGGGTAGCTTTGTTGATAGATTTGCTCATACACAGTGGCGTAGCGTGGGTTGTCAGCACCCGGGGCAAGGCAAGTAATTTGCGCCCCCTAACCCATGGATTTGCGCCCCCTAACCCAACCCCCAGATGTTGTGCCCGGTGCGGCCGGCCCCCCTGCACCCCCCACGCTACGCCACTGCTCATACACCCTTGCCCACTAAAGAGCAGCAATACAGAACATGATACCCAATTTATTAGGACCAGCTTAAAGTTGTAGAATAGTGAGCTGCCAAAGGGTGGTATAATGAGAATCATGTTGGAATTTGGCTGGCTGGATCTAAGTTACATCCCTGATGTGGCATTACTGTAATCCTATGAATAGTTCCATGGGGGTAAACTCCATGAAACTCAGTGGTGCTTACTTCTGAATGCATAGGCTGAACTTGTTGAACTTTAACAACAGAGCTGAAATGCAACATTTAACTTTTCATTAAATGTACAAAAAGTTTTGCAAATGCTCACTTTTATACTTTGTGCAGTTAAATAACTCAAGATGGATGTGGTTATGATCTCAGATGCTTCCAACTGTGCAAAATGCTTTACTATTAACTGCAGCAAATTGGGTGATAAGGGAGCACTTTTCAGTTTATGTTGATAAAGGGAAAACAGCTAGTCACCATCTGTTATTGTTTTTAAAACAAATCTGAGTTAGAGATAAGTTATTGGTGTATATTTTAGGCCAAGTAAACCAGAACACAACTTTGTTATATACATACTATGAATTGCAAAAGTGTATATTTCTATTACAATGTAACATAAGAATAAACCAGTCTCAAAGAACACTTGACAATAAATATAAAGATATTTATCTTGTTAACAATTCAAAGTTTCTGGTGTTACTTATCTTCCAACTTGAATGGTTTCTTCCTTCTTTGTTGTACAAACCATGCTTCTCATTATTTCTCTCATGGTCTTTATCTCTTAAGAGAGGCAAACCCAGTTCTACCAGTTAAAACTTTGATACTGCCTCTACTGAAATATAAACTTTAAATCTTTAAACAATAAACTTTAAGACCATAAAAACTATAAAAAGGAATGTTGAGATAAAACAAAACAAAGGAGGGCTGGAAGAGAGACATATGCTGTCTTTTAACATGGTTCCATTTAGACCACACACCCTTTTATACCAGCCACTATGCACATATGGAAAAGCAGGCTAAACACTCACCACCTTTCACTTCACCATTTGCAGCCTCTTTTAACCACCATGCATTTAAGAGATACAATAAATAATATCTGATAGAAGAAAGTTATTTTTTGTTTTATAAATGTAGTCAGGATGGTCACCATATTTTCAAGTACAGTGGTACCTCGGGTTACATACGCTTCAGGTTACAGACTCCGCTAACCCAGAGATAGTGCTTCAGGTTAAGAACTTTGCTTCAGGATGAGAACAGAAATCGCGCAGTGGTGGCGCGGCGGCAGCAGGAGGCCCCATTAGCTAAAGTGGTGCTTCAGGTTAAGAACAGTTTCAGGTTAAGAACGAACCTCCAGAACGAATTAAGTACTTAACCCGAGGTACCACTGTAACTTACAACTAAATGAAAATGCATTGTAAGTGGCACAGGCCACGTGAAGCAGTATATACAGTTTTGACATGTCTGCTTCTCCTTTTTATTATATAGGGTCTCTGGACAGGTCTAGATTCAATAATGGATTGGATCAGAGTAAAGGAACTTAAACTCAATCTAGAGTTGATGATCATAGAGGACTCAGAGTGGTAGGCTGGGGAAATGCTCATTCTAGATGAAATTGCTTTTTAAAAGGAGTTGTGTAGGAATGAAAATCACAGGAGACGAGTAGTGGGTGTCACGAGAGGCGTCTGCCGGGGAAGCCCCGGGAACTCTCTTTTATTGAATATTACAAACATTGCCACAGGTGTGCTTGTGGCTGATTGGTTGATACAAACACAAAGAAACTAGTTGCCGATTGGTTAACATGAATACAAGGCGGGGATTACATGTGAGAGGTGGGAATTACATGTGAACATTAATCACTGATAGATTAAAGGCTGGGAAACGAGGTTGGAACCAGATAGGCATGAAACCTCCTAATTAAATTATAACTAAAGATTGATATAGCATAAAACAATTACTAATGATTGATCATAACATGAAAGAATATAACAATCAAGTTCTATAGATGTGGTCGGCTATGCATGGAGAACAGGTCATCATGAACTTAAGATAAACTGAGCGATGAGGGAATGTCTTGGTGTTTAGAACAGGTTCGTACAGTGTGTGCAGAAACAGAGAAAGGGTTATGAGCGAGACTTCCCAGAATGCCAGAGAAAAGAAGCAATACTTCCCATAGCAAGACTTCCCATAAGGCCACAGTTATGTGTAGAAAGAAAACGATGCAATGCTTCCCTTCATCTCCCCCTTTCTTTCCTTGTTTGTGAGGCGTTCTGGGTGAATAAGACAAAAGTATTACGGGATACGTGGTTTGCCAGCACATGCCCAAAATACGTTCGCCAGGGAGGATGGGACAAAAAATACTACGAGATACGTGGTTTGCCAACGCATGCTCGAAATAAATCTGCCCATATCTCCCCTATAATTTAGTGTTGGTGTTGCCATTTTGCAAAATAAGCAGCAAGGATTTTATTGGGTGGCTGAGGGGGAGAGAAAAACCGAGAAAAAAGACTTATGAGGCCAGGAATGCATTGGAGGAAGCAGCATAGTAAAATCAATATGCAAATTATGACAATAGCATATTGAAAAAGATTACGAAGCCAAGTAAGGTTTGGCAGCCATGCAGTAAGCCACTGGGTGAAAGAATCCCAGAAAGCAGGAAAACCAACATCCTGTTTGATGTGATGTGTGAGATTTTGCAAATGAGAGATTTGTTTTTGGATGGCCTTAGAATTGTCAGTGATATTAAAGCAGCACATGTTTTCCACTTGTTCGCATCCGTAGTGATGGCGCATCAATAGATAATCGATAGCAGCGCAGTTCTATGAGTCCGTGACGCAATTCACTCTGTTCTTTATTCAAAAGGTGAAGAGCTTGTGAAGTAGAATTCAAGGCTTTTGCTGCGGAGCAAGCTAAAGAGTTAATATTCCTGCTATTTCGTACAGCCAATCCAGGGACTCCTAAAAGAGAGACAGCTAAAGAAATATATTCAGATCTGCTAGGGAGAAAAACGGAATCGTCACAATCATTAGTCAAAAACAAAACGCTGAAAATGAACACTATCATGGAATTTATATTAAGGTTCCTTTATAAGCTGTTCAGCTTGAAATGAGAGTGATTTTATTTGGCCCCACGTCACTGGTCCATTATTCCACCCATAAAGGGGTGGTGGATTTCCAGTTGAGGGGGAGTGCAAGCTTACTCATTAAATTGAATGGTAGCTTGTACTTGTTGTAGTAGGTCTCTGCCCCACAGATTGAGGTGAATTTTCAGTACACAGGGCTGAATATATGCAATGGTTTCAGCGCTATCAGGCAGAGAAACAGGCAGCCATTGTACGCTTTTGGAAGAGGTTTGAGGTCCACCTACACCCCAAACTGCAGAGGCAGACTCAAGGGGCCACGTGGGGTCCCAGCAATTACTGGATATGACAGAAATGTCTGCGCCCGTGTCAATCAAGCCTTCCAGAACTTTGCCATTGATTTTATACTTACGAAGAAGTTTCTGTTCACCGATCCTCTGGATTACAGCTAAAAGCTGTGGAGAAAGTGGACAGAGCTGGTGCAAATTATTATCCATAATAGAAGCAGTAGGATGAGAAGGGAGCACTACCAAATGTGCCCAAGACTCACCCTTCTTTAGCTGCATGGGCATATGGCTCCAGAATTGAACCATGATTGTGCCTACATAATCAGGATCTAGGACTCCAGGGATAACCTGGATTCTTTCGCCGCAGAGAATTTGGGCAAAATTAAGCCTGCGACCTTAGGAGGTAGTGGGCCAGCCAATTGGGTGGGCATGAGCACGATTTCACCAGGTAAAACAGAATCTTTGGATTCCTGATTAATTAAATCAATGGTGAAATCTGAAGGCGTCTCCTTAGGAAGAGCGTCAATGGTGGGAGCTGATGGCAATGGGCCCTCTAATTTTCGTGGCCTGAGGGCGGGGCCAACATGGAGTTTCCCGAACTCCTGCACTGATTTGCCCAATGATAGCCTTTACCGCATTTAGGGCATTTTTTGGAAGGCTTAGCCTTGTTGGCATCACCATTCCTGTGCGCCCCACCGCCAGGTGCTCTGCATTCTTTTGCAAAATGTCCTGGGCGCTTGCAATTAAAACAGTTACCAGTAGGCCTATTGCCAGCCTGGATGGCACCGGCAAGCAAGGACATGGCATGGCTCTGGCTTCCAATGTCCGCACAGGCTTGAATCATCTGTGCCAGATCATATTTAGGACGATGAATGATTGACTGCAAAGCCTTCTTACAGTCGGTGTTTGCATTTTCAAAAGCCAATTTTTTCATCAGTTCATTCTGGGCTGTAGTATTATCAACCTGCCTGGTGACTGCTTCTTTCAATCTATCTATAAATTGATGGTAGGGCTCTGAATGTTGTTGTTTAATATTAACAAAAGAGCTCAGCGGTTGCCCTGACACAGGGACTTTCCGAAAGGCGCGCTGTACACAAGTCGCGGTGCGGCTAAAATGTACAGGTGTCAGCGTCGCCTGGGCTGTTATATTATCAAACGGACCAGCACCATAAAGTTCATTAGCTGAATGCTGAGGATCAGACAGGGCTGAAGCACTAAGCCTAAATTCACTGTCAAAAACGACATACTGGGCTGGTGAGAGCAACATGCGCATTAAGTCTTTCCAGTCTTGGGGTAGCATTGTATAACCAGACGCTATCCCCTCCAGCATCCCTGTGACATAGGAGGATTTTAAGCCTGAATCAGTGATGGCTCTTCTCAGTTCCCTCATAACAGAGTAAGGGAGTGTCTCGTACAACACCTGTTGTCGAGCAGTACCTGGATTAGTATAAGAAATTGGGAAAGCAGATGGCAATTCCCCCGCCCACACAGATTCTTCCTCCAAGGACAAAAGCCCTTTCTGTCTCGCCTGAGAAAGTGCAGCACGCACGGCTCCAGTAGGAGCAGGCAAAGGAGGAGGGGGGGAAGGGGGATGGGGGGTGGAAGCAGGTTGAGATGGGTGAGAAGCGGGGGGGGGGGGGGGTTGGCCGGGCTGCGAAGGAGAAGGAGGCACAAACTGTGGATAAGGGGGGGGGGATTGTCTGCTACAGGCAGAAGAGCAGGGGCCGAAGGAGACACCTGGGGTCCAAATTTTGCAACGGCCTCTGCACATTTCTGCCAGGTAAGCAGACAATGAATCGGAGCCCTTGGCTCCGCGAAGAGGGTCTTTCCGATCTTTTGCCAAGTCTCCACCTGCAGAGAGCCAGTCTCTGGATAGGAAGGACACTGGCAAGCGATCTCACAAAGCAATTGTTCAATTTCTTTTAAGGAAACATGAACACCCACAACCCGCTGCCTAACTAGAGAAAGCAATTCCCTGGCATGTTCTCTCTGCAATCGAGTCAATTCGCCCCCCATACTCACGAAGTAAGCGCGCTGAGACTTTTCCAGTCGAGTGAAGTACAGGGGCTAGGCTGCGTAAGGGATCTGGCACGTCGGGGGTCACCAGATGTAGGAATGAAAATCACAGGAGACGGGTAGTGGGTGTCACGAGAGGCGTCTGCCGGGGAAGCCCCGGGAACTCTCTTTTATTGAATATTACAAACATTGCCACAGGTGTGCTTGTGGCTGATTGGTTGATACAAACACAAAGAAACTAGTTGCCGATTGGTTAACATGAATACAAGGCGGGGATTACATGTGAGAGGTGGGAATTACATGTGAACATTAATCACTGATAGATTAAAGGCTGGGAAACGAGGTTGGAACCAGACAGGCATGAAACCTCCTAATTAAATTATAACTAAAGATTGATATAGCATAAAACAATTACTAATGATTGATCCTAACATGAAAGAATATAACAATCAAGTTCTATAGATGTGGTCGGCTATGCATGGAGAACAGGTCATCATGAACTTAAGATAAACTGAGCGATGAGGGAATGTCTTGGTGTTTAGAACAGGTTCGTACAGTGTGTGCAGAAACAGAGAAAGGGTTATGAGCGAGACTTCCCAGAATGCCAGAGAAAAGAAGCAATACTTCCCATAGCAAGACTTCCCATAAGGCCACAGTTATGTGTAGAAAGAAAACGGTGCAATGCTTCCCTTCAGAGTTGTCTGTTAGATACTTCTTAGCTGCTTTTCAAAATAAAATATATTCCCAAAGCACCATAAAATGTAACAAAACCTTTTTTTTAAGTTCACAATTTAGATACGAAAACAGAAAGAGCACTAGAACCATCTCAAGCTGGCACACTCTGGCTCACAGCCAACAGAAACAGAATTCTAATTAAAACCAGATTGGAACTGAATCATATTCAGAAGCCTATCAAAAAGAAAACAGAAGGGAGCCAATTGTACCACTTGTGGGAGATGCAATGCTGGAACTAAAAAAGCAGCTGTAGCGTTATTTTAGCTTAAGCTGCCTTGCCACTACATCTGCTACTGGAGCGTAGCCTGGCCGCTGTAATGCTTACCTTTTTGACTTTCTAACTAAGACAGTTGTAATGTGCCTTAAAGACTGCCTGGAAGCATACTTCAAAATGCTACTGCTTAATTCATTTAAGATGCTGTCCATTTTTGATCAGTGAGAACACACTACACTTCAGCGGCTACCGGTGTGTTCACAACCAATTCAAGCAGCTGCTTTTGACCTATAGATCCCTATATCACGATGGGGAACCTGTGGCACTCCACATATTGTTAGACTACAACACACATTACCTCCGGCCAATGGAAGTTGGCATCTAGCAATATCATACCCTCCAACAATTTTGTACCAAAATTGGGACGTCAAGAGGGGCACACCTCTTTTAGTCTGATGCTCATGCCAGAGTGCTGGACCAAAAAACAGGACATTCCAAGATCCAAACAGAAGCTAGGATTGGCTTCTGTGATCTGGGATGTCCCATTTAAAGTAGGACACTTGGGAGGTATGCAATATCTGGAGGGCCACAGCCTGGCTCTCCAACCTTCCTGTAAATGGTTTGGGGTATTTAAAGGAACATCTCCCATTTTAAGATTTAACAATGAGATCCTGCTAAGCAGGTCCATGTAGGGTGGGGGGCAGCCAGATACACTTGACCCAGGCCTTGGAACGCCTGCTGGCCTGTTAGGAACTGGCTGTTTTTTGAGTTTATAACTGAATTCCAACAAGGCTTCCACCCCAGGCCTCAGACAAGCTCTGCAGGGCCTTGCTGCTAAGTGTACTACCTTTTATGGATGTCTGTTTAGCACTCACTAGCAGTGTGCTTTCAGTAGTTGCCCCAGGAAACTCATTCCATCCCATTTCTTTCAGAAAACAGATATATTCTTATTCAGTTTTTTTTTTTTTAAACAAGAGAATCATACCCACAAAACTGAGGTAGGAGTTTGGAAGCTGAGCTTATTTAGGCCTCCTATTTCTTCAGTGGTTTTGTTGACCAGTTTTATGGGCTTTGGTTTCACTGGATTTTTGCTATTGTTAAATTATTCATATATGGTTTTAAGTTACAAACTGCTATATAAACAGATTGAAAATCAGTATATATATTATGTAAACAATGAAAGTAAGAATCCACAGGTAACCTGTGTGACGTCTGAAAAACTTTATTTGCTGCACATCTGAGAGCCAACTATGCATTAAGCTTAGTGGGTAGTGGGCATCTACTTTGTAGATTAACATTTATTAATTATGAGTGAGGTGTGTGTGTGTGTGTGCAATTCTTACTGGAAATGCAGTGCTCTGGGAGAGGAGACTTGTTAATTTCCTCCTTGGTGCAATCAGAACTAAAACCACCTCCTCACATGATTAAAAAGCTTGCTCTAAGTGTTCTAACTGTACGGGAAGGTATTTTAGCGGCTGGGAGTGGAAGGAAAGAGGAAATGATATCTTGCCATGCACCACATTCCTGGTAAAGATCCCACCTAACCGTAATTCATGAAATAAAAAGGAGAGGTAGCAGCTGCATATTACACATTAAACATAATGTGTCATTTGGTCCTAACCCAGATAAAAAAAAGATGAATTCAAAAGCCAGACATTGCATGGATTTATCAGAAACCCCACTTGTGCCCCGAGGAACAAGTCAGGTTCCGCCAATGATTTAAGTTGGGCAAATGATAAAGCTGAGAGACGAAGTGTATCAATGAAAAGGATACTGTATAGAACAACTTAATAAGAAAAAAGAATTTGGGAAGCTAAAGTAGTTCATTTAAGGACAGATCTAAAGTTGGATTTTCTCTGTCACATACAGGTGAACTGTACCTGAAATACTTTTCAGAGAGCCACATTGAAGTCCAGCATAGGTGAAAAGCAGTTAATTGTTATCTTCTGTATCTTGTCAATTCAGTTGTCTACATAGACAGAATGAGATATGTTCCAGGTCTGAAAGGCTGTTTTTAAGTGTTGTGTGTGATTAGATATGCTATTATGGCAATATAATCTTTGTTTGGTTTTCTTGTTTTAGTGCATTTTAGTGTTTAAACCATCTACCCAAGTGCTGTAATCAAATATTGCTAAAATGCAAGAAAACCAAACAAAGACCATATAGGCATTCATAATAATGTAACTAATCACATACAATATCCAGAGAATGTTATCGGGTAACAATAAATAAATACTTTTTTCATAGATGATAGCAAACACTTTCAGAATTTCTTATGAAAATGAACAAACAAATCTTTAAAGGTGGCAGGTTAAAAGACAGATGGTTTGCTTATGTTGCCATACCGTCAAGCCAACCAAGGGCTAGCATATCTAGATACTTAGTTTAGTATTCTTCTTTCTGCTTCTACCTAAAGCATTTTATAAACGAGTAGAAAGCATTATGCCCTTTCTCTGTAAAGTATCACTGACGAGGTTCTCAGGCCAGTTACATCTCTAAGCTGCTAGTGAAGCCAATGGGAATAAAACAAATCCCACACCCTTCCAGAGTTACAGCTTTTTCTTAATTTGTAAGCATGCACAAGTCCCACAGAACTAAAAGAAGCTTATGGCCAAAAAACTGTGTGCAAGATTTCAACTTTAGTACACACTATGGATTTATACATTAGTGAACATAAAAGAGCTTTTCAAAATAAGAGCAAAACCAAAGGTGTATTCACTAACATATCTAGCAAAATATTGTTCTAAAAAGAATAAAAATGGATAATAGCTGAGAGACAGAGTTTGTGCTTTTCATATTAAAGGTCTTGATCCTGGTCATTTTAAAATAAAAAATAATAATCTGAAGTAACAGACTGCAAAGACCTATTTCTTAATCTTAACAGTTTCCTAAGGTTCCCCAAAAGAACACTATATGATAACTGCTGATTTACAACTCTCCCATCCTCCAAACACTATTGCATACTAAGGGGAAGTCAGCAGGTGGCACTATTATACACATATTCTGCATTTTTTCTTTATCAAACTCATTTTTCCCCCAGTATAGTTTTTGTGCATATTTCTGATACTAAAAATCATTGTGTACCTACCATAAGCTGTACACTTACATTCTTTCCCAGTTTGTAAGGTAAGAAATAAAGCATTCCTATACTGAGTGTGCTTGAACTTGGGACTCAGCAACTGATGAAACAGTTGGAACTGGGAAAACTACATAGCTCATAGTAAAACTATAATCCAAACCTATGCCTGTTTAGTCCAATGCAATTCCTATTTTTTACAGTGGTGCCTACTCCTAGATAAGCAAGTTTGGGATGTGCATTTATCTATCAGGAAGAATAATTTAATTCAGTGGTGCTTAATTTCAAATCAACATACTGTTTATAGAAACAAAGGAAGCTACCTTAGATCAAGTTAGAGCACTGATCGATTTAGCTTAATATTGCGGTTTGTGGACATTGATTGTCAGCAGTTTTTCAGACAGGATTCTTTCCCAGGCATATCTGACTATAACTTAATGGAACCCTTCGCATACCAAATATGCATTCCGATACTGAGCTTCGGTCAGTCACCACATGTAATGAACGATTATTTATTTTATTTTCCATTCCCTCAAGGAGGTATAGAAAAACAGTTCTTCTCCTGGTTGTATCATTGCAACCACCTCATTAATTGCAGAGTAGGCTGAGTGAGAAATCCACCTGCATGCGTGGGGTTGGGATCCAGCAGTTCTCTCGCTGAGCAAGAGGTTCTCAACACAGTGAGGCTACACCGGCTTAACTCCCCTATCCTTGGCTTCAGCCAGGATCCCACCAGCAGTGGCGAGCCCAGTGAAGATTGCAGCCCGAGTCTCCCTGCCTCAACATTTTTCTCACCGAACAGTGGCTACAAATCAGACTGCTTTCACTTGCTCGCTGTTACAAGACCCAGCAATGGCACTTTTTTTTTGGCCCTTGAACTATCATATCAGTTGCTAGGAAGCAGGGAAAACAGCAACAGGATTTCAATAGAAGAACCGTGCCTGGAGGAAGAACTGAGGGGACAGACTCCATCAGGCAAGGCCTCCTTCCACCTGCCTTGCCCCACTCTCTGCTTCTCAATGTGTATTGTATTGTTTTATGTACTGTGGCTTGCCATTGTTTTATTGATTATAGTTTAGATATTATTGTAACTGTTGAGTGGACTTCTGTTTAACTTTTAGATGTTGATATTATTAATTTATACTATTCTATGATGATTGTTGAATGTTACTTTTTTGATGGATGTTGCCTATTTTAAAGTTATGTTTTATTATCACATTTTTGTATTGCATTAGATTGTTATAACGTGTACATGTTTTGTTTCTTCAGTTTGTAAACCGCCTTGAGTATTGTAAGATAAAAAGGCGGTATACAAATTAAAAATGATGATGATGATGAACAACAACAACAACAACAACAACGCAGCAAAGCCTTTTTGTTATGCATTTAGCCTCAGTGGCCACTGCCCTAATAAAGTCACCTTTGCATTTCTGACTTGACACAATCCTTTGCTGGGTTAACATCAGCACAACTCCACTTTACGCTCCCGTCTCTCTATGGTAAGCCAGGAAGCTTCCGTCACAGGCTTCGGAACGTTCGCTCGAAGCCTCGCCTCCAATCAACAGCGCCAGTCCCGTTGCTAGGTGACCGTTGCCAAGCTGCGGCGTGCGGAAGGAAGCTCGAGTCGCCTTGGAGACAGGGACGCTCCAGGCTGGGCGCTGGTTTGGCCAGAAGGCTGCCATGAGTTCCCGGGGCAGCGAGCAGGAGGGCGACGGCGGCGGCGGCGGCGGAAGGATCATGGAGGCCCCCGCAGCCTCGTGGCACGTAGCCGGGGTGCGCATCACGCCCTCCGAGGTGCGCTTCGTGGATGCGGTGCCCGGAGGGCGCTACCGGGCGCTGCTGAGCATCCAGAACCTGCAGTCTCACAGCTGCCTTCTTCGCTTAATGCCTCCGGAACAACCTCAGGTGGGGAGCCCAGAACTGGCCCTTGAACCCCCCGCCTTCCCCTTAAAAAATGCTCCTTCGCAAAGCCCCTCCGCCTTCTGAGGCTACTGTTAGTAGTGCCCACGTCCCCAGCCTGTACTTTCTCCTCCCTCCATTCCCCTTTGCTGCTTCACTTGTTGCAAATAAATAAATAAATAAATAAAACAACAAAAAAAAAAACCCTCCGCAGGTTCGTAACAATGTAAAGCTTGGCAGATCAAATAGGCGTTAAATAAAACCAAACAAACTCAGAGGCAGAGCGTTTGCCACTGGAGAGTTACTGAATAGTGTTTTGAATCAAAGCCCATCACTTGTCAATCATGATAATAATAATAATTTTATTATTTATATGCCTCACCCCAATCTGACTGGGTTGCTCCAGCCTCTCTGGCGGCTTCCAGCAAAATATATTTCATGGATGGGCAATGAATATACTGTACTGTATGATCCTGCTGAAATCAAATGACAGTTGAATTGGAAATCGAATGGTTTATTTCTTCTTCTCTTGCAGTTCAAACTAATTGTGGAAAATCAAAAGAACTCTGTTGCTTCTGGGCTTCACATAACAGCCATTGTGGAATATCATCCTGATAAAGAGATAGACCTTCAGGACAGGTTACTCCTTCACATAGGAAAAAAGATAATTGAGATTCCTCTAATAGGGTATGGCATTTCAGCGTATTGCTCCACTAGTTAACTTCTGTTAAAACAAGGTGAAATTTCCTCCATATGATTATTGTGACTTAAAATTGTTATGTGTGAAGTGGCCTTAAGGGCCGATCTACATACTAATTGCTTGTAACCAATTAATGTCCATAGTTTGAAAAAAACAACAACAAATAGCTGTAGGTGTGTAAACAGGATGAAGACCATGATTCTGGCAAAAAATCCAACACTGCCCCCTGTACTCTGAGAGGAAAACTTAAACTGATGCCAATAGACATTTCTCTCTTAGCCCTAATAACAGCTTGCATGGGCTATTTATTTTATTAAAGTGATAATGCTCCAATTTTACTCTTTGTGACATAGTGTTGCCACTTGACTGATGTTTATTACTAGATTAGTGCTTTTTAACTTTTTAAATGATGTTACAAATGTCAAAGAGAACAACAACTACCAAACTTTTAGAAGACATCTGAAAGCAGCCCTGTTTAGGGATGCTTTTAATGTTTGATGTATTACTGTATTTTAATATTTGGTTGGAAGGTGCCCAGAGTGGCTGGGGAAGTCCAGTCAGATGGGTGGGGTATAAATAATAAATTATTATTATTAAATGCATTAATTAATAGCACAATCCAAACCAGTGTCCACCAACACGGGTTTGCATTGTAAGAGCCACCAACACATTTGCATTGCTCCCTTGGTTAGAACCAGAAAGTGGGAGGGGGCAAGCAAAAGTATGCTCTAGTCTATGCCACCTTGGAGCTGACTTAGTGATTGGGTCTGCTGCTGTCAAAGGGTGTTAGTGGAGCTGTCTTAGGATCCAGTAGGCCCTGTTTTGCCTCAGCCCCTCCCTGCCCCATAGTACTGTATTTTGGGGCTATAATTCACCTGCCCTCTCAGTGGAACAAGGAGCTCTGCACTGGTGGAGTGATGCTAGTATCACTCCATGAGCAGAAGCTAGTGATGCGGTTCTGGTCTGGGTGCAGGGAGTATATCAGGTATGATACTGACATCCTTCGGAATTATGCTACTGTTGCGGGAGTGGCCCTACCAGTTCAGTGATGAGTTTTGACCCAGGCTGCAGTACTATCAACCCTTTACTGTGCTGCTTTTTTAAAATTTATATCTGTATAATTTTTTTGTATTTTGTATTTGTACTATTTCATTTGTGTCCTGCTTTTCTTCCATGCTGGATCCGCCAAGCTGTGAAGATCTATCAAGCTCTAAAGGTCAAAACTAGCGCTTTGAATTGGGCCTAGAAATAAAGTAGGGCACCAGTGCTGTTAGCAAAGCACCACCATAATATGTTTCTAATTTTTAGTTCTAATTAGCAGACTAGCAGCTATATTCTTAACTAACTGCAGTTTTGAACTGTCTTCAGAGGCAGCTCCATGTATAATGCATCACAGTAGTATAAATGAAGTCATTAAAGTTGACCAGGTAGTTAAACATCCTATAGTATAAAGTGCTTTGGGCTATAAAGGAAACGTTCACCTCCAGAAGAAATGGTTCATGGAGCACCCTCAAGGTTTAACTCTGGACAGTTTGCTATACTTATTCATAGCTGCCACTAGATTTTTAATCTTTCCATTTTGTTTTGTTAGCTCTTTACCAAAATGTATTAAAACAGTGAGATTTAGGACTCAGTGATGTTTTGCTGCTAGGCTATATGATGGGCACATTCTATGCAAAATTAGTCATGATTTGTAATGTGAACTAATCCATGTTTACTTAGAAGTAAGTTCTACTGAGTCTCAGCAGTGCTTGTTTTCAGGCAAGTGCATATGGGATTTTCAGCCCAAATTATATTGTTCTTACTGTGATTTTATCTTTTTCTCTTACTTTCTTGTACTGAATGTCTGTTACAGCAGTCATCATGAGCTCATACAATATTGAAACTTTTATAGTGTTATAAAATTGTTGGGGTATTCCAGTGTACTCATTGTATATTAAATTGTGATCAGTGTTTTTTCTTAAGCGTAAGTAGACCAGATCCATTTTAAGAATTTATAATTTGATGAAACAAAGATGTTCAAGCTAATTAAAAATATAGTTGCAGCTCAATGTGATTAAATTGTCCTTAAGTTCCAATAATTAAGAAAGCAAAATGACATTTTAATAAACCTCTTATGTTTGCTGATGTTGCTGCTAAATTAGATTACATAATTAAATTCTCTGTGTGTTGAAAATGGGAGGAAAGCTTTCTTTCCTAAAGCATCTTTAAAAAATGCAGCCAACAAAGTAATGTCAGAAAGCCAATTAAAAGTGCAATTGTTTTCCAGATTAATCCCATGCTGCTGCCTAGAAATTGAACCTGAGATAGATTTTGGCACAGCGATTGCAAACAGTAACGTAATTAATAAAAATCTAAAAATTACTAACTATGGATCATCTCCAGGTAAATATTTTCTGTGTAGCAAATTATACCAGATTCCTTTTCTGTTAACATGGTATATTGATGGGTTTCCTAACTACAGTATACAGTGGTACCTCGGGTTACATACGCTTCAAGTTACAGACTCTGCTAACCTAGAAATAGTACCTCGGGATAAGAACTTTGTTTCAGGATGAGAATAGAAATTGCGTAGCGGCGGTGCAGCAGCAGTGGGAGGCCCCATTAGCTAAAGTGGTGCTTTAGCTTAAGAACAGTTTCAGGTTAAGAACAGATCTCCAGAATGAATTAAGTACGTAACCAGAGGTACCACTGTATAATGAAATATTCATTTTTGTCTCACAGTTCTTAGACACGTCAAACTAGGGTTATCAACTTCTGGGAAAGCTACCGCCCTAGATGGTGTCACATTTTGGTAGACAAAGGTAGCAAAACGGTTTTTCTCTCCTTCCTCATTTTCCATAAATTTTTAAAATTTTGGGAGCATGTCATTGTATTTTGGGATAGCGAAGACAGAGAAATAGGTATGTGTGCATACATCACTGGGCAGAATTCAAGTTGCTGCTTCCACATGCCATGCTTGTGATTTGACTTGCAGTCTGTGGCTAAGGGTGCAATCCAAGCCTACTGTGGTGGTTCTGTGGAGCTCTTGCCACCTTCACAGCCCTGCCATTCACAGTGCAGAAAGTGAAGGGCAATATGACTGGGCCTGGTCTTTGCACCAGCTCTAGGCAAGCACAGTGATCAGGTCTGGTTTGAGATCTATGTCTTCTGGCAACAGCTGTAAAACTGACTTAGGATTCCTCTGAATGCCCTGTTTTGGGGGTTTCTGCTGGGGTCAGCTGGTGGGGATCCCACCAATGGACTTACTTTCAGCATGTTAGGCAGATGAATTTTTTTGGGGGGGGAAATAAAGAAAAAAAATTATTCCCCCCCCCAGGTGCGGGGCTGGGGCGGGGGAAGCCTGAGCTTTCCCCGACCCCAGCCCCCAGAACAGGCAGCTCTCCGCAAGCCTTGGGAGACCGGCGCGACTTCCCGCCAGGCTCCCACGGCTTGCAGATATTTGCCTGAAGCCCAAACCAGGTGGGCCTCCCCGCTGTCCCTGGAGCTTGTGGGGCTGGCGGCGGGGAGAAGCGCGCTGCTATGTGAAGATAGGTGTGGAAGTAAAGTGCATCTCTGCCCACATTTTGTGCTACCATTATCAGAGTGGAAATAGTTAATTTTACATGCAATGCACAATATTGCTTATATATTTTGTAGGTACATTTGCTATAAAATACAAAGGAAATGTCTCCATTTTGATATCACCAACCAGTGGAGTGGTGGAACCCCGATCAGAACAGTTGATTAATATGGAGATTTGTACAGATGTACCCAGAACAATTAATGAGACAGCCATGTAAGTTGCAGTCTTCCTTCTGCTCAGAATGTTGTGTGACACTGATGCCACTGTCTACTCTGACAGGAAGCACTGAAGCTGTAAATATGTTTAATATATTAGTGACATAGGCAGGTTCCACCATTAGTTCTCCCAGCTTGGAATGGTAGAAATAGGCAGCTTCTATAAGTTTCAACTGTAGATATGTGTGTTGTACAAATGCTCTAGTAAAATAGTGAGTTCATAAGATTAATGCACTATTGTAACACAGTTCTTATCTGTTCATATTTTTCCCTTTTGTTCCTTCTTACCTGTTGTTTACTCAAAAGTGTGAAATTGCAGGGACGGCCCAAAGCTCAGATAATCATCAAAGCCAATATAGTGGAGCAAATTCTTGAGCTTTTGGGTGTGCCGCCATCAAACAAAATAAAATGTGTCAATTTTGGATGTGTCTATTTTGGAACTACCAAGACTGAAGAAGTTCTTCTTCATAATAAAAGCCCAGAGCCCATGGATTGGGTGGCAATCCTGCAAGACAATGCTGTTGGTGGAGAGATGGTAAGGAAACCTTTTTTGAATTTTTTTAAAAAGCTTTTCAAATGTAAGGAAACCTGATGACTTTACTCCTGCTTTTCTGTCTGTTTTTCAGCAGGGTTTCCCTTCCATAGTTGTAGTCTTGTAGAAGAGAGTTTTTCTTTTGGTCAATATTGTGTGTTTTTCTTGTCTATATGTATCTCTTCCAACTGTGCGGGTGGAAGGATACAAAGAGCATTGAGGTCAGCATGTGGGAGTGTTTAAGCCAGGTCTCACAGGGAAGAAGATGGAAGGGGATGGAAGTAACAGAAGAAAAACATAGAAGCAGAGAAACCAGGGCGCTCTGGAGGATAAGGAGAGATTCATGAGCGAAGAAGAAGAAGTAGGTAGAGGGAAAAGACGTGCCTCAGTTTCTCAGAAGAAGGAGAAAGAGGAATAGGACAGAAGGGTCTGGGGCTGCCATCCCTAGTGGCTCGACAGAAAGAGAGAAGGGTGAAAAAGCTAGCAGAAAAGGAAACTACAAGGGGCATCAACAGAAGAACTGTATAAGGAAAGGTGGGGTCAGGTGGAATATACATTATGAGAGACTGAGGAAGAAGGGAGTATATAGCAAAAAGAGAGTGGAGTCCTGGGATGCAAGATGGCAGTGGAATTCTTTGAGTAACTTTCCCACTACGGACAAGAGACCACCTGGGGTTCTGTAGACACCTAATACCAAGGGCAGGGATAGAACTGACACCAGCTCTCACAGCATTGTGTCACACTGTAGTATGAATAACAAGAAGAATGTGCATTGCAAATGTGTGCCATCTCTGAAAGGTGGGTAAATAGTAGTAGTAGTATACCATCTCATCCTTATGTGCCCAACTGATGACTGTGCTGTGCAGGAGAGGGCCTCTTGAAGATGTAATCTCATCAAAAGGGTTATTCTATACAATGTTAGTATTAGGTGTGGTGGCACCTACCCTCTGGAACACCTGCCACTTACCATTTCTGTTATCTTTTTGGTGTCTATTGAAGACCTACTTTCCTTCTAAAGCCTTTTAAGTGGATATTTTTATTCTTATCTGTATTGGACTTGACATGGTTTCCAATATGTGTGTTTATTGTTAAATAGCTTCAGGCTGCTTTATGGGAAGTGATCATTAAGTTGAAAGAAAGAAAGAATAAATAAAACACTTGTGTGTGGAAAAATACAGCACTGCATTTGGGCCTAATGTTGTGATAGAACCAAACCCTTTCCATTACCCTTACTCTGTGTGGCTTGGCCTCTGTCAA
Organism: Podarcis erhardii; assembly: GCF_964252035.2. Classification (NCBI taxonomy): domain Eukaryota; kingdom Metazoa; phylum Chordata; class Lepidosauria; order Squamata; family Lacertidae; genus Podarcis; species Podarcis erhardii. The sequence goes on from NC_138508.1 coordinate 61,241,166, forward strand.
CAAGGCCTGTGTTCACACTCCTGTTTACTGTGCGCTTACTGTGTTTCCTGTGTTGGACTTTTCATTGATGTTCATGTGATGTCATCTAAAATGGACATATATTGTTAAGTTGTGGGTTGACATAGCCGACGACACAGCGATTTCTCCAACTAGCTCTTTATTTCGTAAGCTGGAATAGAACTGACTGCAAACAGCTCAGCCGGCCTGCTTTTATAGGCAGCCGGCTGTCAACATTGTAACAACAACAGCCCAGAGTTCCCGCCTAAAATAAATGACGCGGACCTGAGGGAAAACTATCTACAGACCTGAGTGAAAACTATATACAGTATCCCCCCTGCTGGCCCAGGGTGAAACTTCACTACATAACACCCCTCCCCACCGAGATAAGGCGTTAGTTACAATCGTAATGGTTTCCTTATATACAGCACTACGCGTAATGGTTCAATTAGGCACAAAAGCATATTGGTTACATTTCCCATACTTAGACCAACAGTGATACATGTCCAACAACATAGTCCTTTAAATAAGTTGGGCGCTTGGGAACTCTGCCAGACCGCCGGGGACTGGTAGCCAAGTCCGGAGGGCCACACAGTTCTTGCTGAGGCTGTGGTGCGACCCTAGGTGGCGTTGGAACCAACTCCCCTGGATCCGCTGCTGTGGGTGGAGCCTCCGCAAGTGGAGTGGTCTGAGTCTGTGGTAAGTCTGGCAGACCCTCTGAAGCGGCTTGGTTCGGCTCCACGCTGGCAGTTTGCGAGGGAGGTGTAGGTGGGGCCTCGCCATCTGTACGTGTCTCTTCTGGAGCCGCAAGCGCAGTTGGGGGCACCTCGGTAGTGTCCAAGTCCCCAACCCTGCGCCTAAGCTGGTCTATGTGCCGTCGCCACAAGCGTCCGTCTTCGAGTGCCACCTGGTACGAGCGAGGTCCAGTGACTCCCACTACTGTGGCTGGCACCCAAGGAATGTCCCCCACATAGTTCCGGGCAAAGACCTGGTTTCCTGGGACAAATGACCGTGGCGCGTTGGCACAGCCTGGGGGTTCAGCCAGGGCAAAGTCCGGGTGTAGCCGGTCGAGCGGTGACCTGAGGCGGCGGCCCATAAGCAGTTCAGCAGGACTCCTCCCTGTGGCCGCATGAGGGGTGATGTGTTGCACGAACAAGTATTCGGCGACCCGCTCATGCCAGTCTCCCCGGTCCAGGCGCGCCAGTGCCTCTTTTGCCGAGCGCACCATTCTTTCCGCTTGCCCGTTGCTGGATGGATGAAAGGGTGCCGTTAGGGCATGGCGGATGCCCAGTCCCAAAAGATACCGCTCAAACGTGCCTGACGTGAACTGTGGTCCGTTGTCAGAGACAAGGACATCAGGACACCCATGCGTTGCAAACAGGCCTCGCAGCACCCGGATGACAGCTTCGGTAGTGGTGGAGGGCATCAGGGCGACCTCCAGCCATTTGGAATAGGCGTCCACCACTACCATAAAGGTCCGGCCGTGAAAGGGGCCAGCCAGATCAATGTGCACCCTCGACCAGGGTGTCTTTGGCGTCTCCCAGGTGTGTCCCTTAGCTGCCGGTGGTGCAGGCCTCGACTCTTGGCACGCTTGACAGGCGGACACCCAGGCAGTGATGGCATCGTCCATATTAGGCCACCAGACGTAACACCGAGCCAACGCCTTCATTTTGACAATTCCCGGGTGGCCAACGTGCAGAGCCTCCAGGACGCGCTGACGGAGTCCCTGGGGAATCACGACGCGGTCTCCCCACAGCAGACAGCCGCGATGAGCTGAGAGTTCATGTTGTCTGGTTGCGAAGGGCTGGAACTCCGATGCAAAAGGCCCTTGTGGCCACCCCCTCCACACCCAGTTGAGCACCCGGCTGATGGTGCGATCCTGGGCAGACGCGGAGGCCACAGTGGCAGCTGATACAGGCGCTGCCGGAAGATCCTCAATCAGAAGGAGCGATGAAGCTGGAGCCGGGTCTTCCACAAATGCTGGAAGAGGGCAACGGCTGAGGGCGTCGGCATGGCCCATCGATTTCCCCGGGCGATGGATGAGCCGGTAGTGGTACGCAGCCAGGAAAACAGTCCATCGCAGCATGCGTGGCGAGAGGACCGGTGGAGTTGGACGATCACCGGCGAGGAGGCCCAGGAGTGGCTTGTGGTCAGTGATGAGGTCAAAAGTCCTGCCATAGAGGTATTCATGGAACCTCTTCACTCCAGCCACAAGTGCCAATGCCTCCTTGTCGAGCTGGCTGTAATTCCGTTCCGTCAGAGATAGTGTCCTGGAAAAGTAGGCGAGCGGTGCTTCTCTTCCATCTGGAAAACGGTGACTAAGGACAGCACCGATGCCAAAAGGTGAGGCGTCGCAGGCAAGGACCAGCGGCCTGGATTCACTGTACTGTACCAGCACACTGTCTGATGAAAGGAGAGCCTTAACCGCGTTGAAGGCCGCCGTCTCCCGATGACCCCAGGCCCAAGGCGTCTTTGTACTAAGGAGTCGGTGAAGAGGCTCAGCCACTGTGGCTTTGTGGGGCAGGAACATGTTATAAAAGTTCAGCAGCCCCAGGAATGCCTGCAACTCCGTCTTGTTCTTTGGGGTGGGGGCCTGCTGGATAGCGCGGATCTTGGATGTGGTCGGGTGAAGGCCGGAGGCATCGATAAGATAGCCCAGGAACTCTACCTGTGGAACGGCGATCTGGCACTTCTCCCTCTTTACCTTGAGCCCGGCCTCTTGGAACCTGGTCAGCACGGCACGGAGGCGCTCGAACAGCTGCTGGTGTGAGTCTGCAGACACCAAGACGTCATCAAAATATGGTACCACGCCCGGAAGCCCTTGCAGGAGACGCTCCATAAGGCTTTGGAAGATGCCAGGAGCCACACTCACCCCGAACTGCAACCGGCGGCAACGGAATGCCCCCCGGTGGGTGACGATCGTCTGGGCTTCAGCAGTGGCATCATCGACTGGCAGTTGTTGATAGGCTTGGGCAAGGTCCAGCTTAGCGAAGACCTTACCCTCACCCAGAGAATGCAGCAGGTGTTGGACAACAGGAACCGGATAAGCGTGCTGCTGAAGTGCCTTGTTGATCGTGCACTTGTAGTCAGCGCAGATTCTCACCGACCCATCTGGCTTGACAGGCGTGACGATGGGGGTTTCCCACTTGGCGTGGTCAACCGGCTCCAAAACTCCTTGGGCGATCAGTTTGTCCAGTTGTTCGTCCACCTTAGCCTTGAGAGCAAAGGGAACCCGGCGTGGCTTTAGCTTGATGGGGGCGACTTGTGGATCAAGGCTAAAGGAGATGGGCGTACCTGTATATTGCCCCAAGGTGCCGTCAAAAACCTCGGCAAAGTCTTTGACCAGACCCTCAGTCTCTGCGTTAGAGATGCAGTTGATGCCGGTGACTTCCAGGCCGAGGGCATCAAACCAGTCTAGCCCTAGGAGGCTTGGCCGCTGACCTTCGACCACCACCAACCGGAGCAGGCCCGAAAAATCCTTGAAGGCAATCCGGAACCGGCCAACGCCTACCACGGGAATGTCGTTTCCCTGGTAGTCTCTCAGGTGTACGCGGTGAGAGTCGAGTTGCCTTTTGGACACTCTGGGTACCAGTCTTTTGATGGTGCTCCACGACACGATGGACAGGGCAGACCCGGTGTCGATCTCCATGTCACATGGAGCTCCTTCAATGAGCACCGTGACGTTCAGCTTGCGTCGCGTAGGCGAGTCGGTTTGGCCAATCGTGGTTCCAGACGGGCAGCGGCAGTTGGTGAGAGCGAAACAACTTTCCTTGGCAGACTGGAGTGAAGGCTTGGACTTGCGAGTCGATGAAGGGGGGGTGTCAGACGGAGCCGATCGGCAGACCTTAGCGATGTGGCCCCTTCTGGAACACTTCCTACAGATGGCGTCTCTGAATCGACACTTGGCACGGGAATGGTTGCCTCCGCAGCCAGCACATTCCGGTTGGCCCTTGGACTTCTGTTGGAAATTCCTGTGCTCCCGCTTTGTCTGGTGCACGTCATCGCCTTCACAGGAGGATGCCTCATCACTGCTGGCCTCTTCATGATGCACCGGAACTGGCTCCCTAGCAAGACGCGGGCTGCTGCACTTGCGGATCTCCTGGGCGGAGCGTTCAGCAGCTTCTGAGGCCACAGCCTCCTCAATGGCTTTCTGCAGCGTGAGGTCTGGCTTGGCGAGGAGACGCCGTTGCAGATGGATGTCCCGGACCCCGCAGACGATTCGATCCATCAGGGCATCGTCTAAGTCTCGGAACTCACAGTGCATTGCAGCCTGTCGCAGGGCGGTGGTGTAGTTGTTGATTGACTCCCCCTCTGCCTGGTTCCGGTGGTAGAACGCATGGCGGGCAGCAATCTTGGACGGCTTTGGTGCGTAGTGGTTGCGGAGCTTCTCTTGGATCGTGTCCCATGGTGTTGCCTGGACTGCTTCGGGCGCAACCAATGCTCGGGCCGTCTCAAACACCTCAGGCCCACAGAGGCTGAGGAATAGGCCCCGCTTACGATCCTTTGATACTGCTGTCAGCTCGTTGGCTTGGAGGTAGCAGTCGAACCGAGCGAGGTAGGAATCCCATGATTCAGAGGCTGGCACAAACGGCGGTAGAGGCACAAGTGAAGCCATGATTCCGATGCTGGCGTGAAGGGCGATGGATGGAACACAGTGCTCTAGCCAGAACAGTCAGCTCTGAATTGGTTCTGTCCAGTGATTTCGCTCAGTGATTTCGCTCTGTGATTCAGCTCAGTGATTCAGCTCAGTTCAGAGGCTGGCCGCATCTGGCTGTGCTCTGATGTCCATCCATCCCATCCTCGTCGCCAGTGTTAAGTTGTGGGTTGACATAGCCGACGACACAGCGATTTCTCCAACTAGCTCTTTATTTCGTAAGCTGGAATAGAACTGACTGCAAACAGCTCAGCCGGCCTGCTTTTATAGGCAGCCGGCTGTCAACATTGTAACAACAACAGCCCAGAGTTCCCGCCTAAAATAACTGACGCGGACCTGAGGGAAAACTATCTACAGACCTGAGTGAAAACTATATACAGTATCCCCCCTGCTGGCCCAGGGTGAAACTTCACTACATAACATATATTCTGTACTTTGTTATTACTATTTGATGTGTTGTTTCTCAACATGTGTGTAGGAGAACCAGTGTGGTGTAGTGGTTAGTGTTGGACTAGAACCTGGGAGATCAAAGTTTTGTGGGGATTAAATGAGGACAGGGAGAACCTTGTATGCCACCTTGAGCTCTCTAGAGAAAAAGGTGGGATAGAAATGCAACAAATAAGTAATAAATAAATAAACCAGCTTCACACCAATTGGGGTCCTTAAGTCACTCCTAATTTATCTCCAACCAAAGTGTGAACACCTTTGCATAGGATAAAGGCATCCCTGCCTGTCAACACCCCCTGGTGAAATAAAATGAAGTCTGCTGCTGTGAACAGCTAAGGGGAAAAGAGCTATGAAAGGTACCAGAGAAAAAACAATTTTACTGCACTCTAAGGAAATCAGCCCTGAGTGCTCACTGGAAGGACAGATCGTGAAGCTGAGGCTCCAATACTTTGGCCACCTCATGAGAAGAGAAGACTCCCTGGAAAAGACCCTGATGTTGGGAAAGATGGAGGGCTCAAGGAGAAGGGGACGGCAGAGGACGAGATGGTTGGACAGTGTTCTTGAAGCTACTAGCATGAGTTTGACCAAACTGTGGGAGGCAGTGGAAGACAGGAGTGCCTGTCGTGTTCTGGTCCATGGGGTCACAAAGAGTCGGACACGACTAAACGACAACAACAAGGCAGCATTGTGAATACACCAAAAGACTCCATGGGGAAATTCTAATGCATCTTTTTGTGTAAGCACAAACTGCATCCTCTCAGGGTTCCTGCAGTGTAAGGGCCTTCCAACCCCACATACTCCACCTGTCAGAAAGATGCATATTTGCTAGGGCATAATAATTCTGTAGAAAGTTCTTACTTTTTTTTTTTTAAAAAAGCTATATTATACCAGTTATGTCTAATAAATACAAACAAGGAGTGATCTAGTGCTAGGGACAAGTCTCTTTCAAATAATGGCAGTTTTTCCTTGCCACTCTTTCAGTATTAGACTGTGATATTTTATTTTTATTGCTTTTCTATATAATGCAATCTAGGCTTATTCAATATGCATAATGTTTTTCTGCTTTTTTTTTTTGTCTGAAAAGACCAGCATTAACAACTGAGAAAACTGAGTGGCTTTTAATATATTTTATACCTCACTTTGTCTTACAGGGCACAGATATTCAGAAGAGTACCAATGCTGTTTTAAGAGATTTACATTACACTGATGGAAAAGCAGAACAAGATGTTTCCACTCTGATTGCCTGCATTCCCAATGAAGGAACACTACAGCCTGATCAGAAAATGATGATCTCTATTTGTTTTAGCCCAAAGTAAGCATGGAATGTGAACTTAATGATATTATTTATTAAATTTGTATACCACCCCATACCTTTAGATCTCAGGGCAGTACACAACAATATATAAAAATATATATGATACGTGTGTGTGTGTGTGTGTGGGAAAGGTTTCTGTTTTCAAAGAAAATGGGTATGAATGCCCTCTTTTAGCTGCAGTGGATGACAGGAAAGGGTATACCCTGTCTGGAGACCAATCACTTCTTGTCTCAGTTGCCTAGCTGAGGCCAGAGGAGAAATTGGGGGGGAAAGTGTAATACAAGAGGTGCAGTTGGAATTATTGGAGGATATGCAGGCTCAGGGGTTGTGACAGCAGCAACTAGGCTGAATGGGCAGGGGGGTGGTATCAATTCACATGGAGTGTTATGAAAAGAGTAGTATATGATTTGGAAGTTGGTACATAGGGAACATTCTTAGCATAGTGACAAGTGAGAAGTCAAGAACCAAGTATTTATTATCCTGCACAGTCAGTGAGGTAATGACCCTGTAGAAACACCCCATTAATTAGTGTTGCTATATTGATGTTGCATAAGAAACCTTAATTGCTTTAATTTTTCTGTTTAAACTTGTTAAGACATTAACAGCATATATTCTCCCTCCCTGCTTAGAAACATAAATGTAATTGTGAATTTTTCAGAATGGTGAAAAGGGACAGGGGGGACCTTGGCAAAACTCCACCAAGGCAAGATTATGCTCTCTTTCTGAAATTTGAAGCTATAGGAAGCAAAAACGACTTCTTGGAAGCAGTGGCTGGTGGTGACAGACCTACAGATGGTATGGCATTTATAAATACTGAATAAATGGAATGGGATTAGAACTGTACTTTTCCCTCTATAAATTTCCAGGAAGGGTAATGGGCTTTGCATAAAATAATCTATAATTTGAATACCTAAGTTAATTGGAAAACTCCCACCTCTGTATGTAATAGGAAGGTGTGAATTACATACCTTGTTGCTTGCTTTAGGTGGCAAGAGTGAAGCAACAGCAAATTAGTGCCCTGGTCCACCACTCACTCCATTCTTGGGCTGGTTGGCTCCCTGAAGAGGCAAGGCTTTCCACCTCTACCTCTTCCCTGCCTGAGCCTCACTCAGACAAAGGGCCAAGGACGTCCTTCCTCAGAGCAAGACATTTTGGGAAAGATGTCCAAGACAGTGTGCCTGTGCCTCTGCTATGTTTTGCTGTGATAAAGGCCAGCTCACCAAAAATGTTTCACTCCGAGAAAGGATCCCCTTGGCATTTTCTGAGAGTAAGGCTTGGGTAGGGGTGAGGCAGAATCTCTGTGCACAGGTTGAATCATTCAGGGTCTCGGCACCTTCTGTAGCCTGCATGTCAGGGATCAGGCATTCCTTGCTATCTTTCCTCCTTTGATGACTTCTTAGGGATGACTGAGAGAGCCCAATTAATTCTGTGCTGGCTGCAGAAGGTGTAGTGGCTGCTAGCTACCAGCATGCAGTAATGACATCATACATTATTCTTACCATGTAAGGACTTCTGGTTAAGTTTAGTATGACAAGGCAGACCTCCTGAACCTGATAGGTTTTCCACTTCCTTACTTCAGTGCCACTGATTTCTGGCTGAAGGGCTGGTTATCCTGCAGGAATCTGATTCATACGTTTGGCATCTGTAATAGTATGTGGAATTTCCCCAGGTGCGGCTGCCCACAACAAATACACTTTTCTATCCTGGATACTCATCAAATTTTGAGCCCATGTATGTTCAGAAAGCAATGACTTTTGGAAGCTAGGCATGTGCTGTTAGTGGCTGGGGTTTTATGATGATTTTGTGCCATCTTTTTAAAAAAGTAATCTGATTACAATTGGGCATTTTATGTGCATTTATCATACAATGTGTCTTGCCCCAAATTTCAGGAGGCCGGAAACTGTACATTGATACATGTATGACTTAATCATACAAAACGGGGGCAAATTATATGAAGACAGTCTTTCATTATGTATAAGTAAATTAGTTGCTATATTGTCTGTCTTTCTGCTGTAAATGACAGCATATCCTTTTATCTCAATGTTTTTTACAGAGAAGAATCGTCATCAGGTTGAGTTGGGTTTGATAGGCTCAGGGCTTCCAGTCATTCTGACATTCAAACCAGGACCAGTTGTTAATTTTGTGGAGTGTTACATGGGTGAACATACAGATATTGTTTGCACGCTCAAAAATGAATGCGATATTCTTCCAGTATCATTTGCTTTTCGTAAGATTGCACATTATAATATTTATCCTGAAAAGGGAAAAGTAAAAGCAAAGTCTACTCAGGTACTGTCTTTGTATTTTTCTTTCATCTTACACAGCATTTATGTAGTTAACTTTCAAAGTGCTTTATATTGTGAAGTGTTGCATAGTAAAATAACATAAATTTAAGTTGCTGCTAAAGCAGTATTACTGTAATGATGGCATGCATGAATGATTGTTACTTAAAATAAAACAAAAAAAATAGAGCTTTCTTTTAAAGTATTTATTTACTAAATTTATATACCACCCTTCATCCAAAGAGCTCAGGGCGGTTCACAAGATAAAAATACAAGATAAAAGCGCAAATAAATAGAACAAAAACAAGACAAGAACCCCCCCCCAAGCAGATTTAAAAAGCTGTAGAATATTAATCAGCCAAAGGCCTAGTTGAAGCAGAACATTTTCGCCTGGCGCCTAAAGATGTGTAATGACACTCCCTTGTCATTGAGAGATTTTTTCTGAGATGCATGAAATTTTACTCCTTTTTGCTTCTGTCTTCCTGCTTCAAAGCAGTTACAAAATTGTTGCTTTATCCATCTCTTATCCACAAGAAGCACCTTTTACTCTTACGTACATAGATGGGAAACATTCTCCTCTCTCTGGCTAAAGCTAACTATCATAACCACCTTCTTTCAACCCATCCATTCATCCATAACCCTCCATGAGTATATAATGAGAATGCACCTGTTACAACATTTTACTCTATTCTATTAGCAGTCATTACCCTTCTTCCTTACATTGGTTACCAGTCAAAACTCCACATCAACTTCAAGCTTCTCTTCCTTATTTCTAAAGCCACACATATCTGGTTGCATCTTCCCTTATTTCCTCTTCCTCTTCTATTTTGTCTACATACCGGTAATCTGCTGCCAAACTCCACTCCTATCTTGATGCCTTCTTCTCTGTATTCTTTATCTTCAAAATATCATGTTCTTGGCCTTTTGTGAGAACCTTCCTTTTCTGAATCCTTTTACTGAGCCATCTTAGCAACACACACAAATTTTCTCACTGCCACCTGAGCCTCTCTTGTCCTTCTGCTCTTTGGCAACCATTGGCCTCTGTTTCCTCAACTTCCCTCTCCCAGGCCTCTACACATCTATTCAGATGCAAATCCTGTCAAGTTCAGCGGGCTTATTCCTGGGTAAATGGTTACAGAATTGTAGTCTTCAAGTACATTGTAAGGAACCATGCTTCCTGTATAATGTATGAAGCAGTCAACAGACTGTGAAGCCTAAGTAGTTGGATAGGGATGTTTAAGAGAATTTTACTACTTAAAGTTCAAGAAATGAAAACTATTTATTTGAATGGTGGGAATTTAACATCCTGGTGGTTTGTTTGTTTTTTAAAGAAACAATGAGTGAGCATGATGTAACATTTTAAAATGCCTAAAGGTCTGTGTTTATTTATTTTTGTCTTTAGGATATTTTATTTTCATTTATTCCACGTCACGTAGGAACCTTCACAGCGAAGCAGGTGATAGATATCATTGGTCCAGTGGCAAAAAAAGATGGCTTACCAGCACTGAAGTTCAAACCTTTCCATCAGTTATACTTAATTTTTTCTGGTGTGTGCAACTCTGTAACCAATAAAGTGGTTCTGAAACCCAACCTTGGTAAGTTAGTAAGAAAAAGGGGCTACAATTTTAACGTGTTCGAAATTACATTTCTGTCAGTTCTTTTGTGGGATAATTCAGACAAATGGTAGACAGAGGCTGAAATGTTAGAATTGGTATTTGGTAACTTTGGCATGGTAATTGGTTCAAATGCTCTGATAATTAATTGGTGAAGTAGCAAGTTAGTCACATTTCATCCCGTGGCTGGGTGAGCAGCCTCCTGCATGCCCTGAAAATGAATTGGGCCCCCTTGAGTGTTCCTGTGGAAACTCAAAGCTTCTTGAGAGGAGCTGATGTTTGATTAGTCTCCACCTGTGGATCTAACTCTTCACCCATCTGCCTGCCCATCAGCACATTACAGCTGCCCCATGTGAAGAAGTGACCTTGAAGGTCAGGACAAACTCTTTTCTTGAGCTTGAATGGAAGCTTTTAAAGAGCAGTTTGAGAGTTCTGTCAGGTAACTCATACCTGTTGTATTCAGAATGTGTGTGGTCTTCTTTGATCCCTGCCATTCCATTGCCCTCTTTCACATGTAATACTAAGCCAAACCATGGATTAACACAGGTATGAGGTATGAGGAAACTGCAGCTGCCAAACTACAACTCAAATCCTTCTTGGCCATCGGCCAGGGCTGAAGGGAGTTGTACTTCAGGAGTCCCTAGAGGGCCAAAAGTTCCCCACACTGACTTTGGATGAATGAGCAAATGTGCACACTTTGGGAGATATCACTTTGCTCCTCCCTGGTAATTTTGCTGATGTGCTCTGCGATTGCCTCAGGTGGCACATGCTGGGATGTAGCTTGTCAGTTCCTCCAATTTTTCTTTGTTGGGTGATAGAGCTGTGTATCCTTCCTGCCCTGCTCTGTACTCATAAGCTGGCTTCCTACCTGAGGTGCAGAGGACATTATCCGAATGACAGTGTTGAAGCAAAATCCACCTGTCACAGTCCAGTCAGCTTCTCTGTGTGGAATGGGAGGGTTCTTGTCATGTTCTTTGCTTCAGGCAGCAAAATGTCCTGAGCTGTCCCTATATAATAACTCGTATAAGCACACTTATAAAACTAGTCTTGGAATGTAGTCCTTTATTTTTAGGGGGGGGGGAATTAGCAAAGATTTATCACAATAGTGATAATCTATGTTGGAAATGTAAAGAAAAAGAAGGTACCTTTTATCATATGTGGTGGACCTGCCCCAAGGTGAAAGACTTCTGGGAGAAGATTTATAATGAATTGGGAAAAAAATGTCGAAATATACATTTATTAAGAAACCAGAGGCCTTCCTTCTTGGAATAATAGGTCTGGAATTGCCCAAGAAAGATGTTAGATTGTTTTTGTATGCCACAACTGCTGCTAGGATTTTGTTAGCCAAGAATTGGAAAACACAGGGGGGCCACCAGGTGGCGCATTGGAAGATGGCCGACAATAACATCTCTCCGACCCACACAAGGTAATTAAGAGGCTGCTATGGGAAGTATGCAGCATTCCCGCCCCCCCAGGAGATGGGGGGACTGCCTTGCCAGCAGTGTCCATAATGCACCCCCGGATTCGAAAGAAGGGTGTGCCCTGTCACTTGGCACAAGCCCTCGGTGAAGTTGGCTCTTCCTGACGCTGTCTCCAATCAGCGCCCGGGTTCGCTTTAGCTCGAAAATATAATTGGAAACATATAATTGGAAAGAAGCTAAAGCACATACATCAAGTGAAGTTTGGGAGATAAGACTGCTGATTAATGGATCTCTGTGACCGGAGCGGCGGACGGGACAAATAAATCAAGTGATGAATCACCATTAAGAGATTGGTATGTTTGGAGTGAAACGGAAGGGGGGGTGGAGGAAAAAACTTTTCTTTTCTTTGCCTTATGTGAGTATTAATAACCCTCCACCCCAGAAAGAAGATCGTTGCATTTTATTAATCACAAGCAGGAATTCAAGAATGTGGAGTGAATTATTGATCAAAGAGAGGATTGGTAAACATTGGAGAACATAGGAAAGTTTTTATGACACAGTTTTAAATGGCATCTCACTAAGACAGGCTTGTCTAAGAAAGACGGGGGGCGGAGGACCAGGATCATCGGAATGTGAATGATGATTGGAATGTGATCTAAACCTGGCAGAGCTCTTTGTGATGTACTTGGCAAGCCTGGGAAAATTAAAGGACAGACCGAGGATAAATTCTTTACGGAAGTGTGGAATTGCGTCTGTCCCTATGTGATATGATTTTTGGGAGAGTCTAAAACCCACACAGAGGATGTTTGTTTCCAACCCACTTGTGAAGATTATCAGAGATCGCAAAGAAAGGAATATATGATAACAACAAGAAGATGAAGAAGTAATAAAGAGACTATCTGGACAGAACTGGATAGAATTGTCTAATTAAAGCAGTAATATAAGTGATGCTTGGACCCCCGTTCAGAGCTTGAAGTATGGGAACCCCCAGCAAAATTTAACAATCTGGCTGTATAATTTGGAACTAATGTGATTTGGAAATAATGTGATTTGATTGGCTTGTTAATAAAAATTATTAAAAAAAAAAAAAAGAATTGGAAAACCCAAGAAGTGCCAACATTGGAGGAATGGCAGATGAAGATGATGGACTTTTGGGAGCTAGCCGACCTGACCGGAAGAGTCCGCGACCAGAAGTAGGAGGAGTACCAGGAAGGATGGATGAAATTTAAAGAATATTTAGCTAAATATGCTAAGATAATTTAAATAGAAATACTTGCAAATACCAGATTGGCTTAGGAGTTAAATATGTGATTCTATATAATCACATGTTTAAAGTTTATATGAAAAGTAAGAAAGAAGTTAATTGACTAAGTAAATTTTATGAGAAATTAGTTTTGGAAAACTGTTACAATGATATACATTGAAACTCAGCTAGGGGGATTTGAGGAAGTCACCTAACAATGTTAATAATAGTGGAATAATTACAGTTAGGATTTATGTTTGTTTGTTTATAAATTTGGAAAATCAATAAAAAAAATTGTAAAAAAATATTTTTAGGGGGGGAAATGTAGTATTAGGAATTGAGTTTTCTGCAATTCAAGGGAATAAAGATGATATCTGATACACATATAATTTATTTTTATTTAAATTCTGACTAAGGTATAACACCACAGATTTCCAATGAAGTGGGAGTATTTGTAGCTAGGAAGGTGGAACAAACCACTGATGTTGCTCCAGTGGCACTTCTTAAATCAGATCGGACACAAATTCATGCCCACCGGATAAAAAAAAAATTGAGCAATGCCTTGGTAGCTTTTCCTAATGATCGTCAAGCCAGCATAAGACCTCCTGAACTGCATAAGGATTACAGGTAATATTGAAAAAGCGATAATGATTTATAACTGTCAGAGCTGGTTCAGATGCAGGTCAGTAAAAAGACGCAGAATTAAGCAGTGTAGTTAATTCTTTATTTAAGAAAATGGCATACAGCTTAGCAATACCTCCCAACAGGACTTGACCCTATACGGCAGTTGCCAGGACTGATGGTCCCTGCCCTTTACTGCCTCTAGGTCTCATTTTCCCAAGCAGCTTCAGACTACCTTGGGGAACCTGTAATCTTCCCCGCCCCACCCTACGCATTCCCTGCGTGTTTGTGGAGTCAACAGAGGGACCCCTCCCATCTTCTTCAGTCTCTGAGTCTGAGCTGCTCCCTGTCACAGACTCCCTTTGCTCACTAAAGCCTGTTGCCTCTTCAACATTCAACCATTCCTCTCCCCAGTCTCTCTCTGACCTCTCCTCAGTGTCTCACTGTCACCATCACCAATCACTGTGCTCCAAGCCTTCCTCCTTTGGGGCTCCCCTTAGTGGTTCCCCAGCTGGTTCCTCCCACCCCTCCTCATCATCTAGCCAGTCCCTAACAATAACAATAATTAAAATATCACCTTGAAGGTGACATCAAAGACTGCCCACTGTATAGCACAACAGGTTTTTGCTTGTGCAACAGGACAGCCCTTTCCTCTCTTCCCACATGCCACTCTCCAAGTGCCCTCAGATCTGTTCCAAATAGCCGCCCTAACTGCCCAGGCCAGATTATTTTAGTCAGTGGGAAGAGGAGAGGAAGGGGAAAGATTCATTGCATGAATGGAAATCTCTTGTGACATTGGGTGCTATTTTAAATATTTTATTTTGTAGCCTTTAATGTTTGTCCCTGTGAATTAAATATATAGTGAACCCGAATTCAAGTGCAAGTGATTACTGTTTGTGTTGACATATATTTTGATAATATTGGATTGGCTCCAGAGTGATGGTTGTGCAAACAAAAGGGTTTCTGTTCAGGGGAGAAAGGGGCAATATTCTCTCTGAAACCCATCCCACCGCTGCTACTGCATGCTGCTCCAGAAAGGCCCCCAATTCTTGGGAGCAGCTTTTGAAGAGGCCCAGTAGAAGGGGGAATCTGCAAAGATAGCTTACTTGCCTCCTACCTCCAATGCAGAGTGGACCTCTGGGCTCAACCCACAATTTCCCTTTTTTCATATCAAATTGCAACAGTTCTATGTTAGGATTGTCTTGGCAAGGTCAAATGCTAGTAATGATCAGTGGAATAATGGACGTATGAATAGCACATTTATATAGCAAAAGTGGAATTGTTTTCAGAATCCAGCGCACATTTAAATGGCTCTTGCTCTAATGAGGCTGCATTTCTTTTCACACATTTAGGACTATTTTCACAAAGGTTGCCAGATACAGTTATGTGGATCCAGAGTTTTCTTACACATTATTTGAAGAAATGGAAAAGCAAGTGAATAAGGATTACTATGCAAGCTATCTTCAGAGTTTAAGACAGTATCGTTTGCATAAAAAAGCTGCTCGGTAAACATTGTTTCCAAATAAACTGCCAAAATGCTCAATCACTTTCCAGATTTATAGCGCTATAGTTTTATTCTTCGTTTTTATAAAAAGCTACAAATCCTACTATGAATAATGTATAGGAAATGTGACTTAAAGGTTGAGAATAATTCTACGTACCTGAATGGGTTTGAGAACAATGAATCCCACGTGAGTGACATTTAGAAATTCAGATTGCAGTCCCTGGTGATCAGCTGCTTCCTCCAGCATCAGCTAATTGTCTTGTCATGTGTGGTTACTTTTCCTCCCTCCTTTCCTCCACAAACTGCATTGGACTCTGAGATCTATCTATCTATCCCAAGTAATATGAGGAGGACATGTTTGAAATATATGCACTGTGACAGGCTTTATAATTAAAAGGTAACTTGGTGTAGGTTAGTATTCAATATAAGGGCTTGCATTTCTCTCTAGTGAATCCAGTTAATCAAAATATGTACTCAAAATGTTGTAACTTTTCGCAGTGTGTTTACTTCATAGCTGAATGTCGCTTCTTCTCCATACTTCCAACTCATAGGATCTTTAAATCACTTAATAATCCTGTGGATATTGGGTTAAAACCAGCATCAGGCTTGAAATCTCCAAGGGTTAAAATTTTACAGGAAGAGAAATTGGAGGAAGAGGTTGCTTGTGTAAGGAGTAGTTTATTAACTAGTCAACAGTTAGCAGAAATGGAATCTAAAACTTCAGCCAGAGAGGTAAGCTAAATATGTTTGAAGATGATCTTGCTTACTTACAGCTTCTCAAAATATTATGTAGCCTCATCCCATCCATGTTTCCTCAACAGTCCTGCTAATTTCAGTGTGATTGCTACCAGAAAAGTGTGCCTAGGATTCCACACTCAGGCTGCAGAGCTGCAGCCTCTTTCCCCCCTAATGAATTCTGAAGATTAAGATTTTGTGTATTAAATATTCCCGTGCTGCCTTCTTGTTGTGGTTCTGGGTATCTTTCTTCTTCTGGTGGTGTTTCCTTTGCAGGAGAATCTAATTTTTCCAGCTTTTAATACTATTAATAACACCTCTGGTGAAGATGTTGTCCACCCTCCCCAGATACACAGTGCAGTTGTATAGTGTTGTACTAGTTGTACAAGTATATACAATTTGGGTAGGGTCTGTGATAATGAATGTTGAACCATGAAACACCCTGCTTTTCCATGCTCCCTTGGTGCGTATTGTGAACTTCTTTTTGAAATGTTGGTCGATAAACAGTGCCCAACATCTCATGCCCGTGAGTGTTGCCTTCTGCCTTCCTGTTTGCCTGGAAATGAGCTGTCAGCCTACAGAATATGTTTCCTCTCATAAACTTGCCCTCCTGCTTATTTGCTTACCCAGATTCTATGGACTGTGTTCAATACATCTGAACAAAAGCCTAAAACATTCAGATATTATTAGCTATATTAGATATTATGTGATTATTCTGTTGGCCATTTTTACAGGTGGGTGATGGGCTTAACCCTGTACCAACTTCGCCACAAGAGATTGAAGACTGTAGTTTAATTTTGACGCCGAAGCAGCTTCATCAAATATTCATTGGTAAGGTTTCTCCTTCCTTTAAACACAACAAGGGACAAAAATCATGTATTGGTTTAAAAATAGTGACTGTAAAGAAAGGCCATACCATGCCATTTTAATATATTTTATGTTTGTGTGTATAGATAGAGAGCTAGAATTACAACTATATAAGTGTTGAATTGTTTTTATAAGGATTGTTTTCCCCCTATATTTTTAGCTGTTCTTATTTTTATCTGTCGGCTGCTATGAGTCCATGTCAAGGAAAAAGTTGGGGTATAAATAAATATATGGTAATAATATTAATTAATTAATTAATTAATTAATTATAAATTCTGATCCTAATTCTTCACAATAGAAAAAAAGCCATTTTTAATAATTCTGCAGCCACATCTCCTTTCCATTCTTTTTCAGGCCCCTCTACCATTGACTTTGGAGAGGTTTGCGTGTGTTCTACATCAACCAGAAAAATGCATCTGGTGAATAATCTCCCAGTCCATATCTGGGTACAAGTAGGAATTGAAAGTGAGGAACTGCAACAGACCAGCCCTTTGTCTCACGTCATTCCACCTTTTACGAAGACTTATATTCCAGTTGTGTTTGAGAACAAGAAATTGGGAAACTTTCGAAAGTAAAACTTTTTGACTTTTTTTTTGGGGCGGGGGGGGGGAATAACTTTTTGAGTAAAGCACTCTGAGGGAGGAAAGGGTTCTTATGCCTTTTGTCTTTTTTATAAATAATATTTTTTTATTTTTAAATTTAACAAAGAAAAGGAAGGGGGGAGGTACGACTGTGTATTGAAAAGCAAGCTAATATTTGCACAATTATTTTATACATGTTGCCTTGACAAAATGGCATGACTTGTTTTTAAAGACAGGAACCAAATAAAGTTCTGTGTTGATATCACTATCACTGTGTTGATATCACTAGGTGATCTTGCGCCCCTGGCAGAACCATCCAGATTGCACCCCCTAGCCATGGACAAATTAGCTCTTCTTTCCACATCTCCTCCAACCTCCCTCCACCTATTCAATTCACCCTCTATTTAAAACCATTTCTTATGAGGCAATAATTGATATTGATATTTATATTTATGGACATATTTTTAGCTGATTTTGTACCCCCCAATTGCCTGTGCTCCTGGCAGGGGTCCACCTCTCCACTCCCTAGCTATGGCCATGGTCATACACACATGCACACACACACATATATATATGTATGTATGTATATGTATATGTGTATATAACATTTAGGCGTCAATCCTATGCACACTTAAAAGCATTTGCATTGGATTTTATTTAAAATAACTTTCCGTTGATCCAAACACCTTTTAAGTAATGCAAGTTTTAAAATAGATTACTATTTCTGATTTCACCCCCTGGAAAGGGGTCTTATAATTTACAAAGCCCAGTTTTTTAAGATGCTCTAGTATTTGGTCACAAGCATGTACTTTTGTTAAGTATTTTAAAATATATTTGAATTAACATGTTTTTATGATCGCCTTCATTACATGTTTCATTTTAATATCATACATGCAATCTCTTCTGCATTACAGGTCTTTCGTGTATTCAGTAAACCAGCATCACACTGGACATGTGTTAGTGGTAGCATTAGTAGTACCTGTTGCTTTGGAAATGTCTACAAGGGAACTGACTTTAAATCCTGCCTTTAGCTACTTAGCAGAAACTGGATTTAGAACAACAGTGACACTATACAATCGTAGAAATTGCCCTGCAAAATTCACGTGGAAGCCTGTGATTACAGATGAAGGAATGGCATTTTCCATATGCCCAGAGCAAGGTAGAGTATATTATGGGACTATTTCAAGCAGTGATAAAATAAAGTAACATGTGATGGGCATATGCTGCAATCTGATATTTAAAGTGCTGAAGGAGGGCGAGGGGAAGCCCTCTGTCACATTGGCCACTGTTCTGCAACAGGAAAGTCTATATGGAAGTGAATAGGTCTATTGTTCAAAATTTGGAGACAGATATGTTTGCAGGTATTTAAGGTACTCTTTTATTTATTTCTCTTACCACATTTTCTTTCTCCCCAAAGGGCCTCATACACAGTTCTCCCACTGCCCATTTTATTCTTGCAGCAACCCAGTGAAATAGGCTAGACTGAGAGGTGGTCCTAATAGAGTTGTAGTGTTGGAAGGGACCACAAGAGTCTTCTAGTCCAACCCCTTGCAATGCAGGAATCTTTTGCCCAATGTGGAGCTTGAACCCACAACGCTACCATTAGGAGTCCTGTGCTCTACCAGCTAAGTCTACCCAGGTCTTCCATATTGTGGTCTGACACTAACTACATGGGTCAGTTACTAAGCTGACGAACTGTTCAAAATTAGGGCTGCTACTTGCTTAATGACATCTTAGTTGACTTACCAGTCATAATTACTGTGCTGCGTTTCAGTATATTTTTTGAGCCATGACCACATAGCTAAGATTGTGGTCCAGCATCATATAGCTTGTGTTGCTAAGCAGTATAATATGAATACCCAACCTTTTTATTGTCTCCACCTCCCCCCCAAGGTAATCAAAGGCTTTTAAGTATCAGGAAAGGTGAGAACTGCATTCCACAGAAAGCAGCCAATGAAACAGAAAGGCTTGTTACCCTCTGTCTATGGCTAGCAGTCGCCTAATAAAGATGGCGGAGGGTTTTTTTTGTGTTCTTCTTCATTTACCTAACCTAGCAGAGTTGCCTAAGTCTTTGAAATACAACAGGTTGGCTTTGGAGCATTGCCCGATTAATTCAGATCCTATTTTTAATCAATGTGGAATAGTTTGACAAGTTAAGATTTTACTTTCGTACGCTATGCCAGTTTTTGTGGTTTTGAAGCCCAGACTCTATAATAGTATTTCTTAACAATGTGTATGCACATTGAGCAGGATTTAAGCTAAGTTTTCCAATTACTTGTCACTCTCCATAATCTTTACATTTTTAGCAGCTGTAATATATTCATTTTCTTTATTAATTTAGGTGTCGTAGATGCCTGTCAAGATCTAGAGTGTGAAGTGGCTTGGCACCCAAGTTTCTCTGCTCCAACAAGAGGAGAATTTGATTTGTGTGTGCATCAGGGGAAAACCCTAAAACTAAAATGCTTGGCAAAGGTAACATTGTAATCTTTTACTATATGGCTAGTACTTTTACCATGTGGCCTGTGACTCCTTATGATTCTGGAGAAGGGCTGTAGCTCAGTGGTACACCCCATACTTTGCAAGTCGGAGGTCCCAGGTGAGAACTCTGATGTCTCCAGATAGGCTGGGAAAGACTCCTCCCTCCCTGAAACTTTGAGCAGTCCTGCCTGTCAGCATTGACAATTCTGAGCTAGATGGAGCTAATGCTTTGACTTGGTGTAAGGCAGCTTCCTAACTCTGGTTCAAAATGACAACTTTAAATAAGTAAAATGAAATCTGTACTGCAGCAGAATTAACTACGGAATGTTAAAATAAAACCGTACTGCAGGTGTGCCAAGGTACCATTCTCAATGAGAGAAACAGTGGATTTTTTCCTTGATTTTTAAAAAAAAATCTAACATCCTTTTCCTTAAAAACTATTGTCTATTTTTATTCATGCTTGCATTCTAGCTTCTATGAAGTAATGGGAATCTGAATGTGTGCTGGAACAAGTGCACTGATGGTAATGCATTATTATTATTATTTGGTTTTCTTTCTCGATATTAGCTTGGCACCACCAGTGTTCAGTTTAAGGAACAAAGGATCACCTTTAATCATGCTCCTCTGCATTTGACTACCTGCAAGACAGCCATTCTCCAAAATGTAGGACATAACCATGCATACTTTCAGGTGAGGCGTACCCAGCATTGTGCATATTGTTGTGTGTTCTTGCCTTCATACCCCTAAGCTACAGTGCTGGAGTGCTCACAAATGGTATTTTAGGCCACTCTCCCACATTGTATGAGATAGGCATTCAGAACCCTTTTATTCCAGAAGTCATTTTATCATTGTTCCTCTTGTTTAACTGAATCATTTGGTTTGGGCCTATTTTAATTCTTCTGTGTTTTGGATGTGAGATATATTTATTGTTAGTATATTTTATTTTCGGTAATCTGCTTTGAAATTTTTATCAGGGAGGCTGGAATTAGGTGTGAAAATATATCTGCCGAGAAACCTAAAATTTAAGATTCATGTTTTTCTTGGCAGGTCATTGATGCCAATCCTCTTCCTGGAATGATTATATCTCCCTTTCAGGGTGTAGTACCTGTTGGAGGCCACACTGAAATCAACATCTATTTCAGACCAAATGCATTAATGAAATTCGATAGCAGAGTGGAGGTATTAACATATTGAATAACTATTTAAAAACATTTGCTTGGCTTTTAAAAAATACTCATATTTGGATATGCCAGTACTTTTTTTGGGATAATGCCTGTGAAGCCTAAGATTGCATTGATTGGCTAAGCTTCTGTGATGCAATGAAATAGTAATCCAGATTATATCTGCCGATGACATAAAACAACCAATAATAGAATCCTCAGCTTCTGTGAGGATGATTAAAGGGATGGTTTGCCTTGAAAAATAATAATCTCAAAATAGGATCAGGAAAAGCATGGGTTGACTGAAGATTAGAAAGTTGAGTGGGAGAAGGTCTCGAAAGGCAACCAGTCCAGAGGGTGACTGATGAAAGGTGGCAAAGTAGGAACTGAACTGAAAATTAAAATGGGGGATATCAGGAAACCATGCTGGGAGACCCCAGCTAGTGAAATCCTTCTCGGACAATGAGACCCCAGAGATAGGAATTATGTGATGTTCCATGACTTGACTTGAATCAAGCAGTCTAATCCTCTAGGGAGGGAGAGGAAGCATCACCTGAGCTCAGTTGTTCCAGGCAGGCTTCTTACACCAGGGAGAGGCGATGCAGTGTAAGAGCATATGGTTCCACTGCCCTCTCCTTATATTTTAATCATGGTTAAAGGGAACAGGAGTGTTGTATTTGCACTGTTCTCTAAGGGGATGGCTTTTAAAAACTACCATGCTTTTCTAACTCAAAACCAGAATGTAATAAGATTGGGGTTGGGCTAAATAGGTTTTTAGATACAGATAGGTAGCCGTGTTGGTCTGCCACAGTCAAAACAAAATTAAAAAATTCCTTCCAGTAGCACCTTAAAGACCAACTAAGTTAGTTCTTGGTATGAGCTTTCGTGTGCATGCACACTTCCAGGGACGCGGACTTATAAAAAATATTGGGGGGGCCCGGGAAAGCTCATGAATAATAAATAAGCTCATGAATATGCAAATAAAGTGGCGCCGCCTCCTCGTGAGCGAATAGGGGAGAGCGTGCTGCGCCTATTAATCAGCTCCAAAGGAAATTGGGTGGAGCTTTTGCTCGGGAGGGAGGGCAGGAGGCATGCAGCCCGCCCCTCCCTGTGCATTTTGGGCTGGGGGAGGGGCGGCGATGGCGCTCTGCTGGAGGGGCGCCGGAGATTATTGGGGGGGCGGAGCCCCCCCAAACGAATTTTTGAGGGGGCTCGGGCCCCCTCAAGCCCCATGGAGTCGGCGCCTATGCACACTTCTTCAGATACACAGTTGTAAAGACAAGCTTAGCCCTGACAGCACTGTTTGTTGGGATAATGGCCTTTGCATAACTAGATGTTATGGCCAAGTCCTAGTGATTTGTTTGCTTATTCCAGACCAAATACATACTTCACTCTTTCCCACTATGCTGTCTTCCATATTCTCAATTTGTAAACATCAATTTGTAACATCAATTTGTAAACATAAAAAACCCATTCTGACAAATTTAGCTTCAGCAATGGCTTCACTATTTGATATCTTAGCTTGCAATTGTTTGTACACCTGAACTACATCACAATATCGTCAGTTGCATTTTAGAAAACAGTTTTTGAAATGCTTTGTCTTAGTACAATTGAGCATGGACGTTCCACATTAGAAAGATTGCTTTGCAAGGGTGATATACTGGCAAAATATGTTACTGTCTTATCTTTTTTCCTATTAATTAGATAGCTGTCCGGCATGCAAAATATTTGGAACTTAGGATTGGTGGATCTGTAGATGTTCCTGACATATATATCAGTATGGTAAATATGTGACATTCTTCACTGAATTTACTTTATATGTATTAGATACATAGAATTGGATTTTGTGTATCTGTTTTGTACAAGTAAACTAAAAAGGTAAAGGTACCCCTGACCGTTAGGTCCAGTCGCGGATGACTGTGGGGTTGCTCGCTCATCTTGCTCTATAGGCCAAGAGAGCCGGCGTTTGTTCGTAGTAAACTAGGTAAACTAAGTAGGTAAACTAATCAGTAAACTAGGGCACCATCAATGAAAAAGGCACTTTTTTCTGTCCTCATTTTATGGGGCGATTAAAGCATGGGCTTAAATGTGTTTAACATAGGCTGGATTATGCTTTTATGTAGGTGTTTGGAAGCTGGAAACAAAGAATAGTTTAGCTGTGTGTTTATGCTAAAACATTGTACTGCTTACAAAAATATCTACAGATGCTGGCAAACTTTTCCAAACTTTGGTGGTGAAAACCTTTTCCAAAGGAGATGGAAACCTTTTAAGCCCCCAAATTCTTCTACAATTCAGATCAAAATTTAAACCAGAGAATAATTTGGAGGCTTCTCCTCTCTCCCAAAATGTTCCCCAGCGCTTAACAAAGCCAACCCCCTCCTCCCCTCCCACCTCCCGGAGGCGTATCCTCGACATGAGTGCTCATCCCTCCAAGGACTGGGCTCTTCCTTGGGGGCAAAGTGCCATGGCATAGGTCCAGAGGCTGTGTAATCTAGTTTTTACTCTGACAAGACAAAATTAATTTAAATAAACTACACTAAATGTTTCATTTCTGTCCAGCCTTTGTTCCACAGTGAAACTTGATACAGCATTCTCAGGTGGTCTGCCATCTAGGTGCTAACTCAGACCCGCTTGGTGTCAGTGAGCTTGCTACATTATGAAAATATAAGGGACAGCTACCTTAGTTTGTAAACCAGTTAAGTAAGGCTGTTTCCCAAGATTCCCTTTTGATGACATAAAGCTATTTTAAATAAAGCAGAACGTACTTTAGCAGTAACATTGGCTTAAATAGCTTAAATGGTCCATGTATACATCTTAATGCTGATATTGCCACTTTGTTTAAAACTGCTGGGAATGTGAGGCAATAAATGGAATAATAAACTACTGTCATGCATTCTGTATTAAACAGTGGGCTACTCAGCTTGATGTTGCTTCTTCAATATGGCTTTTAGCAGATTTAGCCCCTTACCTTCATCCTAGGTCTTTCTAGTGCTTGTTATTTCTTCTTTTTAAAGGACTCATTTTGCTTTCCCGGGGTTTATGTTGGCTCTACCCAAGAAATTCCATTCCTTATTGAGAACAAAGGAAAAACAAGGGCCAAGGTGACTGTGGATTTATCCAAACATGAAGACTTTGAGCTACGTTTTTCTTTGCAGACAGGTATTTATTTGTTTGTTTTAGAACTATAATAAGTTGGGAAAAGTTGTCTGGGCAAAAGAAGAAAAGGCTTAAGCACACTAAAAATCTCCCTTTTAAAGCAAGGAAATATTGTGTAGTTGCTGCATGAATAAAAAAAGGGAAAAACGCTTCTCTAATGCTCTACAGTGGTACCTCAGGTTATCAACTTAATTCATTCCAGAGGTCTGTTCTTAAGCTGAAACCATTCTTAACCTAAGGTGCGCTTTTGCTAATGGGGCTTCCTGCTGCATGTGCACACCTCTGGTGAGCAACTTCCGCTCACATCCTGGGGCAAAGTTTGCTTCCAGGAGCACCTACGTCCGGGTTAGCGGAGCTCGTTACCTGAAGCGTTCGCAAGGAGGACGGTATGTAACCAGAGGTATTACTGTATAAAAAGGTAAAGGGACCCCTGACCATTAGGTCCAGTCGCAGATGACTCTGGGGTTGTGGTGCTCATCTCGCTTTACTGGCTGAGGGTTTACACAGCTTCTGGGTTATGTGGCCAGCATGACTAATCCACTTCCGGCGAACCAAGCAGCGCACGGAAACGCCGTTTACCTTCCCGTCGGAGCGGTACCTATTTACCTATTTATCTACTTGTACTTTGACGTGCTTTCGAACTGCTAGGTTGGCAGGAGCAGGGGATGAGCAACGGGAGCTCACCCCGCCATGGGGATTCAAACCACCAACCTTCTGATCGGCAAGCCCTAGGCTCTGGTTTGTATAGAAATATATATAAACATAAATCCAGTGAGTTAGTAAAGTTCTTCTTAAAGCTTTTCACATGAGAATCCATGCCAGTAGTCCTCCCCATGCACTTCTGAGCACCAGGAAAAGAATTCAGGATTTTCCAATGAGTAAGTTGTAAAAAATATGCCTAACAAATTCTAGCTGCAGTCATTAGAGTTGTGCAATACATGGGAGAAAATGCAGTGGTGTGTTAAAGCACAATGGACAGGTTTAAGAGATGGGTGCGCATTCCCCTAGGAATTGTTAGGGATTCTTATCCAGTCCTGAATCTACTGGAGTATTTCTTACTAAAATAAAAAAAAAATGTAAGGCTGTTATCATTCAGCCTGTCATTGAAGGGTTTGTAGTGCTGTCTCAGAGTCCTGGCTTTGCCTGAAATCATGGTGGGGCAGAGGAGCATAAAAGAAAGCAGGTTGCACAGCATCAGTGGCCTTAGCTAGAAGAGGACGCTGAGAGAGGAAAGTGGTGGGAGAGGTCTCAATAGATTGGGAAGGGAGGGTGGTTGTTTTTTCTTTTTAACAGCGAGAAATAGCAGAGATGGAAGCTAACACAGAAGAGCTGTTCCCAACTCCCATCCTGCTGTACTGAAACATTGTTTTAAACTGCCACTTTTTTCTTCAGTGTCTTCTCCCTTTTTTCTGTCTCTGCTTGCTCTACTCAGACCTCTGCTATTGTTTAAAACTACAATTTTCCTCTCACTGTCAGCCTCTGTTTGCTCTGCTCAACAATCTGATGTTGTTTAAAACTGCAGTGCCTATTCATCCCTGCTGGCTTTACTCAAACCTGTGCGGTTGTTTAAAACCACTATTTTCCTCTCTCTATCCCTCACTTATAATCGTATGTCTCCCTCTTTCCTCAGCTGCCTTATGAGAGAGAGAAAAAGGATGCAGAGCTCTCAGATATTCCATAGTAGTTTCACACAATGTATTTCTTTCCCTAGTACTCTGTGTTGTCTTCAGTATGAAGTTCCAGATTCAGTATAACAATTTAGGACAGACATTTTATTAAAAAGCATGCCCCCATATATGTACAGAATCCACAAACTGAACTGAACCTTCTCTAATTGAACAAGTGAACTGACAGGTTTGCTCTTGTGGTGTAGTGGTTAAGAGCGGTAGTCTCGTAATCTGGGGAACCGGGTTCGCATCTCCGCTCCTCCACATGCAGCTGCTGGGTGACCTTGGGCCAGTCACACTTCTTTGAAGTCCCACTCACCTCACAGAGTGTTTGTTGTGGGGAGGAAGGGGAAGGAGATTGTTAGCTGCTTTGAGACTCCTTAAAGGGAGTGAAAGGCGGGATATCAAATCCAAACTACTACTACTACTACTACTACTACTACTACTCTTCTTCTTCTTCTTCTCCTCCTCCTCCTCCTCCTCCTCCTCCTCCTCCTCTTAAGTCTATTCACCTTAAAGGTACAGTAACATATTTCACCCCATTGTGCGTAGAAAGAGGGCTTCAGAATAGGAGGAGGGAGGCAGCAATATGGGTGGCGTGTGTGCAAGGGGCGCTTCTACCAACTCCTTTACCAGTGCTTAATGCTGGGTCCACCCATAAAGTTGACTTTTGCAGCCATTTTTGTTTCTGTTATGGAAGTCAAACCATTTTATTGATGCCATGAGTCGCATGGAGACACCTCAGGCTTGCTGGATGAAATTAAGGGATGGGAAGAGCTAAAGGGATGCTGATGGAGTCTTGGAAGGAACTTAGCAGGCTGGAATGGGCTCCATTTGGGCCCCGTGAGAATTGTCTGTGGAGGATATGGAAGCTGGATCCTAGGGAGGGACCCAGCATGCTATCACTGAGCAATCCTCACCCATCCCACCCAAAGTCCTGGATCTGCCTCCTGCACCACTGAATCCTCCACTTCTGCTAGTTTCTGCTATGGAAGAGGTACCAGATGTCATCTGGCTCCGAGCCAGCACTATCTCCACCTCTGTTACCCAGGACAGCGTGGCTCTGGCTCATCCTACTAGGAGGAGTTCCCCATTTGCTTGCCCAGTCCAAAGTTGCACCCTGTTTGCTACACTTAACATGCCTGCCCCACTCCTTTACAATGGGAGTGCAAGCTTGCCTAGCTATTCCATGTACCTTCTGTGCCTTTGACCTTTGGGTTCTTGCAGAAATCATATTCTGAATTTGAGTTCTTCATCTGGTGAGAGCCAGGACAATATGGTGAATTGTTTGGTTTGATCTCCCCTTCAGTACTTTTCTAAACTGGGAGTCAGCACATGCCCCACGACATAATGGAACCAGGATACTTATGATATGGAAACTTCACGAAATTATTATATCATCAATTCACAATGTGGCAAAATTTACTTGGATTGTTTTTGCTATGTCGGAGATGAGTCAACTGCCCTTGTATCAAGCCGCCCTCATTTTTGCCTGTTAAATTATGTTAGCCAGAAACCATGGCTGACATAGCTAACCATTAATAGCTTTCAGAAAGACTACTGCTGTTACAGAAAGTCATATGCTGTTGTTCATGTTTTTGATATTTTCAGTGGACTTTGAAGCATTTTAGATTTAGTCAAGATCACTTAAGGTTGTTTACTTCTGTCTTTGCCTATAAGCATCACTGCTGTTTATACACCACAGGGAATATGCTTGTTCTGCTGTTGATGGCTGAGATAGAATTGTGATAGTTGAAGAAGATGATTGTAAATACATACAAATACTGTAGCAATTGTAGCTATTTACAAAATAGTTTTGAATAATGCCCCCTGTGTTCTGTGAGAGGCTTTAGCGCTCTCTAAAACACAGGTGTCAAACATAAGGCCCGCGGGCCGAATCCGGCCCACCAGACCTCGTCATGTGGCCCATGTAGCCGCCGCCGGCCGCCAGCCTTCACCTTTTATTCTCACTTTTTTCTCTTCCTACTGCCTCTCTTTTGAGTGCTGCCCATGTGATTTTTAATACTGTCTCGCCAGTCTCCGCCCACGGGGGCCTCCTTGGACCAATGAGTGCGGAGGGCGGGGCTGGGAGCGCCTGGGGCTCCGGGGCCGCGGCTCTGCTCCAGCAGTAGGAGAGAGGGGAGCGGAGGCGACAGAGCTGCTCCCCGGGACTTCTATCTGCTTGCGCAGAGCTCCTCGTCCAGCAGCTCCGGAGTCCTGCTGCGGCTCGGAGGGAATTGAAACACGGGTGGGTGGGAAAGGGGTTGCAGGAGGACCGACCCTGGG
This sequence comes from Podarcis erhardii, assembly GCF_964252035.2. Lineage (NCBI taxonomy): Eukaryota > Metazoa > Chordata > Lepidosauria > Squamata > Lacertidae > Podarcis > Podarcis erhardii. The sequence continues at coordinate 61,269,193 of NC_138508.1, forward strand.
GGCAGTGCGCAACCCAGCCCCGGTTTGCTTACTACGGGGCGGGTGGGAAAAGGGTAGGAGAGGGATGGCTGCGCCCTCGGAGCATTTCTGGCCCTGCGGGAGGAGCCGTGGAGCGGCCGGTGGATGGACGCATGGCGGGACGCAGAAGAGGCCGAGAGGGGACTTCTACCGTGGATGCTTCAGTGGAGATTGCTGCATCACAGGGGGGTTGGACTAAAGCAGTGTTTCCCAACCGGTGTTCCGCGGCACACTAGTGTGCCGCGAGACGTTGCCTGGTGTGCCGTGGGAGGGCACACTCATTGAAATTAGAATTAGACTTTTGCCCCCCGCCCGCCTTCAGAAGAGGTCCAGGACCTCTTTGCTCCCCCCTGCCTGCCTTCCCGGGAGAGCGGAGAAACGCAGCGTGTTTCTCCGCTGTCCCGGACAGCTTTTGAAGGCAGGCAGAGGGGAGCAAAGACTTTCGCCCCCCGCCCGCCTTCAGAAGAGGTCCAGGGCCTCTTCTGAAGGCGGGCGGGGGGCAAAGGTCTTTGCTCCCCCGTGCCTGCCTTCCCGGGAGAGCGGAAAGTCTTTGCTCCCCCCCTTCAAAAGCCGTCCGGGACAGAGGAGAAACGTGCTGCGTTTCTACGCTCTCCCGGGAATGCAGGCAGGGGGAGCAAAGACCTTTGCCCCCCGCCAGCCTTCAGAAGAGGTCCTGGACCTCTTCTGAAGGCGGGCGGGGGGCGAAAGTCTTTGCTCCCCCCGCCTGCCTTCAAAAGCCGTCCAGGACAGCGGAGAAACACGCTGCTTTTCTCCGCTCTCCCGGGAAGGCAGGCAGGGGGGGAGCAAGGACTTTTGCCCCCCGCCCGCCTTCAGAAGAGGTCCTGGACCTCTTCTGAATGCGGGCGGGGGGCGAAAGTCTTTGCTCCCCTCTGCCTGCCTTCAAAAGCTGTCCGGGACAGCGGAGAAACACGCTGCGTTTCTCCGCTCTCCCGGGAAGGCAGGCAGGGGGGAGCAAAGACTTTCACCCCCCGCCAGCCTTCAGAAGAGGTCCTGGACGTCTTCTGAAGGCGGGCGGGGGAACAAAAGTCTTTGCTCCCCCCGCCTGCCTTCAAAAGCCGTCCAGGATAGCGGGAAGCGCTTCCCTGCTATCCCGGACTGCTTTTAAAATGCTGGCGGTGGGGAGCAAAGCCTTTCGGCCCCCGCCGGCCTTCCTGGACCTCTTCTGAAGGCCGGAGGGGGGGGGAAGGCTTTGCTCCCCACCGCCAGCATTTAAAAGAGGTCCCTGGAGATTTCCCTATAGGCTTTCTTCTTGCGAAGCAAGCCCATAGGGAAATTCATCTTGCGAAGTGCCTCAAAAAACGGGAAACCCTTTCGTCTTGCGGGTTTTCAGTCTTGCGAGGCATTCGTCTTGCGGGGCACCACTGTATATATAGTCAATATAGGCACAGAGTTAATTTTTAAAACATTTTCTAATGGTGGTGTGCCTCGAGATTTTTTTCATGAAACAAGTGTGCCTTTGCCCAAAAAAGGTTGGGAAACACTGGACTAAAGGACCTTTGGGGGGTCCCATCTGACTACAATTCTGTGGTTCTTCTCGCTGAGGAAGTGCGGCAGGGTCGGGAGGAGGGCGCGGTGCCCGAGAGAGAGGGGAGGGAAAGAAAGAGAGAGAGAGAGAGAGAAGAAAGAAAGAAAGAAAGAAAGAAAGAAAGAAAGAAAGAAAGAGCCTTCAATCACTTTAAGGGGGGGGGAATGTCTGGAGGAGCCAGGAAGTAAGAGACTTGCTCACCCTAAAGAGCAGCGCACAGGCGATGGTGGTGATGGGTCTTGCTTGCCTTTTTACAAGCTTGGGCGTGAGGGGTTTTTGCAGGTGGGTTGACACCAAAATATGAGGCAGAGCAGGTTGGCGTGGAGAGGAACAGAGATTTTAAAGCAGGTGATCTGGAGAAGAGAGCTGTGTGTCTAGTGAGGGGTTGGGGGGGGGTGAAGGATCCAAGGCAACTTCAGGGTTGCCACTCCTTCTTTCCCTCCCCCTTGGCAAGAGGTGTAAGCAGAAATCCAGCAATCGAAGGAATAGGGAGAATGGCACTCTGCTGGATTTCGTGCTGTTAAAAGGGTGCAGAGCAGGCACCAAGGAAAAGGTGGCAACCTTTGGGAAGTGGACTGTGGGGAGCGCAGGAAAAAAGGGATGGTTGGGGAGGAAGGGTGCCTGTGGGAGTAGAATCAAGGACTGCTCACTCGCTCTTTTAAAAACTGGGATTGGGGGGCAAAATCTATGGGACGAAGAGAAGTTATGAGGGGCTGGGTTGGTTGCTGGGTTATGAGGGGCTGTGTGGGTTGCAGAGAGAGATAATTGGGAGTGTTGGTTGGGGGGAATTGAAGGGAGCTCGGGGAGAGGCTGAATGGCAGCAAAGTGATGTAGGCAGAGTGTGAGTGAATGAGACATTAACAAAGCAAGGAGGGTCTTGTATTTGTGGAGGAGTAAAACAGCTGACGAATGTGTGTGAAAAGCCGAATGCCCTGGGAGGAATGGAGACAAAGAAAAGCTGAGCCTCTGTTAACGAAACGCAGCAAATTAGCAACAGTTAAAATCGTGGTTGTGTAACTATTGTCCCTAAAATATCACAAAACACGTTCAAACAATCAAGCTGTGCGATCAAGTTATTAAAGTGACTTCATCTCAAGCATCAAAGTTTATTTTCTCTCCCACCCACCCACCCACCCACCCACCCACCCAAAATGGCCCTATCACCAGCTAATTTGTCCAGAAATAAATCAGTGGCCACAGTTATTCCAATCAGGTAGTGAGACACAGATCATGAAAGGCACAAATTATGTTCCTTATAGCCTCCATCATCCTATGTCCATCTTCAAACTAGAGGTGGAATCATCTTACGCAGGATATTTTAGAGTTCCACACCTACTCATGTCCTCATATCACTATGTTTAATTGAATATGGAGTTTCTATCAGTATGTATTTCTGAAAATGGGGAAAATGTCTACTCATTTCTCTCTTCTCCCCTCCTGAGAAATTTGCAGTTGGAAACATACAGAATTATTTTGTGTGCATAAGCCAATGTGTGCCTCTCATGTAATGTGTCTATAGCCAGTTTTTCTCATCTGTGCATTTTGTTGCTATAAACAGACATGGTGCTGTTTTAATTCTGTGCATTATTGTTTCTTTTAGGGTCCAGTGAGGACCTGGATAGCTGAGTTGTTTAGAGGGGTAGTGCTGATAACACCAAGGTTGCAGCTTCTATCCCAAAGCTCAACAACTTTGGGGTAAAATTGTGAAAAAAGCAAAAAGCTCAACAACTTCAATCCTTAAAAAAGGTCAACAACTTTGGTCGGCCCTCACGCATGTTCACTTCATCAAATCTGGCCCTCTTTGAAAAAAGTTTGGGCACCCCTGCTCTAAAACATCTCAAATGTACACCTCACTTAGCTCAGTAGACTTTAAACTTCCTTATAGGTATGTTTAGGACATGAGAGTCCAGGTTTTCAAGTGTAAGATTCAGAAACTAGTATTTCCCTGCATATATGTTTTCCTCATCACTGCTTAAATGTATACAGTCTTCAAAGAAACTAAAAATTGGACATAGCCAATTTTGGAGTTAGTTTTCTACCCTATGCAAATTCTTTTTGTTGTCATCCATCTGTCTTGAGAGACAATGGAGTAAGCCTCTGGGGGTGAAGTCAAACTTCACAATGCGCAAGCCTGAGCAATGTGTATGTAGGTCCTGGGTTGCCCAGATGACAAGACCCCCTTCTCGGCCTTGCTGATGTGGTTCCACAGGAAAGCAGAGCAATATGTTTGGCACCAGCTTGGCTGCAGGAGTTACTGGAATGAGATGTACAAGGTGCCATGCAGCCATCTTAGGGAGTCTACTCCAGATTTGTGTAGGGTTTACTCCTTAGCCTGTTCTTCTTCTGAAGATTTCCCGCAAGGCAGAGGAGGCTTAGGATCAGAGTTTTTCTTCTCCTAGATGGGCTACCTTTCCAAGTTGAGGAGCCCTATCTGCCTGTCACTTCCCTCAACAACACTTGCAGAAAACGCCTTCTTGACTGTTGGACCCACTATTGGTCTCATCTGCTCAATCTTCTGGAGCCTGTCTTTGCATGCAGGGGGAAGTCCCTAACTCATTGGGGGCTTGAGATCCATCAGCTACACTCACCTGGTTTAGCTGGCCATTCAAAGCCATTTCCTTTTTTTTTTTTTTAATAAATATTTTTATTAAGTTTTAGAAAAGACAACAAGCATGAAAAAGAAAAACAAATACACAAAAATACAAAATTATAAAATACATAAGAAAAAAGAAAAAATAGTTTCAAAAAAGAAAAGAAAAAACACATTTTAAGAAAAAAGAAGAAAAAACACAAAACCCCCTCTTTTTACTTCTCATCTTTGATTCACTTATTTTCTTGACTTCCTCACATCTCCCTTTTTTGTATCCCTGTTGAAAATTAATTCAGCAAATTCATATCCAATTTATTTGTCTAATTATCCATCCAATCTTATTTTTAACCTCGTTGCTAGAACCCCTTCAGTTCATTTCAATGCCATTAACATTCAAAAATTTTACAATATTTCTGTAAGTAAATTTTAAATTTCTCCCAATCTTCTTCCACCGACTCTTCTCCCTGGTCTCGGATTCTGCCAGTCATTTCCGCCATCTCCATATATTCTATTACTTGCATCTGCGATTCTTCCAGAGTGGGTAGATCTTGTGTCTTCCAATGCTTTGCGATGAGTATTCTTGCTGCTGCTGTTGCGTACATAAAAAAAATTCTATCCTTCTTTAACACCAACTGGCCGACTATGCCCAGGAGAAAGGCCTCTGGTTTCTTAGGAAAAGTGTACTTGAGTACCTTTTTTAGTTCATTATATATCATCTCCCAGAAAGCCTTAATCCTTGGGCACGTCCACCAAAGGTGAAAGAATATACCTTCTGTTTCTTTACATTTCCAACATTTGTTATTGGGCAAATGATATATTTTTGCAAGCTTGACTGGGGTCATGTACCACCTATACATCATTTTCATAATGTTCTCTCTTAGGGCATTACATGCCGTAAATTTAATCCCGGTGGTCCACAACTTCTCCCAGTCAGCAAACATAATGTTATATCCTATATCTTGTGCCCATTTTATCATAGCAGATTTTACCATTTCTTCCTCAGTGTTCCATTTCAACAGCAAATTATACATTCTTGATAATATCTTAGCATTGGGTTCTAACAATTCTGTCTCTAACTTTGATTTTTCCACCTGGAAACCCACTTTTTTATCCTGGTTATAGGCCTCTCTTATTTGAAAATAATGTAGCCAGTCTCGCACCTTATCTTTAAGCTTCTCATAACTCTGCAATTTCAATTTGTCACCTTCCTGTTCCAAAAACATTCAAAGCCATTTCCAGGAAGTGACCGCTGTCACATGCTGATAGCTACTAGGGGCACAGGTGAGAGCTGAGTGCTAACGTGGACAAAATACCCTGAAGGAGCATGAAGTGTCCCTCACCAGAGGTACTACCCCTACCCTAACAGCATATACAACTTCTAGTGTAATGTAACATGTTCATGTTGTTGACTGCATTGTTATATTTTTAAAATGAAAGTATGGCTTATATATATTTAAATTAATTAAATAAATAAATAGGCACAGTTAGTACGAAACTGACCTATATAGCTTTATGGCGGAATTTTTCTAATGCAAGAGAGCTCAAATGTGGGAGAGGTAAAAATGTCACAAAACAGTCACATGTATTGTGTTAGAAAAAGTTAACGTAACTAGTTTCTTGGGACTTAGCTACATTAGTCAAAAACGGCGTTTTGAATGTGTTAGAAACATGCAGCACCAGTTGGCGCTGGAGAATAATAATAAAAAAAATCTTTGCAATTTTCCATAGAGGTTGTTGTTGTTGTTGTTGTTGTTGTGATTTCATTTCTGACTTATTTATAGCCCCTCCCCCCTCCCCCCCGTGTGTAGATATACCCCTGGGGAGGTTTTTGCTTGGAAAAGTATGTAGGACTTTTTTTTTTTTTTTACTGCAATAGGTTAACATTAACTAGGACAAAAAAAAAAAAATCAGCTCAGTGGCTAAAGTCAGTAGCTATTGTGGAATATTTTTGTCCACAGTTTTTTCATTCATCCTAAGTGGCTGGAATTTGGGAACATTGTTTACTACTGTGCATGTGACAGTAAAATCAGGAGAACTATGTTAGTTCAGTTTATGGGTAAATTCTTCAGTGAACAGCGATCTTGAGGTGAAATCCAATTCTTTTTTTCTTGCAAAAAGGTAAAACCAGCAATTCTGGAAATGACTGGAACCACTTCCCTAACTCATTCCTTTCCCCCTTTTTCTTGATCTGCCCTGAGACCTGCGGGTATAGGGTGGTATATAAATTCTAATAATAATAATTCTAATAATAATAATAGCATAGTTCTATAAAGCTAATCAGTACAAATGGTAACAGCATATAAAACACGCTCTGTTTTCTGATAGCTGTGACACCAGAAACTCCCCGTTTCTATACTGCAATAATAGAAGAAAATTCAGCTTTGGACTGTTCACTGAGTTTCACACCAAAAGAAGTAAGTATATGAGATAATAATAAGCAACCAATTTTTTATCATGTGAAAAAGGGTTAACTCTATGTAATACTTAAAAAACCCCTGCTGAAGTCATCTTAGTCACTAAATTACTACATAGCAGTCTGTATAGCCTGTATAGCAGTGAAGCATGTACCTTGTCGTTGTACCTTGGAATTTGAACGGAATCTGGAATCCGAAATGTTTGGAAGCCCCGTTGGACGTTCGACTTCCAAAAACAGTTCACAAACCGGAACAATCACTTTTGGGTTTGCATCATTCGGGAGCCAGAACGTCTGAGTACTAAGGTGTTTGGGATCCAAGGTACGACTGTACATAAAGGGGGAGGGATAGTAAGGGGTTTTTCATGGCACTTCTTATTTCTGTTTCTTTGCTGCTCTGAGGAAGCTGTTATCAGTATTCCCACTGTGCCTGATAGAAATGGTTCGCCGATTCCCTGCTTCTGTTGCCTGAGAGTCCAGGTATTTACCTTTGGAAAATCAGTCTTCCTAGGTAAATAGCCTAATTGGGTATCCCTTACTGCCAATAATAATATTTGTAATCAAGGTCCTGGAATTAGTCAGGCAAGATTTTTTTTTTTTAATGTCATGTGATTGTTTGGTCTTTAAAGATTTACACATCTGTAAATCAACCAAAAAAACTGATGGTTTCTGTGCATGATGTACTGATTTGCAAGTAAGCATAATTTGTGGATTTTAAAAGGAAGGTAGGTAAAAATATTAAATTGCTCTATAACCAATGATCTGGGATTAGCGCTGTTCAGTGAAGAGTGTAAAATATCTCATGGTAAAGGCTTGAAGTAGCTTTTATTAAATGTGTTTTGGGTATGTCAAGTGCTCCAGTCCATAGGCAAAATCATTGTTCAATTCAGGCATTCCCACACACAGTATGTGTGTGTGTTCTGTATTCCTTTTTGTTATCAGTGAGAAAGTGATGACTTTTCCCCTCTAGGTGGCAGCATATGACTTCAGTCTTCCAATAAACATTAACGCTGATGAGGATGAACCTTCACTGAACACCAAAAAAACAAGTCTTTCTGGTTCAGCAAAGCATATCATTGTCCCACGGCCTCAGTTGTTGACTATACCTACTAAAGTGTGCAAAGTTCAGGGAACTGGTAGGTAAACCTTAGAAACAACATAAATATGTGTGCAATATAGCTCTCTTGCCTCCCACCTGCACCCTTGAGCTTTTTCTTGATAGAAGTGGGGAAACCAGCTGACAGAACAGAGGGGCTAGATCTGTGCCTTGACATAGCAGTTATTGCAGTCAAGTGATAACTTGGGTGTCTGTCCTGTCAACATTGTCCTGATGATGACAATAATGTTACACATTTTAAGTAACATAATTAAACAGCAATATATCTGAGTGCATAAATAAATGTACATAAGTAAAATAAACAAAAACCATGGAAGCAAACTCTATACAAAAAATCAAAATGCAACATAATTACAGTATATATCTAGAAAAATCTCATAAATAATGCAAAAAGCTCTTACATATAATCATACAATTACCAAAATAATTTACATACACATTACACAAAACTAATATAAACATACATCCATACACTCAACAGGTCCGCTCTCCTTGCACCGACCACATCACTCAGTCCACTCAAACATTCAACAAGCAATTCTCATGCACATAAAAATAGGGACTGATGTAATTTTCAGTGGCAAGGAAATGATGCTAGTAATCTTAGATGCATTTAAAATATAATAAACTTTGCATCTTGATTTCCCCCCTTATGTACGCATCATTCTATACTTGCTAACTCTGCAGCCTCTCCCAGCAGTTTTTCTTGTTTCAAACAGTATCAACTTTTATTAACCACAGGAAATTGGTCAGTGTGGAAAAAAGTGACTAAGTAACTTACATTTCACTTTGGCTCTCTTTAGTTTTGAGTGCAACACTGGGTATAGGGAAGGAGACATGTTATCAAGAAGCATTTCCCTCCAAGGCTGCACCCAGACTGGCAGTTTTACATGTAACTGGCTACCAAAAGTTACACAAGCGTTACACAGTGTGTGTTACATTCAGTGATCAAGCACTGATTGACCCCACTTCTCTGTGTTCTGCATCCCTACCAGGGAGTAAGCCCAAATGAAAGTAATGGAGCTTATTCCTGAGCATGTGTGCATAGGATTGTGCTGTAGTTGTTTGGACCAATCAGAAAAATCCCTGAAGCTCTTTAGTCAGGTATAAGCTTTATAGCACAATGTGCTATGCCAGTGCAGTGGTACCTTGGTTCTCAAACTTAATCCGTTCCTGAATTTCATTCCAAAACCAAAGCGTTCCAAAACCAAGGCACGCTTTCCCATAGAAAGTAATGCAAAAAGGACTAATCCACTCCAGACTTTTAAAAACAACCCCTAAAACAGCAATTTAACATGTATTTTAGTAACAAGACCATTGATCCATCAAATGAAAGCAATAATCAATATACTGTACTATAAAATAAATAAGACAGTATTATAGATGATAAAAATAAAAATTATTATTTTTTCCTTACCTGCACTGATGATAGACATTGTTTGGATGGGGGACTTCTATCCATTTCCGCAGTCACACAATCAATCAGTAGCTGAACTGGGTTTCACAGAGTCACAAAAACAAATTAACCAAAAAAACCTCAAAAACAAAAACGCAAAATAAATAGCAAAAACAAAAGAGCCAAACTTAATCTGTTCCAGAAGTCCATTTGACTTCTGAAATGTTCAAAAACCAAGGTGCAGCTTCTGATTGGTGCAGGTGCCCCGGAAACAATAGCTGACAGCCACATCGGATGTTCGGCTTCCGAAAAACGTTCGAAAACCAGAACACTTACTTCCAGGTTTTTGGTGTTTGAGAACCAAGGTACGACTGTATAATGCCACCAAATACAATGCTGTAAGTGTTGCAGATTTTTAGGAATTGGATGCAAGATACCGTAATATGATGTAAAGGTGAATCAGTTATAAGACATTCCTGATAGGCTCTTGTAGCAGTTGGTCCCCTCTTCCACCGAGCTTTCCTTTTTCATTGTAATAGCTAGCTTTAATAACGATTACAATGCAGATGTGGTACACTAACTCAGAAGAAAGTCATTTCAAAGTGTGCATAGCACCACAGCCTTAAAAGTATTTTATCAAATTCTAGGCTGTATATAGTACTTTTATTTCTTTATTTCAATGTAGCAATTACTCTATGAAATAAAAAGTAATGCTATTATTTCTTTCTGTTTCTATTATTTCTTTATCTATACTTAAATTTGAGCAGCAAGCATAATCAATACACTTTTATGTAAAATGTAAGTGCCATTACAAAAATAGAGTGGCTAATAATGGGTTTATGACATTCAGTGGTTTCAGAGAAAATAGTATGACTTGAACTCTCCATCATTAGTGAAAATTACTTTTTGACTATGATTAAAATAGATGGATTTAAATGCTACTTCAATTCAGTTTGACTTAATTAGCAGCAACTCTAAAGCACTTCCCATTGTCTTTGAAGAATACTGTATTGTTTGCTTTAAATTCATTTGAAAAGAAGGAGATACTGACTTCGTCGTGATAGGCATACGAAAAGACATCCCTTTTATTAATTATTGTGTGCTTTAATGTTATTTTTTTCTTGTTATTTTTGATGCAAATTTAAATTTTTAATGCTCGTTATACGTAGGTTCAGTTCAGACCTTGTAACCTAGTCCTGCATACCATAGTTTCAAGGCTGGAATCATGCCGTAGACTCACATAATCCTACTCTTTTCTTCTTTCTCCTGCCCAGATTTCCTCCAATACTTAATGATTTTCTCTGACCATAGTTTGCTTTGACATCTAGATCAGCAAACTACAATTAAGCCTGCTTCCAAGTCACTGTTTGCAAATTCTTCAAATTATGAAGATTCAGATGTCTTGTGGCTTGCAAATTTATTACGACATAAGCTTTTGTAGACCACTCTCAACTTCATCAGATCCATTGTATAGTCCAAAACTGACAAGTTTTGGTGGGACAGTATGTAGGAGAGTGAGGGCACAGTGAAATGATATTCAAAAAGAACAGATCATAAAAAAATGGCAGTGACTAATTAAAGTTTAGTTGCTCATCTTCTAGTATGAGAGGGATCATAATCTGTCAGAAATGCCCATTTGCATTCTATGTAGGACAAACAGGTCAATCTCTAGGCGAAACAATAAATTAACACAATCTGATTCAGAACTGACAGTACCCAGAAACTTGGAGGGGGGAACACTTCAACCTACCAACACCCTGCAACTGACCATAAAAATGGCCATCCTTGAAAAAAGGAATTAGAACTCAGCAAGCAATCCAATTTTGCCACTTTGGATTGAGATTATACATTTTTTATTAAATTACATGTTTCAATTAGCTAACTAATGGCAGGATGTTTGTGTTAACAGCAACATTACTTTGTTAATTTGTCACTGTCATTACTGTACTTTGCTTTCCCTTAATTGTCACTGTTTGTTCTTTCAGCGTGTCGTTTCTCTTTGACTTCACTCTCATATAGCCAGAGCCAGCCCACCTGTGAGGCAGGGTGAGGCAGCTGTCTTGGGCAATAGAAGGCCACTGTGGGCATTCTGCCTGCTCTGCTGCCATTGGCAGAGAAGTGGCACCAGCAGCAGCACCGGTTTCTGATGAGATCTTGCTGAAGTCTTGCAAGATCTCACGGAGTGCAAAAGTCCTTGCAAGATCTCACCAGAAGCCTTGCAACCCAGGGAAGGGAGGCTGTGGCAGTGGAGCGGTGTGGCAGCACGTTCTTGTTTTACATCAGGTGGTGAACAGGGCACACCACCCCTGCATACGGCCAGCAGCAGATGGTAGCATACCAGAGAGTGGGAGGAGCATGACGGTGAAGTTGGCATGGCACAAACATGCCAACAGGAGCACTAGATTGGCCCAACTGATGTGACTGAACCATGCCATTCTTGAAGTGCCCCTCCTCCTCTCCATCATGGCATGCTGCAGGATTACACTTGTGGAAACGGACTGTGCTCTATTATAATTTATACTGGAATAATGGTATTAGCCTTCAAACTACTCAACAATACTGTAGCAAAGTTGCCACAGTACTCTTTGTTTTGTCCTTCTTTAAATGGGCAAACTATGTTTGAGTTGGGAGGAGGAAGTGAAGAAGAGAGTCCGGACTGTGAGAACCTGTGGCATATTCTTGTGGAGGGTCAGATTTGTGACATTTGAGCCAACGTCTCAATCAAACAGTGAAAGTAAGTTAGTGCCAGGAATGTCTAAGTGATTATAGGTTTTAAACAAATTATACTTGCAGAAGCATTTGTCCAGAGCTTAAAAATAACTATGTGTATTTTTTTCTTTCTACAGTATTACAGCCACCACTGCAAGTTTCTCCTTTAGAAATCATATTTCAGTATTGTAGGAGAAGTTTGAAGTTGGGTGTTATAAGTGACAGCAGTAACATAAAGGTAGGTATGTTACAGCGATGAGTGGATCTTCCAGTTCTGCTTTACTCTTGTTCCGTAGTGAATCATTAAACGGAGGTACATTTATTGTTCATGAGAAATGTGCTTTCTGTTTGTTAAACGACAAAAGCCTTGGTAAATAAAAATATTTTCAGTTTGGGTCTGAAACTCAACCATGAGGGAAACAGATGCATCTCTAAGTGGAGATCATTCCAGAGTTGATGCTACCATAGAGGTCTTTCTACACATCTTCTCACTCGAAATTCTAGTGGGGACAGCAAGCAGACAATCCCTTTCCTGATGATTTTAAGGATCAAGTTGGCTGGTATTGGAGGAGGTGCTTCTGCAGATTATTTGGACTCTGGGCCATTCAGGGCTTTGTAAAACGCCACTAACACATGGAATTGAGCCTGGTAGCACACAGACAAGCTAGTGCAGAGCTTTTAGGACTGCTGTTACATGACCCCATGTTTCTCCTCCAGTTAAATAACCTGATAGCCATTGGGCTCATCCACACTTTTGCTTGTTCTGTGATTTCTAGACACAGTTTTTCTTTTGTTCCACCACTTTCCCCAGGAAAGCCTGCTGCTTACTGCTGAATCAGAGCAAACACCAACACACAGAAAACTGAATTGACCTTGGTTCTGATTCAGCAGTAATCAGTGAGGTTTCTCAGGGAAAGAGGCAGGACAAAGGAAATACCTGGTGGACCCATGGGACAAACGGAAGTGTGAATAAGCCCATATTCTATACTAACTGCACCTTCCAAACCGTTTTTCAAGACAGCCCTGTGTAGGAGTCATTGTAATTATACAATAATCCAAAAGTGAGGTCACCAGAGCATGGGTTACTGATGTCAGGCTATCCTGATTCAATAACAGCTGCACTGGTCAGCCAGTTGTACTTGGAAATAGGCACTCCTTGCCACCAACGTCACCTGGATCTGCAATGACAACCAAGGTCAAGGAGTGCATCCAAGCTATGCACCTACTGTATTGGGGGGGGGACTTTTACCCCATCCAAAACAGGCTATCTTCCAAGTTCCTGGACTGAAGAGCTGTCTATCCACAGTACCTCTGTCTTACGTGAATTGTTATAGTTTATTAGCTCTTATCCATACTACATGGCAACTACCATTATGTGCTCCAATCTCTGTTTGGTTATTTTCACTATGAGACTGGATCTACCTGTGCACCAACCATTGTTCAGCCTGTTTCATAGCCCAGAGTACCAAGGAACATTCTGAGCTTCACCAGAGCAGAGAGGGCATTGTGGAGTGATCACATTGATATCCTTACTCATTTTGCCATTCCACAAGACTTAAGTCTATCAAAGCAGGCATCAACCAAATGGATGACATTTCTAGGGCCTACCTCCACATTCAAGGAAGGATGGCCACATATGGTTTTTCCAGTTTGTTACCACTAGTTCCACTTCTAATATCAAATACTTTGCTTACGACTCGCCACAGCTCCAGGAGTTTTCATGGACTTGTCTGTTGCCCTAATAACATATTTCCAGACTCAAGGGTTTTGTTTCCATCCATACCTGGATGACATCCTGATGTCACTATTTTTGCGTGATATATTTAAGTATTGCTCCTGAAGTTTTCCTGTAGCATGGTGGGGTGTGGAGCTGTGGGGCTGCCCTCCCAACACTGATTTTACTGCAGCTTTCCTGAACAGGTCTAGGGTGGCACAGATTGGCAGCAAAGTTGAATGTGCAGGTCTGCCAGCAGGAATAGCAACTGCTATAGCAACACTGGTATCAGGAGGACGACTGCATGACTATGCTATCATTTGGACTGCTAGTGAGGTTTTGGGAACATAAGCTTGAAATCTGAGTGGTGGTACATGACTTTGTGGACTCCAGTCTCCTGAATGGTAATTAAAAACAGATAAGTATATCTTGCTACAGTAACGAAAGTAATGATCCAGCTCTATTCCTCCACATCTTTCTACAGAAGCTACACCTGAAAAATGTCTCAAAGAAACAGATTACTTGGAGATTTGATCTTGATGCTGCTGGCAAAGCAGTAGATTCAGGCATCTTCAAATTTAGTTTGTATACTGGAGTTCTCTATCCAGGCCAATCTACAGTTGTTACCATATGCTTCTGTCCATGTAAGTATCCCCCCTAAACCTGATTCAGTTTGCTCTCTCTTTCTGTGTTTAAAATTAATGCTGTATGTTTAAGCCTCCTTTGAAAGGGTTTTGAAGACTCTGAAAAGCAGCACCACCATTTATATTTCCTATTCTGTTTTAAAGCAAACACAATTTTCACTGAATGTTTGCAAAGTAGTTGATTGGTACCAGAAGAACACAAGTTGTAAATTCTGTATGCATAAACAACCATAAGCTAGGGAGGTTGACTTGATTATGAACAAAATTTAATTTGCTGATGCTCAGAAGAATTCTAATTGCTCCTATTTGTTGTCTTATGAAAAGTGTACTTGCAATGTGTTTGTAGGTGTTTGGGAAACATCAGTTTCTATCTTGAAACAAATATGCAAGCCAGAATGAATCAGCTGATAGTTGTTGAGCTCCACATTCCACCATGCAGGAACTGGATTTCGGTCTGGGAAATACTAAGAAGGCAGTCAAGGTTGCTTTGCTGCAGCCTCAGACATTGCTGCTTTATTGTATAACATGTTTGACATAGTCAAGGGCTTACAAGTCTCCCGAGACTAGGCCTGTGTCATGGATAAAGTTAAATTCAGCTTCCTACTAGTACAGCTGTGAACTCACCTCTCTCTTTTCAAAGCCAGCCTGTCGAAAACTTTGCTTGCTGTGCATCTATAGAATGTTTGATAGAGACACTACAAAGAGAAATAGGGTCTTAGCACTTTCCTTGCTTACTTAGAACATTTTCTGTTGTTTTATGTTGGAAAGTTCAGTAATGAAAAGGGCTAGTGATAGGCACCTCACAAAGTGTGTATTTGAAAAAAGAGGTGTAGGTGTAGGTGCAGGGAGCTGTAGTTTTATCAAGATTGGTACAAGCAAGTTAACTGCTAAATCAGCCATTCAGTAAGTCCGCAAAAATAATTACTCCACATTTCCCTGTCCTGCCTACTTATTCATACATTTTGATGATAGTAATATGTCAATTAAAGGTGAAAAAGATACCGTCTCTAAGGCTCTCATACCTAGCTGCTGGGCAGCAGTTTTTGCTTGACTAGATGAAGAGTAGTACAAGCCTGTGTCAAATATAAGTGATACTTGCCATTAAGGGATGTGCTGCAGTATCAGTGAGGAACCTATGGAGATATTAATTGTGAACTTGCTCACTACTGATGTTGTATCAAAAGTTGTCAAACAGAGTATGTTATCTTTTAAACTTGGCAAGAATGAAGTAAATGGTAAAGATCTTTGAAGTGAGTCATTGCCCTTCATAAAAGCTGGGCCCCTTTACGAAAACCTCCAGCTGGTATAAAATGCTGCTGCCAGACTAGTTAACATATTCTTCGCTCTATAAGATGCACCAGTCCACAAGACACACCTAATTTTTGGAGGAGGAAAACAAGAAAAAAAATATTCTGAATCTCAGAAGCCAGAACAGCAAGAGGGATCGCTGCACAGTGAAAGCAGCAATCCCACTTGCTGTTCTGGCTTCTGTGATAGCTGCGCAGCCAGCATTCACTCCATAACACACACACACACATCTCCCCCTTACTTTTTAGGAGGGAAAAAGTGAGTCTTATAGAGCAAAATATACAGTAGTTACCTCCAGCACATACCTCCACTGCTTAAAAACTTGCACTGGCCTCCAATAATCAATCAATGTTATTAACACATAACAACTTAGGTACATGATACCCCTGTCCGATCACTGAGATCTTTGAGGGAGGCCCTGTTACTGGTTCCCATGACTCCCATGCATTATTCATATCTACCACATGCTGTGTGTTCAGCATTCTAGGTCCAGTTCTTTGGACCTCTTAGCTGAGATCAGGCACGCCCCTCCTTGATGACCCTCATGTGTTTGGTGACTGCTTTTTAAAAATTTCAGCAAGCATTTAAAATGTGATTTTATGGTTAATTTTCATTGCTTTAATGCTATATCCTTACTGAATCCTTCTTGGACCCCTGTTTTCCATTACATAGAAAATGTAGTATATAAAGTTGAATCCAAAAGAAATGCTACAGATTTCTACAGCTTAGCATGCTTAGCAAGAATCTAGTCTAATCTGCTGCTTGAAAAGCACACTTAATTTATGTTAATATGAATAACCATTACATTCCCCCCCCCCCCCAGATTGGGCTGGGGCCTATACAGCTCAAGTGCCAGTTCTTCTGAATGAAGATGTGTCTGTTTACCGAATAGTCACTTTATCTGGGTCCATGACATCATCCAAGATCAACTTTGAGCCTCAGCTCGTGATACTGACTCCAGTTCCTCTCAATGTGGAAACAGGGGTAGATGTCTGTATAATTCCTCAGGATTATTTAAGGTAAATTACAATTTACCTAAATTACAGTTTAAGTTGCAATCAAGTATAAACTGCTTCCCCCTATTGGAGTTCTTCTGTAAAACTCTCATTAATTTAAAGGGTGAGTTATACATGTGAGAGGAAGCGGCATTTTTTTTTTTTTAAAGAGATTAATTTATACCTTCTTTTTTCAAAATAATGTCTTGTGCTGCTGATAAATGAATAGGGGAAAAACAGTTGCAACAAATTGTGAAGTTGCAGGATAGTTTATCTGTGAGACAGGCTTACCTACATCGCTTTTCCTAATTCTTACAATAATATGTATTAGGGATCTTGGGTTAATTAATTATGCCTTATTATGTGTCAGTAATTTGTTGTGAGACGGGGTATGGCATTGGATCAGAGCAGATGGCCAGATGCAGAAGTGAAAATCCTCTGCAGGCCACTTGGACAGGTGGGCAGGTAATATGATGACACCAGGTGACAGAAATTCCAAGTCACAATTGCAAATTGTTGTAGCCATAGCTTGAAGCAGAGCTTTTTGAATTTGGTGCCGCCTTTTCACTTTGCATGACATCAGAAAAAAAGGTACCTAATTGAAAAAGTGCCAATTCAAGCCATGCCTACAGAGAGTGCTTTCTTGAGTCTTTTTTTGTTTTTTTTTGAACTGTGGTTTGAATTGTTTTTCAACTTTCCAGTGCCTGATGGCTTATGATGCCAAACATGGAGAAGATACAGTAAGTATGCACCCAAAAGGTGGGCCAACCTTTGAGGCCCCATGTGCTTAACTAGGCCTGTGGGCTGGAGGTTCCCCACCACTGCTGTAATGAAGCACAAGACTGCAGAGTAGTTGCTCATGTATAAAACGATAATTCGAACCACTGTAGCAAACAAGTTGGACTTAAGGATGTCAACATATAAGATCCTGGTTTGATGGAGGATCAGCTCCCGTTGTGTGCTGGTTCAGGACCAGACATCATCTCATCTAAGCCTATGCTGGACTGTTTCAACGTGCTACAGGCTTTTCCCCCTGGAAATTCATTGAGTTGAGTAGAAAGGGAAGTTGGTCCACTGAAGGCTCTTTCTGTAGCATCCATAGGGCTGCCAGGACAGCTCTGCTTGCACACAGCACCATATCTAGAATTTGATTTAGTAAGGAACATCTGAGACCTGTTTGCAATTCAGTTATGTACCATTTACTACCTAGCCTATGATGTTACTTAAGCTCCAGCTGCCAAAATTTTGGGTTGGTTTTTTTTTTTGGTGCTGTGGAGGTTCAACTAGCCTTGTAGGATTGTGCTAATTGTAGGATTGTGTTCACCAAAATATATAAGTTGATGATTTTATAGGTTTTTGATCTACGCATTCCTTTATTATTTAGAATGAATTGGATCTAAGGAACTATTCATGCATGCCCTGGAGGGCTTTGGATGTTTGTTTGTTAAATAACTCATCACATCACATGATAAACCTCTTTTAGAACTTGAACAGGGTATCAGCTTGTGATATACTGCAGGCAGAACAGAAAGTTGTTGAGCTTTTTTGAAGTAAGGGAGTGGTCATAAAACACTTTAAAAAGCCCATGACAATAACAACCAGGCAAAGTAATAAAGATAAGCTTAGTATCACAAATGATCGCCCATTTCATGGACAGAACGAGGGCGGCGGGGGCGGAAACTTCCACCACAATTCTAAGTGCAGCCGACAATTTAAAGGGAGCCCGCGATTGACCACGATGATTCAGGGATCGACCTGTTGATTGTGATCAACCTGTTGGACATCGCTGTGATATAGCTTGGGGTTGTGCCTTTCCACTTGAAGAAGGAAGTTCTACTGAGTGTTCAAGCCCTTGACTTTGCTGAAAATTGTTCTTTGTACAAACACTAAATGGTGTTCCTAGCTGAAGTGGCTTTGCAAACGGACTCAACAAAGCAATATGCAAAATCAGCTTGGTGTTACTCTAAATTTTACTCTTCAAGAAGCTGGATAATGTAACAGTATAAACTTTGAAAATTATGAATAAGATTTAATATAACCTGAAGTCCTTCACCTTTTGTTTATGAACTCCCAAGTAAGAAGTGCTTGTTTAATACAAATTAGCTGTTACTTTACTCAAAGGATTCTCATCTGACAGCTAATTATAAAATGTATTTTTTTCCTTAACGTACTTCTCTGAAAACAACTGTGAAAATATATTCTTCAACTTTGTTACGTTGATCCTTTGGGACTACATATCTTGCTGCTTCTTTTTTTATTAGTTCGACAGTCTTGCAAGTTGAAATTTCAGAATTGGACTCTGGAGAGGATGTTCATCAGGTTAATCCTTTAACAGTGGATTTTCCAAATGGCAATGTAATTCAAGTAACATCAGAAGGAAACAATATTGGATTTACCTGCCATGTCAGTTTCTGTTCTTCAAAGCCAATTTCCTTTTTGAAGAATGTCTTCTTTGTTGATGGAGAAAAGAACAGGTAGTCACATTTAGGTACTTCTATGTGTAGAGATAACTTGGGAAAATTCTTAAAAGATGTTACTTAGCTGAGGGGAAGTGTATAAAAAATGGAGAAGGATGTAGTCAGATTATGTCTTGAGGGCAAATCTCATTTGAAATGCTACTGTTTGAAATGGTTTCTTTACTACATAGAGAGAAATCCAAAGAACGAGTAACCCAGTGCTGGTTCCAGGATTTTGGTGGCCTGCAGGAAAAAAAACCTAACTTCGTTGAGCCAATGAAGTGGCCAAATAATCCATCCACCTGAGTGAAGAGGGGATAGCTCCCCACCTTTTCACTAGTGGTTTCCTCTTTCCCACTCAACTGCAGAAGTGGGACTGAAGAGGAAAAGGACACTGTGTAGTCTTTTTAATAGGAGGTGTGGCAGCATAGCTCAAGTTCATTCTGGTATAGAAATAGGTTCAGGAGAGTTACACCAGGTGCCAGGACTAGGGGGAGAGGGGAGAGGGGAGATAAAAAACAAGAAGAGAGTTGCAAGGAATGGGGCATGCTCAGCACAAAAACTCTTTATATCGACTGCTTTCTATCTTGGTCTTTTGGAGCCTCCAGCTACACTTTCTCCTTCTCCTTGCCATGAAAGACAGAAGTGGCAGGGCTTTTTTTTCCAGGGGGAACTCGCCAGAACTCAGTTCTGAGGTGGGGTCCAGAACCTCTCAGGTGAGTTCCGGCAGCTCTCAGGTGGCTGCCATTGCCATTCTAAGAGAAAAAGGAAGGTGTTTATGGTGAGTTCTGGCACCTCTTTTTCTAGAAGAATAGCCCTGGAAGCTGGGTCTGTGGGCTGGTAGTGGAGTTAGAGAAGAAACAGCAATAGAGGGAGGTGCGCAAGCATGTAGCTGATTGCTACTCCTTCTCACCATTGTAATTTCTTGGGCGTTTCCCAGTTTTATTTATTTATATTAATATATTTATAAATTGTGCTTCCTTCAAAGGAGGTCAAGGCTATGTGCAACACACACATTAACATTATAACACAAACAATAAAAGCATGCTAAAAAGAAGTAATAATAATTCAGTAAACACTGATTCAGATATTGTTGCTGAACATTAAGCATTCCGACATCAAGTGGTGAGAGTGTTCAACTAGGACGTGGGAGATCAGGGATCGAATCTCCACTCAGCCAAGAAGCTCACTGGGTGACCTTGGGCCTGTCACAGTCTCTCAGACTAACCTACCTGGCAGGGTTGTTGTGAGGATAACATTTAGAGGGAAAAGAAGTGTGCATGCCACCTTGAACTCCTTGGAGAAGAGGTGGGATATAAATATAATAAATAAATTAACAAAAGCCTGGGTAAATAAAGTGAAACCTGAAGACCAGGAATGAGTTAATAGTTATGCCCTGTTTTTGGAGTGTTGCTCAATTAGTATTGTTTTAAAATAAGCTTTTGTATATTCATGATGCACAGTTACACTATAAAATTTATATTTCTACCCCACAGAATTTTAGCTTCCCCAGATGCCTAACAAAATGGATAAACATTTCTAGAAAACATTAAAAACCCATCCCATGAAATAATGTCAGGGACCAGAAGACTAAAACAACCAGCAATTATGCCATAAATGCTCTCTAGAGATGTTTTCCCAACCCATGGTCTTAAAGGTGTAGCAAAATAACAAGCCTGATTATGAATGCATAAATTCCTGAAAAGCTTAACAAGCAGGTGATGCTGTCGTTTGGGGACTTGTCTGTCTTTAAGCACATTAAACGTGCTTTCTATCCTCAGGGCTGAAAATTACTGAAAGCCACTAGTCACAAGATTGAGGCAGAGCTTGGCATAATCAGCTAGCAATTACATCATTTTTTTTTACTAATATCTAATCTGTCCTACAAAATTTCTAAATTGTTTGTACAAGGATTTTCCTTGTGGCAAGGAGTTCCATAGCTCAGCTTTCCTCAAGCTACATACATACATTTCCTCTGGAGGTATTATGACAGGCTTCCCATTTTAGGCAGAATTTGCTTTGCTGTGTTTGTCTTTTGCCTGGTGTGTTTATTCCTTTCCCTTCTACTAAAATGAATGAAAGTGTTTATGTGCAGACATATGAATGTATTCGTTGAAAAAGGCCATCAATATATTGTTGGACTCCAGCACCCATCACCCCCAGCCGGGGTGGCCCTTGGTCAGGGATGATGGGAGCTGTAGTCTAACAACTACTGAAGGGTCACGGGTTTCTCATGCTTGCATTACAATGTGTGCAGTCTTCAGTTTGGGGCCCTGGTACCAAAGAAACTGAATGTGTTAATTGAAAATACCTCCTGTTGTATTTCTAGATTTCCGCTTCAGGTGTCTGCAACAGCAGAGAATTGCCTCCTTACTGTGTATCCGTACCTGGCATGCCACCTTACCAACCAACAAATTACCCTGAGAAGTGGTGAGCAGAGAAGGTTTTTCTCTACTTAGAAACTTTAAAGGATAGCTCAAATGCTTATCATAGTTAACACATTGTAGTGAGATTATCCTTAAAAAGGGCTTCTAATTTTCTTTGGCTACCAAACAGCATTTCAATTGTATGTCCTGTACAAGCTGATACTTTCTGTGGGTGGGAAAGAGTAGCAGTGAAAACTTAAAATGCCCAGTGTTATTCAAATGAAGAAAAACAGATAATAAGCAGGAGGAGAGAGAAAGAGAGAGAGAGGAGGATCAATGAGTAAATAAAGAATGAATAAATTTGCAGAAGATGCAAATCAGTAGTGGTAAATGGAAGCTGGTTCTCCACATACAAAGTGAGGTAACTCTCCACAATCTCTCTCTCTCTCTCTCTCTCTCTCTCTCTCTTCCCCTTCCTTTCCATCCATCCATCCACACACATACCCCAGCCAGCTGTTTATATGTGCTCCCCCCCCCCCTACACCCTTCCTTCCCTGCCTCCAGTCGGGACTTTCCTGATGCTGCTGAGAAATTGATGTGGGGTGAAGGGAGCTGACTGCTTTGCAAGTCACCTCTTCACTTTTTACAATTTGGATAAATTTTGCATCAAGAGAAGCAGCAATATGAGCGACCTCTACCGTTGGAAAGGGCTCTCCTCAGATTCCTGGACCACCACTTCCTTCTTCATTCCCACTGCTCCACTCTCAGCCAACACCAGTTAATCCTACCAATCCTGTTGCTGCATAGCTGCCACCCCAAACTAGTATTTTGAGGAGGAGGAATATGACTGCTTTTGTACTCATTAATTGCAGAAAGTATTGTAAAACGTGTAATGTTACATTTTAATCAAATTTATAGATTGTAATGAGATAATTTACAGCACCGGAGAAACTTTGCAGCATCCATGCTATGTTCCAGGATCATGTTCGCAAATATCTTCTAGTACTTTTGAGAGAATCACCAACTCTGAAGATTCTCTTGCAGGTATAATATACAGGCTTTCTTTACAACCATGAGGGCTAGAAATGTTTGTTCATGACAATTTAGATTTCCAGGGTTTGTCTGAAGTTACTAGCTTCTGCGTTAGATTCCAAATCCTGCAGCATGGCTATAGCTATAGCTATATAGGTTTACAGATACCTGTAGGTTTAAGAGGTATCCTTGTTTAGGAGAGGTGCTATGCAGTGGCTATGGCCCTACTAATACAACAAATAAAACTGACTTAACTATGCTAATCAGGATTTTATGTATGTTCCTGGACAGGATATCAAAACAAATATCACATTCTTGGGAATCAATATTAGAATGTTTCAACAGATGCTGCTGCTGAGAAAAAGAATATCAGCTAGTTTATTAGTTGTCGTGTGGGTTCACCCTAAAAGACCAAATATAAATACATTAAACAATAAATAAATACTGGACTAGATGGACCATTAGTCTAATCCAGCAGTAGTTTTGAAATCGACAATCTGGCTTCTATTCAGAGGGAATGATTTTAGCAGGGTTGGCCAACCACAGTTCTTTGAGGGAGGGATTCAGTTCTGCTATTGGCACTTGCTTGAAAATCATAGAATTGTAGAGTTGGAAAGGACCCCGAGGAACATATAATTCAATCCCCTGCAATGCAGGAATATGCAACTGTCCCATACAGAGATTGAACCTGCAGCTATACGTTGATTTGGTCTGCTTTGATAGCTAATGATTTCTTCATAGTAGTGTAGCTACTAATCAGCCACCACAGTGTACAAACCCACCCGAAGTCCTTGGTTTTATTTCCAGCAGAAATCAAATGTATAAGAAAGTAAGTGCTTACTACTACTTTGCGTTCTAGGAAGTGGTATAATTACAACTAAATTCAGATATTTTTCTGCAGAATTGGAAAAGATTCTTGAAAGGCTGAAGAGTGAATCTACCTATCCAACTAGACGTGCTAGAAGCAAATTTGAATTATTGGTTTTTCCTGATGAAGGCACAGAGGAGTATGCTTTTTATGAGAAAGTCATTTCAGCAGTTCAGAATTGGTTTACTCTCTTTGGTTGGTCTAAAGGGCCAAATCCCATTTCCATTCCACATTCTTTAAGACGGTACTAGCTCATTATTTTCTCACACTTCCTACCTTTTAAACAGTGAATATCTTTTTCGTTTGATTAAAAGAACTGTTTTACTAAAATACCTGCAGTGGAATTTTACTGAGATCTTGGTAGGAGGTTGAAGACTGGGGGAGGAAAAGCCACAAATATACACCTCTAGTTTAAGCAAAATAATGAAGACCTGTGTAATGAGGCATGAACAGCTGAAAGGGGACACAGCTTTATGTGTGCCTTGATTTGGTTACAGGCTAACTTTCTGATCACCATATCTCTTTAAAATAATAAAAAATGAGTGTATATAATATGTTTGCTCTCCTCTAGTTATAGCAGGTGGTATTGAACTAAGTGTTACTCAGAGTAGATCCACTGACATTAATGCAGCTAACTTAATTGTGTTCATTAATTTCAGTGGGTCTACTCTGATTAAAACTTAGTTCAATACCACCTATTGACTGAAATGCTCCCCTTGAGTCACCTTATTCCCAGGGTCCTAAAAACACTACCCAAAGCTTGATAGCTTTATACCTTGGTGTTTTTGTTTTTTTACTTATTTGCCTTTGTCTTCCATTAGCTAGAAAGGCTTACAGTTGTATATTAATTTTCTTCACTTGTGGAGGTTCACTACAGCCCAACAGATGCATTTTCTAAACAAAAAGTAATTTGGTTAAATGTAAATGTTAAATTTGGGACATTTTGTACGTATACATGTGCACAGGTTATGTCTAGCTCCATTGGGTATTCTGTCACTACTTATATTCTGAGGAGGAACAGAAAATATTCATGCACCATATATATACTATATGTGTTTTATCTATACGAACATTAATTCCTTAATTTTTAAAAAATTGGCTGGCAGTTCTCTTTTTAAGATCTTGGGAAGTTTATAGGGCCTGGTGGCTGAAAGAAAATGTGTGTCAAAAACTGAATGCCAGTGGTATGGTATGATTTGGCACGGATTTCAACTGTGCCATTCCATCTCTGCTCTACCTTCCTGCCTGAACATGGACTGCTAGTAGGGCTGTTCAAGTTGTTCTTTTGAATATATATATTTTTTACAAATAAATTTAAGAGGGATACATAATAATAATGCTGATCAAATAAATCTAGAATAAAAATAGCAATGGAAGGCAATAGAATTCTTGTAAAGCAGGGCTTCCTTGTTGAAAGATTTATTACTAGTTACCTGTCAAAAGAGTTTTAATGATCTAACAGCACATAGATAAACTAACTGATTTTGATATGGTTTTTATTCCTTAATTTATCAGAGAAGACAGAAATACAATCCAACAGTCCAACACAGATGCATTTTATATAGTGTTTGTGTATAGATTAGGGCCCAGAGCTCTATATGTACACTGGTGTCTTTAGATGAGCACCAGAATCACTACAGTGAAGTACATATTTCATAATTAAATCTCTAACCAGAGAGTTATCACATTAATGTGTTTTAATATTAGCTTGCTTTTAATAATGAAATAGAGTTGTTTTTATTTCTTTGCTCAGTGATGTCTGTAAAATTCAAATGGCTCCATCAGATGAAAAGCTTAGACAAAACCTTGGTAAAGATATAAAGACAATTTATGACCTGCTGCTCCATTTGAGTGGGCAGTTGCTGCCTGGAATTAGTTCAAGCCAGTCGTTGCCATGCGACCCCATACAGCGAGTGGTGCAACTTCACTGGCAGCATTCTACAATGATCACTTTTCTCAGGTGAGTGTTTTAAAGATATTTTGCCATTATGTTTTGTCTAGTTGAAAAGTATTCCTAAGCCATGCTTGACCAGCGTATGGAGGGAGTAGTGTGCTGGATGGAGGCCAGTTAACTGAAGCTGAATCCTAGCAAGATTGAGGTTCTGCGGATTTGTGGTTCCTGAATCTGGGAATTAGGTAGGCAGCCTGTTTTGGATGGGGCAGGTTCACAGCTGCTGGAAGCCCTGGTGGCTTGAGTAGCACCAAGTGCCTATTTCCAGCTACAGCTGTTCCTTTTTAGATTATTACAAGGTGCTCTCTGTGAGGCTGCCTTTGAAAAGTGTTCAGAAGTTGCAGCTAGTGCAAAATGTAGCTGCCAGAGTTCTGCTAGGTCTGGTCTTCAGGGACAATTGAACAGCAGCCCTCAAAGATCTGTGCTGGCTGGCAGTTAACTAGCGAGCACAATTCAAGGTTTTGATGTATAAGCCCTAAGCAGCTAGGTACCTGGTTATCTGAGGACTGAGTATCTCCTTAAATGGATTGAGACACTATTATCTGAGTGAGCACTTCTCCCCATTCCACTCTTCCCCTATGTGACCTAAGATCTACTGGGGAGGACCTTCTTGTACTTCCAGCTGCAAGAGGTCTGTTGTTGTTGTTGTGGTTGTGGTTTAGTCGTTTAGTCGTGTCCGACTCTTCATGACGCCATGGACCAGAGCACGCCAGGCACTCCTGTCTTCCACTGCCTCCCGCAGTTTGGTCAGACTCATGTTTGTAGCTTCAAGAACACTGTCTAACCATCTCGTCCTCTGTCGTCCCCTTCTTCTTGTGCCCTCTAGAGGTCTAGGACCCATCAAAAGACCATCTCAGTTATAGTACTCTAGTTGTGGAATGCACTCCTCCTGGCTGGCTGCAATGTTGGCTGGCTGCAATGTTGTTATAAAATAAGGCTAAACTGCTCAACGCTTTCTTCATGCCAGTCTTTCCACAAGGGAAACCTCATTCGACCTGGCAAAAGCAGGTCAAATGGTGAAAGGCACAGATGCAGCTCAACATACATAGTTAAAAAAGTGGTACCAGAGCACTCAAAATAAATTCAGGTCTTCACAGCCTGTGAATTGCACCATATGTTCAAGAGCTCTTCAGGTCCAACGAAGCCAAATGTGGAAGTTTCTGAAGTGAAGGCAGTGTGCTAAGATTTATATGAATGTCTAGCATCAAAAATAGGCCACTGTGGCCACATTAAAGTTCTTTTGATATAAAAATTGCCCAATATAGTTAATAAAATTGACTTATTACCCCATGTTTTACTCAAATACAAATTTCAGTAACTATGAACTAGATTGCAAAATGACCTTGGCTGGAAATGCTGATAAGGATGTTTAATTCTGACTGTGACTGCTGACTGGGTAAGACAAAGGACACTTAAGCAATTCCTTTAAAAGGAGAAAAATGTGTCTGCCTTATTAAACAAAGAAATCTACGCATACAGACTGAGAATACTTTTTCATTATAAACATCTAGTGAAATATACTGAAATTAATACTGCAATTTTCTAGATTTGTCATAAGGTTATTGTAGTGAGTAAGGGATGTGGGTGGCGCTGTGGGTTGCTGATCAAAAGGTCGGTGGTTCGAATCCCCGCGACGGGGTGAGCTCCCGTTGCTCGGTCCCAGCTCTTGCCCACCTAGCAGTTCGAAAGCACGTCAAAGTGCAAGTAGATAAATAGGAACCGCTCCGGCGGGAAGGTAAATGGCATTTCCGTGTGCTGCTCTGGTTCGCCAGAAGCGGCTTAGTCATGCTGGCCACATGACCCAGAAGCTGTACGCCGGCTCCCTCGGCCAATAAAGCGAGATGAACGCCGCAACCCCAGAGTCAGTCACGACTGGACCTAATGGTCAGGGGTCCCTTTACCTTTGCCTTTATTGTAGTGAGTAGCACACCTGATTTTTAGGACAGATTTCTTGCTGCCTCCTTTGTGCAGAATTTCATAGCTATATATTTCAAATGTATTGGCACAGAAAAGGGGGCATGAATACAGTGCATCAGTGAAGAGTGTGAGAAAGGAACCTCAATTTCCAAGACTTTATTATTTATCCTTTATTCTTGTTTCTATATTGATGTTAGAGGTCAAGGAGCATGCCTTCCTCACATTTTGCCTCAGTTTCTCCTTGACTTTGAAGATTATAAGAAATGGGCCTGTTTACAGCTTATGGTGAAGGTAATTTTATATAATGTAAATGTATCAATGCACTTCAATCTTGATCTTGGGCTTAATTTTAAGCATAAAGATTAAGAACTCCCCCCCCCACTGACATACCCCATATAATGCTGTGTTTAATTCCAAATGTGCTATACTTGCTACTATTTTTTAAAGTTTGCTTGTGACTTACATAAATGTGACTTACATTTATGCTCTCTACTTTATAATAACATTATGTAATGGAGGGAATGTTCAGCTTTGCACCAAGTTGCTCATCGGGGTGCAAGTTGGGATTTGCTTCTTACTAGATGGCAGCCTGTTAACAGACAAACCTTTGCATATTTATTTAGAAGTGAAGCCCATGTAGATGTGAATTCAATTGCAGCACTACTATGCATATCCTCATGTATAATAACACAGCATTTTCTGCATTTCTACTTGTTATACATGGTGATTATATTAGAAAGCAATAGCTAATGTTTAGTGTTTGCTGTTGTCCAATTTAGAATGAAGTCAAAGTATAAATCACAAGTTTCTCATATTTCTCCGAAGGTTGAGTCGTTTGATCCTAATGACAGTTATGTTTATGTTTTGGATGATTGTCTATTTGAAGCCATGAGCAAGCGAGCTTGGACAGATGTGTTGCTTCAAATATACAAGGTGAGATCAGCAAGCTTGTGCATATGTCTTAGGCAGGGTTCAGACATAATGCAAAACTGTGGTTTGTGCTAACCCTAAGTTAAGAATCCATGCAGTAGTTTGAACTTTCAGGTGTACAGCAAGCAAACCATGGTTTAGAACAGCTTTCTGCTTTTGTTTCTCATCTGCTCAGCTATGGTGTGTTATGATAGGTATGGGCAGGTGAGTCTATTTTTCAGTAATCTCATTGTTGATATTTCTAAACCTATTTTATCCTAAAATATGTGATGTTTGCACTTTTGGCATTTTGGTACATTTGAGCTCAGAACTACATCGCGAAATTTGGAGAAGTGTGAAATTCAAAAGATAATTATGTTCTGAACTGCACATTAGACTAAAGGTACATATGCTTCATGAGGCAAGAGTCCCTTCTGAAGCATAGAGCAGAAGTAAAAGGGAGAAGATAGTTGCCTTTGTGTTAGAGCAGGATCTTACCACTAGGCAGTATACTTAGTAAAGAGTTTGTGTAAGATATCTCACTTAGAGCAGTAGGGCTTATTCTGAGTAAATCTGTGTTTGTCAGTTATATAGAAGAAAGTTTTAAATAGTTTGTCCATTTTAGATTTTGGTTCTTCACCGTGTCTCCATTGTTGAAGATGATACCGAGAGCGGTTCAGAAAACCCCGAACATGTTCCATGTATAAGTGCTGATCCTTTGTCTAGTAATATATATTCTTCATCTGAAAGAATTCTTCTTATTTGGATGAACAGAAATTTTGAGAAGACACGAGCAATTGTGTGGAAAGACAGCAAAAAAGGTGGGGGAAAATCACATCAACTTGCTAACTAGTATTCTGCTGGTAGTCCTGGTTTTTTATGTGCAGGAAGTCTATTGTAAAGATTTTTCTAAGACAGATTTAAAAATAAGTTTAGAATTGGTCAAAACATTTTAAATGTATTCAGATATTGAAATATGAAGCTGTCCCTCTTGAAACATAGTCTCTCTTGAAAAAGTAATTTTTGAGGCCATTTTTTTCTAAATTGGACAGTTCAGTTATTTTCTTCTTGAACAAAACGACTTCTCAAAGTCTTTTCAAAGTCTCAGAACAAAGGCATCCTTTGAAAAGAGCATTTTAAAAGTCAATTGTGTGACTTATTCACCTCTCTGACAGTACTGTGCACCGCTCAAATTTTAGTTGTTGTTTTATTATACCAGTGAAAATGTAAAAGCGATGAATGTCAGTATAATTCTTCTTTTGACACAGACTGTGACTGCAGTGCTGAGTTTGATCTTTAAGTAGTTAGATTAAAGCAGTCTAAGTTAGAAAAGCATTAACATTTAAAATAATGTGCAAAATATTCTTCTCATATGAAATTAATACTTAAGAATATAACTTCAGTTTGGTGTATATGATGCAGAATTACTACAAGGCTTGTTGTATGAACCCTTTAAATACTTCCTTTAAGCTATTTTATTTAACCAAGCCTCAACATAATTTTATAATGTATCTTTTCTAAATTACTGCCCTATGCCTATGACATTCCCCCTCATTAATAACCTGATCTTATTCACTAATGATCTGATCCTGTTCTATGCCGTGCCATCAAAACTGGGTTAGGATTAGTGTAATGTGGTGCCATAACACATGTTGTGCCACTCTTGAGACCCAAAGCAGCTAGTTCTCTAGACAGGTCCTCAGCCTGTGTTGAAAGGAAAAAGACATTTTAACTAGGACTGGAGGTTCATGAAGCTCACACAAGGCTGAAATATAATACATGCTTAAGAATGTTTATGCAGACCTGTTTCCCTGTATCCATATGGTGTGTCCAGCAGCTGGAGTGAATCAAACGCAGCGTTAGAACAGATCAAGCCACACTCTGAATAGTGAACTATTCATCCAGGCCCTACTCCAAGAGCTGAGACATAGAGAGAAAAGGTGCTATGTACAGGAAATGCAAGGACGTGTTGTTTGAGAGCGAAAGTGCCACCCCATCTGACACCCATGCTCAAGAACTACAAGACTATTTAAAGGATTCGTGTCACAAGCCTTGTGGCAATTCTGCATCATATACACCATACACACCAAATTGATATTATATTAAGGTAAAGGTAAAGGGACCCCTGACCATTAGGTCCAGTCGTGGCCGACTCTGGGGTTGCGGCACTCATCTCACTTTACTGGCCGAGGGAGCCGGCGTACAGCTTCTGGGTCATGCGGCCAGCATGACTAAGCCGCTTCTGGCGAACCAGAGCAGCACACGGAAATGCCGTTTACCTTCCCGCTGGAGCGGTACCTATTTATCTACTTGCGCTTTGATGTGCTTTCAAACTGCTAGGTTGGCAGGAGCAGGGACCGAGCAACGGCAGCTCACCCTGTTGCAGGGATTCGAACCGCTGACCTTCTGATTGGGAAGCCCTAGGCTCTGTGTTATTATTAAGTATTAATTTCATATCAGAAGAATATTTTGAACATGAACTACCTGTTCATATTTCCTGTGCTCAGGCAGGAGAAGCCAGCAAGCTGTGATAGAAGACTGGCAGCAGAAAGGACGGACAAGTACTATAATAAACAGGGATACTGAGGGTCATATGATACTTGCTCTTAAATGAATCTGTCTCCATGGTTAAGAGATTGACAGTGCCACTCAGGCTCATATGTTCCTTTTTTCTTCTCCTCCACTCCCTTCTCTTACAGTTCAGTTCTACCCTCACATTTATTTCAATTCCAACTATTTGGGCTTACAGGTGTTTTGTTGCTGTATTCAGTGGATGTCAAGAGCAAAGGTGGAGGAAGGGGTTGTGGTGGGGTCGGTTTGGCCTGGGTGTCATCACTGAGGGAGGTGACATTCAGCATGCTGTCCGCCCACGACTCCCAAGCCTACCCTGAGCTGTCAGGGGAAGGGGTGGAACCGTGCCGCCTTGCTGGTGGCCTTCCCCCCTTCCCCCTTCGTTTTGACAGCTCAGAGGAGGATTGGGAGTTGTGGGCGCATGGCATGCCATTGCTCCCCGCTACTTGGTTGCTTCCTGGGGGGGGGAGCCTCTCCCGATCTGTCAAAAGGAAGAGGGAATGGAGGAAAGCTGCTGGCAAAGTGGCGCGCCTCCCCTCCCCCGCCCAGGAAGCAGCCCCCCATGGGTGGTTTGCTCCGCCCCCTGGGATGCTCACCACGGCCATGCCCTCCTTGGACGCTTTCCCTGTCCCCATTGCTCTGCCTTCAGGCACACAGCATGTGCGCTGCTCCGGGTGCCGGAGCATCTAGCTCTGCCTCTGGTCAAGAGCAAGCCAGAATTTAAAAGATATCCATGCCCTGCACCCCAGTTAATAATGTCCTGCGTCACTGAAAACCCTGCATGAGCAGATTGCCTGCATGGATTCCTCTGGTTCTGCAGCCTGAACATGAAGAACGCTTGAGGGCTTCTATGGTTCAGCTGTCTGAGAACTGCTTTTGTTTGCTTGTTTTAAAGAACCCGTTAAAACCAGTCAGATAGCAATTCTACTTGAAAGTCTAGCGCTACATAGTAGCGTTGCTCTTTAGTAAGTTGGAGCAAAGAGCGCCTTTAGTTCCATGCATTGAAATAAAATCTTTGAACTGGATTCTATTGAGATGTCAGGTAAAATGACAGATTATAAGTTTGATATTGCATGTTCTGTACCTTCTTTTCTTGATGTTGCCTTAAGTTATGTTCTCAGGCTCTTTGTTGCTACAAGGACACTAAACAAAATTCTTTTTTATATAGATTTCCTCCCACAGTGATAATCTCTTAAGCTCTGACACTCATCCAAGCCATCATAAACTTTAGAAGCCTTTAGAAACCTGTTTAAATAATTTTTTTTGACCCACGCTTCAACTGCAGTTTGGGACCAATAATGGAAGGTTTGTTTATGCCTTCCCAGACTTTTACTTCAAAAGTCAGAAGGAGATAATCTTAAATGCTAAGTGACATTTCTGCTATGAATCATGCACCTCTTTGTGGTGTGAATTTAGTACTAAAATATTTTTATTAAATCTTTTTGGAAGAGTGGGTGCATCTGATCTCAGAACCTAAAATATGGTTAGGGTGTACAGGTGTTATATGCATATTAACATGAATATCTGCCTAAAATTTGCTGACAATCCCAGATGATTTCTATTTCTGAAAAATAAGAAGCTGTATTCAGATATTTACAATATTTACCTGAGACTGTCAGTATCCTTATGTAAATTTCAAAATTCATAAAATTTTGGGTATTCAGTGTAATGTCCAAAATCTCGGGTATGTAGCAATGAATGTTGACAATGGTCCAAACAGGATAGTCAGCAGAATATTTATGATAGTTGGGAACTAGGCCAGCATCAGGGATTGGGATCCTTAGGTAGCTGCAAAGATCCAGCACAACAGGGGACTGGAGTCTCCTCCTTCTCCTCAGTGCCATCAGTATGTGCTCAGTTGCCCACTTGTTCAGGTGAGCATCAAGAACAGAGACAAGAAACAGAAGTGGCTGCTTTCAGACACTCATCCAGCATGAAGATTGGGCCCAGTTCCCTATTGCTTTCCAGAGGAAGGTGGTGAATGGGCAAGTAGGCTGCAGTTGCAGTTTCTCCTCTTCACTGCTATTGGCTTGTCCACCAGTAATTGTAATGTTGGTGAGAAGGCACTTTTGGATTAGCAAGGCAACAAGCCGTCCTTGCCCCTGTCTAATTTTGGTCAATGAAGGTTCTTTCTCATATGAATTCACTCAACACTGAACGGCATATGCCTGATTTAATTTTTCAAAAAAATATTTATACATAATTTGCAGTTGTCTGTCTAAACGACTCTAAAGTTGCAACATAGACCAAGTTACAACATAGACCAAGTTACAACATAGACCAAAATACATAGTTTAAGAGTAAATCAACAAAATACATATAAAATACAACACACATTTATAAATCAGTTAGTACACTGTGGGAATCATACACACAATTTTATTTTTAAAGGGCTGGACTGCTGAGTACAATGCTGTGAATAAGAGGTGCTGACTTTTCAGGTCACCATGGCTACCAGGTGACTATTTAATGACAATTCTTGCGTAGAGTGACATAAACCCCATGTTCCTTTATTAATGTTGCAATGGCTTTGCTCAACCTTTTAGTGTAGCTGAAACCTTCTAATTACTTTTAAATATTAAAAATTTCCAGGGCTGGGTTTTGGAATTGGGTTACATTTTAATTCATTATGGTGTTTACCTATGACTCTAGTGCTAATGCAATTTTGGCTGGTAAATATTCTAAGTGCTGATGTATTAATTATTAAAACTGAGTAACATAATTGTCAATTAAGACATATGGGAGTTCTAATTAATGCATTTGCTTTTCAACAGTGCACAAGAAAAGCAAATAATTGTTAGGACTGAGATAGCAAAAAATGAAGCAGAGGTAAAACTAGTCAGCTTAGCTGGGCATCAGTAAATGGAATCTGTTGTTTTATTTGCATAATAAAATATTTCATTTGTTAGAGAACTAGCTCCAAATAAACTTTAAGAGTGCTTCTTGAGCTTGAGTGCTAATGTACAATCTGTGTCTAGTAATTTTGAGCTTTAGGTATGGTGTATATATAAGAGTGGGACGGGGGTGGTGCTGTGGTCTAAACCACTGAGCCTCTTGGGCTTGCCAATCAGAAGGTTGGTGGTTCGAATCCCCACAATGGGGTGAGCTCCTGTTGCTCTGTCCCAGCTCCTTCTAACCTAGAAGTTCAAAAGCATGCCCAAAAGTGCAAGTAGATAAATAGGTACCACTCCAGCAAGATGGTAAACAGCGTTTCCGTGCGCTGCTCTGGTTTTGGTGTTCCGTTGCGCCAGAAGCGACTTAGTCATGCTGGCCACATGACCCGGAAAAACTGTCTGCGGACAAACGCCGGCTCCCTCGGCCTGTAAAGCGAGATGAGCGCCGCAACCCCAGAATCGTCTGTGACTAGACTTAACTGTCAGGGGTCCTTTACCTTTACCTTTTTATATATAAGAGTAAGGAATTTTTGTTGACCTCCATTCCAGCTATTATCTTAGGAGATTTCTCCTAAAAAAGAGCCATTTTAGGGTAACATACATGCATCCTTTGCCAATAGATAATTCCAATGAATGCTTATCTATAAATACTTCCATGTGCTGAATAGCTTGTCTATAGACCAGTCTATAGATCTATTTGCAGGATCTGATGTGGTAGGGCTTCATGTGATCTTCATCCTAAAGGATGATGAAGATGTCTGAGAACTGAAAGCTTACCAACATAATTTGGTGAGGGGATATTGCAGGAGTGAATTAAACTACAATTTATCTAGGAAGATTGGGTAGACATATTTGAAATATTGTACTATGTTTATAATATGATTTTCCACAAGGAAAAAATGGAGGAATTTTGTCAGAATAGGCTTGCAGATTCTTCAGGGGAAAACACTAAATTCTCATTTCAAACAGGTGATATACCACCTACAAGATGGATAGTAAACTTTGATAAAGATCTACTTGATGGCCTTGTCCTTGCTGCACAAGTAGCCAAATATTGCCCTTATTTGGTAAGAAAGTTTTTCACTATTTTGATGGAAATATTATTTGCTAGTTTTTAAATACTTGTATTGCATAAGAGAAATCATTGTTCAATGTATTGATAGACAATTGATAGAAAATAGAAAATAAAAAATGCCACGATCAACTTGAGCTTGAACAGGAGGGAAATAATAAGTTATCCATCTCTCATTTTGCTATTGTGCCAGCTACCTATTTTATCTTCTCTCTAATCTTTCCTTTTCTTCCTTCACTGTGCTCAGACTCGTAACTTAATAGTTTCTGTTATCTGGTCTTTCATTCTAGTCTCTGCCTTGCAACATGCTTCTCCCTAGGCTCTCACTTCTCCCTTCATTTAAGGCTGTATTTCTGCTTCATGCCCATCATCAAGACCCACTTTCCTGAACTACCCTAAATGCATTCTATGTGTTCCCTCATTGCCATTTTGTGCTCTTACTCTGTTCCATTGTCTGTTCCTAACCTCTTCCACTTCCAATCCAAATTGTATTATTGTGGCATATCTCTCTCTGTTGGGTAAAGTGTCATTTGTTTTGTTTTCACTTAGGCTGCAGCTAAACAAATGCACAGTGGAACCAGTGCATGATCTCCAGATTCTTGTCCCACAATGTTGGTTCTAAATTTAGCACGCTACATTTTAGGGAAAGTGTGAATGGAAGCCATTAAGTAGAAAACACAGGTGTGGTTGGAGTTGGTAATTAATTAATTGCCTTTCACGTATGTCTCAAGGTCATTTACAAGCAAACCATAAAAACATCTTTAAATACCGGTAGTTTAAAAATCTGTAACCCCCACCCCAGAAGACAGATTTAAAAGCAACACAAAATGAACACCTAAGGCAGAGACCTTTTTTTCCTGCTGGAAACGCTTGTCAATTAGGTGTCAAGCAGGAAGCTAGAGAACAAGTAAACTGACTAAGTGGTTTTCTACTGACAAAATCACTTTGTTTTGGAGGTTCCTGATGAAGAAAATGGGGTGTAGTGTAGCACCTGCTTTGTGTTGCTGGACATTGCCATTTCGGTCCCCAGAATCTCCAGCTGAAAGAATCCCAGGTGGCCATGCTAGGAATGACCTTTGAGACATTGGCGAGCGACTGTCAGTCAGAGCAGACAGTAGTGGTCTTGATGAGCCACTGTTCTGACATGCAGTTAGCCAGCTTTGGTGTGATTCTTGGAGTGGCAGCAACAATAAGTGAAGAATTGAGGTGAGGAAGTGCAGCAGCATAAAGCTGCATCTTTCTGAATAAGGTGTCATCAAGGTGTGCTAGTGCCACAATGTTCAAAGGAACAAAGAAAAAGACTATTTTTTTTAATGGAAAGGTGTGAGCTCTCGAAGACGAAGCAGTAGAGAGCCCAGTGTGTAAGGAAATCAGAAAATATCAAATAGGAATGTTCATTCGAAATCCTGAACTAGGACCTATTTACTAAGATGATTTAGAAGGAGTTCAGTTGTTGTTTTTAATCTTATCTGCAGATTTCAACACACTTTGTGAATATGTACACTAATCCACAAACTTCTGAACAATGTCTTCACAATTGTCTGATCCTTGTAAATGCTTTTCATGCAATAAGCCTTGACATACATGTACTGGTAAGTGGATCTAAGTTATGAATGGTCTGTGAACGGTTTTGTTCTTTATTCTTGTATATTGGGATAAGTTAACTATTCATAATGGCCTTGCTAAAAGGCATTGAGTAAAACTATTTGAACAGGGCAATCTTAAAAGGGCACTGTGGGTGCCTACTGGCCAGGGTGGAAGAGCTTTTTTTCTTTTTGGCTGCCCCAGCAGAGGGGCCCAAATTTGTGACTTTTTAGTTGAGCAAAAATGTGAGTAAGGGGGGACACAACAGAGGTGTTTAAAATTATGTATGGTATGGAGAAAGTAGACAGAGGTTTTTCTTTTTCTTCCTCTGTCATAACAGTAGAACATGGGGACAGTGAAGCTGAATTTTGAAGGATCCAGGGCAGACAAATGGAAGTGCCTCTGGACAGAGTTTGTAGTTAAACTACTGAACTCATTCACACAAGATGTAGTAACACCAACCAACGTTTGTGCTTTAAAGTGGATTAGAAAAATTCACGGGAGATAAAAGCTCTCAGTGGCTGCTAGTCATGATGGTTGTGTTCTCACAGTGGCCAACCAGATGCCTATAGGAAGCTAACAGGGTATTCAGAGGCATAGCTGTCAACGTTTCCCTTTTTTAAAGGGAAATTCCCTTATTCCGAATAGGATTCCACACAAGAAAAGGGGAAAGTTGACAGCTATGTTCAGAGGTATGGTGCCTTTTATAGTAGAGCTAAGAAGTGAAGCAGAGGACCTCTGCTTGAGACTGCAGAAAGCCACTGCCATAAGAGTGGGAAGGCCTGTGCAGAGCTGGTCTGAAGCCCAGGGCCTGGAGTCTTGTTAGAATAAAGTTACAAACTCAAACAAAAATGCAGGTGGTCCCTGGTAGGGCTCGCTAGCCAGCCTAGCCCTCCGAGGCCTGGGGAAAGGTTAGCTGGCTGCCCACCCCCCTCTGCATGGGCCTGTCACATCCCCTTACCTGAACATGTCAGGGATTGAATCTGAGACTTCTACATGCAATACATGGGCTCTTACTTTTGAGCATCAACCTTTTACCTCACTTCAGCTTTTAAATTAGCAAAGCAAATCAGAAAGTTTGTCACTGAATTGTAGCTCAGACTTGAGGTGAATCAACACAGTTGAACAAAGGGGCTGGAAATGTTGCATTTTTCACTCAGAGTATAATATATATATTGGTTTATGCATAGAAAAATAATGGTTACCTTCATACAGAATCTGAATATTAAACAAATGGGCTTTACTACAGACCAGTGCTTGCTGGATTCAGTCATTTACTTGCATTTTAAACCCAAATTACCATAAAATCCATTGGGTTAGCGAGTGCATTTCTGCCCTGCAAATAAAAAATATACTAACAGTTGTGATATTCATCTGCTTTACTCTAATTGCAGAAAGCTGCCATGAGTGATGCCATATTTTATGAGATTATTAATGAACCAATTATGTGAACTGGTTAATCCTATTTTTTTTTTACTGAGGTATTCTAAATGATGTGGGATGCAGTAATGGTAGGGTGGATACATTTAGTCATGTCAGTATCTGTGAATAACTGCATCCACTGAATTTCAGAATGCTTGTTTTGTAGTATACCTTGCAGTTTCAATAATGTATTAAAATGTAAATGATAGATCTCTGTGACAATGGAAATATGTTTTTATGTTGAAACTTGGTGAAAATGTAATCTCTATTAGTTAAAGTAGTTCTACAATCCTCATTTTCAGCAGCTATGCAATTTATTACAACACAATGAAAGTAAAATTTATTCCCTGTTCCTCATTGAAATATACTTTGTATGTCTTGGTGTTTGAAAGTTTAAATTCTTGTGTCTAGGATTTACCCTTTGCTTTTGTTGTTCCTTTATGTATGAAAAATTGGTAGTCAAGATGATAACTTGATATTGAAACTCCTTCCTTTGTAAGCTTTGGTGGGGGGATCTTTATCCACAGCATGAACTTACTCTGCATCTTTTTAAAATTAGGCTACAGACATTTGTGATCCAAATCCAATCACAATGCTTATGCTTTGTGTCTATTTATATGAGTGGCTTCCCCAGTATTTACCTAAGAAATCTGTCGAGTTTGCTGGTCCGCTTCATGCTACTGTTGTTAGAAAGGTACTAACTGTTTCTTTCTACTTTTAAGTGACTCCTTAAGGAAATTACATTGTGGGTTTCTTGCGCTGGGAGGAAACAAAACTTTAATCCCTGGCTTAGTATGATGTTTGAACTAGGGATTGTGGTTTGTTTTGGTCCCCAAAATTCAGGCTCTGTATACATGGTTTGTTCTTGGTTTACTGATCAATCTCTGGGATTGTTGTTTCTTCCTCTGTGCATGAGCAGAGAGGAGCAAAACAGATGTGAAGGGCATGATCATGGCAAACCATTAGCTATGATTTACCATGATATGTGAACAAGACCTTAATAGATGCACTATGTAAATGCTACTGATTATGTGTTGCATATATTTCCACAATATTTCAGGGCTGGGGAAAGGCAATCTTTTCCCCATGTAGCAGGACAATTGCTACTTGGAGTGGCTTTCTGGAACACGGCAGCTCAGACATCACAGCCATCCGTTAGTGTTATCACTGGGAATAAGGAGCACTGTACTTCCCAGTGTATGTGCTACATTGTACTGACAGCAGAATTTTGTGCAAAATAAACAGAGATCTTGCATGGTTTTTGCCTGAACCTTCCTGGGCTCTTAAGATCGGTTTCAGAGGTCCTGCTCTGAACTGACCCGAAAAGTCAATCAAGACTGTGTTTACCAGGAGCAAGCCTAGTGGCCTTTAAACAGAATCTAAATACTTTTTCCTCACACTCTCAAGCTTTTTACTGATTTTATTGCTACATGAATAACACATCCCTACCTGGCATTATTTTATTACACTATTGGTTCACGATACCACTCTTTGTGGTGTTGTGTTTAAGAACATTCTAGAATAAACTGTCTGGTGAGAGCTTTCAGAAAAGGTGGGATGGAAATAAAATAAAATGTTATTTGTTTATTTATTTGCAACAGATACAGTTAAAAAACCCAAGTATCAAGTCTTTGGTTTACACTGCTACAATTTTAGGAAGAGAATGTGCTGATTTTTCATTACCTAAAGGAAATATGGTCACCATTTCCCCAAAGTAAGTAGCCTTCCATTTTATTTTACTGAATGAGATAGTCTCTATTCCTTCTTTATCTTTTGTAGGATATTTTGCAGAGCAGCAGGTGTCTG
Source organism: Podarcis erhardii (assembly GCF_964252035.2). NCBI lineage: Eukaryota > Metazoa > Chordata > Lepidosauria > Squamata > Lacertidae > Podarcis > Podarcis erhardii. The sequence continues at coordinate 61,308,491 of NC_138508.1, forward strand.
ACTGAGACATAATGTTCCCAGTCTTCAAATCACAGTGTATATTAGAAGGATACTATGGGCTTGTATACTCCCTTTTTACTTTCTGGCTTTCCCTCTCAAGTATGAGAGGAGGGAGTGTGTGAGCCCATGATGTATTATGTCTGAATCGGATCGGGGTAAAGCAGCAAATACTATGTAAAAGCTTTTCCTCGATGCTTGATCTCTAAATGAATTCAAATAAGGAGCTCTTCCTCTGCAAATTGCCATTTTACGTTTCTTGCAAATCGTTCAATAGGTTGAGCAACACAGATCATCCCCTGCTGCACTTCGTATTAATCAGAATTGCTTCAAAACAAAGTGATGGTACAAAATTAACTTGCAATGGAGAAAAATGTCTGAAATGTTAAGATTTCTATAATTCAGCTTCTGTTGCTCTTTATTAACTTATAGCTATCTTTATTTTATTTTTAAGTTAAGTTAGGTGCATATGTGTGAGGCAATTTTAGGGCTTTGGTGATGGGGAAAATAAAGCTGGAGAGGGTTCAGATGGAAGTGGATGCAGCTAAAGGAGGCATTTGCAGTGTTGTGCAGGAGCAAGAGGGGGCATGGGGAGAAATTAAGGGGAATATGTTAGTGTCCCTCCCTTCTTAAACTTCTTATATTCCTTAGTACATCCCATAATAGAAACAAAGGATGAGTAGCCCTCAAATGTTCTGTAGTACCTTCACACAATGTATTTGACACCTGGTACCATGGGTTGTCTTCAACATGAAGTTGAAGACTTCATGTTGAGCTACATGAAGTCTACAACTCCTACAACTCCTGCTCATCAATTTAATCAATCCGAGGTAATCTTCCAAGTCAGGAGAAATAAGAATATAGGATGTTGTGTAAGTAAGCTTACAGATAAGTAAGCTGTATTTTATTTCCCTTTCCCTGTCTGCTTTGCAAAATTCTATAAAAATAATAAAAAGCTTTATTTTCTAACTGTATGGAATTTTGCCAACTCTAGTGCATCCTGTTTTTTGACATTTTAACACAGTAGGTTATTTTTAGTCAATAAAAATAATTTCATGTAAGCTACTTGCTTAAATCTCTCATTTTTAAATGTTGGCAAAATTGAGAGTTTAAGGAGTCGTTGACATAACCTCCTAAACAGCACTTTGTCAATGCATTTAGCTATGTTTTCTCCAGAGTTAATACAGCATGAAGTTAGAAAAATAACGTACTTGAAAAGATGTTTGTTTTCTAAAATCAGCTGTACATGATTAGCTAAGGTTTGGATGAACTGTATAAAATATTTAAAACAAGTACTTTAAAAGGATGAAGAAAATAATAGAAACTGAGCTTTGTAGATAGACTGATTGTATCCTACACTTGTCTCCTACAGCTCAGCTCGCATAAGTGCCATGGCAACTAGGGACACATTCCTTGGACCCCCACATAGTCCCACCTCATTTTATATATTGTGGGTGGCTGAGCACACTGCAAAGCGATGTGACAGTGGGGCTCCCATTGCTTTGTGTCTTAATTTTCCCAACATGTCTCTGGGACCCATGTAATACAAGATCCAGAAAAAGAACTCTAGAACACCTGGTGAAAATAAATTAAATACTAATTTGAACAGAATGCAATGAATTTGGTATATATTTTATCCAGAAATTTATAAATAATTTAAAAATTACTTTGGGTTTAATTTTAATGGCGTACACAAATCTTTCTGTGCCAGTTTTAGTCAGTGGTGTTCTATTCATTATTATTTTTTTACTATTCAGGATTCTTGTTCTGGGGCTTGTAAGGCTTATTTCCCCCCATGCTATTCTGTTGTCAAATATTTATTCAATACATACTTTTACTAGATTTGAAATATCTATTTTTACCATTTTGTGATTTATTCTGGGAAAGTCTTTGCCATAATGCCATTGCAAAATATATTTCTGTATTTCCTGACTTAGGAGCCAAACAACCATAAATGTGGAGTTTACTAGTCGCTTCCTGCATCCTGCTGAAGCTGTGCTGTTACTTATTACAAAAGCTTTAACCGGAGTGGTTGGTGCTACTATGGCTTTCTCCTTGAAGACAAAGATCAGTCGTATTAAACTTGCTGTAGGTACCATGTGCTTAATGGGTAAACTTGATAAAATCTGTAGTCCATTAGAATCAAGTTTTCATGTGTATTATAGAATAATAGGTCATATTTATTGTTTGTTCCAGATAGCAAACACCCTAAGGTATTATATAGTGAGTCCATGTTTAAAGATCTCTCTATTATTGAAGATGTTGAAATATCTCTTGCATTATTAAAACAGGGCTGAGGAACCAGTGGTCCGTGGTTCAGATGTTTCAGTGGAGCATCTCAATGCACCATGTGCCATCACCTTTTTGCCCAGCCTCCCATTTAACAGGCTTGAAAAAAAAACCAATTGCTGTGAGAGGTGTATTTTTTGAGGAGGAGGGATCACAGCTGGGAAGGGAAGAGCTAACACTCCCTGGGCACTGTGGTACCCAGCCAAAAATGGTGCCCCACACCACAAAATGTTAACATGCTTGTTTGAAGCCTAATTGCTGGAGCTGGAGAGCAGCAAGTGTGTGTGTGTGTGTGTGTGTGTGTGTGTGTGTGTGTGTGTGTTTGTCCCAATTTTGGCCCTGCCTGCTTTGGTCCTGCTCACCACTGCCTTGCAGCCCCCAGAATATTAACCATGAGGGAATGTGTCCCTCAGGCTGAAAAAAGTTTCCTCGCAGTTGCCAGTTCCCAGGGGCGTCTTATCCATAGAGGCTAGTGGTGCAGGGTGCCAAGTTCTGGAGGGCGCCAGGGAAGAGGCGGAGGCTGGACACGGTGCCTCCCGATATCATCTCACCCCCCTCGCCTGCCTCCGCCATGCCTCGCCGAAGCAGTGCCATGCCACACCCAGAGCCACCGTTTGCCGTGGCCACCATGGCACGAAATGGCGAGCTGAGCCAGGAGCCGCCATGTCCAGCCTCTGCCTCTTCCCCACTGGAGGAGCTGCCCTCCACCTGCTGCCCACCTCCTCCAGCCCTGCAAAGCTGGGCGCGCTGCCGGCAGCGCCGTCCTCCCTAAAAAAGATTGGCAACTCTGAGAAATGGGGGTGGGGGTGGGGGGCGGAGAGCAGAGGGATCTTTGCACCACGGCACCAGATATGCTTAAGATGGCCCTGCCAGTTCTGCTCATGTGTGAACATGTATCTTACATGGATATTCACAGGAAGTGTTGATTTGGGGAATTAGCAACGCTTTTCTTTTGATTCTTGCTGGAGACAGTTGTGCACAAAGCAAATTGCATTGGCTTTGAATACCTTTCTTACTTTGAGGGATTTCGGACTGACCAGTAAGGAGACCATATTAGCATGGTTGCTCTGGAGAGTTAGCAATAACTAAACTGTTGTTGCAGTTGTAATAATATTTATTTATAAAAGAAATATGGTTGAAATGTAAGAAATGCAAGTATAAAATGCTTTAGAAGCAACAAACTGGCACTGAAATGCCTCCAGAGAAACATACAGAAGAGAAAGGGCTTTGCCTTTAAAAATGCATTTATTTTTAATTTTTAAAAAAGGCCTTTAGCCTTGCTCACTAAAGAGAGGGGGGGGGGGCTGGAAAAGAAGCAAACAAGAAAATAGATATAATTAAAAAAGGATGGTGCAGGATGTGACGATTGTCGCAGCATCGAACCGAGGGAAGAAGGGGGTTGGACTAGATGATCCTTGAGGTCCCTTCCAGCTCTACAATTCTATGATTCGAAGAATCCATTGCACAGGATAACCCAGCCACAAGTTGCCTGGAGCACACATTTAGTTACTGTTGTGAAGAAGGGAGAGACCAGAGGGTAGAAAGTTGCTTTATATGGAGTTTGGAGTTAAGAGACATAGATACTTAGCTTTGCTATGGGAAGAGTGAAAGAATCACGAAGGGTGAAAGGTTATATACAAAGTCATCCTTTCTCCCATCTTGTGAGAATCAGAGGCAGGCAAGGAAATGGAATTAAGGAAAATAGGAAGAGGTAAGAGAATTGAGACTCTAATGTTCACCTTTCTTGTGGTAGACAGAAATCGAAGATGGAAAATGCTTGGCTTCTTTGCTGTAACCTAGAGGTGTGCTTCCAGGAATTGGCAGGCAGCGCCATCAGAGAGAAGGGGTTATTTAGTAAACGGTCTGTGCACAATAGCTGAAATAGTTGGTTATCGGAAACACAAGATGAAACTGCCTCTCCACAACCACTGACTCATGTGTTCCTTGTAAATCCACCATTTTCTATAAAAAATAGAGTCATTCTTTGGAAGACAGCAGCAGATGCCCTCCTGCAGAGAGCTCCTAGCTAGTCCAGAGGGAATGAGGGAAGTTAGAGGTAAGGCTAAAAGTAAAAAGAGAAGAGAAGGGTCAACTCCCACTGGGTGTGCCAACTCTAGGGAGCCGGCGTTTCTTTGCCCCCCTCAGTATTTGTTGGAAAGGGGCTGTTTCTATGAATATTTTATTGACAGAACTTTACACTTTTCGAAGTGTACATTGCACTGCCATTAACCTGTGTGTGTGTGTGTGTGTGTGTGTGTGAGAGAGAGAGAGAGAGAGAGAGAGAGAAAACAAAAGGATCTGATTATTTAAAAATATAATTAACTCTGAATTGTGAGCTATAAGACTAATGCTTTTTTCATTTACTTACAGGGTGTATTAAAATGCAAATCTCCATGTTATGAGCTAAACGAATTAAATCTGCAGGTTATTAGTCCTTTCAAAATGGATGGGCCATTCAGGTATCACATTAGATTGAAATGGTTTGGTTTCTAGGCAGTTCTGTATATTCTTTCCATAATTTTCTGTTCTTGCTTTAAACATGAAAAAACAGTAAATGTCACCATTTACCAGGACACATATAAAATGCTCTGAATTATAAAGAAATGATTGGTTTTCAGGCATGTATTATTAAATTTATCTGTGTTAAATTTTGTAGTTGTTTTAAAGGATTTTGTATCTGAAATATGCAATAATCTGATGACAGATTAGCTTTGACTTTTTCTCCCCAAAATGATGCTTTGGCCATAAGCATTCAACTTTTCTGGCTACAGAGTTTTATGTCATTTTATTTGTCTTTAAAAGGTTGGCTAGAGGCTCTACTCACCCTGGAAAAGACATTTTCAGATTTAAGAGTTTTAAAACAGCATTATAAATTACAAATTAATAAAAACAAACTAGTTAAAAACAATAGTTAAAATACAATAAAGCATTTAAAACCAGCATTAAAATGCTGATTGGTCAACATCATCTGCACCTAGCATTCCACAGCCTGTCTGAATACAGAGGTCTTAGCTTGCCAGTGGAAAGATAGTATGGAGGGAGCTACTCCAACTTCTCTTAGGAGGGAATTCCACAATATGGGAGCAGCCACAGAAAAGGCTGAAAGTTATCCAGAACTTTGGGATACCTGGAAGTTTTTGTTTTTATAAAGAAGACATTTCACCACTGCTTCTTTTAGATATGGTGGGACTCTGCCTTGATGTAAAGAAGCATTCCTCACTCCCATTACCCACTCCACCAGTCCCCCAACAGCTGCTTTTATAAGCTGGGAGGGGCATGGGTCAAGAACACCTTGGGTAGGCTTCATCTCTCCAAGGATTCTGTTGTCTAGGTAAAAAGTACATGAAAAAAAAGCTTAGGTTTGGTTATTAAAGTATTTTTGCTAGTACAGAGACTTTGGGATGGGTAGGTCAGAGTTCTTAAAATCTAAGTATTGCTGTATTCCTATTTTTGCAAGTTGTTTGTTTTATTACCTTTAAATATTGTAGGCTTTTTGCTAAACTGGAAATATTTTTAGTGTCATTTTAGTTGAATCAACCAGTTGCATCACTGAGCCTGAGAACTTAGACCAACTCAGCCATACTAAACAAGGTAAAACGAAAAGGTAAGATTTCAAACTTATTAACTCACAGCTCAGTGAGAGATAATACAGTATAATTCTGTCATATCTTTTTATACTTCCTTAGTTGGTTATTGCACTATGGTAGTTATAGTAGCAGTTTAAATGAAGGAATTCTGTAAGAGTGTAATTATACAGAGGAATGGTACAGGTGTGCGTGCATATGCACTGTGTTTCTTACACCCCCATTCTGGTTTAATGAGTGAGAGGAAGGACCAAGCTCACTCTTGTCTTTTTAAAGCAGCAGATGTTCCTTGTGTGTATTGGTCATTATAGAAATAATGAAGCTTGCTAGGTGAATCCTGCCCATCAGCAGAAGCCCTGTTCAAGGGGTTCCACTTGCACAGTATTGTTTACCTCCTCTCTTCCCCCTCCCCCCACCCGGTTAATTGGCCTGGGGGGTCAGGAGACCCCACAGAACAGCATGTAGGCAAAGAAGAAGGGGATCATTGTGTCTAGCAGGCTGATTTGCTTGCACAGGCGGAACTTTTCTGCTAGCACAACGTGAACTCTATCCAGATGCTTAGAAAGTCGAGGTAACTATAACTCAACAGCTCCTGTGTGAAGATCCCGTGTGAGCTACCTTGCTGAGGACAAAAGCATGACCTGATCATAGGCCCTTACCTGAGCCCTGCCCTGAAGGTATCTAGGAAGACTTCCTGTTTCTAACCCAACAGCGCCTATTGGGTGAGACTAGGCATTCAATATCCAGCCCTACAGAATGCACAGACTGGAGGGGCTGCCTTCAGAACACGCCCACCACCTCCAAAGGTGTCTAAGGGTGCTCAGCTGTTGATCTTGCCGCCTTTCCATCTCCTGCACATACCTGCCAAAATGTGAACAAATTAACCTACTAAGCCACACCCACCAGCTGTGCCCATACCCACCATGCCATGTAGAACAGAGTAGGTGATGAAACTAGCCTGCAGGAGTGGACATGGGGGAAAATCCTACTCAGCTCTGCAGTGACTGGCACCAAGATCAATCTTGCAGCCTAGGTTGGGCCAGCTGGTTGTCAGAAATCAAAGGGAGGCAGTGCATGTGTTCTTGCTCTTTCTCAACCAATCACAGAAATGCTCTCCATTGATAGCTTTGCACCAGCGATTTCTGTGAATGGGGTTTACACTGACATCTCATCTATATTTACTGAAATTCTGCGGTTGAAAAAATCTTATATATGCACCGAACATTCACTTTGTACCTGATTACGGATGGAATATTTCAGTATTATTAACTCCTGTTATATATGGTATAGCCATCCTTTCCACAATGGTAACTTTCCATGTGTGAGGTAAAAAGAAACTATCACATTGTACTCAGTAAATTTATTTACCTCACTGTATTCCTATAAGAGGTTTCTGAAAACTGTTTGAAATAGGTGGAAGCTAAGAAATTCTAGTCCATTGAAAGAGCACCACAAGCGTGACTGCTTTTAAGATCCTCCTAGAATTGGGGGCAGAAGGAAATGCAAATTGAGAATCCCTGCTATAATCTAAGTTCCTTGGTGTGGTTTACCCATATATGAAAGTCTTCTCTTTGAAGGCAATTCATTAAAATATATGCTGCTGCTGCTGCTTCTTTATAGCCTTTATAACTGATGAAGCTCACATTAACCCTAACATTGCTAATTTCATTATTTGGCTGCAAGGTTTAATTATGGAAAATGTAATCCTGTTCCACAGAGTTAGACGATAGCAAGAAATTAGTGTGGCATGTATGTTCTGTAGCTGATTACTGTCTTGAATAACATACTTACAAAATGACATTAATAGGCATAAATAACTTAGGCCCACAAATTCAATGGGCCTATTCTGAGTAGAATATACAACCCTAAGTTTGTTTTCCCTTTGCTGTATAATTGCCTTATCAGTTGTGATGGCTTCTAGATTCTGATTCAGAATCTAGACTGAATCTAGACTGATTCAGACAGTGAAATATCAATATTTGTCTCTCAATCCTACTGTGATCAACTGTAGCCAGGAACCAAAGTACAGTATTATGAAATAAGTTTTGTGAAGCCAATAGGCCTTTGGAGCCATTTTTTGTGTGAGCAGCCATTACCCATACTTTTCTTTTTTTACTTTTCTGCATGATTGATTAGGTATGATACGGAAACATAAATGCAGTACTGTCATTTTGTATCACTACTCAACCTTTGGTATGGCAGAAAGTCAAAAGCATACTTTAGATACCTTTTTTCAGTTCTGGAACCCATCTTTAGCCCCTAAATGCATTTGGGGATCCACTTTATTATATTTTACCATATGCCTGTATGGTGGCAGTACTGCTGTTAGACTGCAAGCTGGTTCCTGATCCACCAGTTGAAGACTGCTGCTTTAGATACTCATAATATTACCTGTCAGGGAACTGCCATTGGAGAGTCAGGTGGTGGAGGGGCTCAAGGAGGCTAGGAGACCCTCGGATGCGGAGGAAGGAACCAGCAGGGGGAGAGAGAGAGTTCATGGAGAAACTCAGTCGGAGGGATGGCTCCCAGAGACTTCCAGTGACAACAGCGGGGAGGTCTCAGGACCTCCTCTGGGTACACCTACTCCTCGCAGGAAACTGTCACGCCGAGAATCCCGAAGGAGAGTTTCCATTAAGGAACTCTTATGTTGGCGCAAATTCCGGAAACGCCCACTGACAGATTCTGCCAGCGATTGAGGGAGTCATGCTTTGAGGGCTCCCGTAAAGGCAGAGCTTTGAGACCTACGCCAAAGCTCTGAGGGATTCAGCTTTTACGCACAAGCAGCTCATTATCCCATCACAGCACCTTACCTGTGATCAGTGTGGAATAATATGGGTTTTAATACTATATAAGATAAAACTAAGAGATTTTACTCAGTTATCAAAAGATCAGAATCCACAGCATAACAAATAAAAAGGGCAATGGGCTATGAACAAGATACAGGATATCAAACACAGGAGTTTCAAGGTTTCACTATGACATTTGTGTTATATTCTTTTGTTTACATGGATATTAGGAAGCAAGCCAGTCATAAAGAGACAGTATACCTTTTCACATGCAGAGAAAGTATACTGAAAATGAAAATAGCTGCCATAAAGGAATATAAAACTGCCCTAAGGCTTCAGTCCTAAGCTACTTGCTGATCAATTAGACATTTTCAGCTGTGTTTAGGATTGAACCAAGTAAGATCCTTCAGTGACACATGGCTAACCATGAGGTAGTAAGTCATAATCTCAGGGGAACAATTTGAATTTACAATTACAAATTAAAATAAGCCAGTTAACTATATAGAATTGTAATTGAAAGAGCTTAGAGTAACTGAATAGATTGTTGGCTTAGGGGATTCCTTTGAGACTCCAAATAGATTTAGGAATTGCAGATGAGGACACCTTTTCAAATTCAAGGTTACTCCATTATAACAGTTAATGGAATAGAAATTCTTAGATTTTGTGGCCTAAATTAGACATTCAGGTAAATTACTGGGATTAAGACAGTTTGCTGGAGGAATTAAAGATCAGCTATCAAGATCAATTACCTCATATTTGTTATACACATGTGATGCTATATTTTTTGCAAGAACATTTAGTGTAACTATTTAGAAAGTTATTTCAGTGAAGGAAACATAATGGCCGAGATTAAAGAGTCTTAATGAACTAGGTAGAAGATTGGTAGCACATTCACTGAATGTAACATGGCAGTGGCATTAAAATACTGAATACAGTGATCCAGGTGAAGCATTGGACCTGGTCTGTGTACTGTAAAATCAAAAGAGTATTGTGTAAGTGAGTGGAGTCTTCATACCATTTGAGATTAGGTATTGCTATACCTCTTCTTTCTTGTCCTTATAAAGGGTTCGTTGAAATAACTGAGGTCTCTTGTTTTCATGAACAAAATTTAATAGAATTTTGGCCCATTATTAAACGAGAGATGGGTGTGCTTATTGGTAAGACTCGGAATAAGTAAAGATGGTTAGCTTTGACCAGTTTTTGAGCTTAGTTGTTAAATGTTTTATCAAGGGAGTAAAGTTCAGTTTTTTCTAGTTCGGTGCTCACGCCCTACAAGGCACCTCACAGGTTTCAGGCGCCAGGGACAGCACCAGACCCGCTCAGGGAAGCGCCCACGAAGGGGGGGTCACCGAGAGGGGAGCCACTCAACGAGGCCACAGCGATTTTAGACTCCAGATGGGGGGAGGAAGGGATTGAATATCTCCTTGCCAGGGAAGACACCCCGGTCAGCGCCAACGGGTGGGTACCGGACTATGCCGTGGAGGAGCAATGGCTCAAAGACGAATTCCATGCACTTTTCCCACACAGGCCCATGCCGGCAGATTATTTCGACGAATATCTTTTCACACCCACACTCTCAGCCAGCACGTTTCAGGGTTTCTCTTCAGCTGAGGACACGACGCTAGAGACTAGCTCTCCAGAGGGATCACTCTCGGGGTTTGGCACAGGGGGCTCCTATTGGTGGGAGGATCAACCTGACGTGGGGTGGCGCAGAGAACTGCCGAGAGGGCCATTGCACGCAGCATCACCCCAGGCGACAGGGGAAGAGGGGGCAAATATTGTCAGAGTTGCCTCCAGGTCCCAGCTCACAGAGGACCAACGCTAGCCAGTAATAACGTATAAAAGTCTTTATTGAAGATTAGTTTCCATTTCCAAACCGCAGCGTGCAACTCCACGTCTTAGAACCTAGACCGGCGAAGCTCCATCTGAGTCTCCGCCTCCTAGACACCAGTTTAAGACTCTAGCCTTACTCCACCTCTTCCGTTGTTCTTTCCTCCTCTGGGTCCTTCTGCCCCCTGGGGTTTCCTCCTTTCTGGACTCTTCTGACGCTGACCCCCCTGAGTCTTGCCCCTCCTTCCGGCGGGCTTTAGGACCTGGCTCCCTATCCGGGCTACCTGCTGTGCCGCTCGCCTGTACATTTGAACTTGGCGCGCGCGCCCAGCCGGTAACTTTCCTCTTGACCGTTTCCCCGCTCTCCGATGGAGGCGTGGTCAATCCTGACTCATCTCCTCTCGCTGGTGGTGAGAACACTGGTCCCGATGCCTGGGACTCCTCCCCCCCACTGCGCTCTGGTGGGGAAGCTGGTCCTGATTTCCAACTGCTGCTCTGGGAGTCCCCGCTGGCCCCTTCCTTCTGGTGTTTCCCCCTTGGCACCCCCCTTGCCCTGGCCATCGGCGCTCCCTTCTGTGAATCTTCCGATTCGCTGGAGAGGCTCATGGAATCACTCTGACCACTGTCACCGCCTACGCTCCCCTCGGATTCCTCCCCCTCGCTCTCCATTTCCTCCCTCTCCTGTGCCTCTGCTCCTGAGCCCCTGACAATATTAATCAATGAAATAGGTCTATATGATTCAGCTTGTTAAGGTTTGGGTATAACTGTGATAACCGAGGCATACCAAGATTCAGGAATTTGGCCTCTATTCTTTATGTCAAGAAACAGTTTGTTTTTAATTTTTTAGCTCCGAAACTGACATACTGAATAAAAGACATGATGTGATAGGTATTAAAAAATTCTGCAGTCAAGAGGACAGATCAAATGCTGGTAAGCTCTATTTTTAATCATGTTTCTTATTGGTTTCACAGTTTAATTTGTTAAACTACATATAACATTTTTCCGATTACTTGGGAAAAAAACCTACTATATTTATAAATATTGATTTTTTTCGGGGGGAGGCTTATAGTGCTCAAATGTATTTTACCTTCCCCAAAGAGTAACAGTGTAATTCTGTATAAGTCTTTTGAGAAGTAAGACTCACAGAATTAAATGAGTTTTACCCCAGATAAGTGAGATTGCACCCTAAGGCACTTCTGGCTTGAAGTTGCAGTGCACTGGTGTGGAGAGCAGGTGTGGGGTGGGGGGGCAGGAAAAGGAAAGGAGAGGTGGGTTTAAAAGTCCTGCAAGTGCATCCTTTGATCCTATTAAATCTATCTGCCAGGTCTTAGATCCACTTAAAATATTTTCTAATGGAGCCTTTTCTTTGTGTATCTTTTTGACGGGGTTTCAGCTGAGCACTGAAACAATCATTTTACCAATAATTCTGAGGACCTGCCTTTGCCTATCAGGTTATGGGTTCATTATTGTTTGCCCTATTTCTCAGTGATGTATTGGGCAGCTGAGCTCCTGAAAGATCAGTGATTTAAATCTATTTAATTTATCTTATTTAAATAACTGTTAGTTCCTTGCAGCTTTTGAAAGAGGGAATATCTCATTTGTTTTACTGTTTTGTTTTGACATATATTAGATATATGTTTTGACTTAAGACTTTATTTCAAAAGGGAAAAACAATATTTCCTGAAATATATACAGATTCAGAGTGAAAACATAGCTTTGCTCCCAATGTTGATGATTAAGAAAGAACTGCCCTCTCCCTTTCTGCCCTGACTGGTATAAACAAGAGGACTCAGGAAGCAGCATTGGATCTGCCACTCAGCTTCCCTCTAGATAGAATTGCTCTGCCTGCTGTTATCTTTATGAAGGAAAGATTGTTGTCCAGGTTAAAAAAAAAAGCGACTTCTTTAACAAAAAAATTCTGCAGTTGCTCTGCCTTGAATTCGTATGTATTTGTTTTTAAATGTATGTATTTGTTTTTAAGTATGTATTTGTTTTTAACAGTATAACATATTCTACTATAATGCATAGTACGTAAAATGGTCTTATACAATATATGGTATATAACATAGATCACAGTGGAGAGAAACTCTTATATTCAGGGATTTGTGTGCATTCAGTGGGATGTTAAAGAAAGAAAGCTTTAACTCCAGAAGAGTAGTCACCATCCCTGCCTCTTGATTTGAACTAACTTTAAGTAGAGGTAGATGTCAGAGAATTCTGATGAAAAAGGAAGCAGAAATTGCTACAGTTTGCATGTGATCAGGAAAATAAATCAGTCAAGTGAATATAATCAGCAAATGATACATTCATTTCAAAGTAAATATCAAAAATAGGCAAAAAATTCATTTAATTTAAGTTACATAATTACTTACATAATCTATGTAAAGGTAAAGGACCCCTGACTGTTAAGTCAAGTTGTGAACGACACTGGGATTGCGGCGCTAATCTCACTTTACTGGCCGAGGGATCCGACGTTTATCCGCAGACAGGTTTTCTGGGTCATGTGGCCAGCATGAGTAAGCTGCTTCTGGCAAAACCAGAGCAGCGCACGGAAACGGCGTTTACCTTCCTGCCGGAGTGGTACCTATTTATCCACTTGCACTTTGACATGCTTTCGAACTGCTAGGTTGGCAGGAGCAGGGACCGAGCAATGGGAGCTCACCCCGTCGCAGGGATTTGAACCGCCAACCTTCTGAAAGGCAAGCCCTAGGCTCTGTGGTTTAGCCCACAGTGCCACCCATGTACATAATCTATGTAGCTTACATTAAATAGCAGACATTGGGATAGTATTTGGCAGAAATCAAACTGCAGCAGAACAGAAATAGCACTGATTGCTGGCCCAGGTGGAGTGTGGCAGCTAATATGTATCAAGGGCTAATATGTATCAAGGGCTAATATGTGGAGATGAAATAATCACAAGACAATTGCTTTGTGATAAAATGGGCCACAACCTTATTGACTACAGATGTACGTAAGTCTTGGCATAGGCATTGGGTGTGTATCCAGAATCACCCAATCTGACTGTTGGTTGATTACTGAGTAGGCATTGGGCAAACCTTAGTCTTGGGTGAAGTGGGGTTGTAGTCTCTTCCTGTCACTCCAGTGCCAGGGTATCCCATTAAAGGGATTCAGGGGGAGTTGATTATATCAGAGGCTCAGGCAGGGGCTGGGGCCTATAGCACTCCTCAAAGAGGCAATTCCTGCAGAGGTCCACTAATTTGATGCAAGTCTTAGGAATCCTCTGCTGCCAAATTGACCCTTGACATCACTTCTGGCAAGTTAATGGTTGCCCAGTGCCTATGCCAAATCTTTTCATCTGCATTCAATAAATCTGTGGCCTTATTTGATCCAAACATAAGTGTGTGGTGTCCATTATTATATGCTGTCAGGGAGGTGGGGAGCAAAGAGCATCAGCATGCAGTTGCTGTGAGGAATTGATCAGAACCACAGGCAAGCCACCAGAATCCCCTGCGACCATTGGAGGAGGAAATGATGTCCTTCCCAGTCGTCTGAGAAACACGAGCCTGGCCCCCACCCCTAGAGTCAGGCCACAATCACTGCTCACTGGGGGAAGAGATAAGCGGTCCTTGCAATGAATACAAATAAGAAGGGAAATCACTGCCTTCTTACACCCCTGTGTTTGACATTGGGTTGTACTCAGTTAACTTTTAATCAGAGTAGATCCATTGGAATTAATGACTACTAATTTCAGTGGGTCTACTCTGAATAAAAGTTAGTTGAATACAGTTACAACTGAATGCCTATATGAAATTAACTGCATGATTGTTTGGAATGGACCTCTTTGCTGATTCCTGATTCAAATGCCTGTATTATGTCTAGTCATAGCATGGCTCATAACAGCTGGGGTGATTTGCAACAGAGAATGGTGTTAAAAGGAAGGATTAACGCCCCTTCTCCCACACTGCAGCCACGATTGTAATTTCTCCCCTACCCCACACTCCCCAAGTTGCTTTTAGACGGAGACAAACATGTCAGGAAATCCAGGAACAGATTTACCAGGCAATGTGTGGTTCTGACCCTTTAAAAAAGTGCCTTATTCAAAATTCTCCTGCTCTTTGAGCAGCATAGTTAAAGCTGATAAAAACGGAAAGCACGAATTAGCATTTCTCTATTATCTGTCAAGTTTCATTGTATTCCTTAAGAATTTAAAATATTACGTATTGTTATGTACTGTAATTGCATTCTTACAATGTTTCTATATTATAGCAGAAGCATTTACTAGCTCTGATGCTGTAGCTGAACCTCCAGGTGATGCATTGGCAACTAAGGAATCAAACTATTTACAAGAGTTCTTCAGCCCAATGGATGTAGTTTTCCTGACGGGAGAAAGCAGTTCAATCCTCAGGCTTCACTATCTTCCTTTTATTATGGGAAAACGTTATTGTGCCATAATTTTGTTCAATGAGCAGGTAAATAAGTATATTCTTCATACATTGCCCTTGTGAATGACATGAGAAAAATTGGGACACTAAATCTTATTGTTATAACAGTTCATTGAAAATGCAAAAAATAAAAATAAAATAAAATGCACCAACTTCAAATCCTGGTATCCTAAAACATTCTTGCAAAGTCCTTCTATCTTCTCCAATCCTCCGTGGGTCCCTGGACTCATAGGTCAATATTAAGCAATCCTGAAGAAAGTATGGAAGATGTTCCATATCCATTTTCTCATGCCAACACATACCTTTTAAAACAAGCAAACAAACCAAAGCACTTCAAAAAAAGGGCATTCATTCATTCATTCATTCAGTGAAATTATTGCCTGCTTTTCACTCAAATGATATCCAGCATCTTATAGCTGATTATAACAATATAATACAGTAAAAAGAAATTGTCCTGCTGATGGGGAACTCAAGAAATATGTTGGGGAGAGTTGATGTTAAAAGCATTCCCAGTCTCTTTGATATTTCTATAGCTGTTGCTGCTATTTTTATGAAACCTCAGGTGAACTGGGGGAAATAGCCCCCCCCATCTCTTCCAGCTCTACATTTCTGTGATAAGCAGGCTGTAAGAGATAAAACTGTCACTAGAACACATGTAGGCACGCCACAGTCTATGAGGTGCATGTGGCTTTCCACCACTCTCTGTACAGCTCCCCCCCCCCGAAAAATCCACCAACTTTACCGTTTTGCTGAGCTGACCAGCCATCAGCTAGGTGATGGGGAAAAGGACACTATCAAGCAATTTAAGATCTATCCAGACTGCTGGGGGCGGAGTTGTAAAAACCTCTGCTCCGCAACAATTCCAATATACATACAGTCACCATCGCTGTGGTGCTCTTAGCAATCTCTGCAGAATTGCTGTGTGTGAGTTTTTGTGTGTCCATGGAGGAAATGTTTTAGACTAAAACACACACATACACACACAATTTCTTTTAAAGGATTGGTTTCCATATTCAGCAGTTTTGAACCATGTGGCCATTAAAAAGTTACAGTTGCGTAAGTGTCTTAATGGGAGAGCTCAAGATTTTTCAACCTTTATTTTTAAATGCAAGAGTCAGCATGCTGTGAAATAGAAAAGAGCAGTACTGTTAATTTGACCTTCATTTATAGGTGTCAAGATTGCCTACAGGTATAACCATAAATTCTGGGTGTCTGTTAAATTGTAGCTGCATTTCAAAGTTAATGAGTGGGACCAGACTGTCCTAATAAAGGCAGAAATATTGCCTTAACTTTACAAGGATTAGAGCTCTAGAAAGGGTGCCACTATAGATGATATTCTTAATGTTTGGTTAAACATATGTGCAAAATGTTGGAATAATACCGAGTTCTTTTTGTGTGACTCCAGCAAGTAAAGAATGCACCATGGGATCAGTCTAATAGGTTGATAAACCTATCCTTGAAGTCCTCTACTGAAGACTGATGAACATTTAAAGGTCCATATGGGTTAAGCCAATTACATCACATCTTACATGCAAATAATACATGCAATCAATGGGGGAAATGGCTTTCATGGCATTGATAGGGCACCCAAGTTAAATAATGACAAATACTTCTGGTCCTAATTCTTTCCTACCCAACGTTGAATTACTAGATTTATTTTATTATACCTTATAGTATTTCCAGTTTAGTTTATGAAGAGGCTTTAAAACGAAGACTCTCAAATGCATGAAATATTCTTGTAAGTCAAGCATCAATGTTGCAGCAATAGATTTGTGTTTGTTTATAGTCTGAGAGGCTTCTAATTTGTTCTGCATGGATTGTTGTCGAAATGGAAATGCATATGTTCTTGTGTTTCAGATTGGGGAATTTGTGTACCTGGTGGAAGGAACATGTGATTTACCATTGCCTTCAGGCTTACTTCCAATGAATAGCCCAAATGTTCTGTGCATTAGCAGCATGCTAGAAGGTAAAGTGGGGGTATAAAAATCTCTTCCCCCCTCCCACGTTAAACTTTTAGATACAATAAATTCCATAAGCAGTGAAATATTTTGCAATGCAGAGGCATCAGAAAACTGCCATGGAATATATAATTGTTTCTTTTTCTGGTACCTCAAATGGTAGCAAACATTTTTATTTGGATTACAAATTACTTCTTGCTCACACGTATTTCTTATCCTTGCATATGCCTGCTCTCTACTGGTGCAAATAACAAAGGATTATTTTCAGTGTTCTCCATACATCATTATCAGTTACAGCTTCTTTCCTGGTTGTCTCAGCATTGTATATTGGTAGCATATGGTTATGACTCTGCTTATATGAGCACTATGCCAGGTGAATGTTCCTAGACTCCAAAGGATTGAAATTTGATGTCTAGAGTTCTGCTCTGACCATTTATCAAAGCCACATGAAGTACCCTTAAAGGTATAAAAAAGCTTCATGCTGTAATTCTTCACAGTATTTCAGGCCTGGGAACCTGTTTAGCTTTTTTTTTTAACAGGTCTCTTTATATTTAGACTCACTTCAGCTTGCAAAAATCAAATTTGCGGTCTTTGTTCAATTAGTATCCTCTAGCCTTTCTGCCATCTGGATTTATTACTGGTTGATAATGACCATGAGCTGGTAACCCAAACAGGCAATAGTTAAAGGAGAAGAAAAGGTTACTTATCTGTAATTGTAATTCTTGAAGATAATAGCTTGTATAGCCTTCCTTCACTTTGCATGGATCCAAACAGCAATTTACCTTGGAAGAGCTACAGTTACTGCACAAGTGACCTTTCTTTCATGGCCTGTGATTCAGACATACTCCTGCATGTCCATTTAATGAGGGCCAAACAGCCCTGTCAGCAAGGGATTGATGCTTGCGGAGACAGTGTGCCCCTAGGCTTCTCCAAAATGGAGTATATACTGACAGTAGTATCAATGAGAAATATAGCTACATTTCTTTAGCACCACTGGGCCATAGATATACACAGCTTTGGCAATAGGGCATATAAAGTCTCTAAACCCATCTTTGTTTAATTGAACTCAGTTTTTACATACTCAAGATTTGTTCCGTGCTGTGCTTTTGAATGAAACCAGCAGCTTGAACTGTAATGCTAGCAATGACTTTTTGCCTAGTCACTTATTTTTGCTTACTGTGAAGGAATGAAAATCAAGAGTTATAAGATTACGACTTATTTCCACCATGACAGCTAAAAGGGGAAGAAAATGTTTTAGTAGCATTGTAGTTCAGCTGTTTTAGTTGATAAATTGAAAACAAGTTTGAAAACAAGTGGATTCAAGCTGGTTTTTTCCATGATTCCAGTGCATAATAGAAATGGGAATTCAGATTGCTAACTTTTTTCTGGCAGGACTTCTGTATCTTTGTAGTTGCTTGACATGAGAAATGAAGTTTATTCCTTCACTTTATTTATCAGGTGCATTTTGTTGAACCATAGTGGTTAAAAGCACAGGAGCCCTGCTGAGAAATAAAGTTAGCAACACTAGTTTTTGTGTTGTGTGTTGTCCTTGTCAGCTTTTTCTAACACTAGGCTTTTGGCTCTTGCTCTGGGAAGCCATAGCAATTGGTGCTATGGTACCAAATTTAGCATCTGCCTGGTGCAGGTGTGCTGTAGAAGCAAAAATCTTAGTTCGCCGTTGTTGATGTTACCTCTTGCTCTTGTTTATTACAGGTGACAGAGAAATACAACCAGTGCTTTGCCTGAAATGTTGTGTTGGTAATACGCTTCGAGAAAAGCTGAAGATCCCTCTCGTGAATGAAGCTAGGGAAAAAGCTCTGGCTCTTGCAGCACAACAGCAGATGTCTGCTTTGGAGTATGAGCGAAGAAAGGTCACTGGGACACTTGAGAGCAGCAGCGTTCGAGTTGCAGTTGCAGCTTTAGGTCTGTCACAAGTTGAGGTAAGAACATTATTGACTGCAGATCTTATAGTTGTACATTGTTCATTACATTTTGAAGCTGACAGGGAAGCAACACTTTTGACTGCATACTGCACGATTGGAAAAGGCCTCTTTGTCAAGCTGATTCTGAGCATCAATCTTGTAATGCAGTTTTCTCCATTATGTTATAAAGCTGCCCAAACCCCCAAAGTTTGATTTTGAGAGGTAACCTCCAAAATCTGGAAGTAAGCACCTCAGCACATAGTAGCAGGGTTGGATCAGAACTATGGCGGTTCCTGGGCTAGCGGACCCTATTCCAGCTGAAACACAATTCATATGCATGAGATAATCCAGTTTCTTTTGACATGTCTGTGCCCAGCCCCCATCCTTAAGTGTTCCAACCAACCTAATTTAGTAAGAACAGTATCATCTATTTCACTTGAAAAGAAAAATTGGTGTGTGCCGTGGGAAATACAGCATTCCTACAGACATAAGTTAAAAAGTAAACTATATTTGCACCACCAAATCCCCCAAATGGCTTTTTAAACATAGAGGAATTTGAAGAGTATTTTGATAACCATGTAATACAATTAGGAAAGTAATTCTGCAAAAACAAGGAAATAAAAATCTAGGTGCATACACAGAACCTTTTACATGCTTCCTCGTTGACTTGAAGTTAGCATGAAAACATTGTTAATAATCAACTACATTGTTCCTTTATTTACAGAAAGATGCGCTGCACAACTTTCCTAAATTTTTTACAAAATATATTGAGTACAGTGTTGAAGTGAGCATGCCTGAATATTTTGAAAGCCCTGGAAATATAGAAATACCTGTGTTGGCATCAAGCAGAATTCATCCTACACACCAGGGAAAAGGACATATTTGGTCTGCAGAAGAAAGAGGTGACAAGCATCTGATTAGTAAATTATTACTACCACTGTCAATAACAAAACTCTTGATACTAATTCTGAAATTCTTCATATATCTTACCATCCTGTTTACTGCAGATGTTCTTTACTGGGAAGGGATGCCCAGTGAGTGGAACAATATCTGTACAGTGGTACCTCAGGTTACATACGCTTCAGGTTACATACGCTTCAGGTTACAGACTCGGCTAACCCAGAAAGTGTGTATCTGGAAGGCAGTAATGGGAGACACTTTGATAGTTTTCTGAATCTTCTTCAGAGGTCTGGTTTCCACCCTCTAACCCACTTGGACCTTGGGGTTCACAATCCATCTTTTGAGGTTCAGAATCCTCTATCCCCCACCCCTGTTGGAACCCTCTCCAGGTCTTCCAAGGAGGACCTCGGGGTCTGATCACTTGCTCCATGACACCTCCATGGGGACTCATTGCATAATGCAACTTAAAATGTTTTTATTACATAATTATAGCCTTTCCTTGGGCTTCAAGTAATTTTTTTCTAGTTGATGGTTTTCAGGCTCTTCAAAAAGAATTTGTGCCTGAAAAAAATAATTTACGGTTGGAAATTTAAGGACTGGAGCTTTGGAAGTAAAAGCTTGTGTCAGTGAAGCAAACAGAGCCTGTGGGACAAGCAGCTTTGATTATACAGGATATGTAGTGGAATAATCATACAAAAAAGGCCAGTGACTCATTTTGGTATTTAAACCTTTTAATTATCAACATGTTTACTGGAAATCTTACCGATGTTGTTGGCATCCATCTGTTAGGAAATATTTTTAATAAGCTAACATAAAAATAAAATGTATCAGAATTGCTTACCAGTATTTCAACAAGATACTATCACACTTGCTGAATCTCAAAAGAGCCCTTGGTTCATTTTGAATCTCAAAAGAGCCCTTGATTCATTTTGACATCAACATGATTTTCTTCATGTACCTGAGGGAAATATTGTTACATATTTGTCTGCATATTTCACATTGTCAGTCTGTGGCATCTTTGTGTCTTAGGGGTCAAATTAAAGATCACTGAACCATAGCTGTGACAATGAAAGCAGGTAATTTCAAGTTTGCCTGGTTGCTTAAATATTCAGGATACCTAATTTGGAATTCACTGGATTTTGTTGCGTAAGTGCTCCATTGTAGTACCTAGAAGTTTGAAAGCACACCAGTGCAAGTAGATAAATAGGGACTGCTGTGGCGGGAAGGTAAACAGCGTTTCTGTGCGCTCTGGTTTCCTTCATGGTGTTCCATTGCACCAGAAGCAGCTTAGTCATGTTAGCCACATGACCCGGAAAGCTGTCTGTGGACAAACGCCAGCTCCCTCAGTCTGAAAGCGAGATGAACGCCACAACCCCATAGTCACCTTTGACTGGACTTAACCATCCAGGAGTCCTTTACCTTTTTTTTTTTAACCTTTATGAAGAGAATACAATATTGGTTTATCTTTAACGTGTTAAAATACTTGTTTCTTTTCTTTTAAAAGTAACTCTTATCAATTTTCTCGCACATTTGTATTCATACATTAATTAAATAGTTTGTAGCTTGGATCGGTGCTATTGGTGTTTAGGCTTCATAGAGTTTGAGTTTTGTGTGTATTAAGTAAAAGACTGCCAGCTGGATGTGACATACCAAGCTATCTTCAATTTACTTATATGTAATGCTTCAGAAAACAAATATTAGCCTATATATTCCAAATTCAAATTCCATCTTACAAGACTGAGCTGGATCTTTTTAGCAAAGAAGCGAAACTCCCTTTTTTATAATAAGCACAAAAATGAAGAATTGACCATTATGTTAACCACAACTGCATGTTGATGAGATATAGTAAGGGGAATAGAGTTCTAATTCCTGAAGCTTTGAACAACTATTATGGTTGGCATTAAAAATAATAATAATCTGCACCTTGTTCCTATGACTCTAAAATGCAGACATCTTATGGTACCTTCGTACCATGTGAAGAGTTTTATCTGCTGATGTATACATGTCAGACTGCTGTTAAAGGTACAGAAGCAGACCATCATTCAGGTCAGAAGGCAACAGTGGCAGCTAGACTTTGGACTTATAAATATATGTGAATAATTCTATAACTTACAATATTCCAATGACTGATTAAATAGTTTGCTTTGTACTTGATGCTTGTGAAGTGCTATTGAACTGTTAAGGCACTAATCATTTTAATATGCTTTATTTTTTTAATTTTGTGCCTGAATAATTCAAATGAAATTTTTAATAATTACATTCTGTCTTTGGGTGTGCTGTGCTTTCATGCTTAATCAATAGCTGTTCAATACTCTGAAACTAAAATAAGGGTGGATATTAGCTGTTGGCTAATTCTATCTTCTTTTTAATTCCGCCTCTCCATGGTTTTTCATCTCTAATGGCCCATTCATTAGAAAGCAAGGGCAGACGCAGGGCAGCACTAAAATAAGCACATCTCTGTTTTCAGTAAAGTTAACTCTCTATTCAAAGAAACGAACATACACTCGGCCTAGTGGTCTCAGCAACACTTCCCAGCAGGTCTTGCCCCTATGGAGCAGTTGACAGGACTGAAGGTCCCTGCCTTCCACACTTCTCTAAGGTTTCTCCTCTCCTGGCCATTTCCCAAGCAGTCTCAAATTGCAGTCTGCACATTTCTGACTTCTGTTCTGCTCTTTGCATTACTATGCAGGTTCTTGGGGACCAGGGAGGAGGGGAGGGGAGCCTGTTGCATCGGGAGAGGGAGACTCCCTGGATTCTTCAGCAGCATCTGAACTCTTCTCTGCCTGAACTCTCCTTGGTGTCCCACCACCAATCTCCTGGTCCCGAGCCTTCCTCCTCTGGGGTTTCCCTTGGGGGTTCCCTGACTGGTGCCCCCCACATTCATCTTTGTCCAGCCAGTCCTTGACATGGGCTACACCGTTGATTGTCACATCACTAAAGTTTGTAGAAAATAAAGCGGACCGCACAGCCAAACATCCTCCACTAATCCTTACAAATAAGATAGAATATCATGTCACATCACATTACTTAGGCTAGCAAATCATTTACAATATGTTGACTTCTATGGTTGCTAGAACTAACATTTATTTCCACTACTCAATTCAGAAGACATAAATATTTACATATTTAATAACACTATCAAAAAAGCATAATTTTCTGAAAGCTTCTCCATATGTGTATGTTAAAAATATGCCGTCATATTATACTCAAGAACAGGTTATCGTTTTCACTATATGCCTTATGAATTCTGCCTTGGTTCAGTGTCTGGAGCAATCTTTTATTTCACAGAAATTTCCTGGTGCTTTAAACCTGCTTCCCAGCGCAATGTTATCAGTGATCCTCTTTCTCTTCTGGTTATGTTCTGTGGGTGGCCTATTTTGTTTTACATACATACTAAGATATGACTTTTTGTGCCAGAACTGGTGTCTTTAGAAGCAGATATACATCTCAGTATTGCATCAAAAGACATGTACAACCAGTTCAGTAGGATAAATGGGCATTGTGAACCATATGCAGAAGGAGATGTGCATTCAGATGTGTATCAACAATGGAAGTACACATAGAAGGCCACTTGCATGTGCAAATCTTCCTTACCAGATTGGGACAGGCATCTTTACAAAAATATTACTGCTACTTCTCCTTGTGCACAGTGGGTGCAGGATGGGCCACAAATTGCTTGCAATGAGGGCATGCAGTTCTTGTGCTAATTAAATTTTACCTCTTGACTGCTGTTCTGTTAAGTATAATTTTGGCAGTTGTAATATACCAGGAGAAAACACAAGTGGACCCAATCCTTGGGTTTGTGACAAAGCAACAAACATCAACTTGAATTCAATGAATAACATCTTCAACTTCTTAGTTCTGCTAGAAATTAAGCTTATACAATATCCAGCTACCGGTATGTAAGTCCCTCTAGATCTAGAATGATCTTTGTGTGATTCATGAATACCTCCCCTGCAATTGAGCCAGATATTCACAAAATTATCCGCTTTGACATCCTAATTTGGTGTGGGAGTCTTTTGGACAGCGCTTTCTTCAGTATGTTTAAAAACTAACCCTACAAGGTGGACCAACCTGCTGTCTTCCAGTGCTTCTTCAAAAGATTTGGAAGCAGTGAACCAATCCAGGATAAGACCTTTGCTATTTATTTTGAGGATGAATGTTTATACTATGCAGGAAGTCATGCTTAACAAACTGATAGGAAATATGTGTTTAATTGTACTTGGGTATCAAAACCAGAATGCAAGCATACCATGAAAAGCAGCCTTTAGCTTGGCCCAAGATGTTTTCTGGTGTGCAATAAATTCTGCAAAATACAAATCCCAGGAGAAAGAATAGTACATAGGAAAATTAGACCTATACTGATAATAAAGGCATGTTATCTATAATGTATTGCTAATATTTTTGTGTAAAAGAATTGTGAGTTTTGTCTTGTGGTACTGACTGTACTTAAACTATATACCAAAAAATTGAAAAATCATCTAATGTGGATATTTTCTGTGCTCCCATGTACTGCGTGAATGATACGAGATAGTTACAATCTAATTTGGGGAAAAAATATTTATGAGCCAGGAATAAGTGAGCGAGTTTTATTACTAGTATAACTGACAAACGTGGGACGTTTTTGTGGAAGATAGCCGATGGGGATAATAACTTGGTGACAAAACAGAAAAGAGGTAATAATTCATAAATTAGCAGGTCATTAATCTTGTCTTTATGAGAGAACAAGCTAATTTATTTCAGAGAAGTTTGAAGCTGAGGTACTATAATCTGTTAGATAGCCTGCTAATGTTGGAGGCACATAATACAATGCTGTGCTATTCCTGTTGTGAACTTGAGTTTTTTTAAAAGCAATAACAAAGAGTTCAAGGAAAGTATTGACATGGCAATGGTGGCATCAATTAGTTTCCAGTTGGTAAAGGCTTGAATTGCTACTGAACACCATTTTATAACAGGAAAATCAAATTGCCAATGAATATACTATTTGTTCATTACAGTTATTTATAGCTTGCTATTCAGGATACAAATCCTTCCAAGGCAACTGACAGCATCAACTTTTTTAAAAAAGCAATAAGCAATATAAAGCCATCAGGTTCCTTCCCACTTGACAGTGTTGGAATGGCCTTGTGTGGGGAGAGCAGAGTCCAGCTGGGACAGACAAGAGAAGGCTCTTGATGACTTCTTTGCCTGCCTGCTTACCTCTCCTGGAATCCTTCTTGCAGGGCAGTTGGTGGTAGATGGTTGTGGTGGGAAGAGGTTAATCCAGCAAGAGTTTGGTTGGCTGTCTCTTTTGCCTGCTTCCCTTGCTCTCCTGAGCTTTTCCCCACAGGGCAGCTTGTAGTAAGATGGAGATGGGGTGGAGAAGTCCAGCTGGAAGAGGCTCTGCCATAGCTTCAGGAACTGAGGATATTTAGATGTAATGATGATATGGATCTCTCACTTTTAAAAGAAGCAGCTGCAGAGGAAGCCAAATCATACCGGGGCTGTGATGCTGAGGAAGTGTTACCCCCCCCCTTTTGCAGGGCACAAAACCACTTCTTGCTTCATGGGAGAAAATAAAAAGGAACTTGTATAGCACCTGAGTGTTTTTATTCTCAGAGTAAATGCTAAAGCCTGAAAGGTGCATTGGCTACTCCTTTTTTGCTTCCTGCAGCTTAACGAATTCATGGTCCACAAGCAGACCTCTCCTCTTATTCCTTGACTTCTAAGCTTCCTCAGGAGTCTTTGGTGAGCTGCTTTGTCAGAAGCTTTTTGAAGTATACTAGGACAACCGGATGTGGGTGGTGCTGTGGGTTAAACCACTGAGCCTAGGGCTTGCCGATCAGAAGGTTGGTGGTTTGAATTCCTGCGACAGGGTGAGCTCCTGTTGCTCAGTCCCTGCTCCTGCCCTAACTAGCAGTTCGAAAGCATGTTGAAGTGCAAGTAGATCAATAGGTACCGCTCCAGCGGGAAGGTAAACATTGTTTCCATGCGCTGCTCTGGTTCGCCAGAAGCTGCTTAGTCATACTGGCCACATGACCCAGAAGCTGTATGCCGGCTCTCTCGGCCAATAAAGCGAGATGAGCGCCGCAACCCCAGAGTCGTCTGCGACTGGACCTAATGGTCAGGGGTCCCTTTACCTTTACGGCAACCAGACAGGCACAGCTACAAATCCTTACACCTTTTCCAATTTTCTCTCAAAGTTTTCATGTAAGAATTATTCTCTAAAATGATTTTTGTTCTCTAAAAGTGTGTGTGTGTGTGTGTGTGTGTGTGTGTGTGTGTGTATATATATATATATATATATATACACACACACACACACACACACACACATATATATATATATATATATATAGAGTATTCAAAGGTGCTGCCTCCCTGTCCTGACAACTCATTTTACAGCAAATTTAAAGATACTGTTGCAGGTGGTGTGTTAAGCCAGTATTTTTGGTACGTGAGGTTACTTACACAAAAGGCTCTTAAATTAGTACTGTACTTGAATTTTTCTTTTGTTGCTGTTCAGTGATAGTACATTGTCTTGCATTATGTATGTTAGGATCACATTTTAATCGTCTCAACTGTGTCCAGATGATTATTTCTAAATAGAAGGAATAAAGTCCATGGTATAAACCCCAATCTATAGTTGGTAGGTTGATAGCTATATAAATATAAAGAGCAGGGACAGGGAGGGCATTGGCAGAAGCCAATTAATTTTTGTTTTAATTCCTAATTGCAGTTGAGGTGCTTTTTATGTGATAGTTGTGAAATTAACTAACTCAGGTTGCCCTCAAATTCTGGTCCATTTTCCATATAGATGCAAGTGTCTAATCAGATTAATAAAGTTACATTGACAATTTTAGGCTTTAGGCACCACCAGTACATCTATCTATCTATCTATCTATCTATCTATCTATCTATCTATCTATCTATCTAATCTATCTATCATCTATTGTACTTATATTAAAACTACTTATCCCTCTTCCCTCCTGGCAGAAGATGCTGCAGTTTAGCTTTTCTATTTAAACTAACAATGTTTATTTTCTCACCACAGAAGTTGCAGAAGTTGAGCTTCCTATAAAGTTTTTGCCTAAGTATCCTGGCCGATATCCTTGTAAGATTCTTCTTCAGTCGAAGTATGATGTCCGACTCTTTCATATAGAATGTGTGGTGAATACAAATACTGCCGAGGCTGAGCTAGAGTTTGTCACTCCAGCATATCAAGCAGTGACTCAAGACATTCCAATAGTATGTCCATTTAGCTTCATCCAAGATTTAAATAAGGCTGGTCGCTACTGGGTTAAAACTGCTGACTGAGCAAACACATAAATATGTGTATAAATAGATGGAAAGCAGGGATGAGAGTTCTTCCTGCATTAAGTTGATCTTTACACAGATTACCTTCTATATCTCTTGGCCACAAATGTATTATTATACTAAAAATGGTAGAAAATGACATAGGCTTTAAATAGTTAGCTCAAGGAAGTTATAGAAGGGAAGATTTCCATCCCTTTCTCTCCCCTTCCCTTCCACCTGTGCACTCTTCAAGCCTCTCTGGAAAGTTGGGATGAGTCCTCCTGAGAAATGGGGAGTGTTGAGCTGCTGATAGAGAATGCCTCCAAACTGGGCAAACCTCTGATTGATTTGGGGTCATTTATGTTGAGAACCAAAAGGGATGTGGGTGGCGCTGTGGGTTAAACCACAGAGCCTAGGACTTGCCAATCAGAAGGTCGGCGGTTCGAATCCCTGCGACGGGGTGAGCTCCCGTTGTTCGGTCCCAGCTCCTGCCAACCTAGCAGTTTGAAAGCATGTCAAAGTGCAAGTAGATAAATAGGTACCACTCCGCCGGGAAGGTAAACAGCATTTCCGTGCGCTGCTCTGGTTCGCCAGAAATGGCTTAGTCATGCTGGCTACATGACCTGGAAGCTGTACGCCAGCTCCCTCGGCCAATAAAGTGAGATGAGCGCCGCAACCCCAGAGTTGGTCATGACTGGACCTTATGGTCAGGGGTCCCTTTACCTTTATGTTGAGAACCACCCTAAGATCTTCAATGAAGGGTGGTATATAAATTTAATAAAATAGATAAATAAATAAATTTACCCTTCCTCCAGCAGCCTCCAATATCCCACATTGTTTAAGAGGGTTCCTTTAACTCCCACTCTCAAGAGGCTTTTCAGAAGACACTGGTGGCTACAGCGGGGAGAAGGAGGGGAAAGCTTTCTTCTGAGAACTCCCACCAGTTAACATTTCTTAGGAGACAGTACTAGATAACTGTATAGATCATGTGCTTATATTCAAAACCTGTATTTCCCATGAGGACTTCGGCTTCACCCCTTCATCCTTAATCACTGATATTCATTGTACTTTTAGATATTTCATTTGGATTCCCTTCTGTTTCAGACTAACATGAGTCAACAAGATTGGAAACTTAAAGCTCATTTAAAAGGATGCTGTTTTTATGGTCCCCCGCTTATATACGTTGCCCCAGGTGAAACAACTCCATACACCCTCATGTTTAAGCCAACTTCCGAATGTGTAATTACGGTAGGAGAACAAAACACATTTTTTTCTTGTTTGATTAGCTTTTCTACATTTAATGAGAACTGGTATAGCTGTGGAATTTATAAGTTCTTATGATGCAAGGGTATCTATAAACATAACACTAACAGCATAGAAATGACATTGTAAATGTGGTGACTCCAAAACATTCCAAAGTAATGTGAGAATGTGCCCATAAGCAAAAATGAACTAAGCATGTAAAGAGCTGAAGACTTTAAATAATGCCCTCTATAGTTATATCTATGTGTGATTATTATTGCTACTGTAAGCCTCCTGGGCATGATCTGGGCATGGAGTGACAGTGCCTGGCAGTGTGTGGCCTAGATGTTAGTGGGTATGGTGGAGTCATGTCTCCCCATCGTTCTCTCATGATATCTTAAAGGAAGCAGGAGTGGAGGCCTTTAAAAGGCCACACACACAAGAGTTGGGGCCATTTTGCCCCATGAGCTTCCCACTCACCCACCTCTCCGTGTTAGTACCTCACTGGACTACTTGGGTCACTGACTGATGGGGCTAGAAAGTAATGTTTTCTTCCCAACCTCAGTTGGCCCTTGGATGTGTTTCTTCCCCACCTTTCCCTCATTGAACTAAGGCGTTGTGTTAGTCATAGGAGAACACTTGTTACTACTTGGGAGCAAAAATGGCATTGGGCAGGATCAGCATAATAAAAGAGGCCCTCATAAGGGGTTTGAGGGAAGGATTGGCTAAGGCACAGCCTAAGCTCAGGTTAGAGCCTCTGACTGACTGGATTCAGCCTAGTCATCCAGTGAAACCCTGGATGCTTGACTTGCCATGACAGGGTTTGAAACATAATGTACATTCCCATGGAGGGTGCTTGGGTATTTCCCATTCCTGAGAGAATGGCATTCCATCAGAAGGGTCTGAGTGGAATGAGGAACTGACTCTTGCCCTCCTGCCATGCCAACCCCGCTTCCTGCTGTAGTCAGTAAAGATTTGGCCTGATCTCACCCAACTTGTCAAGGTTATTTCACCTCTTTCACAGGGGCACAGATTGCATCTGGCTGGGCAACTTGACACCCACAATGCATCTCACTGATACTTGTAGATGATAGCTGCCTAGCTATTCATAACTTTTCTAATTTATGCCAGACCAATGAAGTGTTTTGTTAAAAGGAAATAATTTGGACTCCGTGTGGCTGATTTCTTTAGAATAAGCAGCCAGGTTATTGCATTGTATGATAGTGTATGGTTTATCTTGTGCAGTGGCAGTAATTGCCAAATGGATATATAGATTGTGAAGAGTGTACATTTGGCTCAGATGCCCTACTGCTTCTGTATTTGTTTGCTTACTTTTTACATTTTAATGTTCTTTCTGCAAGTCACTCAGGGGGGTGTACATGATATGCTCGTTTGCTTATTTAATGGATTTATAGACCACTAGGGCTATGCCTGACAAAGTAGTGTATGCAGTAGAGATGATACACAAAAAGGTAGACACATCATGTGGTATAAATCATCATAAAGAAGCACCTAAATTTTGTAAGTATGACGTAATACCCTCCCCCATATATAAAACAAAATTGCTCTGAATCATATAGCTGAAAACACATTGAGGAAAGAGATTAAGGAAATATATAGCTTGAAATAGATGTTTAAGGCCCACTTGAATTCCTGTACTGAAGGAAGTAAGCATAAGTCATTCAGTAATAATTAAATGATGGGGCCACCACCAAGAAACCCCTGTGCTTATCAAACAAACTGATTTTACTGGTAGGCACACGAGCAGGACCCCCAAAGCTGGTTGTATTGAACAGACTGGTCCTTTAGATAACTTGTATACCCAAGCTGTTAAGAGTTTTAATGGTTAGCACTAGCATTTTGAATTGGGCCTGAAATGGCACTTGTAGCAAATTGAAATGGTGCAACATTGGTATCACATGTTCTGACTTTACAACTTGCATCCATGCAACTGTATCCTGCCCTCATTGAAGTTTCTGAATAGTCTTCAAGGCAGCTCTGTGTAATTCTTCATCCCACTAGCACATTCAGGTCTCATTTCGAGTGGACTCTGAAGTTTTGCAGAAATATTTGCACCCCGCTGAATGTTCATTTCTTTCACTATCATAGGGGAAACTCATTTTGCAAAATGAAGCAGATGGCACAGATCATGTCTTTGTTCTGAAGGGGATTGCAACAAAACCTCTGGCGCTGGATTATCTTGCGATAGAGTGCCGAGTTAGAGAGATTACACAGAAGCTCATAATGGTACCCAATTTTACCAATGAGGAATTGCACTACAAGGTAAAATTGTGCAGGTTTGAATACAGATTTGAGTGAAAGTAACAGCAGTTCTTTGCCTAATGCATGTATTGTTATGATTTACGAGAGCATTTGCTATCCCACTCATCATTATGAAGGCTATCTGAGTGGCAGATGATACCAGAGTCATCTTGTCCTCCCTTCATTTGAAAACGTCATATTCATATTGGAAAGGTTTACCACTGCAAAATTACTAAAAATGAGTGATGTTTAAATTGTTCCTGATGGTTTCCCCCTGCCCAGTGTTAATTTTTTTTAAAAAAATACTTCCACCATTACTTTAGTTCAGTGAAGTATTACAAGTGAATTGTAAGCACCAGTTTTTCCACAACAAATTGAGATAGACTAGAGACCTTCAGCCAATGATATGGCTAGTTAATTCAAACCAGTTGGTGGTGTTCAGATGCTGCTCTTTTGCCACATGGCCTGGTCCTCCATTCTCCATAGTAGCAGGTTCTTTTTTTTTGTTTTTTGTTTAATTAATTAATTAATTAATTAATATACCGCCCTCTACCCAGAGGTCTCAGGGTGGTTCACCCACATTTTAAAAGGGCATAGGATGTCAATCAAATCAGCCAAAGGCCTGGTTGAAAAGGAACGTTTTTGCCTGGCTTCTAAAAGTGTATAATGAAGGCGCTAGGCAAGCTTTCCTGGGGAGAACATTCCACAGACAGGGAGCCACTGCAGAGAAGGCCTGCTCTTGTGTTGCCACCCGCCACATCTCTCAAGGAGGAGGCACACATAGAAAGGCCTCAGAAGATGATCCCGTGGTCCAGCTAGGTTATATATTTTGTGGTTTTATATTTTGATTTTGTTCTGTGAACCATGCTAAACAGTATGGGGGATGAAATCATACCCCGAGGAACCCTGCATTGAAGCCTCCATGGGGCTAAAGAGCACTCCCCAAGCATCACCCTTTGGAAATGACTATCCAAGTAGGATGAGAACACCACAAAGTGGTGCCACTCACCCCTAAATCGGAGCAGCCACTCCAGAAGGATACTATGGTTGATGGTATTGAAAACTGTGGAGAGGTCAAGGAGAATTAACAGGGACACATTTCCCTCTCTCTCTCCCAACACAGGTCTTCATATAGGGCGACTAAAACCAGGCCTAAACCCTGATTCAAATGGATCTAGAAAATCAGTTTCATCCAAGAGTGCCTCTTTCAACAAAACACTTTAAATAATTTCCCCTTCACTCCTGTTTTCTTCTTTTCAAAATGTTCCTCAACACAGAAGTTTCATTTTTATATTTTTATTAGGTGTATAATATGTGATGACATCTGTTAAAATATAACATGTGCTCCTTATCCAGATTCATCAAATTTGGCATGCTAGAAATGCAAATAGAGCACACAATGAAAATTTCCCCTTTTATTTTGACATTTTAAAACTTTGTGGTAATAGCATGTTAGAGGCACACTTTGTATAGCTAGCAAGCTGTAACAATTTATAGCCGTCTTAATATTTTGGATTTTATATTGGCATTCATGCTCTTTTTATGAGATATATGAAGCCATTAATTTAATACTACTGCCATTTCATTAAAAAGTTAATTATGTTATGCATATGTTCCTCAGGTTACAAACAAACTACAATGCACCTGATCTGTATGGAATAAGTTGACGTAATTCTCAAATGGTACAACAAACTCTTTGCAGGGTGGCTGTTTCCAGCAGTAGTTTATAAAAATTAAATTCTGTGAATTATATACTTTTAAACCTTTACATATTTTGGTGATATAAAGTATGATTTGCAGGGAAAATAGAGATGATTGAAGATTTGAAGTCTTCCTAGTAATGAAAAATAGTTATGAAAAACATTTGTTAAATGAAGGTAAAAAATTATTGGACCTCTGGTTCACAGGTTTGCTACTCACATATATGTACACACTTGCAGTGAAAATAATTAATTAGTGGATAGCCAGCAACAATGGAAAGCTTCAATGAGATTCTGTTGTGACAACAGTTTAGCCTGGAGGACTAACCACTTGT